>NC_140666.1:72830000-73478750 GCF_054131305.1 Coturnix japonica
GATCAGAGGACTGGAGCTCCTCCCCTATGAAGACAGGCTGAGGGAGCTGGGCTTGTTCAGCCTGGAAAAAAAGAAGGCTGTGGGGTGACCTCATTGCAGCCTTTCAGTACCTGAAGGGAACCTATGTCCAGGAGGGGAGTAAACTCTTCAAAAGAGCTGATAATAGCAGGACAAGGGGAAATGGATTTAAGTTCAAAGAGGGTAGATTTAGTTTGGATGTTAGGGGGGAGTCCTTTACTAGGAGAGTGGTGAGGCCCTGGAACAGGATGCCCAGGGAGGCTGTGGATGCCCTGTCCTTGGAGGTGTTCAAGGCCAGATTGGATGGGGCCCTGGGCAACCTGATCTAGTAAATGTGGAAGTTTAGTGGCCCTGCCAGGCAGGGGGGTTGGAACTTCATGATCCTTCCAACCCGGATCATTCTTTGATTCTGTGATTATATTGTTTTTTTTTTTATCATCTGTGGATGTAGTAATCCCCTGTGGAAAAAACCAAACCAAAACAAACAAACAAACAAACAAACAAAAACACAAAATAAGCTTGTTTTCAGACTTGCAGACTACAGTATTATGTATTTTGTTAGTGAAGAAAATAAACCAAACTCATCTTAGCTGGTAAACAATCTTCCACTGCTACTTTTAATTAAATACAATCAGATCAATCCAGCAGTAGCTGTTTATCCAGAAATTACACTTATATAAAGTTGCCCAAACCAATCTGAATTTATTTTAAAAAATGCTTTAAAATTGTTCTTGAAGTGTCATTTAAAATAGAAAATAGAAATACAGAAAATGCACTCTTTAAATATATTTAAAATTTTTAACAAACCAGCAATACTGAACTTTTTTGTTTGTTTGTTTGTTTGTTTTGTTTTTAGTTTTCCCAGTACACTGTGTGTATTTATCAATATTATATTATCAAATACTATTGATAATATTATCAAATATTATTATCAATAGTAGTGAAATATACCTTCAGAATTTGTGAGAGCGATTTAACTTCTGGGAGATGTCTTAAGAGGCTACAAATAATACAATTTGTAAATGTGTTATTCACCATAAACTGAATAAATTAACTTTTTTTTTTTTCTCCATATACCTTTCTTGTAAATAAATATGCTATGTCAGATCTTTTACATATAGGTTTTTTTTGTGATTGTATAATATTTTTGAGATTTGGACCTAAATTACTCTTGAACAGATTCACTGTGTGACCTTAGCTGTCCTTCTCTGTCCCAGTTCTCTATAGCAAAAAGAAATACAATAGTATTTTTATCAGTTATGTCTCATGTGTACAGTCTCTAAGGACACTACAGATCTTATCATGATGAATGTCTAGAAATTGACTTTACCTTAAAAAAATTCCAGAAGAACACAAAATAATCTGCGTGACCCATTTTCTTAAACACATCATGCAATAAACAGCCTTCTGATTTCTTTCACTTCATCTTATTTGCCTTCTCTATATCTTTCTATATCTTTATCTCTATATAACTATCTCTTTTTTTTTTTTTCTTTTTTTTGGCAAAACCAAATATTCAATGTATAAAGTGCTTTAACCACAGTGGCCACAGTTCTTGTTTGTTTGTTTTCATTAAATTAAATGAAATTTTTCACTCTATTTTTTTCAGAAGAAAATAATTTAATGCAAATTATCAAAATCGCCTTTGAAGCTCAATGAGAATGACTGATGTAATGTGCATAAGCATTTAATGATCTGTTGTACATGTATTTTTAGTGTTATCTGTAATAAATATGATCTGTGAATCTAACAGTTAGTTTTAAATACTTAACTGTAGAGAATTTACTGTCATTTTTAAACGTATCTCTCTTATGCAAGCTGTAATATACATCTGAAACTATCTTCAAAATATATACAAGATGTGGTTTATAATTACATGCATTATCTGCAACTTTAATTTACTTTAATTGTCCTAATGTCAATGAAGAATATATTTCAATATTGCTAGGGTTTTTTTTTGGGTTTTTTTTTTTCCTTTTTAACTTTGATGAATTCATAAGACAACATATAAAGCTCTGAATTAGGCACTGAAGTGAGCTGCTGGGGGATGTAGCTGAATACCCCTGGAGATGTTCAAGGAACTTTTAAATATTCTACTAAAGGAAATAGTTAAGAAAATATTGCTGGTAGGCAAATGGTTGAACCGTACAATCTTGGAGGTTTTTTCCAATTTTGGTTTATTCTATTATTCTATGAATTGGTATTATATGGCAGACATGATTATAATTTATTTGAATTCAGATATAACTGCGTACAGAAGTACAGCTGGAAAGCTTATGGATAGGACAGAAACAACAGTTTAACTTTTCCAAATCAGAAATTAAGAATCATCATAATATATGTACAGGAACTGTTGAATCATGGCCTGAATCTCTGATTGACCACCTGAGGCAAGCAATGAGTCAGCTGAGTGAATACAGATGAAGGCAATTCACCTGTGTGACTGGAAGGGGTGGAGACTGGCTGCACCTCTCCTAGACCCCATTTAAGGGCTGACTGCCTCCAAGGGAAGGATCTCTCTCTGGAGATTGCTCCCCTTGGAGTCTTTTTTGGTGAACTCAAGCTACATACAAGTTAAAATACAAATATATGGTGTTTATGTCAGATAACACATTTATAACTTTTAGTCTTGTGTATATGTTCATCATATTCACCACAATGGTATCTTTAAATGATAGTAAATCTTTCTTTGTTTCTCCTTTCCCCTATGACTGTGCAAAGCTCTACAGTTTCTGCACTTTTCAATTCTGGTTCCCCTCTGGCTCACAGTCTTATCAACTGCAAAATCCAGGTTTAGATTCCTGGAAGTGGTACCTGTAGTTTGATAGCTCATCAACTCAGTGACTGGGAGGTCATTTTTCTTGTCATTGTCTCTACATTTGCCTTGTCTGGTCTATGTCTTGTTATATTTTGTTCCGTTACCCCCTTTTATCTTAGTTTCCCAATCTCCTCCTAAATATTTACACACTCTCATATACCTTCATCAGTTATTAAGACTGATCAGGTTTGGTTCAAATAACTATCTCTGTTGTCATTTGTTGGTCAGATTTGTGTCCCTATACATTCTTGTTAATAGCTTTGTTCCGATCCCTTGTTATATTAGTAAAGGTCTTTGACCAGATACTTCTATAGCAGCAGACATCCTTCTTCCACATGCCCTGACAATGCTAAATTAAGTTCTAGAAACTGAAGTCCATCTTAATACAATTAAAGTGTGTTGTCTGACTATTATAAATGAAGTAGCAATTGTTTAGAATTTATTCATGAAAGTAAAAGAGGGCGGAGGATGCACATCTTAATGTCTGCTAATTAGAAAAAGGAGGACAATGTATATTATGATTTAATCTTTTCTATCACAACTGTGCCAACTGATCCCAGATAGAGACTTGATTGAATTCATTGTAAATACAGAGGAAAAAGATAATCCATGCAACTCACAAGCATACTTGTGAGTATGTACATAGTACAAATCAGTACATAGCTATAAATAACAAATAAGCAGGCAAGGAAATAGGACTGTCTTAGCATGAAAAAGTGGTCACAGTTTACTGATGTATTAATCAGTATTTCTGAATGCATACAGAACTTCTCTAGTACAGAAACACATCTTGATGAAAAGTACAAATGAAATGTAAAAGAAAAAATTAACAAAAATCAATGAGAGTGGGTAGACCATTCATTTTGATCAACAGCATAAAAGTGCCAGAAAAGCAAACAGATCATGAAAAATCCTAATATCAAAAATAAAATATTGAGGTTTGATCCTTTAAAAAAGAAGTTAGGAGTAAGGATGAATGGAATACTAAGCAGATATTCTAGGAAAACTGTTCTGATTTAATATTAGTAGGTAACAAAAACAGTAAAGATGGAAGTTGCTGTAGTCAAGTTGGGAGATAATGAGACAACAAAAATTGTAGATGAGTAGGTATGTAAAAAGACTGAATCTAATGTGATGTGTTAGGCTAGTAAGACTCAATAGACTGTCTGGATGTGAAAATGTAGTTAAAGTGCCAAACTGAACATATAATTTAACTGAAGGTAAAATCAGAAAGGCAGTTTGTTTTGTAGTAAAAGAGTAAATTGGATATTATACAAAACACAAATAGTTCTATCTTGAAGTTAAGGCTTTCAGCTTTCAACAAAATGTTTGATGTCAAAAGCTACTTGAAGATTGTGAATTTTCAGCTCTTTTGCTGCAAGCGTGTATATTTTTGGCTAGCGCTGATTATAAGGAAACATTCCTGCCATGCAGATCTTTTCTATTCCAGACCTCAAAGTGGCCTCTGAATTTTAGTGACTGACCCTGTTATTCACTGAAAAACCTGGAACCATGTTTTAGATATTTTGAGAGTACTCCAGGATACTATCAGTAGAAAAACATCAGGAGAGAAAATCCTGATTTTAGTGAGTGGCTTTAAAAATACTGTGTTCAGTTTTGGGCACCTCAGTATGAAAAGGACATGAAGGTACTGGAGCAGGTCCAGAGAAGGGCAACAAGGCTTGTGAAGGGCTTGGAAAATCAGCCCTATGAGGAAAGGCTGAGGGAGCTGGGGCTGTTTAGTCTGGGTAAAAAAGAAGGCTGAGGGGAGACCTTATTGCTCTCTTCCAGTATCTGAAAGGTGCTCACAGTGAGAGCAGGGCAAGTCTCTTCTCACTGGTGACAGGAATAGTGAGACATCAGCTGCTTTTAAGATTGCAAAATAAAACAATTACTGATTTGAAAAAGAAGTCCTCTTGCTATTTTTCTGTTGTATTTTGGAGTAAAAACAGGCTAAGCGCAGAATACTGGACATCTCTTCAAATTGGACTTACACAATTAAAAGATGCATGTTATGCATGTTAAAAATACATATACATGCAATCCTGTAGCTTTTTTCAGGAAAAAAAAAAAAAAAAAAGACAAAAAAAAAAAAAAAAAAAGAAGACATTTATTTAGTTCTACTTTGACCAGTTTAATTCCAGTTCTTGCTTTTGAGGACATTAATATTATTGACTGAGATATGCTAGGTAGATGAAGGGAAATTTTTGTTTTTCAGTTTTTGTCATCTAGTTTAGTTCATTTGCCCAAGTAGGGTCAGACACAGTAGG
This sequence comes from Coturnix japonica, assembly GCF_054131305.1. Taxonomy (NCBI): domain Eukaryota; kingdom Metazoa; phylum Chordata; class Aves; order Galliformes; family Phasianidae; genus Coturnix; species Coturnix japonica. The sequence goes on from NC_140666.1 coordinate 72,835,107, forward strand.
TTATCCAAGTAGGGTCACAGCTACAGTAAGTTTTCCAGAGCCATGTCACAGTAGGCTCTGAATATCATGGAGAAAATTGTTTCGGTGTTTGACTGTCCTCACACCATCATAATGCACAGTAAAAGAAACAAATTCTTGTATTCCAGTTGAAAGTTCAGATGTTAGTTTCAAAAAAAAAAAAAAAAAAAAAAAAAAGTAAAAATAAAAAATTGAATTAAGTTGTATATAATTCATCCTCTTCCCTCAAAGACAAACAGAAAATTCCATATCACAGCCTCTGTGGTGAAACTTGAGGTCTAAGAATACTTTAACAGCTTGTCTATACTACTGATATATACTGATGTAGTGAAAGGGAGTAGGTTTTCCTTTGCTGTTCTTTGCGCAGTTCTAGGAGTATGCAACTACATCACATTTCCACAGGCAATGAAATCAGAGCCAGTTGCATCTACTAGATGTGCACTGTGTCTACAGGTGACACAAAAGAGATTTCTATACAATCAATTCTAATTGATTTGCTGTCATATTTCTGCTTTTGTTCTAACAGGATAGGAATGGATACACTTGAGAAGGGACTGAAAGACTCAAAACAGTGAAACAAGTCAAATTCACATTGAAAAAGAAATAAAAAAAGAAATAAAAAAACACTCCAGTGCACTAAACTGATCATTTATATATACCAATTACCTGCGGGCACAGTATAACTGTTAAAAAGGATACAGAGGATCTCAGACACATCAAAATTTAAAACAAAACAAATTTATAATATTTTTGAGATACCTGCCTGTTCAACTCTAGTTTGCCCAGGACTTGTTGAATGAATAGTACAGCCTTCCAGTGTCTCAGCCACTTCTCCCAGATGTCATCAACATTTCAGTGCTGATATCAGTATTTCTGAGTAATTATTTCTGTTGGTACACAAATATAAATAATAGAATGAGTCATTGATAATAAAAACATAAAATTAACTGATACTGCTTTATATCCAGCTTTCCATCTCCCACTCCCCCCATCCAAAATCTTTTCCAGCAGGGCTGCTTGTCTCCCAGTTTATATTGTGAGCTGCCTTAACCCAGGTGCAAGATATTACACCTGATTTTGGTTTGTTGACTCTCAGCAAGGTTCACTTGGACCCACTGCACAAGCCTGTCTCTGGATTGTATCCTGTCTCTGGTGTATTGATCACAGCCCACAGCTTGATGGGCTGAGGGTACACTCAAGCAAGTTTGCTCAAAACAAGTTTATTCTATGGTAATCTTCAAAATCCACCTGGATATAGTCCTTGAAAACTTGCCCTAGGCACCTCTGTTTGAGCAGAGGGGTTTGGCCAGATGACCTCCAGTCCTTCCAATCCTAATCATTTTCCCATTCCAAAAAGTCAGAGAGATACTGATAATGGTTCAGACTAGATCATCCCCAAGACACGTAGAGTAGACCATGTAAAAAAATAAAAGACATAATTTTGATAGAATTGATTTAAAAATCTGAGGAAAGTGACTTTTGAAAATCTGAAAAAGGAGAAATGATAGAAAACAATTTGTGTAATCTAAGTAATAAAGTACTTATGTAATTATTACAAAAGTAATTATGTAATTCTGCTTGCTAAGTCTTGAGTTAATCTTCAAAACTAGTTTTTCTATTATTATCCATTTCACATGTTCATTTTTTTTTCTCTGTTGTCTATAGAATTGGAAAGTTGACAGTGTTTCTATTTAATTAGCTTGTAGAATCCTATCTGCAGAGCTGCTTGGTGTCACTGGGACTTAGGCCTTCCTGATGAAGAAATGACATAATTTCATTTCCCTTAAGATTTCTGAACTATAAATTGCCTAGGACTTTTAAAGCTCTTTAAAGCATTTCTTTTTCGTAATAAGACTATGAAGTGATCTACATGCTTGTACAAGACATCACATGGGAATGTAGATAAAATGTATTTTGCAGTGTAGAGCAATTTCTGACAAACCACATGGAATTTGAAACTGGTGCCATACACTTTTCACAGCAGACTACATGGTGTTCATATGGTTAAATCATAAGGAGAATTGAAATCACATTATTTTCTTGATTATTGGATTTAAATAAGATATAGACTGATAGAACTGTCTAATAAACGTTTGTTGTGACCTGACTCTGAGCTACACTGGATAATGTAGAGGCTGCAAAGTTCAATTTCTCCTTGGGGTAAATCTATAGAATACTCTGGATATGAGTCAGCAGATCAGAGGAGTTTGAGGAGGTCTTATTCTTTGCCTGCTGAAATTCAGGCTCAGTTTGCGAGATCTCCCCCTTCCCCACTAAATTTTCCTGTTAGAATTTAATAGCTCCACACAGTCTTCACAAGATAAGAAAATCAGTCAGATGGAATACCTTGCCTTTTTGAAGCATCTTCCTCCAGCTCCTCCTTATTTTGGTCTCTTATTACACTTCTAAGTGTTTGCTTCTTAGTTAGAAACTTCACATTTGAACTTATAGTGGATAGACACCCTTACTGCTCACAGTAAAAATCTCTAAAATGTTCATGTAAGCTTAAAGGTGCTAAAATATACTAAAAATAAATTTCACTGTTAATTGTGGAGGAATTGGACTAGATGACTTTTAAAGGTCTCTTCCAAGTCAAGCAATCCTATGACTCTAAATATTTCTTTTTCATGGGAATCATGAGAAAGATAGCCTTCTTTTTAGGTGGAACTGAAAAGAGTCCTGCAAGTTATTGTACACAATAGAACTATAAACAAAATAGGAAGCAAGATGCATCTGGCACTTTAAGTTCTTTATATCATATATATTTATTTTAAGTCTCTGCATCAAGCCTTGGGCATTAACCATCATCCATCTTCTATTTCACGAATACATCATTTTTTAAAAAAATCTAGAGTGTAAAATATTGGATGGAATAATCAAAGTTATTTAATACTGTTAATACTTTCAAAAGCAGTCTGAAAAGAGAAGTTATTTAAAATCATGTGTGACATCTGGAGATAGCCACAAAATTACTTTAACAGCATCAAGAAGGGGTTAAGTTTCATCTTGAAATACATTTGTATATTTGACTTTTTAATGTAACTGTGAAAAGGAATATCTAAGCAAGGTTCTAACAGACTAGAGGCATAACTATTGCCATACCAGCATTACATTAGCAAGGGGTATATATAAGAATGGGCAATCTTTTTCATTAAAAGATGTTAAAACCAAAAAAGTACTGTTCATATAATCAGCTCAGATCTTCTTGGCTTAAAATATAATCTAAAATTTTACCCAAGTTCATGGAATCATAGAATAAAATCATAGAATGGGTTAAATCAGAAGGGACCATAAAGATCACACAGTTTCAACCCCCACTGCCATTGGCAGGGACACCTATACTGAGATTGAGTTCCCCAGTGTAATCTTGAAAACAAAACTATTCTTTCTTTTTTTACGCTATTGTCCTTTGTCCTATTGCTACACTTTGTGGAAAAGTGTCCCTTCCCATCTTTACTATAGTCTGGTTTTGGAGGTCTCTAAATCCCTCTGATCATCTTGATAGCCCTTCTGCTGGCACTCTGACAGGTCCATGTTGTTTTTATGTTTGCGGACACAGAGCTGACGGCAGTGCGCCGGGTGGGTCTCACAAGAGAGTGATAGAATCACTTCCTTGATGATTCCTTTAATGCAGTCCAGGATACGACTGGCTTTCTGGGCTGCAAGAACACATTTCTGGATCATACACAATTTACTATATCAACTAATTGTTTTGGGGGTGCAAGAGAAATTGTGAGAAAAATAATTTAATGAAGAAAGGTAAAGAAAAAGAAATTAGCTGTCTAAAGTTGTGCTAAGAATTCTTTTTTCTCTGTCTTTCCTCAAATATGTTTCCCAGGAAGTCAGTTTGAGTACACATAGAAGCAATTAAGAAAAAAAGTGAATCCCAACAAACAGTATGGTTCTAAAAGTTAAGCCTCTTACCCTGTTCTAATATGGAAAAATCCATATAATGAGCTATTTAATTGAGTTTAACTGGATGGTTTAATCCTAAATGCACTAAACTTAAGGCCTATATTTTCAATGTTAGTTTTACTCCCTTTGGATGTTGTTCATAATTACAGTTTGATCTTTAATTATTCTTCCTTGTGTATTCAATATATGATTAAGACTGACAGCTTGCCCTGGAGGCTGAAAGTGCTGAGGTGGACACTGGTGAATCAGCAGAGAGCAGCTTCTTTGGCAGTGTGTATCTACTCAGAAGCAGCCAAAAAGCAGCTTTTCAATCTAGTCATGCGTCATGGTTTTGTAATTTTGGGAACCATGACATCATGAAATTCAGAAGTCAAGATTAGGGAATACTACTCCAGCAAGGGAACAACCTCAGGTAACTGTCTAGAAAAAAATATTAAAGAAAATAATAATAATAATAATAAAATCTATAGCTCTCTAACAAACACAAATGTGATTTTGCTGAAGAAAATTGTGCTGATAAATAGAAGAGCAGTTTCATCTACATACTGTGTCATGCCATCACATGCTACTCCCCTTTTGCTTCTTCCATTTCTTGTTTTATTTTCCTTAATCAAATATGTCAACTATTATGTCATATATGAATAACTTTCTTTGTAGCTTCTATGAAAAGCAATTTAAAAATGAAATTTTTTTTTGAAAATCTGCTAGGGAAAATAAATAATTAGTTCTTAATTAACCTTTACTGTCATTTGTAATGCAGAATATGTAGGAATCACATATGGAAGTTTCAATAATATAAAATAGTAAGTTTCTATACCAGAAATATGATGTTCCTGAGTAGCACTGGCTTTGATTTAAAAACTACAAGACTGATTACAGTATTTCTAATTTATGTTTCAATAATGTCAATAATCTTTTGGGAAGGGAATAATGAATAATTGTCCTAATACTAACAGAGATAGAAAGGAGTTTATAAACAAGGAAAAGGACATACAGTTGTGCAGCACAAAACCGGACAGGTCCAAAAAACAGTCTTGTCTCAAGAAAACTGCATATCCTTGTTCATCCAAAAATTAGAATTTTTTTAATTTCTGTGGACATGTATGAAATTTAGTTTTGAATAAAAAATTCTGAAGACCCCAAGGTTTCACTCCTCGTGTTATTCTCTCTCACAACTAACTTAATCTTTATTCTTATGTAGTTCAATGCACTGTCTGAAAAGTGGCAGAAGTTTCTCCTTATTCTCAGGAGATGTAATAGCAATAGAAATAACTTATGTAGGTTATATAGTTGAAGTTATACAGCTGAAGTTCCTGGGACAAGATTCCAAAGCTATTTGTAATTACTGGATGACCTCCTGTACACATGGTAAAAACACCATGGTTTATTCCTTTTTCATACATATATACAAGGCTTTATTTTATCATCCAAACTTTCCCTACGAATTTTCAACTTTTTGTTTTAGTTTACATTCAAAACATTAATTAAGATATGATAAGTTTTGAAGTGACCTACATGACTAACTGTTTTGATTTATATCAAAAGATCATTTTTAATAAAAAAGAAATCTTTATAAAGAGCATCTCTTTATTATATATACCTTAAATTTTGTTTTAAATTGAACAACTGAAATAAAATGTGCAACAGCTATTTAAGAGAGACTGATGATGATGGAAATATCAATAGATTGATTGACTGATCAATAGACAGATAAAATTATCCCTGTTAGATATACCATTTAACACTCTGAAGCATAACTAACTTATGTTTGACACCAAATTCGGAATATTGATTTTCCTAGAGAACACTACAGGACAGTAATGGAATTATAAACTTTTTTGTGAAACTATTCCCATCATTTAGGGAAGCTTGTATCTAGAATTACTGCACACCATGAAGTTTGCTAGCTTAACCATTTAAGATGAAATCAGCTGTAAATTTTCTCATTATACACTGGAATCCACTCCCTTTCTTTGTCTACAGTGTCTAAGAACTATCCTTTTGTTAGAACTTGTTAAGGAACAGCATACACTGAATGACGAATCATTATTTTAATATAGTCATGAATTACAAATACAAATTTGAATCTACAGTATTTGTTGTATTAATGCGTACTTTTTCTTCCATCTATTGGATCTGAATGTGAATTCATAAGCTTAGTACTTCCTTAAGGATTATATCAACCAAAATGTCTGTCACTGCTGGAACCAAACACTGAAATTGCTAACATTAAGCCACAAGGCCTAGTCTTCATAGAGAGCTAAGTATTCTAGAACAGCATATTTGTATGAGCTAGATTGTGTTTTGTGATTTGTGTGGTTTTAACCAGAAAGAAAAAAAGACTAAGATAGCTGCTAGCACAGATGAAAGGAAACAAACAAACAAACAAACAAAAACAACAACAACAACAACAAAAAAAAAACAGAAAAAAAAAACCAAAAAAACCAGCTATTTGGAAAGATTTTAGGCATGAACCTGTTTTGATTTTTTTGCTTCTTCTATTTATGTCAGAACCATCATCCTGTCCTTCTAGGAGGAATCTGTGCATTTTCCATTTTGCACTGAGGTTCTACTTAGAGGAAGACACAGAAAATTGCTTTCAAGGTAAAAAGTACTTTTCAAGGGGAATAGCTATGAAATATAGATTTTCAAAAAGTGTTGTGAAACACTTTAAGTCACACATTAAGTCAATTATTTTTTTCTGTACTAATGATTTTGAGTATATTCATTACATTTTCATCTTTTTTTTTTTTTTTTCCTTTACATTATTTACTTGGGGTAATGTTGGACCTGAAAATCCTTTAGCTTCATAGTCACTATTCCAAAGGCCACTTAAAGGTAGCATATCAAGAATCTTTTCTTTGTAACAGATAAAATAATAGCAGGAAAAATGGTTGAAGGGTTTTTCATTACATGACTTAACTAGCAGTGAAAATTACTGAGTTAAGTAAGAGCTGGCTAGTATTACAATATCACAGTGTGGTACAGCACAACCAGTTGCTGTATTAATAAAGATTTGTTGCAAAAAGAACTGGGAAGCAGTGTATAAATCACAAAAAATTGTTTTGAAGTCATCACTTAAAATAGTTTTTTTTCTCTTTATATATTTTGTATATTATCAAAATGAGGAAGATAAAGTAAATCAAACTACTTCTTAAACAGAGAAGTCACACCTGTCAATAGATCATGACAGTGGAAAATTACCTAGTTGAACATAATAGAAATACATGGTAGCAGCTAATGCTACAAGTGCCACATATGCCACACTATATGTACTTTTTAATTCAGGAGATCAGCCTTAATAATGCTGAAGTCTATGCTAAGTAAAAATAATAATAATAGTAAAAAAAATCTAACAAAAATAAAAAAATCTGTCACTTTCTGTGCTTATCATTCCTCATTAATATGAAGACCTAATATGATTATGATTATCTGCCTGAGTTGCTTTTATTTTTTACTTCATTGTGTGTGTGTGTGTGTGCGTGTGTGTGTGTGTGTGTGTCTTTTAGGTTGTTAGGATACTTCTACACTACAGGTCACCATGAGAAGCACTGTTTCTTGCAGATGACAGAGCTGGTGCCATTTCATTATTTAGAAAAACTGTAATCCTATATATATACACACAATTTGAAACGATGATGGTAATAAATAAATAATGTACTTTTGATGGCATATGGCAAGATAGCTTTTTTATCTTCAAGTTCCCTAGTGCAGATGAGAATAAATGTAGTACGCAAACAAACCCAGAAAAGACAGTAGAAAATTATAATTAAATTAATTATGGAACAGAAAGCAATATGGTCATATCAACAAAAAGAGATTATTACCTCAGACATGGCATCACTATGCTATTTGGTCTGTCTCTGACATTAACAGTTTACTTCAGAGTATCTAAAACACTTCTCTGAAAAGTAGATGTAAAGTTCAAATCTGCAGTCTATGAAGTGAAAATCTATAACTTGCAATAAAAAGGAGTAAAGTTTCAAGTAAAAAGCACAAGACAATTTTGGATCCTTTACATCTGGCTAGGAGCAAAGACAATTAGATTGTTAGATAGATGAGAACTCTCATAATAATTGATACTTTACCTCTGATCCTCTAAAAATGTATTTATCTGAAACTACTAAAAACAGGACAGACGTAATCGCCAACAGCACTTTATTTAAAAAAAAAAAAAAAAAAAGTAAAGAACACCTAACTGCTTGCTTGCCTTTTCATCAATGGTGCCAAAGGAAAGAATTTAAAGAATTTAATAGTAAAACTGGTGACAGGAAAAAATGTTTTATTCAATTTGCTGATTCTACACTGATCTGTGGAGAGCCATATTCCCGAGGTACTAGAATTGGCTAAGCCTATCTATCTCTACATAGCAAAAAAGCATAGTTTTCATAAAGTGAAATAGCTCTTACTGAGAACAATTTTTTTTTTTTACTTTGGACTAATTCTACTTTGGTCCCTTGAACGCAATACCCAACAGCAGTCAGAGCACATTCATTGTGCTCCTAGAGACCATCTTCATGTTTAGTTTCATTCAAAAGAAACCCAGTAAGAGAACTGAAACTACCCCATGATGGAATCAAAGTTTTATAAGTAGAAATGATCAGAAAAGTCACTTCAAAAGCATACTTCTCAACAAAACTAAGACACTAATATAGAGGCACCCTTCAGTTTCCCCAGGAGACACAGAATCCCTTCAAAGAGGCAAACCTTTAAAGAGTCCTCAGTGCTCCCTGTGTAACATCACAGACTCCTTCATAAGTTCACAGCTGTGTCAGAGATGTTCCACAAGTTTGACTGTGAGCAGACACAAACCTACTGTGCTCTGAGTTAAAAAAACATAGACTGTCTTTGAACAGAAGCCATACATATATATTACAGTTCTTCTCACTAAAGTGGATTTGTGTCTTGTCCAAGCAGGAAGACCAGTAACAGATGCTGTAATCAGGCCAGAACTATCCACATAGTTTTGTTTTAGTGATAAAACATAATCTTTTTATGACCTTTTAATGCTGTTTTGAGTTTAGGACTATGATAATGATGCAAAGCTATGTTTATACATTCATATTTTTTTAATGTATAAATATATATGTATATATACATATTTACCATATTATTATATTATGCATTTTAATGCATTCATAAGTCACACAGAAAATTATGTTTATCTATCTATCTATCTATCTATCTATCTATCTATCTATCTATCTATCTATCTATCTATTTATTTTTGCTATATACCATTAAGAACACCAGCCACTGGAGTGTTTAGGAAAAAAGGAACCATCTAACCCAGTCAATTTCTTCCACAGAAAATGTTTCTATTGATTTCATTTTATAATTTGGACTAGAGTTTGCAAATTCTGTGATTATGAACATCATTTTTCAATGCAAAAGTTTGCTGAATGTCTGAAAAAAAATATTTATCCCTGTTGTCACAGGAAACAACAAATATATTTCACTCAGTTATGTGATGAGGCAAATTAAGATTTATTGATAGAATGAGGTAGATCAAAAGATTAAATTCTAACAGTTCTTAATCATCCACCAATTTGGAGATTATTATGGTGATTTATTGAAATATGTGATAATTAAACAACAAGTTCATTACAGATTTATGGATGACAAGATTCACACTAACTTATTAACAGGATGTACAGATGCAAAATATATTCTTAAACACACACATGTGCCACACAGATAAACAGAAGCACATGGATCCAGTAAAAGATCTCGCAAATAAAAGTAACACATATATATAATATCTCTTAAACGCTTCTTATATGTTTTTAAAATGCATTGAAGCAATATTATAGGAAATGTTTTTCTTGAAAACTGCTTTCCAAGCCATGAATGAGTCTACCCTTCACCCTGGGGGTTTAGTAGCCTGGACTCATAGCCAGGGTATGGGCTGATGCCTGCAGGGAAAGGCCACCAGACAGCTATATTAGAAGACCTCAGGGAATGTTGACCCTTCATTCTTTTGGGATGTGCTATTAAGCTGTGGCTCTCATCCTGAGACACTGTTTGATCTGTAATCAACAGTACCACAGATGTGTTTGCACTTGGCCCATTTATCCATGTCCAGGCACACCTTGCATGCTGATGTCCTAACCTAACCTAATTCACTTCTGTCCCCATGGCCCCATCCAGCCATAGTGAGCTGTATCTGGCCTTGGTACCAGGTCCCATCCTGACCTCCACCCCGGGTTGATGGCCCAGCACAGCTCTGTCCCCTGAGAGGTGCATGATGCCCAGAGATGTCCCCGCTGCTCCTTATCCTACTCCACTTTGCATTCAGGGCAGTGGCCTGGTTCCTATTTCCTTCCTTGGTAGTCTGGGGGTGGGCCTTGCTGTTCCCAGTGTTCCAACTCCAGGGAGCTTCCAGCCCAACTACACCCTGACAGTGAGAGTGATTTGCTATTGCTCTTTGAAGATTTCTGCACTTAAATGAAATATTTGTTTTTAGTTATTTTTTTCCCTTTTGCTAAGTGAAGAGTAAGTGCCTGTTCTGTAATTTTTGGTTAAATGTGAAGCCAAACTCTCTACTATTAAAACAGGGGATTTGGGAATCCTAAAAGAAAAAGGTAAACTCAGCCATAATCTTCCCCACTCATAAAGTCACTTTAATCTTTTTGTAGCTATTGCTACTTGTATTACCTCTCATGAAGATTACCACATAATCTACTGCAGAAATTGATGGAACAGAAGAATTTTCTTTTAATCAGCATCTCCATGAAGACATTAACAAGCAGTGGATGAATTATGTATATGTCTAGCTTTTAGCAAAGAAAAGAAGTTCGTGTTAAAGTATATCTTTAAATCTCCTTACATCTTTTAGATTTTTTGTTGTTGTTGTTTTTTTGTTTCTGAATCCGACTGCTGTTTTAACCCACTTACACATTAATACTTTATCTCTCTCTTGAAGATCCACAAATTTTCACTGGACTGGAAACAATATCAACAGTCCCTATTGGCTGCCTGCCTAACCACTTCAGTTTCAGTGACTCCTCATTTTTGACATGGCACTTTGAGGTCTGTCTATCAGGGATATTATGGAACAACACTACTGTCAGAACCAATACATGCTCTGACAACAGAATGAAAGATCTTAACAGGCTTAACACCTTTTATACAAAAAAACCCACAAAAGTAAAATTATCTTCCACTAGTTATTGTATGGATCCAGAGATTAAGGAAAGATAGGCCTTCTCCCCTATATATATGCCTGCACTAATCCAGAAAACATAACTGAAGACATTTAGTTTAAAAATAATTTAAAGATAAGTTATTCATTAAACATGAAAAGAAAAAACTCACTGAAAATTATTAATTTGTACCACAGTAGGAATTAGTATACATTTTGTAATTTTATTTGTTTACTAATAAGCATCAAATATATAAAATCTTACTTCTTTAATTCTGCATAATCAGAATGTAACTCTCTTTCTTCACGTAGCATTACACCAAAGTCCAGCACAACGGCTAAAGAAAGGCAACTGTTGAGTGTTCATAGGATCTTTGTGGAAAGAGCCTTTAAACATAAGCAAATTAACTTACCTAAAAATTGCTTTCTTTGTTTGCTCTCTTTTGGAAGTTGCTTTAGTTCATTTTCATGCTTGAGACAAAATACTGTGTCTCACCCGGTGATGAGAAGAGGAAAGAACTTATAACATTTAAGGAACATTTTTAAAATGCTAACAAATCTGCTTTAGAGGATAATTCCCCTCTCTTTGCTTCATTGGATCTACTTTGAAAGCAAGTTGATGATCCCAGGAAAAGACTGACAATAAGAAAATTGAGTACACCTTAAAATCCTAAGCATAGCCATCACACAGATATGGTACATTCTGCTCTTGAAATTTTGCATTACCATTGATTACCATTCTGTCTGTGATATGAATATTGTGTGCCTGAATATCTACAGGACAAAGCAAACAGCACAGCAGCATACTCAGCAGGACTGTTTCATTTCATATATCATTCACAGCTTGCTACAGTGATTCCAAAACTGTCCATAACTTTCTTGCAATTTTAGTGGGATAAGAATTTTTAATTGGTTTTTAATCTTAAGAAAGTTTCACAGTTTTTGTTATATCTCTGTTTTTCCCTTGGGAAGATGAATTTTTGAAGTCTTATTTCCTAATAAGAAAAGGAATTGAGATAGAAATCCGAGATCCAGGAGTGTACTCTAATACAAATATCATGAGTTTTCAGAAAGATTACTGTTTTACTTTTGCACAACAAATGGTGCTGTGACTATGGATACAGTTTGCACTTAACAGACTGTAAAAGATGTGCATGAATCAACACATAAGTACCTGCATAATCTGTCTGCCAGGATTTGTAGGCTATTCCATTACCGGAACAAATAATCATATTACCGTCTTTCCTTGGGAAAGAAGGAAATCAGTAAGAATTCAGATCTACAGATATTTAGTTATCTTATGAAAATTTGTAAGATTAAATTACATTTCAAAATTTAGGTACCAGTCTTCCATTCTGAAATGCACACAGTGAATTTCCTGAATAGAACTATGCAATCCCTACTCTCAGTGTGTTTTCAATATGAAAATACCTTTTGCTGTATTAGGATTATCATATTTTCTTTCTGATTTTATCTAAAATATTTTGGCAAATAAATAGTGTTACTGCTGAGGGACACATGAGGTTTGGAGCTTCAGGTTTTGTTTTGATAAATGAAAGGATGTTAGTGAACATTATTTTTTACTGTTTGTTTCAATATTTCTTCACTCAGTATTCTCATATTTTTACAGCACCGTAAAGATCACTAATAACAATACCATCACATCATACATCATACTTGCATAAGAAGGAATAGAGGAAATAGCTACCTTACTTACAATTACTATTAACGCAAGTTACGGCACTTCACCTTTGTGTTGAAATGTCGGTTATCTGATGTAAAGCCGCCTGGAGCAGAATTCAGCACTGATGTTACTTATTAGATAAGCAGTAACATAGAGGACATGGGGTTCTGAAGAATAATCCCTGCTGTGTGCCTAAGGGCTCTATGGAATTATGAAATTCAACATGGCATTGTGACAGTGGTGGGTGACTCCTTTTAATTATATGTGCTTTTGTATAAGGCATAACATAGAACCCTTAGTGATAGAAACTGGAGGATGAAACCCATAGTCCCAGACAGTCAAAGAATTCTGTTAACACAGTGTGACTTTGGATAATCTACTGTAGGTATGAATTTGGGTCACAATGAAACCAAAAGGCTTATTTACTGTGGATATTAATATCTCAAATCACTTTGTATATTACATAAATTACCATTCCTTTATCAACCACTAAGTGTAATTTCTTTAAATGCCTATTTAATAATAATAGTAATAATAATAATAATAATAATAACAATAATAATAATAATAATAAAGGCTTTCAGAATTTCAAATTATAACTTATAACTTAAATGAAATATATGCATTTTAGAAAGGTGAAATAACTTCTTTATGAACTTGAGTCCTGGCTACAATACTTTTTTTTTTTTTTTTTTTTCCCTTTCTTTCTTATATTTTTATATTTTTATATATTTTATATTTTTATTTTTATATATTTTTTAATTTTTTATGTAGCATAGTTAGAAATCATTATCTCTCTGATTCCTACATGGAGTGTTGTCAAAGCAGAGCCATCTGAGAAATTTATATTATAAAGACTTTCAAATTAAAATGTTAATTAATCAAGATGCTAATATCAGTTTGTCTTAAATAAAAATATGATACTAAATACACTAACATAGTGTAAATAACAACAGTATGAAGTAATCTTTTCATGACAAAACCAAACATAGTGAAAATATGAGTGTGCAAGAAATATGACCATTGAAAGGACAACTCCATGTGCAGCTGCACATAGGAAAAGAATAAGGAAGAAGTACTGCCAGTCAGAGGGAAAACTGCAGAATAAAATCCAGAAAATGCAGGCTGAATATTTCTCTCTAGATTTTAAAATAAATAATCGCAGGAATAAGAAGATGTACTGCTTTCTGTACAGGTTTATTATTCAATACTTCCACTTCACGAACATAACTGAGAAGAAAAAAAAAAAAAAAGGATAAATAATCTTTGATGTTTATTAGAAGGATTTTTAGTGCTTTTTAATCATCTATTTATTATGCAAGATTACATAAGTGAGTGACAGCTGAAAGATAACAGCAGACATTTCTTATATTATGGATAACCATTTATCACAATTATGCTCTGACAGAGTTTTGAAGACCTCATTTTCTTACACCTTGTGTGGTTTGATCAGTGACAACCAAGCACTCTGCAGGTAGGACAGAAAATGTGAATAGTGGATGAGCAAATAAAGCAAGATGAATATTTTAAAAAAGTATATTATCAGAAAGGTGTTTTTCACTTCAATAGTGTTTTTGCCAGAGCAAAGCACTTAGGTAGTATCACCTCCTTATGTGAGAAAGTGAAAATGGCACTTAAAAATCACTTTGACACGTGGATGTACGGCTTTACCACACTATAATAGGTATGAAAAGTCAATGCTAAACTATCTGGGGGGAAAAATTTAATTAGATATTTTCATGCCACTTTACATCTGGTATAGTTGTAATATATATGTTTACAACTCTGAGTTTAGAAATCATCATTATTGATACTGCTTAGTTTAAATGTATGGTTTTATTAAAAATATTCAAAGATTTGGTATATCGTTTTTTCTAAAGAAAATTTGTATTGAGTTGAAGTACTCCATCCCCTATATTATATGAATTTCCTTCTGGAAAAGGTTGCATTTCTTGAATTGAATTGGGGAAGAAAAAAAAAAACAAAAATACACGCAAAAAAACAAACAAAAAAACCATTTTATTTGTTCATTTACTTTTATTAGTTAGAAATCCAATCTTTTTCAGCATGAAAAAAGTAAATTAATGTTCAGAGAACTGAACATTTTCTTTGTTACTTAGTTAAAAATTTTTTTCCTCCTAGGTAAGTTGAATTACACCAAGGAAAAAAAAAAAAAGAAAAAAAGAAAAAAAAGCCTCTTTCTCAAATAAACACAGCATTTCTAAAAGTAGACTTTTGTTTCTTTACACTGAAGGTGATTACAAAAGCTAGACATCCACACTTGGAAAACACAGTTAATGAATGACTCAGTCTATCTTTCAGAGACTTCCATATGTTTCTTTAGTTTGTTCCAGAGATCTAATCAGATAATAAGTCAACATCCAAACTGCTGTGGCTAATAAACATTCTTATGCTTTACTCTAGAGTTGGGAAGATTAAGACATACTTTATTCACATTCATTCATGAAAGAGATGAGTAAAAAAGCCTCCATATTTTTGTACTGAATGAAAAACTATTGTTGGTGGGTTGTGTTTGGTTTGCTTTGGTTTGTTTTGTTTTTTTTTGTAAAAAAGGTGTTAATGGTTTACAGGCTGGTTCCCATAACTAGTGGGGTGGAGGGAATAACAAATCCATGCCTCCAGAAAGGGAAAAGAGGGGACCCTAAAATAGGTAAAAACAGCGGCAACAATCTGAGAAGAAACAAACTAATTAAATATAATATCAAAATGCAAGACAAGATAATATTATATAATATATAATGTATAATAATATAATAAATGATATAATGAGAGAAAGAGTGTCTCAGAACTGTGCCTCACCACAACACTGAAATGAGATGTGCAGTCGGGAAGAGCAGCAATGAGGAGAACCTGAATATCACAAAGAAAACATCATGTGACCTACTCATACTGCAAAAATATATAAAAATAAATACAAGTGTTTATTTCCAGTGATTTAAAAAAAAATACTAAAGAAACCATATTTTTCCTGAGTTAGACAGGACAGACAAGTCACTTTTAATTTCTTAATTCAGTTTCCAAGTGAAGGGGAAAAAA
This sequence comes from Coturnix japonica, assembly GCF_054131305.1. Taxonomy (NCBI): domain Eukaryota; kingdom Metazoa; phylum Chordata; class Aves; order Galliformes; family Phasianidae; genus Coturnix; species Coturnix japonica. The sequence continues at coordinate 72,850,925 of NC_140666.1, forward strand.
GATCATGGCTGAATGGAAAAAAGAAAAGTCATATCAAGGAATCTGCATTTGCTGCTGGAATAGGACAATGTTAAATATTAGAAGAGACCAAGGAGAAAATTTCAATAATATGAAATTCTTAATAATCTTTCTACCTTTGCAAGTCTTGTAATTTTATTTATTTATTTTATTTATTTATTATTATCATTTTGTGGGTTTAGGTTAATTTTGACATAAAAATACCAATAAATTAGATTTTGTAAGATTCTAGTATGTAACATGAACCCTAAATATTTTGTGGATATACACAACTGTATTATAAAACAGGATAGATTTGATTTTAAACTACTGTGTTCTCCTAGGTGAGCAGTACTTCTCCTCTGCATACATAGCAATGAGAACAGTGAGACTGTAGTATTAGTATGAATACATTATGATTCCTTTCAAGATTAAGGCAAAGTGCTGAATGTCCATCATTTGTTATCTGCTGCTTGAGAGTGCTAATGCCATGAAGACAGTTGGTAAAACAACCAATTACTCCATAGGAACCCATTAGGGATCAATATATTCTGCAGAGCCCTAAAGAGAATAAACCATTCTAAAGACCAAAATCAGAATATTTTTTATTCATCAGTTTTACCTGGACAGAAAAGTACTATGTTATTAGGATGTATCTAAACACAAAGTCTACTCAGTACTTCTAAAAGAACAGCAGTATAGAAAAGTTAGCTAACAACGTATTTCTTTACTTTTGAATATATCCCATTGCCTATTTCTGAAGTTCCAGGACAAGCTACCTAAATTTAAGCAGCCTGTTCTGAACTTGCTTTTATTACTTATACCTTCCATAAACTCCAGAATTTTCCTATTGAAAACTTCTACTTTAAACACCATTGCATTTTGGATGTCTCCATTTTATGAAATAATCCTTGTAAAAACGTCAATTTTCTTCACTTTGATAATTTTCCTCTGTTCATTCTGTAAAATGATTTAATAACTTTATCTTACAGAACTTTTATTGCCTTTTTTGTCAAAATGGAGCAATTTCATTTTGTTCTTGTGACAGAACAGGGGGCAGAGGTTCTTTTAGCCACGTAGAACATTCAGGGCCTAGCAGGCCTTGTTGGATCTCTCCATTACAATAAGCATTCTCAGAATTCAAGTGATGAAAATCTTTATTCTTAGTCTATCCAATTAGTGAGCATCTGCTTTCTTATTCTATTTATCCTATGTCCTCTTCTGATACACTCTCTCCATCTAACTAAATCACAACAGCAGTTCCATCCTTCTATCCAGGAACTGTTTAGTGGGGCTGTTACTTTCTCTAGCTGTACCTTTCAGTTTCTGCTGTGTGAAAAAGAGCGCTGTTGATGACTGTCTCCTGCCACGGAAGAAAGTGTGGTATACTGCAAAGGGAACTGCAATGCAAGCCTTAAAGAACTGGACATACAGTTCCTGTAATTGCAAAATAGGCTGTAGACCATTCCATCCTTTAGAGAACAATTTTTGGCAACTATGCTGTGCTACAGTATTTGTTATAAATATATACCATTATTAAAATAACACAATGTATCTGCATTTTTATATCCTGGGCCGAATTTTAATGCCTCTGCCCTGTTTGCAGCCCTCAGCACCAGCCTGCTCTTCTGACTGGGATGGTGGAAAGACTGCCAACCTCTGCCTAGATGCCCTGGGGGAATTACCCTGGCTCTAGGAATTACCTTATCAAACAAATAATTTTAGAGATATCCTCTTTTTGAAGGTGTCAGTTTTAGAGTAATTTCAGTGATAGTCAAAAGGGTTCGGATAAAGTTAGAAGTACTTCAGTATTCACACAGTTCTAATTGATATGCATCATTAAAAATTAACTTTTACAGTTATTTTTTATGAACTGTTGTTCTTTAATTTTATGCAATAAAGTGAAGTCATGTAGATAATTTGACATAATTCATAGTGAAATATCAAAATATGTATAAAAAGCACAATCAGTAATGTGAAGTATTACAGCTTTCTTAAAATGTACCAGAATATATATTTTATGATCACTGACTTTTTCCCCACAAGGGTAAATAACACCCTCTAAATTGACACTGCTGCGTGCTTCTTCTGAGAACATTTAAAAAAACAGAATTCAGACAATAAATCTCTTCTGATTCCAGAAAGAAATAAAATGAATGTAGAAAGTTTCCAAGAGCAACCTTTTTTAGTTGCATTATTATTGAGATCCTGCAACATTTAAAATGCCACTCACTAATAAATAAAGGGGTTTAACAGGCTTCTTCCTAGAACCATTACAATTCTGTACCAATTTCTTTGTTTAAGCGTGTAAGGAAAAAATAGTAGGTTATTGTTTATTTGATTTTTCTGTTCTTAACATTTTTCTTCACTCTTGAGAAACTGACTGTTACTTTTCTATGAATAAAAGCTTACTGCTTGAACTGAAGCCTCATTTCAGAATATGTGCCTTTGAATTCTCCAACTGGGGATATGTCCTGTCGTATCTAGTCACAGCCTTAAGCCACTCACAGGAAATGTAACATAATGCTCCACCTCTCTAAAAAATAAATTTGTTAGCATTCTAATTTGTCTGTGTAGCTCAGCAGCAGAAAATGCAAACCTTTTGTCATCAACAGTTTCTGTCAAGGGAGATAATAGCAACTCTTTGTTAATGGTTCAAGGAAATAAAATGAACCCATACAAGCACTCTGATTTCATTTATTCTATTCTAATATTTGATAATGTGCAGTTTCATTTATGGGACCATTTATCATTATGTAATGCATTATAATTCATCACAATTCATACTGGTTTTGTTGTAGTGACTTCTAATGGTCATCTGAAATTTGTTTCTAAAACTAGTGCTTTCAGAATATTCAGTAAAACCTATTCAACCACTCCAAAAAAAAAAAAAAAAATAGACTATGTTCTGATTTAAGTTATATTGCAATTACTCTCTCTCTATATTCTAGAATAATTAACAGGTGAATTGGCTCTTACCAGCCTTCACATTGTGGATTCTGAAAATTTCAGTAAATGGTTACAGGAAGCAACAGACTCAACAACAAAAAGAAAAGAAAATGCACATTGTCTCTGCAAATAGAAAGAAATGTCTCCAAATTTCTCACAAGAGACTCAGTAGCACTGTGATTCATAGCAATTTACTGTTAAACGGTAGTTATTCAAAAATTACAAAGTTTAAAAAAAAGTCAGTTTTCAGACAGATTCTGTTTTCTGCCTATGTTTTGTTTTTGTATCCTTTTAGAACACTGTATTCCATTCAGAAGTAGTTTTATTTTTATTTTTTCTTATTTCTTTTCCTAGCAGGAATATATGCATGCATTGGTGTCATATCCCATCCATTCAGGAAGGAAGAAGGAAGGTGTAACCAGATTTACAAATTCTCCTCAGCCAGATTAAGGTGAAACTGATACTCAAAGTCCAAACACAATCATCAATTTTAATGAGAATCTCTGTACTAGAATTATATTAAAAGTACTGTCATTACAGTTATATCTGTCTCAACCATGAGACTAAACTATGCAACTGTATAAGAAATAAAATTAAGCAAAAACAAACTTACAAGAGAAAAATAAAGAAAAAGTGGGGTTGGAGAGAAAGAGTTGAGCAGAGAGATCACTAATGTGAGTTGCAGTGTTGGTCTGGCAGACGCTTGGGTTCTGGATCCTGGGTGAAATTATTTGTCCAGAAGTTCTGAAGTCCTGAGATAGCAAAGTCCTGAAGTCCCCTCAGACTTCTCTTGGGTATCATTTTTATGCCTTCTAGATTTAAGGGTTCACAGTCAACAAGTTCACTGCTAACAAGTTTACCACCAATAAGCCCACACTGAAAACTTTGCTGTAAACATGGGAGTTTTGAATGGAACAAGGCTGCCCTGACTGCACAGGGCTCCCCCATCCAATCATGTCTCCAGCCCGTAGCCTGTTGTCATGGCAATGGTCTTATCTTCCAAGTGTTTGAAACAGTTCCAGGCATACCACAAATAAAATGTTTTTCATTGGTCTCCTACAGTAATTTATATATACAGACAAAATTATGTGATGTATTTTCCCTTATGAGTTGCTGATTTTAAAATTTAGATACAGAACCAAATTTAAGTCACAGGAGGATGTGATGAGTTTATATTGTATACCATACTATTTATATTATGAATTCTCTCAATTTGTTAAATGAGATAACAGGGTAATTCACCTTCTGAAGCCTATACCATTTGTCTCAGCAGCACTGTTCAGAGAAAACTGCTCTCTGGCTTGTCATCTTTAATTTTTGAGAGCCCAGATTCTCAATCCAGCTTTGAGAGTGGAGATTAGGGCTTTTCTTTCTTCTGCTAGCAAAAACCATCAAGTGAATAGAGGTTAAACATGGCAGAAGTTCAAAAGTTCCACGCTTTAAAAATGGCTGGATTAATAGGCCAACAATCAAACTAGTTTTGCAGTCCGAGGAGAAAACAAGTGCAGAAACAGATAATCAGCATGGGGTAGAAGCAAAGATCTGTTGTTGATTTGAAGCATATGGAATAATTGCACAGAATTAAGACTGAAATAAATTCTGCATATTTTGGAGACCCCCAAATGAGATATGGTGAATATTTCATATAAATTCTTTTCTTACAGTTTCATGACTAAATTCCCACTAGTATGATTACTGCCATGCTTCAAATCCAGTATTGCCTGAGATGTCTCTTACTTATCTGAGTCTGGTCAGAAAGATAGCCTGGAAGCTCACACACAGTAGCTGTCCCTTGGCAAACAAGATGAATTTGGACAAGGAATCTCTAGGAATAATAACATCTCCTCAGAAGTAGAAAGAAGCAGAGCTCTTCAGCTCAGTGCCTTTATACTCCAATCCCTGGTAGATTATTGTACAAAAGGCATTTTTTTTTCAGTATAGAATATTAAAACTGTGCCTATCAATGAACTCAGTAGAACTTCCAACAGAAAAATACTAGAGGAAGACATACACAATATATGTCCTGACTGTTACATTTCTCCATGTAAAGTAGGTATGGAAACTGCATTAATTGTTGATCAGTTCTTCTTTGAGCTGAGAAATTCTGAATAGCTTTGATCTGTAGAATCTAACAGGTCCTCCTGGAAGCTTCTCATTGGGACTTTTCTTTCAAATAGAATTATTATTGGACCTGTCATGCCAAGAGTAACAATGAGAATAGGGACAGCTTAAAAGTATAGTGCTTCTTTGAAATTACTCTTATATTCTGAATTAAAAAAAAAAAAAAAAAAAGAATAAAAAGTATTATGTTGATTCTGATTCTGGACATAAACCTAGTACCTGTTTGATCAGAGAACCACTTATTTTGGTACAGTTATTTCTTTAAATGAGACTGTTTGACTGTATTAGAGTTTGGATGAGGACTTTGCTCATACTGATTGTTCTAAAGATGTAAAATAAGGGCTAAGAGCATTATTATAAATTTTAATTATTTTCAACTTTTTATGTAGTCTAAGATTTTTTTTATTTTTGTGGATTTTTTTTTCTTTTTTTTTTTTTTTGTTGTTGTAGTTTGTTTTGTTTTGTTTTGTTTTTAAACCTGAATGGAAATATTATGAAATAGTATTAAGATTACATACAAGTACACACTTGTTTTAAGCAATAATAGATGAATTATATTAACCCCATAATGTGAGACAATTTTTGCTAAATATGTCAGTTAAAAATATTTATACAGTAAGAAATGCTGCCCAGGGCATTTCCTGGTGATTAATGAACTAATCACCACTTGGGAGAGTTAGTTGCTTGAGGCAAAGCTCCTCATTAATTTCTTACAGAATATGCAGGGTTGTAGGTGTTATACAATCGAGAGATTATTTATTTATTTATTTATTTATTTATTTATTTATTTATTTATTTATTTTTTCAGTTCACCCACAGAGTAAACTCTTGCAACTTTGCCTAGGAGCAGCTTCATTCTTCCACTGTGCCAAAAGTATAGTGAATTTTAAAAGGTGGTACTCCTATAGTGGGTACTCATGCAATATGTATAGCTAGCACAGCAGTATAAGGATTTTTTTTTTTTTTAATTTTTTTTTTTCAATTCTTAGTATTCTGTCAGGAATTTTAATGCTAATAGATAGTGTTCCTGGTCCTTTCCTATAGGTCCTTCCCACAGCATTTATAACAAATTAATTGTTACCAATATAGAATAATTATTCTGAATCCTCTGAGCAATGGGACAAGTCTAAATAGAATGAATCCTAGGGAAAATATATATATATATATATACATATATACATATATATATATATATACATACATATATACATACATATATTAACAATTAACAATTCCTCTGGTTAGTTTATGAAAATTAGAGGTTGGTTACTGAAACTGAGTTCAGAATTTTAGTGACAGCAAATTTCATGGAGCAGAATTGTGTTACTTAGATATTCAGAAATGTAGGTAACACAGGAAATGGTATTCAGCAGAAGCTAACAAAAAATGGTTCATAAATTAAATCCGAAATTTTTTAATTCTCATTTATTTATTTATTTATTTATTTTGTTATCATAATTGTTATAATAATTATATTATTAAATAATCTTAGTGAATGAGACTGGATTTCTCATCCAAATAGAATTAAATAGAAAGTAGTAATAGCTTTATTAGTAATTCCATATCTCAATAGACACATTAGCTGTATTTCTTGTAAGCACAATAATAAAAATCAAATAATATTAATAGATAAATAATCGATAATTATTTTAATAATTAAAATAGATATTAATAGAGATTAAATGAATGAATATGATTTTCCTGTGATACAAAGTTCTTATCAATAAATTTAAGTGGCTGTTTTGCAGCACACAAAGATGGAGTAAAAAAAAGAGTCTCCTGGTAAATTTTGTCTTTCAGTGGGGATATGCATTCATGCTTCAGTTTCTTTTTAATCTGCTTATACTGTTGGGAGTTTTATTATGCATTACTGTAAATTACACACAATTCTAGTGAGCTGGCTTAATCTTCCCTGAGAAAATGTGAATATAGAAAATTTTAGGAGAAAATAAAAGAGAAATTGTACTCATGCAGATCAGATTCAATCTGATTAAATTTTCCAGCTAATAACTTATCACCCAGCTATTTCAATACCGTTTTCTGTCATTCTTTGCTCAGAAGCTATTTTAGGAATGGTGATTTAGGGAACAAAAGCAATTCCTAAAAAAAAAAATTATTTAAAGGCAGAGAGGAATCATCATAGTGTAATATTCATCATTTTAAGAGTATACTGAAAGAATACTTTGTAGTAGAGCAGTTTCAGGTTTATTTAATATGTTTTCTTCTTTTTTCTACTTCATAACTCTGCTATCACTGGACTGTTACAAGAGTAAATCCTAACATTTACAGACTTTTTTTTTTGCCAATTTTTCAACCTAAAAACTTTAAATTAGTGAACTAATCTTTGATACAGTTCAACACACTAAAAATGCTAACCCTTAAAAAATCAATAATCATTCCTTGTTTACACTTTACTTAAAAAAAAAAATAAATAATATATATATATATATATATATATATATTGTTCTCAAACAAACTATATATATTGCATGATTTGAAGACTATACAGTAAGTCTCTGACCAGGTGGAGAAAATTTGTGCCTGTAATGTAAATCCTCTCACTTGTAAGAAATTGACTATAGGCTGATAGTAAAGATACAGGTAGATACTAAATTTTAATATATTTCAACTGAGTGTAATGATGATGTTGAAATGATAATGTTTCATTATTCTGGCTTCTGCTTCTTATCTTGTCTGTGCCCAGATATCTGTATATTCAGAGAGTGAAAACATCCAGGCATATTCTTAAGAAAGAATTAGAAATGGTGTAAGTGACTAACTTTTGTAACTTTGTGAGAGAAATAGAAACTGAAATTCCCTTTTGTATACATCTCTAAAAGGAGAGATTTAGTAGAATGATAATTTGTCAAGAACATTGATACAATCTCATTAGAAAATGTTCCTTTTGTTTATGTGGAATATTTTTACAATATACTTAGGCTAATGAGCCGTCTGAGAGCTTCAATCAAACCACTGCCAAAAAAAAAAAAACTAACTAATCTCTAGAGATAAATTTGAGTGTTCGAAAAGCTTTAACCAAAAACAGTGAATTTGCTATTAGAAACACTGTATAGAGATTTGTAAAATGATGAAATCAATTGGAAACTACAGAAACTGAAAGAAACTCAAAACAAACAAACAAACAAACAAAAAACTTTATAATAAGGACTTTAAGGAGGATCTGAGGAACTTCAGGCCTGTCAGCCTGACCTCAGTGCCAGGAAAGGTTATGAAGGTTATGGAGCAGATCACACAGCATGTGCAGGACAACTGGCGGATCAGCCAGCATGTGTTCATGAAAGGCAGGTTCTGCTTGACCAACATGATCTCTTTCTATGATCTAGTGACCCATTTTCTGGATGAGGGAAAGGCTTAACATACTCTACCTAGACTTCAGCAAAGTCTTTAACACTGTCTCCCATAATATCATCCTACAGAAACTGGTAGACCATGGCTTAGACAGATGCAGTCTTTGCTGGGTAAAGAACTGGCTGGATGTCTGGGCCCAGAGAGTGATGGGGAATGGAGTTAAATCCACCTGGCAACTAGTTATGAGTGGTGTTCCCCAGGAGTTAGTATTGGGGACTGTCCGGTTCAATATTTCTATTGATGGCCTGGATGTGAGCATTGAGTGGAACCTCAGTAAGTTTGCTGGGTTGAGACCAGTGGGATAAAGCTCAACAAGACCAACTGCCAGGCCCAGCACTTTGTTCATAACAACCACAGACAATGCTACAGGTTTGGGGTAGAGTGGCAGGAATACCGTATAGAAGAAACAGACCTGGGGGTGTTGGTCAAATCTTGGCTGAACATGAGTCACCAGTGTGCCCTCATGGCTAAGAAGGCAAATGGCATATTGGCTTATATCAGAAGCAGTGTTGTCAGTAGGGGCAAGGAAATAACCTTCCCTCTGTACCCAGCAATGGTAAAGCCAGACTTTGAGTACTGTATTCAGTTTCAGGCCCCTCAGTACAAGAAAGACAGTGAGGCACTGGAGCACATTCAGGGAATGGCAATGAAGATGGTGAGGGTTTTGGAGGCCTTATTAGGAGCAGCTGAGAGAACTGGGATTATGTAGCTTGGAGAAGAGGAGGCTCAGGGGAGATCTCTACAACTACTTGAAAGGAGGCTGTGGTAAGGTGGGGGTTGACCTCTTCTCCCACGTAACCAGCAATAGAACTACAGTTAATGGCCTTACATTGCACCAGGGGAGGTTCAGGTTAGTTGTTGAGAAAAACCTCTCTGTAAGAGTGGTCAGGCACTGGAATGGGCTGCCAATAGAGGTGATGGAGTTACTGCTGATGGAGATGTTCAAGAAATGTTTACATATTGTATTGAGGTTTAGTGGGAAGTTTTGGTGATAGCCAGATAGTTGGACTCGATAATCATGGAGATCTTTTCCAACCCTGATTATTTGAAATATGTTTATATACAGAAAATATATATAGGAATTACTCTAACCTCCCACAAAAACTAAGTGAAAACATCAGCCTTTCTGAATGTTTTACTGATTCATCCTGTAGAATTGTGAATAAAGATAGTAACTCTCTGAAAAACTTTTATGAGGGAAGTTAGTGATGCCAATCGAATTATATAAGTCCAAAAGGATCACTAACCTACTCTGTTGGTACAGTTTGTTCAGGAATAAGATCACTGTATTAGAATTGGTTAAATATTCAGAAAATGAGACTTGTGAAATTGACAGGTGCTACCTCTCTCTCAAAACAAACAATGAAATCCTGCCTCTACTATTGATTTATTTGATGAGCACCTCATCCCTCATTTTTCTTAAAAAGAAGTTAAAATCTACTGTATTTTGTATGTTTTTGTCACAATAACATTAGTTATCATCTTTGTTTGATCATAACTAAAAATATATGTTACCTGAATACCTTGGAAACCATATGTTTAAAAAGTCTATCTAATGGATTTGAAATCAGAGAATCCTGTTAAATAATTCTGATATATTTCTTTCAGCCTCAAAAGAGTGTTAGATAGCTGCAGCCCCACTGGGTGATATAATGATATGATCCCCACTTCCTGCAACATTCTCCCTTGGTTTGGCAATTATGCCTAAGGCCTTGTTCAGGACTGATAACAGTCATGCCAAATACTATAACTGTATCAGTCTTCTTACTCCATAAATAGTAAGCAGCGCAAAAGCCCTCTGAGCTCCTAATGAGAAGACTACATGTAACCTTTCTAATTGTTTTTAAATATTGTGAAGCTTCATTGATTATAGTCTCAGTGTGCATTGCAAGGTCTGTTTACCAGAGGTCACTTATGGAAATTTTTACCTCTTGAGAGAAGGTAAACCTCTATGGTGGAATGCAGTGGATAATCTCTTTCATTATAGTTCCCTAAGCCACATGACTTCTGATCTTAGCAAACACCAGTGGAGCCTGGTATGCTAAGGGGAAAAAAAAAAACAAAAAAAAAACCAAAAAAAAAAACCAACAACAACAATATGGAGAGTGGTGCTGGTTGGGAATGGACATGACCAAATTCTGTGATTAACCTGCAGGAATGGGGACTTAATAATACTATTGAAACGGGTAATGTATCTTGCTTTTCTGAGGCAGTCCTGAGCCAGCAGTTTTCTGTCAAAAACTTGTTTTCTGAGCCAACTTTGCAGAATAAATTTGTGTTGTTGAGTCACTCAAGCTCCACCCAAGAGTAAGACTATAGCATAAAAGTGGCCTAAGAAAGAAGAAATTTTGGGGAAGATTCAAAGACAGGTTGTGAAGACACCACTGGCGGATGGGCGGAGCCTCTTTTCTTCCTCCATAGGGACATCTATTGAGTGTGGCTTGCACACTTGGTTATACTGAGTGCTTCCCACAGAAAACTTAGAAATCTCTACAGAATTTTTTCATGATTTAATGGTTTGTGATTGGCATATTAGTCATGTTCTTGGTTAACTTCACATACTTTGCAGACAATGTATTTATGACCAGCAATCCAAAAGAATCTGTAACCTGTTGCATTGATAAACTGTACTGATCTAGCCAAGAGACTTCTCATTAGCTGCAGCCACATTCCTTAGTACTGGTCATGAGTGCCCATCCAAATGCAATTAAACTAATTGGGCAGCATGCCATTTGTGAATCTGTAATTATGGTAGTTCATACATTGAACACAATTGGACTTATAGCACCAAACTCAGAATCTAAGCATGGCTGCTGCCAGCCCCTCTGACATCTGAGAACAAGGTGGAAAGCAAAGGAATTTCTTTGCTACTAAACTTCTCTGTCTTTTTCATGCAACAGGACAAGATACATTTTCAGCTATACTCTAGGCAATCTATAGCAGATGCACAGCTGGGTCACTAACAATGCAAACAATTGACTTCCATTCAAAGTACATTTTTCAGACAGAACTCATCCTCACTTCCTGTAAGTTTTAGGCATTTATTTCAAATGTTTGAACTGATACAGCTTTGCACGTCAGTTCTGCTTTCTCTTTGTTCTGACTTAAGCTAGTCTGAGTGAGTCTTATTTTGTGTCAGTAACATTAATATTAATTGATTTGATAAGCCCCTTTTGGGGTTTTGCCACATCAAAATGTGTGGCAAACACCAGTGCTGCAATACAGTCACTCTTTTTTTTTTTTCTCAGAATGTTTCAACCCCTATACAGCTTATCAAATTCAGCACAGCAACTCAGTAATGTAAAAGATGAACTGCAGTGCTATGTGTCTACCAGTGCCATAATGATGATCAACAATATGAGAGCAGAGGAGATCTCTTTTCACACTGCACTTTCTTCCGTACACGAATATGGTAAAACACATACACATACACAGTGATGTTCCCCACTGTGACAGCAAGGAAAGACCTTAGATAGATAGGGACCTTATGGAATCTTCTGGCAGGAACAAACACAGCTGTCCACTACAGAAGAGTAAGAACTCAGTAGGAATATTTTACCAAAAGATCTTCGAAAAAGAATACATCACAATATCAGATTGAAATAAAAGGCTTACACTATGTATGATGACAAAACTGACAGTGAAAGAGAGAGAATAATGTTCAGGATGAAAAAGCAGTTGTAACATGAGGCAGCTCTGCAGGCTGTAGCAAATGCAGAGGCTTCATGCTGATTCAGATCCTGCCAGGAGATGTCAGTTTTTAGTTGAATCAGTAACTGGACATGTATGTCTGTTATGTTCAGTTGATTTCTGATTTTGGTTCAGCAAGTACTTCAAAACAGCTTTTAGCTTTCTTTTTGATTCAAGAAAAACATAGCTATTCAAGAAGATTTACAGTTGATGAATGTATTTTTTCAAACCTCTTTTCCTTCCAGCAATATTCTTTCTAACCTCTGACCTGAGAAGAGACAGGCAGTAAAAAGACACAAAGAACTAGATTAATGTGTGAGTAATAGTAGAACTATTTAAAAGTTCAGTAAAGCTGCTAACATTTTTAGCTTCCTTTCTTTATTTAACATCTCACTCCTATATCTTCCTTTTTCAAAAATAATATTTTTTACATGTAAAAAAAGTTGCCGTCTTCGGTAATACAAATGTGTCTCCTTTAGAATAATCAATATTTGCACCCAAACAATTTCAGAGATTTCAAGAAAAACAAATATATTGTGGCTACTACTGGATATTTTCTTTAGTCTAATTAAAAGTTTCTATATTCTATATCATACTAATTAAAACCCTTTTAGGGGAAAATTCAAATATTTCAGACTGGTTTTCCAGGTAGGCTAACATTTATTCCTAACAATGAATTTGCTGCAGTGTTTTCAGCAACTAGGTACTTTGATTAAATACCATAACATTTTAACTTTCATTGGCATTTCCAAAAAACACTGAATTAAATTCAAGATTTCTTTTTAGGAAATCAATGACATGGCAATGTTTCTTTTTGTTCACAAATGTACTTATTCTGTGAAAGCAGATCAGAGGCAATACCTTGATCAGATACATGACAACATTTATCTTAAGAATCCTAGGGCATAAACTTAAAGTTTGGACATTTCAGATACTGATATTACACACACACGCACACACACACACACACACACACACACTATATATATATATATATAGCTATATATATATATATAGCTAATGAATTTAAGAGAATTTACAAGGTATATAAAAATAATTAAACTATGCCACTCTTACCGTCATTATAAAGTAACTCCACAAAAGTCAGTACTAAATCAGAAAGCCTCAGTGGTGAGAATCTGCAGTTTTCAAGGTGTATGTGCAGCTATTCATTACAAAGGTTGTATAAGTACATAATCAGACATTACACTGTCCAGGCAGACATCAGCAAAACTATCATTACATGTATCTTTGTTGAACAAATGAGAAAAAGAAAATTCAGCATTGAAAGTAAAAGAATTAAAATAGACAGAATACCAGAAAAAAGAGTGATTGACCAGGTGTTATGGGAATTTCAAATGCCCTTTCACATTCAGCTTTTAAATCCTAGGGCTTATATTGAATGAATTAACATTACCTCTTCCATAGTATTATCTTTAACATACGTGTTTGCTCTTAACCTATTGTCCTATTCAAACTTACAGTGTGTCAACATCTGACATCTTGTCTTCCAGAGATTTGCACTTTTGTGTCACAGTGTGTAATGATTTTAATACATAGGTTATTCAATAAATAAGGTCTCCTATTTAAAGAGTATTTAAAGATGTTTCAACATGGAAGAATTTCTATAGATAAAAATATTAGTTTCCTTTCTTCTAGATTCCCGTGAGTCTTCAAAATAATGGGATTACAGTATTGATGAGATTCAGACAGGAATTCTCCATCTACAGTTTTCTTACCACTTAAGCTATACTTTCAACAGGATTCAGTTTCTCCCTCATAAGCAACATTAATGATTCAGACTAGGCCAGGTGTAGCCTGTTAAAGATATCTGCACATCAGGTCTGAACAAAAGTAAAATTAATTTGAAAGCAAGGAGACGCTGGTGTAGCAATTTTGGCAGAAGCCCTATTTTTTGTACTTTCTACAGACACTGGAAACAGTATTTTGAAAGATAAAATATGCATTGACAACACTGCTTGATCCATGTTTCCAGGGAGTATTCCCTCCTGACACACCAAGTGCAAGCAAGCTTTCCCAAGCTTTCATTGTGAGCCTTCTCATTATAAGAAGTATATTTTATCAAGTAGGACTGGCAAATCAGAACTTTTCCAGTAAAAGAAAATTTGTATTACACTAGTGAAACAGTGATTTTTACTACTTCAGTAAAAATCAGGAAGGGAAGAAGGGAAGGAGGGAGGGAAGGAGGGAGGGAAGGAGGGAGGGAAGGAGGGAGGGAAGGAGGGAGGGAGGGAGGGAAGGAAGGAAGGAAGGAAGGAAGGAAGGAAGGAAGGAAGGAAGGAAGGAAGGAAGGAAGGAAGGAAGGAAGGAAGGAAGGAAGGAAGGAAGGAAGGAAGGAAGGAAGGAAGGAAGGAAGGAAGGAAGGAAGGAAGGAAGGAAGGAAGGAAGGAAGGAAGGAAGGAAGGAAGGAAGGAAGGAAGGAAGGAAGGAAGGAAGGAAGGAAGGAAGGAAGGAAGGAAGGAAGGAAGGAAGGAAGGAAGGAAGGAAGGAAGGAAGGAAGGAAGGAAGGAAGGAAGGAAGGAAGGAAATAACAAGTACTTAGGCTTAATAAAATGCATGTAATGTAACTGAGTATAGAAATGGGCTTTCTACTATATTTGAATAGTGATAGTGTCAGGCATTAGAAGGACCTGTTCTTGCTAGGGCATCTAGACTGTAAATTTACAAAAGATCAATACAGCTAAAATGTAGAATCACAGAATCATAGAATTATAGAATCACAATGTTGGAAAGGAACTAAAAGATCATCTAGTCCAACCGTCCTCCCTTTACCATACCTACAGAAAATCATTAAAGTATATCTTCTAGCTCCTTATCCAGGCACCTCTTGAACACTGCCAGGGATGGTGACTCCACAACCTCCCTGGGCAGGTCATTCCAGTGCCTAACCACTCTCTGAGAGAAAGTTACTTCTTATGTCTAGTCTAAACCTCATCTAATACAACTTGCAGCCATTTCCTTAGGTCCTGTTTGTTGCCTGGGAGAAGAGGCCAAGCCCCTCCTCACCACAACCTCCCTTCAGGAAGCTGTAGAGTGCTATGAGGTCTCCCCTGAGCCTCCTCTTCTCCTGGCTAAACAATCCCAGCTCCCTGAGCTGTTCCTCGTAAGAGTTATGCTTCAGACCCCTCACCAGTTTCGTTGCCCTTCTCTGGACACATTCCAGGATTTTGATGTCTTTCTTGTCGTGAGGAGCCCAAAACTAAACACAATACTCAAGATGTGGCCTGACCAGAGCTAAGTACAGCGGGATGATTACCTCTCTGCACCACTCCCTGCTGGCCACACAATTTCTTATACAGGCCAGGATGCTGTTGGCCTTCTTGGTCACCTGGGCACACTGTCGGCTCATGCTCAGCCAAGCATCAACCAACACCCCTGGATCCCTTTTCTCTTCACAGTCATCCAGCCACTCAGCCCCAAGCCTATAGGACTGAATGGGTTTATTGTGGCCAAAGTGCAGGACCCAGCACGTGGCCTTGTTGAACCTCATCCTATTCACCTCAGCCCAGCAATCCAGCCTATCCACTATCTCTCTGGAGGGCCTCCCTACCCTCAGGCAGATCAACACAACCTCCCAACTTGGTGTCATCTGCAAACTTACTGAGAGTACACTCAGTCCCCTCATCCAGGTCAACAATGAAGATGTTAAACAAGATGGGCCCTAGAACTTGTAATGGGTCCCACTTGTAATGGGTAGCCAGCCAGACTAAACTCCATCAACCACTACCCTCTGGGCATGACCCTCCAGCCAGTTCCTTACCCAAAGAAGGGTATATCTGTCCAGGACATGGGCAGCCACTTTCCTTAGGAGAATACTGTGAGAGACCTTTTCAAAGGCTTTGCTGAAGTCTAGGTAGACTACATCAACTGCCTTACCCTCATCTACCAGACTGGTCACCCAATCATAGAGGGAGATGAGGTTGGTTAAGCACAACTTGCGTTTCATGAATCCATGCTGGATGGACCTGATCCCCTGGATGCCAGGCACATGTCTTGTGATCTCACCCAAGATGATTTGTGCCATAACTTTCCCCGGTACTGAGGTCAGGCTGACAGGCTTGTAGTTCCCTGGATCCTCTTTACAACCCTTCTTGTAGATGGGAGTCACATCAGCAAGACTCCAATCCTCCAGGACCTCTCCAGTTAACCAGGAGCACTGGTAGATAGTGGAGAGTGGATCAACAATTACTCAACAATTATATATGTGTTTTGTTGTTCTGTGTTTTTATGCTTGTTTGTTTTCACATACTATAAGACTATTGTTAATAAAAAAAAATAAAAAAAAAATAAATAAAAGTAACTGTTTTGTTTTAAAAATCATAGAATTGTCTGTGCTAGAAGGAACTTCTGTATGTAATCTGATCAAAGCATCTATTGAATGGACATCCCTAGGCCATGCTATGCAGAGCCTTACCACTGCTGAGTCTTTCATATTTCCACCATATGTATGGACAGAATTTTCCAGTGTTTTAGTGTTCCCACAGTAAAAAGTCTGTATCCTATCAGATTTGCTCTTGAAGCAACTTCTGCCCATTGTTTCTTGACCTCTCAGCTACAGAACTATGAAGACTGTGCCTTCATCTTCTTGAATGGATTTTAGATACCTAACTACTGCAACTAGTCCCTATTATTCCCTTGAGTTGAAAAAATACATTTCCCTCACCAGCTAAAAACAGTATTCAATATCCAAGACAAGCAAGAAGTTGTTTGTTCTAGGAAAACAACAGAATCTCCAGGGTAGTACACTACTTTCAGTGTAAATTAAATATTAAGAAAAAAATCTGTTTGAAACTGCATAGTTGTTGCCACCTGCATTATGTATTTTCAGCACCAATGACTTGGTATGAATGATGTGCATATGATCACAGAAATTATGCATTTGCTACACTAACATTGAGCAAAAATTGGTTAAATCATTCTAGTCAGAAAAAATACTGGAAGTAAACCTTTGACATATTCTGAAAGATTTTCCTTTGAGCAATAAATGAATTTAGAGGCAAGACCTCTAGCTATTTGCCATTTTAAAGTTATGTATTTGTCTACCTATTATTAACTGACATTTAATTCAATGGATTATTAAAAAAAGTTCATGCTTTTATTCTTCTGCAGTTGTATAAGTTTTATGTGGGACTCCAATCTAGCACAGTTTTCCATTCAGATTTACCACCTCTTTGGGATGCAAGGCAGTTGATAAATAAATTTAATTAGTAACCACACTTTTGAAGGATTTATGTCAGGAAGAAACTATTGCACATTTACCATCTACTGAAATATTTTAAAAATTCTCTTCCTATGATTAGCCTATTTAGGAGTTCTGGACTCTCATAGGACCCAGGAATGGAAAGCTGGTCAAAGAAAATTTAAAGATTTGATCTCTTATCTGCTTTCCTCCTATTTCTGTTCTGCTTTTTAAACTACTTTAGAATGGTACTGCTCCATTTATGGTTATTTATTTATTTATTTTAAATGGATAATTAATTATTAATGTCTTCACAAATTGAGGATCTGGATCAAAGGCAGTCTTGATATTATTTCCACTTTGTCTAAACACAATAAAAATAGATAGCCTCAGACAATTAAATGTAAAAGATTTGTGCTTTGAATTTTATTACACATATGTAATGACTCATACATAAGCAAAGCTAGTTAAATTAGGTGTGAAACATACTCAGATAAAGAATTCACTTCTATATCTTATGAACACTGAGAAGGATTAATCAAGTTCTATTTTTAGTCATGGATAATAACATCCCCTTTTAATGGGGGCAAAGTATTTAGCAGATTTTGAGAGACTAGAATTGGAATCAGGTAGAAATGCTCATTCCAGTAGTCTATTTTGAAAAGCAAACACAGAATTTCTTAAAATAACAAAAGTGTGAAAATTTGTCAGTTTTGGAGGAATTTTCAGACCAAGATTGTGGTTCATTGACCTTGACCAGAGTGGGGTTCTCTAAGGACTTCAGTGTGGATATCTGCTTCAGCATGGTCTTTTCCATGGGAAGTAGGGAAATACATACTCTCTTCCACTGACTTCAAGGGAATCCCTTCTCTCCCCTTCTCTGATCTTTGTATTTTCAGGACTGTTTCTCACACTCTTTTTTTTCCCCCTCACTCCGTACTGCTGGACACCATTTTGCCCTTTCTTAAATTATTTTCCCCAAGGCACCACCACTTTGTCTGAGAAACTCAGCTGTGTTCAGCAGTGGGTCTACTGGAAGCAGCTGGAACTGCCTGAGTCTGGCATGGGACAGCCTCTGTCTTTAGAAATACCCTGCAGTTCATTTAAACATTTTCTGTAGAGTTACTGTATTTTTTTTAAATTGGCTTAAACTTCATTATTCTCTACCCTTGTCAAATAGTATTTACTGATTTGAAAAGACAAGGTGGCAGTGGCAAGAGGTACAAGGATGCATGGACACAGGGCACAGAGTGGCATGACATGATGTTTGTATGCAGTGTGGCTATATTATAGTATCAGAGCAGAGCAGATGCCACATGCTGCTGGAAAGGTTATATGTGGGCTGGTCTCAACCTGTTGAGAACCATTTTGCAGGGGGCACTATGTAAATGCTATATATGTAACAGCAGAAGTCTCAATTCTGTCAGAGCTAGACTGTTTGAAAATCTGGCTGTATCTCTTTGCATATTGCATAGGCAAGTGTCAATGAGAAAAATTATCTATTTCTTTAAATTAGTGGTACTGGTTTTAATATACTTCAATGAAATGCATTTGGTTCGTTATCATCTAGAACATATTACCTGATTTATTTTCAGTATGATAAACTGGAAAGTATGCTTGAATTTATATTTGAACACCCTAGTTAATCAACATAGTTTTACCTTTGCTGTAAACATAAAACCACTCTACAAATTAAAAAGTATATAAATACTTTTCATTTGCATGCTTTTAATCACAAAATCCTTTGGTCTATAATATGAAAAAAAAAAAATTAAAAAAAGGACAACTTGAGAAATTAAAAGACTATGTGTGAGATAAGGGGAGACAAAAAAAATCAATTTTCTAAATCACAGTCTGAAAAAAATACAAAATACAAAATAAAAAATAAAAACATGTACAAGACCTGCAATACAATTTTACATACTATACTATACCCTGCAGAGGGCCTGATTGTTTGGAACACTACAGAAAATGAATTTGTTCTTGGATTTAGTTCAGAGAGAATCAGGGGAGCAATTTGCTTCTGATGCAGTTCCAGTAAAAAGCTATTACACTGATTGCCTTAAAGTTCGTAAGTTTAAATATATAACTTATATACCTGAGTCATCATTTAGATAAAAATCCTCATTCACTATGACAGAAATGTCAAAAATAAAGGTAACAATTATATGAAGATTGTTAATTTATATGTGCCATATGTAGGGCATGCACTAAAGCTCATAGAATCCAGTATCTCTTAAAATGAGAGTGGGTTCAGGACTTTTTCCAGCAGTCAATCAAACTCTGTCTCATTTCATAAATACTGGTGCTTTCTTAGCCTTCTTCCCAGTCAACTCCATCTCATGTCTTAAAATATTTTTTTCTGATATTGTTTCTTATTATTCAGGCAGTTGGTGACTACAGTCAGTGTAGAAATAAGATCCTATTACAATCTTTCATGTAACTGAAAGCGGATGAAAATGGCATAAGAATCTATTAATAAAATCATCATTGTGTTTCTAGTTGGTTGCTAACAGATACCAAAGACAATACATGATGAAATGGAGCACAGATTGTTCACAGTGAATCACGAACATCATACAAATTATAGGGTATTCTCTGGATAACTGCCAGTCCACAAAGAGACTGAGTAGCCCTTGTCTTTTGGAAAATACTTTGTTAGAATATTTCCTTCAGCTTGTTTCTAATGACTCTACTGATTATGACAGTAATGATGGAGCTTTTAGACTGCATCTGTCGAGTGACCATGAAGTAACATGAAGTTCAGACGTCTCTCTAGAGTTTTGTATTAGAAAATTATCTGTCACAACCATGTTGATTAAAGGATACTTTAGAGTCTTAAAGTACAGAGGTATCAAGAATGTCTATAAGATATATAGGGTAAAACCAAAAACAGAAGAAGAAAAATAACAAAACAAAACCATTCCCTTATTTTCCCATTTTTAAAGAAAAATGACATAAAGATAACCAAAGAAGATGTTATAAATATTTATGATATATAAAATATATTATTTCTGATATATAAAATAAATATAAAATATTTATGATATATAAAATTGGCTTTAAATTACAAAACAATTTTTCTTCTATTTTTCCACATCACGTCTTTGGCATGCCTTGGGCGCCTTCGGTGGCACAGTGGTAAGAATGCCGTTTGCAACACCGGAGGCATGGGTTCAAATCTCCCCTGTGGCGCAAGTGGTAGAAGTGCCGCTCTGCTACACAGGAGGCTTGAATCCAGGGGGTTGGACTCGATGATCTCTAAGGTCCCTTCCAACCTGGACATACTGATACTGTGATACTGTTATCTATGTTAACAAAGTCTCCATTAGTAAATGCAATCATATCTGACATTGATCATAGTTTAATAAAGTTATACACCAGACAAATTCATAGCATGAGACCATGATCTTTAAGGTTCGTTCCACTCTATGGTGTTTTATTGTTTTATGACTCTGTAACATTAAAAACATCTAAAGCTCTGTTATACATAAGTTGCTCTAAAGGTAATGCCTCCTATTTCTTTCTTTGGAAACTACAACAGGTACAAAGAGCACAAGAACACTATTTGATAGAGAAAATTCTCAGCAAAGTAACATTATTTCTCAACGTAGCCAACACATGCATCTATGCATATGTGATGGCCTGCATTCTGACCTCATAAAAATGTGCACCAGTGCACCATCCACTAACTAACTTAATGCGTTAAACAGTGTGCAAGAATTGCTGAATGTCGATGAGTAACTTTTTTTTTTTTTTTTTTTTTCCATGGAGGATTTCAGTGAGACAACCTTGCTTCATATGCAAGATATGTCAGATTTCATTTTGCCAGGCCTCTCCTCTGCCATCTGTCACCAGGCAACAAAATGTAATGGTGGGAAGGTTCATCCTCTACTGTCATACCACCAACATCATGGCCCAACATAATGGTATAGGCGACAGTGGTTTTAGAGTGGCCCTTGTATGCACTAATATTTTGCCGCTACATTTGGAAACAAAACAAAACAAAACAAAACAAAAACAAAACACAACAACAACAACAACAACAAAAAACAGAAATTAATTAATTTCAGTAGCACTAGAAGTATGTGAATTATCTAAACAGCAGTTCTCCATACTTAATATAAATCAGCTGAATCATTCAAAGTCCTAGGAAAAATCAAAATCAAAATTGGATCATATCATTAAAGTGTGTCCAGGTATGACTGTCTATTGTTTACACCCTGTTATACCCTGTAACACCTGAAATTTCAATTACTTAATGTCATTCATTTAAAAATATATCTTTTATTTTCTCTAATATTCTTTGAGTATGTAGAGACAGCTGGCAAAATTTACTTCTGAATAGCTTAAAGAAGATCCGGGTTTTTTTGTTTTTTTTTTTGTTTTTTTTTTTTTTTTAAAGGGCAGCGTTTTCTCTGCCTGCAGCATCAGAAAATGTTAGAGCTCATATCCATTTTGCACTTCAGCATTATGAATGTCCTAGCTAATAGCAAGTATTTAATTAAGATTGTATTTGTAGGTAAAGGGCCACTTCTACACAATTTCCTTCATTGCAAAGGTTTATTTGAGAAAATATAGATCTATTTGTTGCAAGTGGGATGATGAGCTAGGGGTACTACCAATTAATCAAAATGATAACAGCCCTATTTATGAGCCAATTAGGGAGCTCATCAGAAGAGATGGGGAATTACAACTTTTAGTGAAATTCAAAATCTTCATTCTTGAGTGGAAATTTGGCAGCCATTTGTCTGCTACCTACTTCCTCAATTTATTACTGAAGTCTTAATTAAGACCAAAAAGTGATACTGAGCATTGTGCAAACCTTCAGCCAGTGCAATTCAATGAAAAATATGGAATGCTATATTTAGACTTTGTGATTGACAGAGGTTCACTGGGGAACACACATACTTACTGGATCACAGGTGATAAGAATGAGACTGTGCAGAAGCACTTTTCTGTATACTTGGTAGTTGCAGAAAGAAAAATGAGCCATAGGGAAGATATGCAAAACAATTACTACATAACGATACATCCAAATTTGCAAAGAAGGTTAGCTATTACTTTGTAAGATCAGAAATGAAAGTCTTACAACACTAAAGTCTATGGTAGAACTGCTATTTAGAAGGTAATATTCTTGATAATAAGAGGTTTAAATATGTATATATATTTAAATAGGGTCTTGGAATTTAGTAGTCTCTGATGCAAGGTACAGAAGAATTAAGCCAAAACATTTAAGACCCTTCCAACTATTACAGTGTTAAAGAACATGCATTCCTGAGGCAATCCTGATATTCAAAAACGTAATTAATTCAAGATTGGAAAATGATTTACAAGAATAAAATCAATTGTTCTCAAAGGATAGGAAGGAAGTTATTAACTTTAGTCATAGTACAGGCAAAGATAATAGAATCTGATACAGACAAAATGTTGTGGCCATAAAATAAACCTAATTCAGCCTGGGTGCAACTTAGTGTTGGGCGGGCATGAATATGAGCAAGTAAAAGGGTCCTCAGAGCTAAAATTGGATCTGGATTGCTGCTTTTGGAAAACAGCTTTCAGGGTTCAGTGTGGTTACTAAAGTACGTTGGAGTTAGAACAGGAGAAGACCCAGGAATATGTCATCTGAGATTAAAAATGTTTTGTATATCTAGATGAAAACTTTAGAATCTTGTAGAAGGGTTCAGTTAATCATCAGAATACAAACAAATTCAAAGTGGGAAATGTAGCATTCTAGCCAGTGCAACAGAAATAAATAAATAAATAAATAAATAAATAAATAAATAAATGTAAAATCAGTACCCATGATTATTGTAGATATTACTTTCTGGTAGCATCTGTTTTGTGAAAGGGTTCATCCAGTGAGAAAGTACACAAGACTGAGTAATACTTAAAAGTGAATTCTAATTGAAAATAGTACCTGCAGGAGCAAGTTTGCAGGTGACATTAAACTGGGCAGTGAACATATTCCTCACGACCTAAGACCTGCATGCACGAGAAGGAAGGGATGACATTCAGAGGGACCTTGACAGTCTTGAAAGGTGGGTCCGGATGAACCTAATGAGGTTCAGCATGGCAAAGTGCAAGGTTTTGCACTTGGGCTGGAAGAACCCCAGGCACCAGACTGGGAGGAGTGGTCCTGGAGAGCAGCTTGGAAGAGAAGGACCTGGGGGTCCTGACAGATGAGAAACTTAACATGAGCCAGCAGTGGGCTCTTGCAGCTCGGAAAGCAAATGGTGTCCTGGGCTCCATCAGGAGAGGGGTGGTCAGCAGGGAAGGACTCACCAGCAGGGTGACCTCATTGCAGCCTTTCAGTACCTGAAGGGTACCTATAATCAGGAGGGGAGTAAACTCTTTGAAAGGGCTGATATTAGTAGGACAAGAGGAAATGGTTTTAAGTTGAAAGAGGGAAGATTTAGGTTGGATGTTAGGGGGAAGTTCTTTACTAGGAGAGTGGTGAGGTACTGGAACAGGCTGACCAGGAATGTTGTGGATGCTCCATCCCTTGAGGTGTTCAAGGCCAGGTTGGATGGGGCCCTGGGCCACCTGATCTAGTAAACATGGAAGTTTGGTGGCCCTGCCAGGCAGGGGGGTTAGAGCTTCATGATCCTTGAGGTCCCTTCCTACCCGGGTCATTCTGTGATTCTGTGATTCGTCTGCCATCAAATCCCTCAGTATAGAAGTTCTGCTTGCTGTCGGGCTCTCCTGTACCTGCTACCTGAATCCTGATGCCTGCTACTGGACTTACCCTATGGCTTCTTCCTGCTACTCACTTGCTGCCCAGGGCCGGCCACCCTGTTGCTGCTCTCCCCCCTGCGCTTTTGCCTCAGACCATCAGAATGTCTTGCAACGGGACCACTGCTGGATCCTGATTTTTCAGGCTTTTGCACTTGGGCCAGAGGAATCCCACGAATATATACTGACCAGGAGGAGCAATTCTTCAGAGTAACCCTTCAGAGAAGGACATGGGGGTACTGGTGAATGAAAAACTAAACATGAGCCAGCAGAGTACTCTTGCAGCTCAGAAAGCAAATGATATTCTTGGATCCATCAGAAAAGTGGTGGCCAGTATGGACAGGGAGGTGATTGTCCCTCTCTATTCTGCCCTTGTGAGGCTCCATCTGTAGTACTGTGTCCAGGTCTGGGGTCCTGAATGCAGGAAAGACGGAAAATTATTGGAGAGGGTCCAGAGGAGAACCACGAAGATGATTAGAGGGCTGGAGTACCTCCCCTACTAAGATAAGCTGAAGGAGCTAGGCTTGTTCAGCCTGGAGAAGAGAAGGCTGAGGGGTTACCTCATTGTAGCCATCCAGTACCTGAAGGGAGCCTACAAACAGCAGGGGAGTCAACTCTGTGAAAGGGTAGATAATAGCAGGACAAGGGGAAATGATTTTAAATTAAGAAAAAAAAAAAAAAAAAAAGACTTAGGTTGGATAACAAGGAGAAGTTCTTTACCAAGAGAGTGGCAAGGTGCTGGAACAGGCTGCTTGTAGAGGCTGTGTATACCGCAAGCCTGGATGTGTTCAAGGCCAGATTGGATGGGACCCTGGGTAGCCTGGTCTTGTATTAAATATGGAACTTGGTGGTCCTGCCTTAGGCAGGGGTTTGAAGTTTGATGATCCTTGAGGACCCTTCCAACGCAAGCCATTCTGTGATCCTATGATTCTATAATTCTTTGGTTTCCAGACCAACACCAAATTTCTTCCAGTCCTGGGTTGCTACCTTGCTGATAAATCCTTACAATCATGTCATTTTCTGGTAGTATGTAATGCTTAGCAATACTCGACAGTGTTATTTACTCATGCTGCTCTACATGTCTGACAGGGCCTCTTGACAGCTCTTTATAAGATATCAGTAAAATGTCTTTTCTCTAGTCTGGGAAATATTTGCATATCACTGCACCTCTAAATTTAAAGGAAAATAGTGTTATTACTTCAAATCTCTGTTATACTGAGTATGTTCCTAGCCTGGATTTTCATGTGGAAAGATCAATCTAGGTGTTTGTTACTGTCATAAAATAAATTCATGAGTGTATACTCTTTAACGATTTGAGGATAATGTCATTTAAAAAGTCAGTGCCAAAACCCAAGTTATAGAAAGAAATATGATTGTTTTGAGGACAGGTAAAAAGAGTAAATGTAATTCCTGTATCGTCTAGGGTACCTGAAAAATGCTGAAGATTATATGGTATGCGGGTTGCTGTATGTCAAAATTCAACAAACACTTGTCATAAGAGCACTGCAGATATATCCCATACTACTTATAAGACATGTCCTAAAGCTAAAATAGAACTAATGAAAATAATAAAATAATTTTAATTTAACATACTGCATTGCCCTTTTATTTATTACTACAAATTAAACATTGAAATGTTTTGCCATTTTCAACATTTAAATGATGAAAATTTTTACTTTTTAATTTTTACAATTTCCAGAACTTAGAACTTTAAAAGTATTTACATTTTATTTCAAGAGAATATTGGTTTTTTTCTGAAGTTACAAGTTTATTAAGTACTTATAAATGCAATATAAAATAAAAGTATATACAAAAATACAGTAAGTACCTGTAAACAGTAACAATCAAGTTTAATTTCCATGATCGCACAAAGATTTTTTAATTTTAAAATATTTCTTTGTGTCATTAATGCCTCTATTTGAGAAATAAAATAATCTCACACCTTAGATATCTACAGACATGGATCAGGTCCCCTCTCCAGGCCCTTCACCATCTTTGTGGCTCTACGTTCTTTTCCTCCCTCCTTCTTTTGTATGCTGGTATTTTTTTTAATTTTATTTTTTTTCCTTACCTCACATTGCATATGCTATGTTGGACAACACAACAGGATTTGAACTGAAGGCATGTGTGACATAGTAGCACATAAATTACATTTCCTCCACTCTCACATGTGGAAAGTGAGTTTTAACACAAGGAAAGTTTCAACAGTTTGGACACAACAGACTAAAATATGACATTTCTTCCCTGTCTGAAATATCTTACTGTAGACTTACCAAACTGTCTTTACAGATTAATAGTAAGATCTTGCTTAAAAATCAGTGCAACTCAGTCATGTTCTACTTCCTCCCTGGAGGACTATTTGCTTATCTCATCAAAAGGATGATAATTCCCTCTGTCTGTCAGTTGATATGATCTTTATCTGGACAAAGACTACATCAGCAGACTGAGCTGAGCTTCCAGCCTTGCTGGTGGTAAGGGATTCAGAATTCATGTTTTATCATATGCAGAAGATAGATGCATTAGCTAGCTTTCGGCACTACATTAGCACTAAAGTCCATTAATTCTAATTATGTTTTGCATATAGAAAATATTAAAATGTTTAAATTAATAAAGGGGAAGGGCCATCCCCTTGGCACTGTTTTTTGCATATTAATTTATTGTGCTGTGAAGTGATCTGTGCATACAAGGAACATTCCTCAGGCCACTGAAAATTGAGTATGTAAAGCTATTCTAGCAAGCGGGGGGGGGGGGGGGGGGAGTGCCAACCACAACTCATAGCATCTCTGTTCATTACTTCATGGAATTTTATTTTATAGGCTTTGTATAAGACAAAGAACATTAGCTTCTGGCATGAAGGTAGGATGACAGCAATCCAGCTCAGCTATGCATGTCATAAATGTGGGCGTACATAAGAAGACTGCATAAAAGAAATGCTGTCCTTTACTGTCTTCTATATAAGATGCTATATAAGAATTATTTATTTAAATAGTAGTTTACCTCTTGGAAATATGTTTGGGGATAGGACAATAAGAGCAAATCCCTGCCAGCAAGTCCACACTTTCATTTTAGTATATATATTCTTAGGATATTTAACTTTTGAATCTGTCTTGAGGACCATTTGATAATTTCTGATTCAGCAATGGCATGAAGCAATTTTGTTTCAATTAATGAAGTCACTCTGCAAAATGTTTCCCTTTGATGCTTGTTGCTTTGTTGCTCTGTATTTGTATTGCATAAACTCTCTACTTTCAGCTTTTACTTGCATTATTTAATGAAATCCCAATATGTAAATTTTCAGGTACTATTTACTAACAATGGACCCCCAAAGTCAATTCCCTTCTGTTATGTTCCAACAATATCAAGTAAGAATTGTCCTGTTAATTATCACCGAAGGCAATAATTTAGCATATCCATTAAAAAGAAAACAAACAAACAAAACAAAACAAACAAACAAAAAAATCACCGCAGCCAAAATATTTTATATCAATCTTGGATCTTGAAAGTAGTGATCTATAAAACTGTCAAAGTTTATCAAAAAATAAAAAAATGAATCTATATTGTTCTATATATCTTCTAGAACTCTGAAACAGTGCTCAGATCCCTTCAGCAGCTGTTGAGATTTGTCAACAGGTTTCAAGATCTTTTATGGGTATGTTCACAAAGTTTTCTGAAAGACAAATAATTGCTTGTTCTGTCTTGCTCCTGCTAGATGGAAAGGTAGGTAGCTCTCCTTATCATATTACATCATACATGATCTAGTAATCCCTAACAGGAAACAAGTACTTCAGCTTGAGATTTGTATAGTGATAACAAAGTAGTCAATCTGTTCTACTATGAGCCTAGGTCAAGCTGGAATGTGTTTGCAGGCAACTAATACCATTCAAAAAATATTTCTAAGTTTGTCTAAGTGTTCTGAATGCTCTGTGATACGTTAACAAGTTAGCACCACATCTTTCATTCACTTAAAGCATTCCATTCTGGCAGTTTAATCTTTATAAACTAATCTGTGTGGATACAATTTTGTCAATTTGTACATTGAGGATTTCAAGATTAGTCTATGGCCTCCCCTCCCATATTATATGCCAACCATGGTTTATATATCTCCCCACTTTTATTTTGGAACCCTTGTCCTTTTACTATGAACCCTGCTAAAGTTTTCCCCCTTCCTTACTATAACCCCCCCCCTATAGATACTGAGAGGCCACTATGACCTATACTTAGAAACTTAACCAGCCCCAGCTCTCTCAAGCCTGTTCTCAAAGAGGAGGTATTCCATCCCTTGTATCCTTTGTGTAACCCTCCTCTGGACATGTACCAACAGGCTGAAGTCCCGCCTGTACTGAGGACTTCACACCTGGACTCAGCACTCCAAGTGAGGCCTCACCAGCATAGAGGGTAAGAATCACCTCTCTGGACCTGCTAACCACATTATTTTCTGATGCAGCCCAGAATACAGTTGGCTTTCTTGGCTGCCAGGTCTCACTGCTGGCTCATGTCTAGCTTGCCAGCCACCAGTACCCCCTAGTCCTTTATGGCAAGGGCTGTGCTCCATTCTTACATCCTCAATGAAGGCAAATATGTTTATATGCATTGCTCAACAAAATAAAGTTTTTCTGGAGACTTCAGTTTCTCCATCAAGAGCTTGAAAAACTTACAATTGCTTCTGATACTGATTGTCACAAAGACTGTCTGGTTCGTGTTAGAAGACTGCATAGTTCTGGGATTATTATTATTATTATTATTATTATTATTATTTGGTCAAGATGCATTTACTTCTCTTCCCTTTTCTTAGTCTTCTGACTGCCTTTTTCTCACTGCTGTTGCTGTGCATCTTCTCATGCTGGACTCAGGGTGAACCTGGACAAATGAAGAGAGCAACTAACTCTCCAGTTTAATAATTGAGTGGTGGTATATGAAATCAGAATAAATATGGAAAACAAAACCAGAAATACTACTGGGTATTAGAACCTGTGAATTGGCAGTATGCTTAATAATAATATTAAATAAATGCATTTCTTCATTTAGTTTGATATAGTTAGGAATTTGGTGCACCAGAGGAACAAATTCAGTATTTCTAGATACTTTTTATTTTATTTTATTTTATTTTATTTTATTTTATTTTATTTATTTTATTTTATTTTATTTTATTTTTTTCCCCTCAAGAACTGGCAATTATTGCTCTTTTATAATATCTTAACCCTCTACAGTAAAGGTACTGGAAAAAGGTATCTTAACAAAGACTGATTACAACTAAATTTAACAATATTACACTAAGAATGATATGCATCATGGTAACCATTGCATAAATATAATTATTAACCATGCCTAACAAAGTAACAAAAGCAGGTCTTTCACAGTATTTTAAAGATATATTCCCAATGTATATTCCCAAGGTTTGAGATATACTCAATTATGAGTCCCCACTCCTTTAATAATCAGTGGAAATTCATATTTTAACTCTTCCTTTTTGTTCAATTTGTTTCTAGCCAAACTGAACAAGATATTTTTGGCTTGTTTTATTCAAATGTACCCTAGAGGGAACTGCTGTGGCAGATGTACAGCTCATCTACATATTCAACTAGGAATTTGGCACATACTTTTAAGAACTGCTATGTCTACCCACTAAAAATGTCAACATTAGAGAAAATAAAAATGGGACAAACCAAGTGAAAAAATAAGTGACATGATGTAATTCAAAAAGATAATACTACTTAGAAAGTAAGCTGTGCTTGAGCACGATGTAAAAACATGGTGCAAAAAGCCTTTCTTTTTTTCCACATGTAAATTATGGGAATATCTAAAAATCAGGAAGTGCAATTAAATAGTCTTATTTTAAAAACGCCAATAGAATAATATAATATTATAAAATAATATAATAATAATAATAGAATAATAGAATAAAACTGTCAATGGAATGCAGAAAGGCCTGAAGAAAGTAATACTAAATAAAATATACGTATCTCTAGTAACAGTGGCTCAAAGATGAAGCTTCCAGCTGTTAAAATAGCATGCAGAAGCATTATGCGGCATCACTTCATGTATTTACTTAATTTTAGTATCCTTAAAGGCATGCAGTCATACAGTATCAGCTTCACAATGGAAAAAAAAAAAAAAAAAAAAAGCAAATTTTGCCTACTGCAACAATTTTAACTTTCTGGCAGATTTTTTTACCTATATGCCTTCAAAACTACAAAGAAGCAGATTTAGGAGGTAGGGAGCACTGATATATTCCAGATATTTTACCCAGTTTATCATGGAACTTTGATGTTTAGGGAGCAATTAAGAGGGGCATTAAAAATACGAGGGACAAAATAATATTGACGCACAAGAGAAATGGCAATGATTCTTAACCTTCTTTCGTTTTCTCCTTTTCCTCTATGTCTTACAGAACTACCATTTTTTGAAGAAAAAAAGACAAATGCTACATGCCACAAAACATTAGGTAGAATTCATGTATACTAAATAAGCCTTTTTTTTTTTTTTCTTTTTTTTTTTTTCCAGTTCCAGAGGACGTTTTGTTTCTAGAAACAGGTACATCTTTTACACAGTTAGTTTCAATTAAAATGGGAAAACAAGCCTCGGAGTCACTTGAGCTTATGAATTAATAGCAGAAGATTCCAATAGACTGCCCTGGATAAGGGCCAAAATTGATTTCATTTGTGTGGGGATGCAAAGACCAAATTTGGCTTTTCCATAAAAAGCAATCATTATAGGGCTCTATGGAAATATATAAAGAGTAATGAGATAGAATCACTGGAATTAGTTTTCCTTTTCTGCAGATTGACCAAAAGATCACCAAGAATTGTTAGCATTGAATAATTCATCAAAAACACTTTTGTGTTATGAATGACACATTTGGAATTCAGTGTTTTCAAATCTTAATTCACATTGTATATGTCATCCAATTACGATTGACACAAATAACAATTACCATAACATCCAAAACTAGGTGAATAGAAAATGTATAATTTTCATATGAAAAATACAATTGCTTACTTTGCAATGTGCCCAAACAACTCAGAATTTAGTTATAATATATGCACAATATAAGCAGAGATTAAATGAGAAACTGAGATTGTAATTCTAATTCTTAAGCATTTGTAGTTTACATAATATTTATACATGAGTTGAGAAGATAGTGGTACAGAAATAGAAATATCCTTGTGAGCCCCTACGTCTTTCAAGTAAACAAATTTGAGTGTTCAAAATGTATTTTTAAAATAATTCATTTTTCTACATCTGCTGCTGCTGTTGAGTCATTTTCCTCTTACAAAACTTACATGGGAAATTTCTCTGCGTCTTGTATCATTCATTTACTTTTACACTTTAAAATAAATAACTCTTCTTATTTATGATCCCCTCCTCTTTCATTTAATTAATTTTCAAAGATGTTATTCAACATTATTTTTCTAGTTTTTTGTTGCCTTTTATGTGGTTTTTTTGACAAGTGTCAAAGCTACTGCTACTACTTCATCATTATAATCATTCAATTCTTAGAATAGTACACTAATAATCCTTTCCCAAATTGAAAACATTTCCAATTACTGTCATTAATATTTTCAGCTTTTATACATTCTTTTTATGGTACAAGTGAAAATATTAAATATCTTCTCCAAGAAATATAACTTAGTATGTCCAAGGCTTCCATATAATCCACTGACAGGTTTTCTCTGTCCTTGACAGTTTCCTATGAACTTGTTTCCCAGCTGAAGGAATATATTTTGGTTTTGTGTTTGCCAGCAACCTGAATCAGCTCCCCCAACCATTTGGCAATTGGTCTGTGTTCAGGATAAGCAAGTTACAAAAAGAGCTGTTGTGTAGACAGAGCTAAAAAGCAGCTTCCAAGTGGGATTTCTCTTCTCCTTCACACAGCTGCCATTTTTTAGTTTGTAGTCATATCCAAATCAGTTGCATGTATTAGGTGGAACATTTTGCAACATAACATATATTTTATCAGTCATTACAATAATTAATAATAAAGAACAAATGAGTCAAAAGGTGAATTATGGTCCAATCTTTTTTTTACTAAATTTTTTACTAACAAATGTCTATAAACAAAAAAAGTAAAACAGACAAGCACTGAAAACTGGAATATTACATCCAATGCAATTATGGTTTTGAAAGAATTTGGTATGCTTTAAATATCTGATATAGGGTTGATTCTCCCTTCTGTAGTCTAAATTAATGCAAATGTCACCTCTTTGATTAAATGGTGCAACACAGGCATTTCAGTAATTATTCTAGTATAGAAAGCTTTCCAGAGATTTGCCTTAGTTCCTATTTTCATATTTGTATGAAGAATCATCTGATAAACAGCAACTGTAAAAATAAACATTTCTACACAAAAGAAGATAGAAGACCACTTTGCTACAGTATGTATAGTGTTTCATATAAAATATTTAAACTGCTAGCTAAAACCAGTAAAGCTCTTTCCTCTTTGATGATAGATGTTTGTGGTCAGTTTCATTACTCAGTATCACTTTTTCTTTCTTTTCCTTTCTTTCTTTCTTTCTTTCTTTCTTTCTTTCTTTCTTTCTTTCTTTCTTTCTTTCTTTCTTTCTTTCTTTCTTTCTTTCTTTCTTTCTTTCTTTCTTTCTTTCTTTCTTTCTTTCTTTCTTTCTTTCTTTCTTTCTTTCTTTCTTTCTTTCTTTCTTTCTTTCTTTCTTTCTTTCTTTCTTTCTTTCTTTCTTTCTTTCTTTCTTTCTTTCTT
This sequence comes from Coturnix japonica, assembly GCF_054131305.1. NCBI lineage: Eukaryota > Metazoa > Chordata > Aves > Galliformes > Phasianidae > Coturnix > Coturnix japonica. Next base: position 72,883,696 of record NC_140666.1, read on the forward strand.
TCTTTCTTTCTTTCTTTCTTTCTTTCTTTCTTTCTTTCTTTCTTTCTTTCTTTCTTTCTTTCTTTCTTTCTTTCTTTCCCTCCTTCCTTCCCTCCTTCCTTCCCTCCTTCCTTCCCTCCTTCCTTCCTTCCCTCCTTCCTTCCTTCCCTCCTTCCTTCCCTCCCTCCTTCCTTCCCTCCTTCCTTCCCTCCTTCCTTCCTTCCTTCCTTCCTTCCTTCCTTCCTTCCTTCCTTCCTTCCTTCCTTCCTTCCTTCCTTCCTTCCTTCCTTCCTTCCTTCCTTCCTTCCTTCCTTCCTTCCTTCCTTCCTTCCTTCCTTCCTTCCTTCCTTCCTTCCTTCCTTCCATTTTGACCCGGGTTGGAAGGGACCTCAAGGATCATGTAGTTCCAACCCCCATACCCTGTTTTCTCAAAAGCCCATGTTATTAGTTCCCAGGTTTGTTCATTTCTTAGGAAGAATACAGTGCTTGAAGGCAACGGAAACAAATTACTTCTGTGTTGCCTCTCTGCAGTCACAGGACTAGGCTCTTCAAGGTTTTTAAACTGAGCTATTCCATTTTCTTATACATTGTGCATTTTTGCATGGTAGTACTTTCAGATTATTCTCTCAAGCAGCTGAACAAAATACATTCTCAGCCCATCAGTTTTGTATATTCCTGTAGCAGGAACAAAAGTTAATAATTATAATCCTCAAGATTTGTTCATTTACCTTCTCTAATCTGTGGCTTTTCAGTATTTCTGGCAATACATTAGTTTGTGCACAGGCATCCAAGTTAGAAGTACTTGATTTTGCTCCATTTGCTTTTATTAAGATACTCTATTCATCTTCTGTAACAGAGTTGTCTATTCCTCTAACAAATAATCCAGCTTTTTAAATGCTATATACATGCTGCTGTGCTCATCTCTGTGTGAGATCAGGTAGCAAGCTGACCATTTCTTATGATCTGCTGACTGCATGACTATCAGTGCATTAATAATGAATGCTCAGTTGTGATGGGCTGGATAAATGGTTAACATAAATGGTATATAAATGCCCAGGCAATTCTTACATGTTGAAATAGGGTATAGAAATAATACTGCATATCTGCCCATAAAGACACTTCGAGGACACTTTTGCTCACACTTGGTTTAGCACCAAAGATTTTGATGTGCTTGCTTCAAGTAAACAAGATTGAAATGCCATAATAACAAGTCATTTTAAACAACATTGCTTGAGCAGTAAGGCCACTCATAACAGAGGGAGGATGTGGCTGCAGACTAGCTCACTGCACTGATGGGTTGTGTACTGAAAGCATATGAGATTAAAGGTACTTACTTATTAAATGGAAGCCATCTAAACAGTAGCCAGGTTTACTCAGCAGTCAGAGGTCGTTTATAAAGTTGCTAGAAATAATATTACTGCATTGCCACTTTTTGATGATTCTTACAATATTATTCAATCACTTACATTTCCAAACTGTTTTCTATGTATTGCATATAGTCTACTAATTAATATATGTAACTTTTCATATCTGATTTGAATGATTTTTAATTTTTTTTTTACCTTTGCCATTATCCATTAGCTTTCTGTTCTCAGTCCTGTTATCTTTGCGAGACATTTCCATCAGATTCTCACTGGACCTGGTGACCTCTGCTTGGAAAATTTTAAGAGCTTCATCACAGTTCAATTTCTCTGAGCCCCTCCTGAACTTTTTGTTTCATGCCTTGCTCATTTTAGGAATTTGATCCATTAATGTTGTAAAACTGACTCATCAGTTCAAAGCAGCAATACTTCTATAATATTTACTTTGTTAGAATCTAGTTCTGGCATCTTTGCTGTGTAATCACTATGCTATAAGTCAAACTCCCTTCTCCTTAGGGTAATCAGGTTTGGAGTTCCCTATTCACTACTGAAGCATATGGTGTAATGATTGGGCTAAATATAAGAGGAATATTTGCCATTCCTTCAACTAAGTTTTCTGAAGGAAAGTGGCTATGGCTGCTCTGCTTGATGGGGTATAATGGGTGCTGATGTATGAAAAGCATGCTCTAGTGCTGTGACAGACGTCATCAGTTTTGTTGGGAAATCAGTTTATTCTATGGAAAATGTGTAGTCTTTTTAAAATGGAATTTCTAGAGAAAAAAGGAATAGAGACTTTGTCTTGTCTTGGTAGCTCTGCATTGTATTACATAAGTCATCAATCAGGGAAAAAAATTATTTTTTCCTGAAAATAACAGAGTATTTTCAGCTAGTGACATCTTCTAGAGTGTGAGAAGCCAAATAAAAAACAAAATAAAACAAAACAAAACAAAACAAAAAAAAACCAAAAAAAAGCAACAAACCACAGCAGGCAGTGAAATTGCAACATGTGCAGAAGCCAAAATGCTCCACTGATACATTTCTATGGAAAGATCGAACATGGCAACCATGAATGTAACAAGCAGCTATGGCAGGTTCAAACAAATCCTGAATATGTTTCCTATCAATATGATGGTCATTTTAGCTTACAGTTAAGTAATTTCACACTGGTAATTCACAGAAAGTGTTATGTGCAGTCATGTGGTGGACATGAATGGAGCATATAAGTTTTCTTTCATCTATTCCTTATGCAGTGTTAAAGATTTCTCCTGGTCCCTAGTAAGAATTACTGTGAGAGTAGTGAGCCAGTGAAAGAGGTTGCCAAGAGAGGTCATGTTATGAAAATCTACTAGAAGTTTCACTTGAACATATTGGCAGAAGCTTTTTCACACATCATCAGGGGTATTAAACTGGTCACTCTCCCTTTTTTATTATTATAAAACTTACCTCCTCACACTTTGGTGCTCTAAATGCATTCTAAAAATGAACGTACTATCACCTTTGATGATGTGCTCCCAACACCACCTTCTCCAGTCTGGCCAGAAGCCACTTCAACACTCCTTTCACGACAGGTGGCTGCACAACAGGATCTCCCCTTGAGTAGGAATGCCTTTCAAGCTTAGAAGTGAGCAGAGATCACCTGTATTTCAACATCAAGAGATGCCTTGCCAATAGATAACCTCAGTAAGTGACTAATAGTTTAAAATTCCAGAGCTTTTCTAAGATTGTATCTTATATTGAATGTGACATACAGTAATTCAGATATAAACCATTGACCATGTTTGGGACTAAGTTTTGATCCAGTCACACCGTCACACCAAATTCCTCTGAGAAGGAGCTGAGAAAGCAGAGGCATCTACTCTGAGCCTTGTGAGGGTCACCTAGCTGAGTTCATTTATACTGCATGCAGTGAATAACAGAGTGTACATTGCTATCTATAATCTAATTAGGTCACTTATTTATGATTAAGCTTTGTTAAATCAAATTATAAAGAGATGTATTTTTTATTTTCTCTTGCAAATGAAGTGTTTAACTCCATTTGCAACAGCATCAAATGTATGTGTCTAATGCCTTTATGAATAGAGATGAGTTTTCTTGGCCTCCATTGCACTGCCTGGATCATTTCTCTAAATAAACTGAAACATTTGAAGACCAGTTTCTGAAAGTAACCATTAATAGCTCTAATTAATGATTGATCTTTTGGAGGCTTTTTGGTGATGTTTGTATTTATCTTTTGTATTTATTTATTTATTTATTTATTTATTAAAAATTTTTACCTACAGGACAAAATTAAAGATACAGATTTTTTTCTCTTAGATAATGTATGTTTCCTGGGTCAAGTGGAAATCTACATGCCTTTAGAGATTCTTCTATCTACTCTTATGAACTAATTCCACAAACCTCTGCCATAAGACTTTCCTATTCTCCTCTCCTCACATTTAATCTGCTTTAAATTCAAATGAACTAAATGCTGAAATTTAAGCAGCAACTCATTCAACCTTACAAGATACCCCCCAGTGGAATGTGCAGAAATTTCTCCTTTAAACGTTCGTACTTTTATACCTCCGGCATAGGTTCAAAGACAAATTATAAATCTTTTTTTTCTTCCTTGGATGTTAAACTCATTTCTTAAACAGATTGAATCATGTTTTCCTGAGCAAGTTTTGCCTGTTGTTTCTATATAGTCCCCATTGTGTTTTGAAACTAAGAGAATAAATTAAAAAATAACAAAAACTAGAGCAGGGGAAGAGTGAGATGAGAACCAGGCATGCATATTCCTTTGTTAGCCTTTGTTATTAGTCCCATTATCTATTATATTAAGATAAAGCTATCAGCTGTTGGTTTTTTTGTGTGTGGTTTTTTGTTTGTTTGTTTGTATGTTTTAACTTATCCTTTCTAAAGTGTCTGCTGGCATCTGGCAGAAGGTGCATCACTGTACCTTTCAAAGAGAAATTATTCACATATTTTTTACTTTAAAACTGAACAAATTAATTGTTTCAGTTATGATTTTTCTTTTAAATGCAGTACGTAAATGACAACTTTCACAGCACAGAATATATTTAAGCACCATATTTTCACAATGCTTTTTTTACTTAAATTGCTACTTGCTTCTAATCCATGACTTCTTAAACCAGACATAAAAAATGAAAGAATAATTGCTAAAATAAAGAAAATATTTTCTACTTTTGCAAGTCAAGTAGTGTAAATTTTAAAAAGAAATAAACTTTGAAGTAAAACATGTTGGTAATTAACCTACACTCATTATTTGCAGTACAGGCAGATGTACAGATGGGAAGAACTCCTTGAGAGCAGTCCTGTGGAGAAGGACTTGGGCATTCTGGTAGACAAAAAGGTTGACACAAGCCTGCAGTGTGTGCCTGCATCCCAGAAGAGCTACGGTATCCTTTGCTACATCCAAAGAGGAGCTGGCCAGCAGGGCAAGGAAGGTGAATGTCCCACTCTACTCTGCACTCATAAAGCCCCACCTGGAATACTGCATCCAGAACTGGGGCTGTGAAGCTGCTGGAGTGGGTCCAGAATAGGGCCATGAAGATAAGCAAAGGGTGGGAGCACCTCTACTGTGAAGGAAGGTTCACAGAATCACAGAATCACAGAATGACGCAGGTTGGAAGGGACCTCAAGGATGTCATCGATAAAGATGTTAAAGAACACTGTTCCCAAGACAGATCCCTGGGGGACACTGCTCATTTGAGGGAACTAGATTTGTTCACATTGGAGAAAATTCTCCAGGAGATCTCATTATTGTCTTCCAATATTAAAAAAAGCTTATAAAAAAAGAGGGATATCCTCTTTTTAAATTTTCTGATAGTGGTAAGAAGAGAAGGAATGGTTTTAAAGCAAAAAGGGAAGATTTATTTTAAATATTAGGGAGACTTTTCTGGTGGAAGGGTGGCAAGGCACTGGAGCAAGAAGCTAAGGGTGCCCCATCCATGAAAGTATTCAAGGCCAGGTTGGAGGGGACCCTGAACAGCCTGGTTTGGTGTGCAGTGACCCTGCCTATGGAAGGGGCTGGAACTAGATGACCTTTAATGTCCCATCCAACCCAAGACATTCTATGAGTCTGTGTCTCTGTGATATTACACACTTTGAAAACTTCTATTATATTTCAGTCACTCTGAAAGTTACACCTCCTATTAATTTCCATGGAAACTACAACAGATACAAAGAAAACAATAACACTATTCGATGGAGAAAATTCTCAGCTACAGAACACTGTCTTTCAACAGTAAACACCAAGAGCCAGCACTCTGTCCTCAAAAGAATCTGCACCAGCTGAGGTTACCCACTATCACTGTCACCATGGCTTAAACTCACTGCCCACCACCTCACTGTGCTCACATCCACTATTTGGTCTACATAAGCATTCAGCAAACACCGATGAATTTCAATGGCTGCCACTTTTTTTCTCCACAGAGGAAGTCAGTGGCACACCGTTGCTTCATGTGCACTTCTATTTCAGATGCCATTTTGTCAGACTTCTTTTCTGCCATCTGTCACTCAGAAATAAAATGTAACTGAATATTGGTGGAAAGGTTCATACTCTATTGACATACTACCAATATCTGCCTCTGACATTTTGGGCCAATGTAATAATACAGGGGGCATTACTTTTGGAATTGCCCTTGTATGTTCTATTCAAAATAATACTACTATTGGGGAAAAATGCCGCTTGACATTTTGTGTTTTGACTGGCATTTGTTCACTGCCAGCTGTCATAAGAAAGACTGCAACACATGCCGTTAGCAGCATATGCCTTTTTGGGCACTGAATAGCATTTTCATACGAAAAAATCAAATGATCCATAACATATTATGCTGTCATTTAAAAAACGCATCAGAACTGTAACATTTTCATGTTCCTAATAAATTGTATTCCCCAAGGCTTAGTCTACTCAATTCTCACTACGTTTCAGGACATAATGATGAGGAAAGCATTTATTCTATTAATTGACATTATATTTTTTTCTGTTCTTCTCAAAACAATTGCAGCGTTTCTTTTTTTTTTTTTTTTTTTTTTTTTTTTGCTTTGTTATTCTTTGCTTTATCACATCAGTTTATTTTTCCTTAGCATATCATCTTCTCCATCATTTACTACTCTTAAACACTTCTCTGGTGAAATAGACAAGACTGAATAGCTATATCTGCTTTCTTTTTTTTCTTTCTTCCCCCCCCCCCATCCCCTTAGTCATTTGTTTCTTTCCTTGCAATAAATTGTGGGAAAGGTTTCAGGAAGGTATGAGTAAATGCAATAGTCGTTTCCATTTTTTTGTTGTTAGAAAAATACAAAATTATTCTACTAATTATATTTACCTCTAACAGAATTTTTATAAGAAAAAAGTCACCTTAAAAAGAACAAAAACTTGTTCACTTCCTGAATGGTAAAATTATTATTACTGATTATTACATACATACAGTGCTGTCTGGGTTTCTTCTTCATATTTTTGGATTCTGATGTCTAAACAAAATTAAGAATCCACATCAATTTCCCTAAGTAGTTAAAAGGGAAAAATACATATTCTTTTTGTGGCTGATTCAATCCACTTTTATTTCATGGAATATCTGAGACGATTTTAAAACTGTGATGCTACTTGGAACAAACAGGTTTAAATCAGGGAGTTTCATTTATTCTTGAATGTTTAGGAGAAATAGATTATATATGCTATTGCTATACAGATTACTGAAAAACAAACAAACTAACTAACTAACAAAAAAGCACTGAACTTTTCCAAAAAATTGCAGGAATTGTTTTCTCTCCTAATTTACTTAAGTAAAAATAAGTAAACAAATAAATAAATCCTATATATTATATTATCTTGTCTTATCCGTGATCATTATCCACTGATGTGAAAGAAGTCAAATATTATTCCAGAGAAGCTTTAGTTATTTAGTGTGATTGCACATTACAATTGCAATTATTGCATGTCACCACTTTGTTCTTAATTTTTGCTGTGTTGATATAAATAGCAAAAAGTTATTCTCAGGTGCATAGTTGATATTGTTCAGAAGTTTTGGTACTTGTGTTTATCCTAGATTATTCATATTTCACACAAGTCAAATTTTTAATCACTACAGACGTCTGTGTTTTATTTATTTATTTATTTATTTATTTATTTTCTCGAGGTAGCTATAGGTTTTTGGCTTCAGGAGAAAAAAAAAAGATATTGAGCAAGTACTGTGTACAAATGCAAAATGTCATCATTTTAAAGGATTATTATATGAATATAGCAGCAATTCTTTTATTTAATTAAATAAACTTGTCTTTGAAGTAGTGTTCACTAATATTTACATTCCAAATGCTATTCACAGCAAAAAAAAAAGAAAACAAAATACATTACTTACAAGTATGACATTAATAGTGCTTAAAAACTTATACTTTCATCCGAATTTTGTGGAATAAAACCTAAAAACTTAATATAGCTGCACTATGTGCCGAATTTATCTTTTCAGTTCAGAGATGTGAGTACTATATGGAAACCCATTTGCATGGGAAATCTCTATGTTTTTCAGCTAGTTAAGAAATGTTTTTACCACACTGTCTGTCCTCTTGAATCTTTTACAGGGATTCTTTAGAGGTTATTTGCTTTTGGGATATTTTAACTAATTTACACATAATAAATATAAATAAAAGTCCACAGTTTACGAAACCACTTCTGTCAGTTTGAAAGATAGCACTAAGAAAATAGCAATAATTAGATTTAAAAAAATAAAAATAAAGACACAAAAACCTCTCACTAATTCTACTGACAATCACACAACAAGAAACCATTTTTTGCTCCTATATGGAAGTTTGTCCAGCCTGATCAAGTCAGAAGGACTCACTGGAGCATAATAACCGCATATACAGAAGATCTAAATTCTGTTTGACAACTTCATTACTTCAAAGTTAGTAGTGATTTCTGCAGTTCTGCAGGAAACTTAGTTTTTAATAATAACTTATTTCCACATACTTTTAAAAAGGCCATATTTATTTAATATGTATTACCAAATTATCAGTGTTAACACTTCATCATAATTCATGCAAACAGTTTGAGTATTACTAAGTATTATTTGCTTATGAAAACCTCCATATTTTTTTCTTATGTTCCAAGAAGAACCAACTTATTTCTTGTTTATAAGTGAGGGATGCAGAGGAAGGCATTTATAAGTTTTTTCCATAATTCATATTTCAGAAAAACAACACACAGTAAAATTCATCTGGGAATCTGTACCAGAATATTATCTCCCTCTTAGTAGCTTCCTTTTTAATAAGTTTCATACATTTACTAGGAAATCTCTGTTTGTCATACTCTTCGGGTACAAATAGTATTCCATTTAAATTTTCAACTAAGGACTAGGAACATGTTAATGAATAATAAAATTAAGAGTGTAGAACTTTTCAGACAGACATGAAATAATAAATCAAGAATTTCAAGTGAAATGGAAAATTTATAAAAATAAAATTAGAAAGTGAAAGTCTTATTGTTACTCATTTTTTAAATAATACACCTTCTAAACATCTACAACATCTATAAAATATAATAATCACAGAAACAAGCAAACAAAAAATGTTTAGGTTGAAAGGGACTTCTTGAGATTATTAAAAACAATCACAGAATGTCTTGGATTGAACGGGATCATCTAATTCCAACCCATGCCATCAGCAGGGTTGCCATTCACTAGATCAGATGAGCCTTGTCCAACCTGAACTTGAATGTCTCCAAGGATGGAGCATCCACAGTTTCTCTAGACAGCATGTTCAAGTGCCTCACTGATCAAAGAATTTCCTCTTAACAACTAACATAAATCTACTCCTTCCAATTTCTTGTCATCAGCAAAATTACTGAGATGGCCCACTGCTCCATTGTTCAGCTTATTAATGAGTATATTGAACAGCATTGACTCCAGTTCCGACCCCCATAACACACTGCTAGTGACTTGCCTCCAACTGACCTTGGCCAAGAAAACATTGAGAAACATGACAACTTTTATTTGCTTTGTCCCTGGGTACCCCATGCACTGAAAAAAGCTTTTTTTTTTTTTTTTTTTTTTTTTTTACTTAAAAAAAAAGTGAAAGAAAGAAAATCCACTTTTTACGCAGTCTGATAGTGATATGGCAAGAAGGAATGATTTTAAACTAAAAGTGAGAAGACTTAAGTTATATTTTTAGAGAACATTCTGTACCCAGATGATCATGAGGCACTGGAACAAGCTGAAAGAAGTTTGCAGGAGATATTTTCTATACCCTGTCCATGGAGGTATTCAAGACCAGACTGGATAGAACCCTGAGCAACACAGACCTCTAGTGGGTGGCAACCCTAACCAAGGCATAGTGGTTCGAAGTAGATGCTCTTTGAGGTACCTTACTACTCAAGACATTCTATGACTCAGTGATTCCATGATTCCACTTCTCTCCAGATGTACATCTATTTGGATTCTTCTAAGCAAATCACCAAATCCAATACCTTGTGTGTTGTTTTTGTTTGTTTGTTTTAATAGTTTTTGGGTTTTTTGTTGTTTTGTTTTGGTGGGTTTTGGTGGGTTTTTTTTGATTGTTTGTTTTTGTGGGTTTTTTTTTTCCCCTTTCTCCTAGAACCCTGAATCCTACCATTATATGAAGACTTCCTCCAACTTCCACACCCTCAGCTCTTTCCTATTCTTAATCCAAATGCCGTTAAAACACTTTTCCTAGTTGGCTACTCAATTTTCTGCTCCAGCGTAGCTTTAAAATAAATATATACCTGTTTATAAAATGAAGACACGAACTAAATATGCTCTCGAATGTATAATAAATCATTTAATATGTTCTTGAGTTATCATGTGCATATGATTTTCATCAGTATGCAGAGAGAAATATCAAAGGCCTGATTTTTGCTTTATACATACTACTTTATAGGAGAACCACTAGTTCTCACACTTCATATAAAGCATTATTTTCCTCATAACTGTCAGGATTTGGACACTGAACTAAAAAAAAAACAAAAAAAAAAAACCAAAAAAACCACAACAACAGCAACAAAAAAAAAACCACCAAAAAAAACAACCAACCAAACAAAAAAACCCCACTTTTTTAAAAATTTATTTTTAATTAGAATGGCAGTGTTTGTAGGCAAATAGTAGTCCTGACCATTTAGTCTCAAATAGACTTTGTACTCTGGGTGAGAAAACTCTCAATAAATTTGAATGAGCATTCTTTGAGGTCATAAATGATAAAAAAAAAACTCCATACTGCATTTATACATAAATTTTATTTTGTAACATAAAATTTCTATAATGCTTTACAACAACTTCACTCTTTCTTTTTGTGTCATGTTGTCATTTGACCTGAAAGGAGGATTAATTTGGCCAACTACAAGAATATTCTGACAGTGTGCCTACCTAAAACAAAAACTGACATTATATTTATTCATATTATAATACGCAATTCAGAATTTTTATACACACAGACATTTACAACTTATACTATTTCTCTATAAATGATGCAGAAAAACATTCTGTTACTCATTCATTACTGCTTTTAATTTATTGACTTCTATTAAGACAATACAAAAAGTTGTATCTAGATCTTCAAAGGTGTTTTTGTTTGTTTGTTTGTTTTGTTTGTTTGTTTTTTGGTTTTGTTTTTTTTTTTTTTTTTGTCACTGTAGTTGCTTTCCAAGAACACTGTTTTCCAAGGTCTTCTTGGTATACAAAATGCCTGGACTTTCATTATAATATCTCATATATCCTTTGTTTCCCTTAGTGCCTACCAAAGCAAAACCTATTTTCTTGGCAGCCACAGAAAGCTTTAAGAATCCATACCATCTATTCCCTTTTGTTCAAGGATTTTTTTTTTTTAATTTTTATTTTTCCTTTTTACTTTGGCTTGTAACTATGAACAGGTGTCATAAGGTGGAAGTAGGCATGCAGTGTCAGTGTAGTGGGGCTGTCACAGGATATGGACTTCCCTCCTCTTTTCCTGCAGAACAGATGTCCTTTGCAGTGTTCTGCAAGCCTGCCTATCACAATCTCATTGATACCTGACTTCTCTGTGTAATGGCAAGGGCTCTACCAACTTTTGCATGGGCATCCAGCCATCCAGACAGATGGCCCTGGATTCTGGCAGCCAAAAGAACATTTATGTGGATGTAATATGTTTTTAAAGGCCATAATCCCAGCTGGTCACAATGAAATGGCTGTTCTATCTCTGTTCCTGGAGCTATTATTCAGACAATATGCTACTGTTACTTTGCCTGTGATTTAAATTTTAAAAATATTTCAAACTGCATTAAATACATTTTCAGTGAAATTTATACATCATGTATATACATATATGCACACAAGTTCAAATTGAATTAATATTGATTTATGTAACATCTAGCAAGACTGAGTGACTTGATTTATTTAGGTCATACAATTATGGTTTTTCAGTGTTTTATTTTGTTTTGGTTTGTTTTTATTTGGATGGTTGTGTTGTTTTTGTTGTTTTGTTTGTTTGTTTGTTTGTTCATTTTTAAACAAAATCATTTTACATTCCACATCCTTAGCACATTCAGCTTACACATACATTATTAATCCTCTACACCTACATAATAAATTAAGGACAAATTAGTCAATGTAGAATGGCAAAATAGATAATAAATTCAATACATGTCAAGATCGATGGCAATTTTTTAATCTTTCTTTGCTGGGAAATCACTTGAAGAAGGCATCAGCTTCTGTTATATTTCATATTCTTAACCATCAAATAGAACTCATGAAAGGAGATTCTGCATAAACCCCCCTAAGTAATACAGCATTATATGAGACATGAAATGTTCTCCTGTTTTTAACATGATAAAATTTACAAAAAGGCATTGGTATAAATCCATCAAAACCTTAAGGATTTTTTCTTTTAGTAATGTAAAGATGTAAATTAATCAATTATATTTGTAAACGCTGAAGCATGTGATCTTGCTGCTGCAGTTTTCGTAGTATTTAATGTTACTCTAAGAATGCAACAATTTCAATGATCTAGCCAGTTATATGCAGGAGATACAGAAGTGAGGTGAGATTCAGTAATAATTTTTAAAATGACTTTTCCACAGAATTCTAATAATTGAACACTTCCATCATAGAGGTCATACAAGTAATTCCAAGTAGCTTTCAGTTATCTCTTAGCAAAGTTGTTCTTTCCAAAATGATTTAATGTTAAAACTGGAGTTAGTTCTTAGCATCTAATTATAATTTCCCTCACTCAAAATAGATTCCTGTTTGGAAAAGAGGTCTTTCCAGATACGGAAGCCATTATTATGGAGAATACTATCATTATTCTGTTTCTAATGATTCCAAGTTCTCAGAATCCATTGTGGATTTTCTTAGGAAATTTAAACTAATTTTCCTCAGTAAATTACTTTAATTAAAACCTTCATTACTTTCTAGTTTGAAATTCCTCTAGGAGCTTCCTAACATTACTGATATAGTATCAATGAAGATCAGGTCCACTTCAAAGAGATCAAGTTGCATAAAGTACGGCATAAAAGCAGAGTAACAGATATCTCATAATAGTTATTTGTTCAACAGGTTAAAATGCTTATACTTTCAATGAAGATGACAGTAAAAAAAAAAAATATGAAAGTGTAACATTATGAAATACTAGATATTTATGCTATAATAAAGTCATAAAATCATTTGAGTTTGAAGAGACCTTTAAATGTCATACAGTCCAACTCCATGTCAAAAAACAGGGATATCCATAGCTAGATCAGGTTGTGCAGAACCCAGTTTCACCTTGCCTCGCATGTTTCTGTGGATGGGGCATCTATTACCTCTCTGATCAACCTGTTCCAGTTCTTTGCTACTCAGTGTAAAAAGCTTTTTTTCTTAAATCCAATTAAATCTCCCCACATTTAGCTTGGAACCATTTCAACTTGTTCTACTGCAACAGAGCTTGCTAAGAGTCTGTTCCCTTGCTTCTTATAGCCCTTCTTTAGATACTGAAGGGCTGCTATCAGGTCTCCCCAGAGCATTCTCTTCTTCCTGGATACAGTTATCTTTCTAGGCTGCAATACCCCATTTCTGGTTCACGTCCAGGTTACCATCCACTAGTACCCCCAGATTCTTTCGTGGCAGGGCTGCGCTCAAATCTTTTATACTGTAACTTGTATTGATAGTGAGAGTTTCCACAACCCAGATGCAAGGCCTTGCACTTGGAATTCTCCATCGGAAGAAGGGGGGCCAGCAGAGACAAGGAGGTGATTGTCCCTCGCTAATCTGCCCCTATGAGCCCCCATCTACTGTACTGCAAGGTATGAAGCTGTTGGACAGGGTCCAGAGGAGGACCACAAAGATAATCATAGGTCTGGAGCACCTCCCCTGTGATGACAGGATGCTGCCTGGAGTGGGCTACAAGGAGACCTCATTGCAGCCTTCTAGTATTTAAAAGATTACTATTAACATGAGCAGAATCGACTTTTTACAAGGGGACAAGGGCAAATGGTTTAAAGCTCAAGGAGGGAAGATTTAGATTGGATGTCAGGGGAAAGTTCTTTACCAAGAGAGTGGTGAGGTGCTAGAACAGGCTGCCCAGAGAGGTTGTGGATACCCCATTCCTGGAGGTGTTCAAGGGCAGGTTGGATGGGGCCCTGGGCAGCCTGTTCTAGCACTAGAAACAGAGTTTGGTGGCCCTGCCTGTGGCAGGGAGTTGTAACTTGACGATCCTTGGGATCTCTTTCAACCCAAGCCATTCTACAATTCTATGATTTGTTGAACATCCTGAGGTTTTTCTTCTGAGCCTACTGTTCAAAACTGGGTATGTTCCTCAAGTATGTCATCTTCACCATGCAGGTTGTCATCATGCACAAAACTGCTGAGAGAGCACTTGATCCCACTATCATTAAATCACAAAATAAAAAAGTCTTTCTCAATACTGTATTTTGAAGAATAAGCTTGCCATATAAAACCAAAGGAAGGAATGAAACTTCAAGAATTTGTTTAAAGAATGCAAAAACTTTACCTCCTACAAATAGCAAAAATTTTGCTAATTTTAGTGGCTTGGCTTCAGCCAAGACTATATTAACAGCATGCTAACGTTTTATCACTTAGTTAGAACCATTCAAAGGGCACCCATAAGCCAACCAGATCACTTGGAAAGGAAAAGACTACTTTTAAGGCATAGCAGCAAGGGGCAAGGCAGAGCCAGAACAGGTAGCCTGAGTTACTCCAAGGGTTATTTCATACCACATGACATCATGCAGGCATCTATAAAGCTGTGGGGAGTCTGCCACAGGCTGTGTTGCTGGTTATCATTTATCTGGAAGCAATTGCATTGTGGTTACTTACAAATCTACATCGTTATCTTTTTTTTTTTTTTTTTTTTTTTTTTTTGTCAGTGAATTACTTTTATCTCAACTTTGAGTTCTAATTTGTTTCCAATTCTTTTCCTCATTCCCTTTGGGAGTGAGGAATGAGCAAATGGCTGTGTGGTACTTAGTTGCCTGATGGGTTAAACCACAATAGAAAGCAAATAAACAAATCTGAAGGTTTCCCACGTGGCTTCATTACTATAAATGTAGTACTTAAATGTCAGTATTTAGATTTAAGGTTGCCACAAACCTCTAGCTAAAAAAAATAGATTTGTAGAAATGAAGGACGTGACCTTTCCCCATTTTATTTTCATAGCATCACAGACAACAGCTGCCATTTATATTTAAGAGCATAGCTTATCCCTATGGGCATGTTCTAAAAACAATAACTGCATAACAAATTTATATCTATGGTGGTATAATTGCCTTGAAAAGAAAGAAGGCACAATATCAAAATAAATATCAGCTATAGGAAAACACAATAATAGCCTGCAACCAGGCAAATAGAAGTCTTCCAGAGGTAATAGAAGATGGAAAAGAAAGCCTGTGATTGTCAGATATCACTGGCAATTATTTGATTATACGGTATCAACAGGAAATTTCTTTGAAAAGAAATCAAACCATCTAGCTCTGTTTCATAATGTTTTCACTTCATTATCATTATCTCTGGTTTATCACCCATAAATCTCACCCAATGCTAAAATATGTGGGTTGATGAAATACTTTCACATGTTGTCCACCAGCATCTCTATGTGAACCCAAAAAACAAAGTTGTTTCTCTTAATTTTGGGCTTTAAAGTCCAGAACAAACACATGTGCAAAACTGAAAGCTGTTAAAGCCTACAGATGTTCATGGTTTCGCTTAACACATTTTTCAGATCCTTAAAAGAGTGCATAGTGTATGATGTGGCAAAATTTGACAATAAGTAGGTTATGAAAGTCATGGGACAGAGCAGTGCTTTCAGCTCTTGACCACTTCAAGCAATTTGCCCTAGTGTGCTATAAGCCTGAAACTATCAACATAATGTTGAATTATGCTTCCTTATAGAGTTTTGACATCTATTTGCTGTTGCTATTTGTCTAATGGACAATTAAAAATAGAAAAGATTATATAAGTGAATGAAGAAATGACAGAAAAAAATATATATATCTATAAATCACCTCTACTCAGTAGAGGCACCTCAACACATTTTGCTAAAAGATGCTAACAGAACAGCCATGTTGAAAAAATGTCCAGGTGTTTCGAAGAGATTACTTCCAACAAGAAGGTTAATCTACTTTTCCATTTAAGGAATTGTTACCACTGTTTGTGTTCAAGAGAGTTCATTGTCTTAATTTTGTTCCTCCTGACTAAAGTAGGGTTTCCAGTTACCATGCTTGCACTTATACTGCATAACTGAAAGTTAGTAAATTGTTACACTGAGAAGCAATGGATAGCATTTCTGGTCATACTGGAGACAGTAGATTAAATAAGTAGTGTTGAAATACTAAAATAGCATTCCTGAATGTAATTTTATTGAGATGACATTCACATGAGACTCCAGAACTACTGACACTCATACTTCTGTGTCACTGAAAAGTATCCCAGAGCAGAGTTAGAGAATGCCTGTATAATTCTTTTAGAACTGAACTGTTTCCAATGAACCACCTACTCTGACTTAAAGAGGGAAAAAAGGAACATCTTGAGTCTTGTATTTTCTTTTTCATATGAACTAATGAAACCAAACCTCTAGAATTATCTAATATTTCTAATACTAATTTGAATTTTGCTTTGTTTCTTGTTTCTACTTTGTGATTTCATCTCTAGTAGAAAAAAAAAATTACAGTTTATCAGTGGTTCGTGTCTGAAAAGAAATAATATAGACAACTTCAAATAATCTTCTAATTAGAGTACACTTGCTTAACAGTTGCAGAGAAAGTGGACTCTGGAGGTTAAACTGTATGGCATGTGTAAGACCTATTAGTCCATTGCTTCCTGAAAGAAGTAGACTGTTATCTATTATTATGTAATGTTATTAGCAACTACTATGACTTATGGAAATCAAGCTCCATAACCATAAAGTAGTTATAAAGCAGGTATGCTTTTTTTTTCCTTTTTTTTTTTTTTTTCTTTTTTTTTCTTTCTTTTTTTTTTTTTTTTTTTTTTTTCTGTGTGCAAATGGGGTAGCCCATCCTAGCTTGCACACCATGAGGTAGAGCTTAAGAATATTTATAGAGACAAGACATGCATATGACACTAGGAGGAGGGGTATTATAATTACTTCCAAGAGATTATCATCATATTTTCCACCCTTTACCCAGCCTCTTTCATCATGCATACTGAATCATGGTGTTGGTTTTCGGGGTTTGTAGGATGAAGGCTCAATGTCTTTCTTTTGTTGTTGTTTTTCATCTTTGGTCTGGGTTAAGCCTAATTGCTGACTCTGTCTTTGTGGTTTATTGGTTACATTCTTTTCAAGAATAGCCTATCCTGGCCAGATGCAGTCCTCTCAGCCTTATCTTTCCTAGGTCCTATTTTACAAAGTTGTTTTGCAAATCTTGCCTCCCCTTATCTTCCTTAAGCAACTGAGCAAGATTTGAGCAATGCTTCCCCTTTTAAACAATTATAAAGAAACACAATCCACTTCAACTGACTATTTTAGCAGAGTTATATACTCCAAAATAACACTGACTAGAAAGAAGTATTCCAGCATGTTGACTTGTCTTCACTTTGAAAGCAGTAACAAAGTCTTACAAAAATTATTTTTTCTTAAGTTATTTAGGTCATGCACAGTTACATCTCCTTTCTCTATAAACAGGTTAGGTTTAGCAGTCATTGTTGTGTCAGTAATAATGGGCTGCCCTGGTACATTAATGAGCTTACAACTGGTAAAAGTTCCTGAAATGAAAGGATTAATAATTTGTCTGCGATTCTATATCCCTGAAGTGAAAAAGAAACAATGTAGTTTTTATTTCAGTGCTTCACAAGACATGTAACTGATACAGAAGGCCGGATTACTAGTGTGACATTCTGCTGGGATGACCATTTTTTAGGAGGAATGCTGCCAGGCATGTATATGACATGAAACCTGCTGTCTGTTTAAAACTGAGATGTAATTTAATAAGCTATGCTGCTACTGAAAGAATCAGTATAAAGAAAATTTTGTATGGATTTTCTAATTAATAATCCTGTGCTTGAAAAGACCAAGGCCCAGGGGTGAGAGAACATACTATTATTATAAAAATATAGTCAATGACAAAAACTGTGAAGTTGTCCATTAAATAGGGTCCACTGCCATGCGGAAATGCTTCCCAGAATTTTATAAGTGGCAATATTAGCTAACAAATCATTTCAGTGAGCAGAAGGTGGTTTTGAAATATACACTATTTGGAAATTCAGTATATCCTGACTGAACACGTATGTCAAAATGTATAGCAGATATGATAACCAAAAAGAGCCTGGGCATCTCTAATGAGAGGATGAAGTCTTCCGAGACTATGAAATAACATTAAAATATTTTAAATAACATTTAAATAACATTTAAAAAGAAAAATTAATATCTCTGTATTAGCTCATATTGTTTCATTTTCACTAAAACAGCATGGCCAGAAGGAGCAGAGAGGTAATCGTCCCCCTGTACTCAGCTCTGGTGTGGTCTCATCTCGAATATTGTGTTCAGTTTTGGGCTCCTCACTACAAGAAAGTCACTGAGGCCCTGGAAAGTGTCCAGAGATGGGCACCGAAACTGGTGAGGGGTCTGGAGCACAAGTCTTATGAGGAACGGCTCAGGAAGCTGGGATTGTTTAGCTTGGTGAAGAGGAGGCTCAGGGGATACCTCACTGTACTCTGAAACTTCCTGAAAGGATGTTATGATGAGGAGGGGCTTGGCCTCTTCCCCCAGGCAACAAACAGGACCCAAGGAAATGGCCACAAGATGCACCAGATGAGGTTTAGATTGGACATAAGAAGGATTTTTTTCTCTCAGAGAGTGGTCAGGTGCTGGGATAGCTGCCCAGGGAGGTTGTGGAGTCGCCGTCCCTGGCAGTGTTCAAGAGGCACCTGGATGAAGAGCTACGAGATATGGTTTAGTGATTTGTTCTAGCAGCAGTAATGGGAGGATGGTTGGAATAGATAATCTTGTAGGTCCTTTCCAACCTTGTAATTCTGTGATTCTATAATTATATCCAAACATTCCCAAATACAGTAGTTCCCATGAAGATTAACAATAGGTCTTCTAATGTTAATAATGGGGCTATTATGTTACTGTTACCTTTTGGCCTAAAACTTCGTCTGTTGCTGAAAAATAAACAAACAAATAAATAGTAGTTTCATTATTTAAACACATCACAAAAATATACAATTACAAACTATTTCCCTCTTCTCTTACATAGTTTCATGTGCTTATGAAAGACTCCACTTCAGAGTACTCAGTTCAGAGGAAATTAGCAATTTGTATTTCTATAAGCAATGCAAGTTTTAAGTGAGAAGTTTAAGAACTCATCTTTCTTGTAATAGTAGAAGACCAGATCTCTCCAATATTTTTAAACTCCATTCTTTTCAATCATATTTTTGTTTGTTTGCTGTTTAAATCTAGTAACAAATCTGTCATACAACAGTTGATCTTATGATGATTCAGTTCTTAGGTTCATGATCCATACTTAAGACTTTATTAGATAAACATTACATGTGGAGAGACCTGGATATCTTCTATTTATTTCAATGTAAACTACAACAATACAATGAGCACAATAACAATGTTTGACAGAACACATTCTCAGCTATAAAACACAATTTTTCAGCAGTCACCATCATTTTCATCAGCAGTGAGCTAGATTAAGTTTCAAACTACATGAGAAAGATGATGTACTGGAAAACTGCTTAGTCAGGCAGGAGAAACAGTTACATTGGACATGTAGCAATCTTCTAGGAATATCTGCATGTAACACAAAATTGTACTGGACTAGTTCAGCCTATACTGCAGAAAGTCACCTACCAATTTTCCACTGTATCTCAAAATAGTCACCATGAAGAGATGCCAAATAAGATTAAATTAAAAGTTTCAACAGTCAAAACAGAATTACTTAACTGTAACATGATGGAAAGCATAGCAATGATAGCAGAGTAACAAAACTACAGCAAGTGAGGATATGCTCTAATACGACAGCTGTAGTCAGAAAAACAAAGGAAAGAACCTGCCTACTCTTGAAAGGCCTCAAGGATCTCCAGGAAGATATCCATGCTTCCACTGCCAGCCCTTTGACGAGGTCTGGGAAGGGGTAGAGCCAGGATCTCTCCCCTCTGGTCATTCAGTTGCATTGCATGCACCTGAGCTCCCCCGGGTTGGCCCTGCCTTCCCACAACGTGCTCAATCACTGTTTTGATCCATGACTTAGTTTTTCCACTAAACAAATCTCACTAACTTGCCAGCAAAGCTCTTATGCCAAAATAAACTCTGACAAAAGTTTATATTAAATATTTTACCTCTAATTCCTTTATTAAAACTTATTACAAAAACTTATAAATACAATAATCTGCATTAAATTGCATACAATTGAGAGAAAATCTGTATTTCTATTCTTCAAGGCTTACAATATTACTTTATTTTCAATTTATTAAGAAAAATCAGATTTACTGAACAAACATTTTAAGAAACATTTTTAAAATTCTTCCAGTCTGAGGTACTGTGTTCTGTTCTCCACCAGAACAATGGGTTGTATGGGAGTTCTGGTAATGAGGCTTACATTAAAACGCTGAATTTAATTCAGGAAAAATGTCTATTTTTATTTGGAATTTTCAAAGAAATTTCATTTTTTCCTCTGCATTTTTTATTTATTTATTTTTTTTTTCTGACCAATCATCCAACTAGTACTTTCTGCTACCATATAGTGGCAGAAAGAATATAATCTTGAAATAAGACATGGAATTACTTCATCTGAAGGCACGATCATTTCAAAATCACTAATCTGCTTAGTAGAGTCTCTATTGTCTGACTGATGAACAGTGACAATGTCATTTCTGAAAGTGTAGTCATTTTCAACAGTTCTCACAGTCAGATCTTCAAGATGCATTATCTTAAAAACAGAACATAATTTTCAGTGGAAAGCAACTTGTGGCATATTGACAGATGCTATTCATTCAGTTTGACACAATTAACAATTATATATAAATATATAAACAATTTTTGTTTGTTTGTTTTGTTTCGTCATTCTCCAAGTTTGGGGGCAATTTATGGTTAGCTTTGATGTATTCACTAATGAGAACTTAAAACCCTATTGTGTCTTAGAGAAAAGCTGCAGTTCATCTAAATGTGGAAAGAAGCATAGTGCAAAATCAGTCAAAAAAGTGCCCCCAGCAGAGTTATGCAGTACTGTGATGCAACTTGGCTATGACTCAACTAAGCTATATACACTGGCAAAGATACTCTGAGAAACATCCACTCAACAGTAGATGCTCTGCAGCTCATTCACTTATGATTTAGTATTACACCTTCTCTATGAATTATTATTTGGATTATGTGACCCTTTCTTGTAGAAAAAGGTGTAGCAGTTTTGTTGCCTTTAAATCTTCTACTAGCTAGATGAATGCCAAAAATGTTTTTAAGAGAGAGAAACAACTAGAAAGACAGTTGTTAGAAATAACTGAGAAGAAGGAAACAATAAAACAGAGAACAAAATGTTAAAATGTTGAAAGTAGTGGAACCAAAGGAAATTGGATGGAAAGACGAAATTCAATGCTAAGAAGCCAATTGCCAAGCAGAAAGATAAGAAGGAGTAAAATATAATGATATTCATAGCTGAGAGAAAAGGCTGCAGCTGAATGTTGTTAAACACTGGAGCTGAGTGGGCAGAATGTACTGGTCATGTAATATATCTATATCGATCCAAATGGGAATCTTTACTACATTATGCAGCTAACATGGATAATTCTAAAGAAATTTCTGGACTGCAGTCACTTCAGTTTACCTTTCATGATTTTTATTACTAAACAGTCCCAACCTATTATCCCCTCTTAATTCAGTGGCTCATCATTTGTTTCATATATACTTACTTTAGTGGTTTATCCAATTTAAGAAACAAAAAAATAAAAAATTCTATTTTCTTTCTAGACTCTGTCCTGATTATTTCTTTTCTAGCCTTTCAGCAAGGAGAGTGTCTGTGGATATAGCTATATTTTGGAGATAATTTACATGGTCAGATTTGTAGGGACTTGATACACTTTAAAAAGCAAAAACAGAAAATAATCAGTATGCTGAGGCAGTGTGTACACATCTTTTTCATTTCAGTGGCTGTCTTACACACATTAGGTACACTATAGAAAGGTACTGCAAAATACTGCTGTGAAATGGAAAGATTCAGAGTAAAATCATAAGGAAAACAAAATCATGAATGATTCAATAAAATTAAGAAATATTATAATCTGGGAATTCAAATAATGAAAGAGATACTGCAATGTGTTTGGTCTTTATAAAACATTTTCCATTTTGAATCAATAATGGGCATTAGTATAATATTGGATTTTTATATCTATAGTCCATCATGCACTGATATGCCAAAAATTCTCATTTATAATGCAGGTAGCTTGCTGTATCAGGTCATGTTGCACAAAGCTATCAAATTCAAAAGTTATTTTTGAACAGTCACTGCCAGTGGGTTATTACCTGCAAGCAGTGAGTCTTTTACTGTTATCTATCAGAAGAAGTCAGTGGCAGGTGTTATGCTGCTGGCATATCTCTGCTTTAGAATTTATGGGATTCTTTCTTTTTTTCAAGGAAGCTTTCATTAAATGCTGTTACAGTCTTCTATGCATAGTCAACAACCATAGATTAAAATATAAAAGAAGAAAAGAATTTCTTCTCCCTGAAGATTCTGAACAACTGGAATATATTATCCTAATGCTTATTGCTGAGAAGAATGATGCCTTGTATGGTACCATTTATGGTTATAATAAAGAAAGAGTCTCTGATAAGACAAGCTGTTCATTAGAATGCTACTGGCAACAACAGCAAGAATTGCATAACTAGATGTTTTTGCCAGTCTTAAAGACATTCTGTGTTCATGAACAGTTCTTAAGATTTTCCTTCAACAAATTTCCATCTATTTTTTCTTGGTATCTAATAAAGTAAATTTATGATCTGCAAAAAATTGTCTCAGGATCTCTGTATATCCAGAAATAAGAATTAATTATTCTTGGGTGTATCTTTCGGCTTCCATAAATTTTATTCATTCCCTTTGTCATTTATCTAAAACCAAGGGGAAAATAAATAAATAATAAATAAATAAAAATAAATGAATAAATAAATAAAAATTGTTCAATCAGCAAAAGTTAGCTCCACTTTAAGGATGTGCACATCATATATTAATGGCAGTAATGGAATCAGGTTATTTAATCATGACAATAAATTTGTTGTCACACATGACCTAGTGGCTGGCAACCCTGCCCATTGCAGGGTATTGGAACCAGCTGATCTTAAACATCTCTTCCAACCTAAGTCTTTCTATACAAGTTCCCTAATCATGGTAACAACCATAATATGCACTGAATATCAAGTTTGCTTTCAGCTCTTGTATACCTTCTTTTGTGTTTGAGTGTTGTCAGAATATCCTTTCTCCAGTTTTGTTTAATGTTTTTAATTATTATATTGACGAGGGGATCGAGTTTACCTTCAATATATTTGCAGATGATGCCAAGTTGGATGGAATTGTAGATCTGTTTGAAAGTATGAAAGCTCTGTAGAGTGACCTAGATAAGCTAGGTCTAGGGGCCACATCCAATTACAAGGTACTCAGCAAGGCTAAGTGCCAGATCACTTATTTGGGTCTTAATACCTTAGCAGGCTTGAGGAAGGGCTTTTGGAAAATTGTTTGGAAGGAAAGGATGTGGGGGTGCTTGCCAAAAGCCGGCTCAGCATGAGCTTATAATATTTCCCAGTGGCCAAGAAAGCCAGTGGCATAATGACATGTATCAGAAATAGTGTGGCCAGCAGGACTGGGGAAATGAGTGTTCCATTGTTTTTGGCCCTGGTGATATCACACCTTGAGTACCATATTCAGTTTTGGGTCCTTGCTACAAGAAGGATATTGAGTTGCTTTAGTATGTCCAGAGAAGATCAACAAAGCTGGTGAAGGGACTAGAAAAGTTTTGTGAGGGTAGGCTAAGGGAATTGGGGCTATTTAGTCTGGAGGAAACTGCCTAAATGCAGGATGCAGCGAGTAGGCTATTGGTCTCTTTTCTCAAGTGACAAGTGATAGGCTTCAATGTAAGACAGGAGAGGTTTAGATTGGATATCAGGAATAATTTCTTCATGGAAAGGCATAGGAACAGGCTTCTCTGCTTACCATCTCTGGAGATATTTAGGAGAAGAACAGATGTGGCACTTAGGAACAAAGTTTAGTGGTGGATTAGTAGTGTTAGCTGGGCGGCTGGACTTGGATAATTGGATCTTAAAGGCCTTTTCCAAACTAAATGATTCTACGATTCTTAATGAGTTTACAACAAACATATTTATTTATTTATTTTTAATTTGAAAGACAATATCTTAATCACAGTCAAGTTTGAAAAATGCTCAGAATGAATGCAAATTTTAAATTTTACTTGACAATTGGGTATAATTACTTAAAGCCATTAATAAATATATTGTCGAATGACTGTGTTTGGGCATGATGATAATTTAAATAGCAATAAGCAAGTTAACAGAAAGACATCAGTAAATTTTCTATTTCTACAAGTTCCATTAAGAATATATTTGTTCAAAAGAAGCAGCTCATAAGACCTGCCTCATTGTGTCAGACTGAAGAGTTGATCCAGTCCAGTATCCTTCATGATAAGGATCCAGAAAAACATGCTTTAAAAAAACCTGCCAGAATCATTTTAAGTATAAGGAAATCACCCTCAGTAGTTTTGCAGCAGTCATTAGACTGATGACTCCCTGAGTCAGCTACCTGTCAAGAGCTATTCTTTACCAATTCTAAGGTTTTCTTGTTTCTTAACAGGCATAACTGACTTCCATTTAAGTATAAATCTTCAAGATAAAAGATATTACATTTTATCTTGAGATAAAGTTTTCAGGAGAAAGTGTAAACACATTACATCATTCATATTAAATAATTGTGTTCCTTTTTTTGACAGAGAGAGAACCAGTAATTTGTAATCCAGCTTCAACTTATTGATCAGAAGGAATGGAAAACATAGCACTAAAAACACTGACTGTCTCACAGTGTTAAGATTACAGTGGAATGCTATGCATTCAGTCCTCAGTTGTTTCTGTTCCAGTCTATGTAAATTCTATATTAGTTCCTGATATTAGCATCTCAGTGTTCCTTCTAATGTTTAACAATCATTTACCTCAAGCATTTTTCGTAGGTAAATTTTCTCAGCATATGATCACAGAAAAACATTTTCCTATCTATCTGCTGTTGCACTCAAGATCTGCTTTACAGGCAAAGAGAAAACACAATCTACTCACATAAACGCAGAAAGTTCTTGATAGTGTAACTCAAATCTTTATTTTTCTAAACACTGTTAGTCCAGATCCAATTGCTATATATATAAAAAAACACAAATGATATAGTAAAAATAGTTATACACACTTACTCTTCCGCCCTTTTCCTGGTAGTGTGCTCACTTTTTCCTTGAGCTCAACTTTAGGTCCCCAGATTAACAATGGCAATATCACACTGCAGAGATACAGGACAACATCAAATATTTAAACTTTTAAATTGTACTTTATATAACATATATATATTACAAAATATATCTATATATTATATGTTTTATAAAGTATCTGTTTTATAATACATATTATTAAATATTATTTCACATTATAATGTTATAGTATGATATACACGGTAATTAACATTTGAGTTAGAAATATTTTTCCCTATTTTTCCTCCAACTTGATATCAAACTTAAGCTGAAACTTCAGCTGCCACTCTCCTCTAAACTATCACAGTTTTCTAGAAAAACAATGTCAATACACATATATAAACTGCCTGTATAGTGTTACGCATGTTATATATCTTCCAATTTCAAAAAACTCTGAATGATTGAGAGACAGTTTACATATGACTCCCTTCAGATCCATGAGAATCAGCTACAAAAAGATGAAATTTTTCTTCTTGTACATGGTGACCGTAAAAAGGGCTGCCTGCAGTGTGCCACTGGACTACAACTATTGGTTCATGTCAGAAATGGGGCAAAAGACACTTCTCCCTTGTTACTTAATAAGGAGCACAATCAAAAAGTGAAATATTTACTCTGTACAACATTTCCAAATGTAACAGGAAAAAATACTAATCTGAGATGATGTCCTATGCATCACAGTTACTTTATTTGTTTTGCTTTTCATATTTTATTCTTATTTCTCTCTTTTACAAGTTTCCTCTTTTATATCACTGAACATATTTTCTGAGCTGTTTACTTGTGGATATCCCGTTTTCTCCATAAATATTTTACACACAGAAGAAGCATAGGATAAGCAATTTTTTCTTTATAATTTCCGTGATGTCACATTAATCTTTAATCTGTCTCCACCTATCTTCCACAACGCAGACTTCTGGGGAACATGAAGTGTGCAAAAGCAGAAGTTGAAACCACTTTGATCAGTGTTCTTGCAGTACACAACTTTCCCAGAGCATGTATCTGTCCTCATTCCTTCTGACACCCTTTTATTAACTCTGTAAGGTTTGCTTCCACACCATCACGTCTTTTCATATATATCAGAAAACAGAATGCTTATTGTTTGTTTTTTTATTATTTATTTTTATTTATTTTTAATTACTGGATTATTTCTAAAATTTAATAAAGATTTTTGTTTTACACAGAAGAGATGTTGAAACCTAAAACATGTGATTAGCGAATTGTTTTTTATTTTTCTGCCATCAGATTATACTCCTGCACTTGGTAGCATAACTATCTGCTTCTTTCCCCCACTTTTGAGTCTTCTCCAAAACCTCAAAAGCCTTTACATGTCTTGAACTTGTTTTTATACCATAAATAGCATTGCATAGAGCAGCTCTCTTAATGATAAACAAAAACATTTTGTAGATAATGACTACCTCTTAACACCATTTTCACAGGAAGTTCAAAGAGAATAAATTATTTACTACATTCAGGACTGGTCCAAATGATCATTAAAAATATATAGAGAGACCTAGATTCTGGCTGCAGATGACTTCAGCAATGAACTTCAGGTGTGCCTGTTATAAATATCTGGCTTAGCTTGTACCTGTATACTACATTTTTCACATCATTTTTTGTTGTTGATTTTTACTTAAGGGAAACAGTATGAAGAGCCTCTTAGGTTCAAAATAGAACAAAAAACATCAATCCTTTTAGTATTTAATGAATTTGAAGAGATTTGAATCTTCTTTTTTCAGATAGTAACTATTGTTTAGCAGTACAAATTCTGAAGTGATGACAAAGTATTTTTCTGCTATTAGAAAAGTATGTAATTGTAAGGTACTTGTACATAATAACCTTGTATTTGGAGTTGTTTTCTTTACAAACTGAATTGGAAGTCTTTGATCCCTATTTCTTGTTTAAAAGCACATTTTAACCATGAAGTAAAGGAGCAGTAGAGGAAAAAATCTGCTATGGTTTGTTCATGACATCAGGCTACAGGAGTTCTGCTTAATGATTGCATACAGTTCAGCTGTTCAGTTCATCTCCGTGAGATATTTCAAATTCTGGCATCTTCAAGCATTCCAAAGAAAGGTTCTGCACTGCAAAATAATTGTATTAAGTATAGGAAGCAACTGGCTGTTGATAACAAGTAGCAATTGAGAAAATTGAGGTTGTGGCCAAGGAATTTACATAAAAACATGTCACCTTTTAATGAATTGTCCTGATTTCAGCTGGGACAGATGAATTTTATGTTACAGAATATAAGATAAATTTTAAATACTGGGACTGATTTTAAAAATTAAAATTAATTCCTTAAGATAATGGCCATAAACATCTGTTATGCTTAAAATTGAAGTTATAAATACATGTTACAGTTCCCTTTCAATAAGTAGAGCAACATTACTGTGGTTGTTCATGAAAATACAGTGAATACAAGCAAAATATTTTCTATTTATTTTCTTATTTGACAAAAACTCATTTGAAATGGCTTGACATTGTGTTTTAGTCTCTTCAAAATATAATTCTGTAATGTAAGTTTGTGTTTCTGTGTTTCTGTGATTTCCATTATCTTCTCTTTTCAGGTGTGATCTTACAGATAATTAATGGTTTCATCATTAACAGATTTTATTTATCACTCATTTTCAAGAACAAACTTCATCTTTAACTTTTATTTTGGTGCTTTTGAATACTATTTTTTAAAGTTACTACAAATTATCTTTTTGATTACAGAAAAAATTTAATTATATCTACATCCATAATAAAAATTATCATCCCAGCACTATAATGCAACATTTTGTATGTTGGTAAAAGTGACCGTTTAGATTCATGGCAGTTAAAGTTTTTAGATGTAAATCTCATAAAAGCAGTAGTTAATATAGGGTCTTTATTAGGTTTTCCAATCTAATATTCTTTTAATTATGCTCAACAACTCAATATAAACCTATTAGCAGTCAGCAAACAAAATTACCCCACCTAATCTAAGAACTGGAGCAATATAAGATCTTTATTAGTGGAACAAAGCTTGACTTTAAAAAAATAAAAATAAAAAAATCTCTTCACAGCCTCTTTCAGAATAGATTACAAACTGACTACCATTCATTTGTTAGACACTCGATGAATAGCAAGACTTGAAACTTACTGTGTTTGATAATGAGTCATAGAATCATAGAACCACCAAGGCTGGAAAGACCTACAAGGTCATCCAGTCCAACCATCCATTTCTCACCTATTGTTCTTATTAAACCATGTACCTCAACAAAATGTCTAAACGCTAAACATAGCTCAAACACTTCCAAAGTCCATGACTCCACCACCTCCCTGGGCAGCCCATTCCACTGTCTGACCACTCTTTCCAAGGCTAGACGTGGCTCTGGGCAACCCGGTCTAGTGGTTGGTGACTCTGCCCGTGGCAGGGGAGTTGAAACTAGATGATCTTTGAGGTCCTTTTGAACCCAGGCCATTCTATCATTCTATGATTCTTTCAGAAAAGTAGGATTTTCTAAAGTCCAGCCTGAATCTTCCCTGGCACAATTAGAGGCCATTTGTTCTGATCCTATCACTAGTTACAGAAGAGGCTAACCCCCAGCCCACTACAACCTCTCTTCAGGCTGTTATAAGGAGCAGTAAGGTCTCCCCTCAGACTCATCAAGACTAAACAATCCCAGCTCCCTCAGTTGCTCCTCATAAGATTTGTGCTCCAGACCCCTTACCAGCTTATCTGCCCTTCTCCGGATGCAATCCAGGGCCTTGATGTCTTTCTTGCAGTAAGGAGTCCAAAACTGAACGCAGTACTCAAGATGTGGTCTCACCAGTGCTGAGTACAGAGGAACAATTTCTTCCTCGCTCCTTCTAGCAACACTATTTCTGATTCAAGCAATACTATTTCTGATACAATAAAGGGAGATAGAATTGTTTTAACTAGAGGCAAAGTCAGACTTATTATCAAACATATATAATCCACCTTAGCTTTCTGGTATGCAGCACTGTTCTCTCTGCTGGGAAGAACAAGGGAGTAATGATGGTGTTCTGACATGCCCAGGCAGTCACTTACAAACAACATTTTCTGTTGTGGTTAGATGCACTCGTGAAAATTGTCCAGTGCCAATTTTTTTTCATCATTTTATTCATTGATTTTCCTCAAGATCTTGTGATTATATTTTCAGGATGAAAAACAATAACTTTCTATCACAGTAATTTGTAGTAAGACTTTCAGAATATCCCTATTTTTCATTCCTATCCTCCTGTCTTTCTCTCTGTTAGCAAAACAGTTCCAGGATATAGTTCCTGATGCTCCACAACACTTCTCACCTAATAAAAGAGACCAACTAGAATGATGACTATTTTTGCTGTGCTAAACTGTACATATTTCTTGCATGAAAAAAGAAAAGAAATAAAGAAAAAAGAAGAAGAAAAGAGAAAAGAATAGAAAAAAAAGGAAGAAGGAGGAAAAGGAAAAAGGAAGAAAAGAAAAGAAAAGAAAAGAAAAGAAAAGAAAAGAAAAGAAAAGAAAAGAAAAGAAAAGAAAAGAAAAGAAAAGAAAAGAAAAGAAAAGAAAAGAAAAGAAAAGAAAAGAAAAGAAAAGAAAAGAAAAGAAAAGAGAAAAGAATAGAAAAGAATAGAAAAGAAAAGAAAAGAAAAGAAAAGAAAAGAAAAGAAAAGAAAAGAAAAGAAAAGAAAAGAAAAGAAAAGAAAAGAAAAGAAAAGAAAAGAAAAGAAAAGAAAAGAAAAGAAAAGAAAAGAAAAGAAAAGAAAAGAGAAAAGAATAGAAAAAAAAGGAAGAAGGAGGAAAAGGAAAAAGGAAGAAAAGAAAAGAAAAGAAAAGAAAAGAAAAGAAAAGAAAAGAAAAGAAAAGAAAAGAAAAGAAAAGAAAAGAAAAGAAAAGAAAAGAAAAGAAAAGAAAAGAAAAGAAAAGAAAAGAAAAGAAAAGAAAAGAAAAGAAAAGAAAAGAAAAGAAAAGAAAAGAAAAGAAAAGAAAAGAAAAGAAAAGAAAAGAAAAGAAAAAAGAAAAGAAAAGAAAAAGAAAAGGAAAAGAGGAAAAGGAAGGGAAGGGGAAGAGGAAGGGGAAGGGGAAGGGGAAGGGGAAGGGAAGAAGGGGAGAAAACACCAGCAGCAATAACTAATGCTAAGTTCAGCATTCACTCATAAACAGTGTGCTATTCTATATCTTTCTTATACATAAAAAAGCAGAGCTGTGTATTTAATCAGCTACTGAAATCATATAATGTTAAAACTATGTATAAAATCATAAACAAGGCAAATCAAGAAACCTGAAGCTATTTCTAGCTGGCCTTGATTTCTGAAGTTTTTTTAGATGCATTAGAAAATCCAAGAATACTACAAGAGATGAAGATCACATCTGCATGTGAATAGGCTTCCTAATCATTATTTTTTATGACAAAACTAGTTACATGTCAACGAGGTACTTTTAACAGTGATACCACAGTCATTATTTTCCATGGATTTTTCACTGAGTATTATGTATTATGGAAAAGTCTGATAATAATTACTTTTTCTCTGGATATCCATTCCTATGCTACAGTTTTACTATATTAAAATAACTAGAAGGAAAGTTTTTAAAACAAATATGTGCATTTTATTGCAAATGAACATTTCATTTGAAATCACCAGAAGTGATCAATGAAATATCCATCTCCCATTGTACATCAATATTTTTTGTCACATACTTCTAGATATACATTATATAGCTTTTTAGAGGATTTATAGCTAGAAGGTTGGTTACCTATGCACAAAAACAAACAAACAAGAACAATCTGGGAAATCTCATTCCTGAAAATTATTAACCTCTATTTGGTGCTTACCTTTAAAAAAAAAAAAAAAAAAATCAGAATTGCCATTGTTTCTTAGCTGATTAAACTGTGAATCTAAATAACAAGGCATGGTAATTACCACTGTAAAGCCTAAACCTTCTTTAGACATTAAGATAACCCAGAGAGATATTTAATTTCTCTAGTGAGGAGCTGGAAGCACTTGATATCTTACTATTATCTCAAAATGCAGCAGTCATGTACAACTTCATGAACACTGAGCATGCTAGTCAAATACATTCAGAATAACAAATTCATCCAAACAGAAGAATATGATATTTTTTCCTACTTCTCCGAGTTTCTTTCACCTGTTTAAATACAGTCTTCATTCTTTTGTTCATGACGGTCATTACTCTCATGACAACTTATTTTAGAATTAATCATTTCTGCTCTGACCTTTGAGTCCTCTATCCAAAATATCAAATAATATGCAATACTAGTATTATTTCCTATTTGTCAAGACAGTTGACCTTAGATACTCTTATTCTTTGTTACATTTTTCATATGATATCTTCTGCATGTACCATATCCATAATTCCAATAGGAAGTCTGAATTTCATCAGTATGATACATAACTCCAGTTTAGAATGTTGCTCATGCACTGTAGTTTGTGTAAGAGTAAGAAGCCCAAATACACATTTAAATAGCATGAAAATTAATTTTTGTGCCTTTTGAATCTCTCCATATAAAATGGAAGCAAAACTTTCTTCTTTTGCTTTTGTCCCAAAAACAGAAATTTAAAAAACAAACAAACAAGACACCTACTGGATCGGATAATCCAGGTAGTCCCAACCTGCCTGGCCTTGGAGACTGGGGCAATCACATCTTTTCTGGGCAACATGTTCCTTTGCCTCACAACTCCCAAGTAAGGAATTTCTTCCTAACATCTAACCAAAATCTCTCCTCTTTTAGTTTAAAGCTATTAACCTCTTCTATTCCCCATTTCTAGCAAGAAACTAGCATGGTTTTTTGACTAGGACCTGCTAGTCAAACTGGTGAATAATAAGGACATGTGGAAGTAGGGATGTGTGGCTTGGGAATTGTACAGGTTTGTAGAGATGGAATCAGGAAAGCTAAGGCACAGATGGAACTTCATTTGGTGAGAGACGTGGAAAACAACAAGAAAGGTGCACTAGTAAGAAAAGATGTGTCAAAGAGGATGTACCCCTCCAAAATCCTTCACACTTGAAGAGTAGGGCATGTCCAAGACCATCTCATGGGACTGAATGTGTATAATTCTGAGGTCTGATTACATGTGTCCTAGAGTCTGAATGAGTTGGCTAATGTTGTTGCATGAAAATATGTGTATTGACTGGAAGAAGAACATCCTTCCTGCCAATAAGGATGTGAGGTTTCTGGTAGATGAAAACTTTACTGGAGCCAGAAGTGTGCACTTGCAGCCTGGAAGGCCAACTGTATCCTGGGCCACATAAAAAAGGGGTTGTAAGGGAAGGAATATAAAGAAAAGATTAGTTCCATCTGCACCTTAGATTTCCTGATCTAGTCTCTGCATGTCCAGACTTTTATGCACTTCTTTTAGAAAAATGTTTCTGTTTCTTGGACATCTTTTTCAGTGTGGAAAAAAAATAATTGAATGAGCACTGTTTCCTCTTTGCTTAACACAATTCAAGAAAATTGATCTTTTTTGGGAAATTGTCCTGTTCTTAATTAAAATTATTGAGAATGTTGTGTATTCAATTGATTGTCCTTCTCTCAAAAGTGAATATCACTGCATCATCTATTTTACTCTAAAGGTGTGAGAGTGTGAAAAAGAAAAAAAGGCGCGAGTGGGTAGAAAAAGAGTGGGGAGTGGGGAGCTTGAACCAGAACCACTTAAGAAACATTAGACTGAAACTTCAAAAGATGGAATAACTAAGAATAACTGTGAGTGGGAAGAAGGATAAAATAAAGAGTGTTGCAGTTTCAGTGTCATCTGCAACTGACATTTATCATTCTTCTTGTCACAGTAAGGCAAGAAAAATTAAGGATCCCTGAGAGAGTAAAACAAGATATTGATCAGAGCTTTGCAAGCTCTAAAATCTTGTACTTGAATCTGGAGTTAGTCCTTTAAAAGAGCTGTGTAAGCTCAAAACTTGTCTTTGTTTGAACTTGTAAATAAAAGCTAAGATTGTTTTATCTGTGCCTTGTGGTGACAAAGTGCTGTAAGGGCACATCTAATGTACAGTTAGAAATCTTTTTCTATTATCACAGAGTAGCAAAACTGTGCAAGGTTCTTTGTTGTTTGTTTGTTTGTTTGTTTTTGTTTTTGAATAAACTCTGTTCTGTTATGCTCTGAAGTTACTAATATTATAGATCTGTTTATTGTTTGTAGAGCTCATCTAGACTATTCCTGGCAGTAGTAGTTTACTGATAGAATCAAGAAACTTGCAGTTTTACCCTTCAACATGATCAATGAGAGATGAGAATTTCATAACATTATTATTGCATTTACAGATTTGACTCGTTGTTCTATGATTGTCATAAAAATAGTTTAATTCAACAACCAGTCCTCCCAATGAGCAAAAGTTCTGAAAGGCGATTAGATACTGTTTTTGATACTGATCAACAAAATCTCATTTTATTTCCTCATGCTAACAGCAGTTAAAAATACTAAAATGAAACACTCAATACATTAATTAGATTCCTAAAAATTATACACTTCAGTTTTCAGAAGGATATCAAGAACCTGCAGCAGCTACTGGTAACGGAATAGAATCAGCATGACAAATCAGAATGAGGGTAAGACAGCTTGCCTAATAGGCAGAGACTGCAGATTTAGTTAGTAGAAAAGCACTGAGGAAAGGGCAGGATGCAAAATACTCTCTCTCTGTAGTGAGGATATTTCACTGAAATTTTCTCAAAGTAATCATGCTCTTATTATTGTGCAGTCTGCTCCTCCGTGTATGTGGTTTAACTCAGTGGAATGAGTTCAGACAGTATACTTAATTTAAAAAAAATTAGCAGCAAGACCACCTGTGTACCCCTCCAAGGCTCTTCCAGCTAGCCAAAGAATTAGCACATGGCAATCAGTAGTTTAGTGTTTAGTAATAGTTTATTAGAAGATAATTTATTTTAATATGAAATTCTGATGCATTCCATGAGCTCTACTGTTTCAAGAGATATTAATGAAGCAATCCCTATTTTCTGTATCTGGCTGAAGTCTGAAGTGCAAGATCAGCTTTAAATTAATTGGACTCTGGAAGTCTGAAGATGGGCATGGGCATAAATGTAGCGTTCTAGAGAATCTAAGACTTAAGCTGGGGGATATCTGTGCATTACAAAATGGGCTGGAATAGAGTTCATTTTCTTCATAGTAGATTGCATGATGTTATTCTTTCAGATTTGTGTTGAAAAGCAGTGTAGGTAACATACACATGTTTAGTTGTTTCTGAGCAGCACTGACGCAGTTTTTTCCTGCTTCTCACACTGCCATGCTTGTGAGAATAATAAGAGCCTGGGAGGGGGCTTGTCTGGAACAGATGACCCTAGCTGATAAAAAAGATATTATATAACTTATGATGTAATTCTCATCTGGGGGAAAGCTGTAAGTGGGGTCATATGGAGTTATGTCTTCCCAAAAAACTAATATGCATGGTGAAACCTTGCTTTCCTGGAAATGGCTGAACATCTGCCTCCTAATGGGAATCAATTCTTTATTTTATTTTTTATTGCTAACAAGTGCAACTTCTGCTTTACTGACTGAACTGTTAAAGATATCCCTTCTTTCAAAATGGATATTTGCAAGATAATTAATGTACACTTTGGAAGTAAATGAAATTATTTTTTCTACTTTTCTCAATTTCAGAGCAGATTTCTTTCAAAATCAAGACAAAATGTATGTAGAGTTTATCATGCTGATTCAAATTACATTGTAATTAAAAAAAAAACAACAAAAACAAAAAAAAATCTTAAACCAATTATCATCTAAAAGCAATAATATTCCAAACCGTTAAATCAGCTTTGTATATTTCAGATATAAAGAAACATTGTTGTGTTTACTTATTCAAAATAATTCCCACTTATTTCTGATAGTCTAATCACATACATTATTGTTCGAGATTTTTAAGGGATTTCTTTAGACCTTTCTAAAAGGTGTCTTGATGTACAGTCACTCAGTCTGAAGAAAGTATAGTTGGAATGTATGGTATTGATCAAAGTCAAAACTAAAGAAAGAAAAATGAAATCTCAACTGTGATTGATTAATCTGTTGCTTGGAGGGCACACATCTACCCCATCTACACAAATGAAAAGGTTTTTTTGTTTGTTTGTTTGTTTTTGCTGCAGAATGATTCTGTACATTTTCATGCAGTATCAGTAACAAAATTAAGAAAAGTGGTCAAACTCATTCAAATAAAACAAATGTTCTTAGCAGCCTTACCTTTTTGTAAGCAAGTGTTAGGATTTGAGAAAACATTCATGCTTTCTAGTCTCTATGAGACTTTAATTTTATTAGGAAACTGCAGAGATACCAAAGACAATTTGTCTCCCATTTCACAGAATCACAGAATTGTAGGGGTTGGAAGGGACCTCTAGAGATCATCAAGTCCAACCCTTCTGCCAAAGCAGGTTCCCTACACCATGTCGCACAGGTAGGCGTCCAGGCAGGTCTTGAATATCTCCAGAGAAGGAGACTCCACCACCTCCCTGGGCAGCCTGTTCCAGTGCTCAGTCAGCCTCACCGTAAAGTTCTTCCGCACATTCGTGCGGAACTTCCTATGCTCCAGTTTCTGTCCATTTGCTGTACTTTCATCCCATTACCCCTAGTCCTGTCCCCACGCACTACTGAAAACAGACCAGCCTCGCCACTATGGCCCCCACACCTCAAGTATTTATAAACCTGGATCAAATCCCCACTCAGCTTTCTTTTATCAAGGCTAAACAGACCCAGTTCGCTTAGTCTCTCCTTATAGAGGAGATGCTCCAAGCCCTTCACCATCTTTGTGGCCCTCCGCTGGACTCTTTCCAAGTGATCCCTGTCTTTTTTCTTTTCACATTTCAAGTTTTCCAGTTGCATTTCATGAAAACATCAAGAATTAATATGCCTTTTTTTGTGTGTGTGTGTCAAACTCTGAATAACTCCAAGTCCCTTCTTTTCTGATTTAGAGTTACTGTTTTTATGGGATATTTTTTATTCTTTTGATGCTAAAAATTTTGTGTGTGGCAAGGATTTAGTAGTGAACCGTGCTGCAGTGGTGGCTTCAGTGAGAGAACGAGTTACACCTGCCACCAATAGAGCTCCTTCCTACTACCAATTTGGGAAGGTCCTACTTTATTCTTTTGTAATTTGTACACTTCTTAGTCCTTGGAAATAAGTTGAGACCTGTTGCTCTTTACCTGAGATTTCTTTATGTTCGACTTGAATTATTTCAATGGCTGCTTTGGTTACTTCACACTAATGCTTTTCTAATCTAGTAATCCTTGATGAACCATGGAAAACAAGCCATTTGGTCCTCCTCTTCCAGCTGAACTAGGACAACCACTCACAGGGGAAGTAGAAATAGTTAATTGGCTTCTGTTGGTACCAGAATAGCAATTCTGGCAGCTACACTGATCCCCTCCTCTATTGGTACCTTGGTTGCATCGGTGTGTTTATTTCTTCTTGTTGTTTGTCTGTTTGTTTTGAATAACAAATATTTACTTCAGGTAATACAGTCCTAATAACTTAGTGTGCTTTTAGGGAAATCGACTGAGCTGCTTGCATTAGTGTTGATGTAACCATTCAGGTGCCATGCTACCAGTCTCCCTCTGGTTCTGTGAATACTACATGGGAGGACTGCAGGAAACAAAATATCAGAAAAGGCTGGGAATAGTCTGGTGAGAAGTTCTGACACCTTTCTAATAACAAGAAAACCCTATTTTTTCAGAAATCAATGGCTCTGAATTTTGTCACATAACCAAAATGTATATTTTTGTTTGTTTCTTTCTTTTTTAATGTATACCACCTTCCCTATGAGATAATGATCCATTATCATACATAGGAAGATTCTCATCATTACTCATACAAAGCAACTTACAGTATGGAATGATGGTTGGCTCCTTACATTGAGGGTGAAATTGCTTTTAAAAACAAATATACATTATTTTGCAACAATGTAAGACTGCTATTTTTAATGTGATTCTATAACTGGAAACATACTTTGTGTATGTTGACAGTTTATGGGCCTGTTCAGACTGGTTCTGTGACTATCAGGGTGGAGGGATTTCAAAAAATCTGTGCCTCCAGCAAGGGAAAAGAGGGGACCTCAAAATAATTAAAAACAGTGGCAATGATCTGAGGAGAAACAAACTAATTTACTAAATATGGCATTCAGAATCCAAGGTAACTATATATTCAGAATGCAGTAACTATAATACAAAGTAATTAGAATTGAAGCAAATAAATCTAATATAATGAGAGAGAGTATCTGAAAGCTGTAGGCTGTATGCTAGTGCTGTGGTGATGTGTGCTGTTGGGATGAGCAGCAAAGAGAAGAGGCTGACAGTCATAAAGAGAGGGATGTCAGATGACCTACTAAGGCCTTATGTATGAAGAAAAGAACTACATATTCCAGAGGACTGTTTTCTGTTCTGTTACCATTTCTGCTCAGAGCAAAAGACAAAAGCCATTCCTAGGTCACTTGACCTTCCTCCTTTTTTTGGATCTTGGCAGCTTGTGAGCTCCCTAAATTATCTCTCCTCCTCATTAGAGTAAGACCTTTGGGTTTTTGGCATCCTCTCTTATTTTATTTAATTTATTAGCTTTGATTCCAATTATATTGAATTATATTGTATTACAGTGTGTTACCTTGCATTCCAATATCTTATTTAGTAAATTAGTTTGTTTTTCCTCAGGTCATTGCTGATGTTTAGTTTTAGGCCCATCTCTCTACACTTTTCCCCTCTTTTTCCCTTTCCCAGGGCATGGATCCATGGTTTCCCCCTCCCCTCTACTCACAGGCCAAACCAGGAGGTGAGTGTCACTGTATAAAAAGTATGCTATATCCAAAAATTTGGTCATAAGCTTGAGAATCAGGAGTATGATAATTTCTTTCTATGCAATCCCTGTTTCCTGGCATCTTTATAATTCCAAAGAGTACATTTCTCTAAACAAAAGTTCTAAGTAAATTCAACAAGCAGAAGAGACAGCTTGACTGGATTTTTTCTGTCTTAAACCTAAGTACTGGATGAGAGAAATTATGTAAAACTAACATTTTGATTCTACTGTAAAAATTTTGGAAAAGACTGTGCTCTAAACCAAGTCAATTGTTCTGTTTTGTTGGTTTTTTTTTTTGTTGTTGTTGTTGTTGTTTGATTAGTTTTGTTATGTTTTGTTTTTTAGCAGGAAAACAAAGCAAGTGAAGACAAAAACAGAAAAAATGGGTACACCATGTTTAGGAGTCAAAATATTTATATTTCTGCTCTCTTTGTTTACTGTGATCTTCCGATGTATTAATTTTTCAAAATTTTAAATTAATTAGCCTTCAAACGTAAAGGTTAATTGTCCTTCAAATAGACAACATAACAATTGCACTAGATAACAGAGTGGTTACTACTACAGTAGTTATTAAGGAATTCGACTTTTGAGATAACAAGTACTGCCAAGAATTCTAAAAGAAATTTAACAGATTAAATCCAAGGGCTGGTAACCAATTATTTAATAATAATAATAATAATAATAATAATAATAATAATAATAATAATAATAA
This sequence comes from Coturnix japonica, assembly GCF_054131305.1. Taxonomy (NCBI): domain Eukaryota; kingdom Metazoa; phylum Chordata; class Aves; order Galliformes; family Phasianidae; genus Coturnix; species Coturnix japonica. The sequence continues at coordinate 72,922,461 of NC_140666.1, forward strand.
TAATAAATAATAATAATAATAATAATAATAGATTTAGCAGCTGATATTATAAATACACAGAAAATAATTTAAAATAACTAGTCCTGCGACATTTCATAAAGCAATATCTATATCCAGAGTCATCAGCAAATACTAATAATGGAATGGATTTGAAATATTCCTTGTAAATCTCACCGTTTCCTTCCATTGGTCTGTGTGAAGATAACGAGTCCTTTGAGATTAAGCCAAGGTGAGCAGGGGTAGGAGGAAGTGGGCTGCTTCAGAGGAAAAAGACACTCTCTCCTGTTGACCTAGTTAGAATCTACTTCTCAAAAATAGGTCTGTTCCCTAACTCTTGCATAACTCACAGTGCAAAGTAGGAACAGATTCTATAAAATGGGGAAATGGATTCACTTCTTGTTATGCTGTGTTCTTTATAATGCACTTGGGGAATGAAATGAAGAATTCTCTTATTTCAGATAAGAAAGAGAAGAAATTACAATATTGCTTTCATATAGTCTTCATAATACAAATCAATCTGTCTTTCAAGTGGTGTGCATAAAAGATTGGGGAATAGGGATTTAAACTTTTAAAAAAGACTTCTAAGAACTACAGATGAAATTTTCTCTAAGCTTCAACTAAAGTTGTTTAGATATACTAGCCTCAATTCAATCTTGGCTTTCAATTCATATGTCTTTCTCTGCCAGTGCAAAATATATGCAAAGTGGATATAAAATGCTACCAAACTAGACATGCCATTTTACACCTACTTTGCAGTCATTTTATTCTGGCACAACTGGCAACAATAAGTAGCCTTATTTCATTCTATATTAAGACCACTTTCCTCATGGTTTTGGGGGAAAATATTTTGAATGACCAGATATTTTTATTTTTTGCGAACTTTAAAGCACTGACCACAGAAAAAGAAACTATGTACTCACTGAGAAAGGTTTCTTAGAAAAATCCATGCTGTTTTCCTCTGATCTTCCTTTTAACTAGAAAGGTATCCAAATCCTGGAAGAGGTTGCACAGAGATGTTTTAAAAGTCTATGTTTTTCATTATGTTTCAGACTCAGCTAAGCAAATCCCTGAGCAACCAAACTACTAATCATTATTTGAGTAGTGGGTTGGGTTAGATTACCTTCAGAGATCCCTTCTAACCTAAATGATGTTTTGTTGTTGTTGTTGTTTTATTATTATTATTTTTTATTCTATGTGTAATACTACTAATTTTTCTATGCGGAACAAGAAAATGAGAAAAAATTATCTATGAGCATAAGAAGAAAAATGAAAATGGACTAGAATTTTCTGTTTACACATAAAAAAATAAAATAAAAAACTTAATGCCAAAGTTATGTATCTTCTAGTAACTTGTGAATCTCATAAGAAAGAAAAGAATCCCTCAGCAGAAGGCCTGTGTATACACACAGTTGTGTATCTTATAATTATTTTATATATACACAGAAATGCACACATAACAATGAGTAACAGCAATCCTTATGTACCTGCATATCCGCTGTCAGTATTGTATGCATGATAATCTAAATTTAACCACAGTAAACAATTTTCAAATCCATATGATTAAGACTTGATATAGATACTGGAAAAAGGGACAACTGTATAATATTAAGGAAAGAGCAGGGCAAGATTGTAAAAGTGATAGAGGTGAAAGGATATTAAAAATGTGAAGTCTTGAAATGTAGATGACAAGAGCTGTTAAATGGGACACGAATATTATACTCAAGAATTGAACTGACTTGTAAGAAGTTTACTATGATAATGTGTCATGGAATAGAATGAAATATACATGCTAATTTCATATCTTCTTTTTATGTTTTAAGGAAATTCCAAGTTTACAAAGAGTATAGGTCCCAGTTTATCAAATGATCCTGAAATGAATCAAATCCTTATATGAACAGTGCTCCTTAGAACAACCATATACCTACAAAGTTGTTTGCTCTATCATCACTGCCTGAAATAATAGACACAAAAATAGTGTCACAACAAACATGTCTTGAACAATTAATTTTTTTGTTCTTAATCATAAGCACTTCAGCTTTTGAACTCACAGAAAGTAAAGACACTTACTTATGGGTAAAATGGCAAGTTCCTTTCTACGCAGATCTGAGTTAAGAAAATACAGCTCAAATTCACCAATGCTAAGTGACGTATCTGACTCACACCGATATGCTACAAATCAATCTGTAGCTATAGGCTTTTGTAGTTGTAAATGAGCTTAGAAAATGTCCACTTTGTGTGTTAGACACCAGGGAAATATGATTCACCAAATTACTTTCCACACCAAATCTGTATTAGGAACATTGTCTCTCTCAGTGACTTACTCACTAGCTCTATATGCTAATACACATATCAATTTTTTTCATCTTATATATGTATATTTTTCATGTTGTATAAATGCATTATCATTTGAATCAGAAACAATTCTTTTACATTGTACTGAATTTTATTTAAAAAAACTTCACGCATGGTGAGAAGGATCCTAACCTTTTTTTTTTTTTTCTTCCCCACTTTCCAAGGCATAATGTCTTTCTATTAAACTACTGAAAAATCATAGGAGAGCAACATAGTTTATACTTACGCACACTAATACTTAAGTCTGCATCATTATTCCCAGTGCATCATCTTTGGAAGGAAAGAAAACAAAGACTGACAGTCTTGATAGTGGTGCTGAAAAAGAAAATTATTCCTTATCATAAGTAGAGTGATCAGTACTCTGCTCACATGGTAACAGTGACCCCCAAAAGCCTTGAAAGTAAGTTTCACACAAAACTCAGTTTATAGAAGTGTTTCTTCCTGTTTAAGATACATAGCAACTACTAGAGAGCACTCCAGATTAAACAAGGTGTCCTGATTTCATCTGAAACAGAGCTGATTTTTTTCATGGTGTTTGTTATAATGCAATATTTTGCCTTTAGGTGAAAAACAATAACACGCTGATGTTGCCAAACAGTGCAACACAAGGACAAGTATGATTCAGCTGCCTGTACTGTCCTGCCAGTAAGAGGGCTGGGGATGCACAAAGGAGCTGAGAGGGATCAGAACCAGGACAGTTGACCTAAACTGGCCAAAGGGATATTCCATATCATATAACATGATATGAAAACTATAAAACTGGCAGGAGTTGGTTGAGGGAGGCAACCACTACTCAGGGACTGGCTGGGCAACTTTTGGCAGGTGGTGAGCAACTACAATGTAAGACAAGTAACTTGTCTTGTAAATATAAATACATAAACTGTTATCTTCACTTCCTTTTTTTTCTCCCTCTTCCTAGTAAACAGTGTTTTATCTCAACCCACAATTTCTATTTCCCCCCCCCCCCCATACACACACACAGTTCCCCCCTCGCCCCACTGGGAGGGAAGAATTGGTAAAAGGCTGTGTGATATTAAGCTGCCTTCTGGGTAAAACCACAACACAAAGAATTAGAAATTTTTACATCCTCTATTAGCAGACCCTCCTTAGGTGTACAGATCCTTCATGAAAAGTGTTAACGTGATATTTACTTGGTGTCTAGCTCAGTATGCAACAAAACATCGCCGGCTTTTAAGGTGGATCAAAAAAATGATGGGGGAAAATGAAAGAGAGACCTGAGACAGTTAAACCTAAAGAGATCTTCATGAAATCTTCCTGACTCATCACAGAGTTCCTTGTTCATGATAACTTCAAGGGAGGTAATTGTCCCCCTGTACTCGGGTGCGGCCACACCTTGAGTACTGCGTTCAGTTTTGGGCCTCTCACTGCAAGAAAGACACTGAGGCCCTGGAACGTGTTCAGAGGAGGGCTACAAAGCTGGTGAGGGGTCTGGAGCACAGGCCTTATGAGGAGCAGCTGAGGGAGCTGGGATTGTTCAGCCTGGAGAAGAGGAGGCTCAGGGGTGATCTTATTGCTCTATATAACTTCCTGAAGAGAGGTTGTAGTGACCTGGGGGTCTTCCTCTTCTCTCATGTAATCAGTGATAGAGCTAGAGGGAATGGTTTCAAGCTGCGCCAGGGGAGATTCAGGCTGGACATTAGGAAATATTACTTTTCGGAAAGGGTGGTGAGGCACTGGAATGCACTTCCCAGGGAGGTGGTGGAGTCGCCGACCATGGAGGTGTTCAAGAAACGTTTGGATGTTGTGTTGAGGGATATGATTTAGCTGGGAATGGTTGGTAATGGTTGGACTGGATGATCTTAGTCTTTTCCAACCTTGATAATTCTGAGATTCTGTGATTCAAGTATATGAACTCATTTCCTCCCTAAAGTAGTATTCAATGAAATTATCCATCCAGTTTAATAGAAAACATTTATTCCTGCTTGTATTTAAAAAACAAACCAAAAAAATAAACAAACAAACTAAACAAAAAAAACTCTGGAAGTTACTTCTGTTTTACTAGATTTTCATTTTTGATGTTTACAATATTTAGGCCAAAACTGAACAAATTACAGGTTCTATTAAGCTTTATATTTTTTTAAGCTATCTTTTTTAACAAAAAATCTTAAAGTGGCTTAATTCTTCACTGGAAAGACAATAGTTCATATTTTCCAGATCTAATTAATAACATCTTGACATCTGGGAACAAATTTAATCTTGCTAAATGTGTAACAGGTAAGAGTCATGCGCTATGTGAGAGAATGGAATATAAATACACAGGAGAATAGCATGGATTTTTTAGAGAAGCATTTCATGCCGTATTTCATCCTACATATGTGAGAAGGAAGAAAAAGTAGCTATAGTAAAGCAAAGGGAAAACTTAGGTCCTGATCATCTCCAGGTACCTCACAGTAAGGACAAGTATCTTCAGCAAAGAGATAACAAACAACTATACAACTCCTAAGTGAGAAACTAAAGAAACAAATTAAAATAATAATTTAAAAATAAATTAGATAGGGAGAAAGCAAGGTTTGATTAACAAGAAGAATCAGAAACATTCATAATGAAGCCCCAGCAATGAGTTATTTTTCAAGGTTAAATGGGAATAATGTAAGAGCAATTTTTTAACATAGAAGAAGTGGAAAATATGGACTGAAACTCATCAAAGGCCTTTGTCTGTCCGCAGTATCCTTTTGTAATTCTCAGATACTTAGATCCAGTGTCTCTGTAGATGGAAAGTTATTTCTATTTGCTTACCATCTTACTCAAAGCTAACTTTGCATGCCAGCTGAGAATCTTAATCCTTGTGGAGAGCATGTTCTGGCCATTTTAGCACCACATGGATTAGTTCACCTGAGTAAAATTACACCTTTTTTATAAGGGCATGCAATGACAGGACAGGGGTAAATGGTCTTAACCTGGAAGAGGGTAGGTTTCGACTAGATATTTGGAAGAAATAAATTTCTGCATGGATGGTTAGTATTACGCCAGGTTGCCCAGAAGAGCCCTCCTTGGAAGTATTTAAGGCCAGACTGGGGGGAACTTAGAGCAACCTGGTCTAGAGGGAGGTGTCCGTGCCTGTAGCAGGGATTATTGGAACTAGATTAAAGGTCCCTTCCAACCCAAACCATCCTGTGATTCTATGATTCTGTGATTAGCATTTTGAAACTGTTGCACATAACGTCAAGTTAATTCATAGAGAAAAGCTCACTATCCATAAAATTTTATAAAAGAAAATAATGGCCTGTATTTCAGATGTGTTTGATGCAATTATGTTGCTGCTTTGCTATGTATGAAAATAGGTACTGCAAAAGCCAGGTGCGGTTCATGATTTAGATGCACAGCACAAGGGTAAAGGAGAGCTAGTGCTGCATCTCAAAAGACAGTCAAAGAACAGTCATTCTCTTTCCAAAATTGATGACGGTCATTAGTTATAATATTCTGTGAATATGAGCTATATCTGTCCAGAATAAAAATGCTGGTATTACTCTTATCACATAATAAAGTGTTTGGAGTAAAAATAAGCAAAATATGCAGGATTTGGATGCCTACAGATATAAGTACACAAGAAGTTAAACTGACAGGATTAAGTTTTATATAAACTAAGTTCAGCCATACGGAAGAATGGAATCTCTACAGAAGGGAAAGGGAAAAAAAAAAAAAGTGACTTTGAAGAAATTTCTTCACCAGGCTGAATTGCAAAGAATGGGAAGTAAATTAATTAAATAAATAAATAAAAATGAGGCATTTAAATGAAAAAATTCAGAGGAAGTGTGTGCACTGAATGGGATAAATTATGGTATTTAAATAAAATGAAATTATACATGGTCTACTGATCACCACATAAATATGAAAAGGAATCATTCAACCTACTGCAAAAGGACTGATATATGCAACTGGCACAATGAAAGTTAGGGTTTTATTAGTGCATACTACTAAATATACATACTTTTCATTCACAATAATTGCAGTATTGTGACCCACGGAGCTAAACTACAGTAAAGTATGATACATGTTGTTGCTTTAATGTAAATGATCTCTTTAAATCACAGCTAGTGCCTTCTAAAATTTTCCTCTTTATGGGTTGTTCTAGTGTCCCAACAGTGAAGAGAGGGAGAGGTGTCCAGATCCACAAATCCTTCTGGCTAGATTAAGGTGAAATGACACCTTAAGAAAAAAAAGAGAAGGGACAGTTCCCCCAAGCCCCTACTTGGAATTGTAGTTGGCTCTGGTCCCAGGATGGTTTGAGACACTGGACACCAACCAAACCAAAAAAGTGACTCCAGGACCTTTCTGTGATTGTTTCTCAGGCATTATTCTGGGGTCTTCCTGGAATTTAGACATCTCTCAGGGTATTAATTGGGCTTGTCCCTTACACATTTGGGCTTGTTCCTTGTAGTCTACACATCTTTTATGTGGGAAACAAAAAAGTAAAGAAACAAGACAGTTCATGTACAAGTAAAAGAAACGTCACAACCTCTGTATAAAGAAATATACCTAATGTACAGCAAAGTTATATTTAAACACTGCAAACTCTGTAGATATGATGAACCGTGACTTTTTTTTTTCTAAATGATGCTATGCCATATAGCATTTTTTTCAATACAAATAAATAATAGCATTTTTTTACTCAAGTTTGTAAATAGTTTCATGCAAGAAACAGTTCAGATACCTTGTTACAATTTCAGTTATACTTTACGTAGTAAACAACAATGTACTTTTCTCCAAGAATCTAGTCTTTTGAAATCCAATAAAATATAGATGTTACCAAAATTTCAGGGATAAGATTTTGAATAGAATGGGGCAGGGAGCTGAAGACTGGTGACATCAATTATCCTATGATAATATAAGATCATAAAATACAAAATAGCATCAAGTAATTGATATATATATATATATGTTTAAAAAAAAAAAAGAAGAAGAAGAAGAAGAAGAAGAAGAAAGAAAAGAAAAAAAAAAAGTTTTTGTAGTCAGTATCTCAATACTTTCCAATTAAAATATAGCTGAGAAAGATACAAATGGAGGGTTGAAAATATTGACAGTTGCATGTTAGTTGCTAGAATGTCTAATGGATTAAGTGAGGTTTTCATACATTTAATTATTATATTCCTTCCAGCACAGTATTAAATCTATTTCTCAATATAAATCTTTTCGGTAACATGTGAAGTAACAGTTCATCGTAGCCTCTCCTTCACCAAGTTTTCAGTACAAAGTATATATCCAGTATAATTTTTAACAGTGTGAGCTGAGACTAAGATATACTTCCTGAGAGTAAGATTTATAATTTTCTTGAGGAAACTAAGCAATCTTTCTACATCCAACACCTTGTTTCTGTGTAATATTTGTAAAAGGATATTTCTGTGTATGTTTGCCCCTGTGGGAAACATTCTTCTAAAAATCCTTTTCCAAATTCAAACCACTTGAGTATTTTAACATATTAAGTACATAATTACAGACACTTTTCTAGTTTCACTCATGTGCTGAATAACCAATGGTATTTTTCATTGCTTATAAGACAAGAGGTGAACAAGGAAAGGATGAGATGACCTTGCAAAATGAGGTAAGGTTGATAAATGGAGGCTCAGAAGATCTGGTTAAGCAAACTTACATTTCAGATACATGACAGAAAATGCTAGCATAGCACCTACATGTACATCTTGTTTGCCTGACAGACAAAGAGTGATGGAATTGTTTCCCTCTGAAAATGGTTAATATGCTACTATATTTTAAAATAAAATCATAACATTTGATGCTAGATATAGGTACAAGAGGAGACACAGTTTTGTTGCATACCATAAGTTCATAATAGCATGTAGCTCTTTCTGCAAACATTTACGTGTAGCTCATTGTACAAAACTGATTTTCTGTCTGAAATCATATTTACTGTAGACCAGCTCTGCATCCAAGTGAAGCAAGTCTCTGCTTCTCGTATTTCATCATGACTGCCTGTACTGTCTTTCATCAAAGCAGGGAAGTGTTCAGAAATAACTTTTTTCTTCTTTTTTTTGTGTTAGTCCCATCAGGAGCTGTTCTGTGCATTATCTTAATGAAAGTTTGTAAAAGAACAAGAGAGAAAGCATGGAAGGACCAAGAATGGCCATTCCATTGTTTGCATGTTACTTCATGGTACCTGAAAATAAAATAGTTCTTAGAAATATATTCACACAGGGACAAAACCTTGAAATTGTTTAAGACATTATGTGTAAAAAACCATTGGTATTTGAATGTGAAGTTTACGATCAAAGAGCTATAATTCTGGAATAGACTATTTGAGTTTAAATCAACTGCAGTTTTGAAACCAGTCTTGTAAGTTGCCACTACCTTCTGGAAAGTATAATAAAGACTATAAGCCTCCTTTTAAATGAAAAGAGGATCATTTAAGAAGTGTTCCACCACACCAATAGGTTCTGACCTTATGCCTTTAAGAAGGTGTCAAAAGCCTTTTTGACTCAGTGTGACTGTGAATAGCAAGGCTTTTTATTTCTGCTTCCTTCACCCCACACCCAAGGACTCTCAGATCACATGCAGAGACACATATCATACAAAGTTATCCCTTAAATAACGAGGAGGGGTCCACAGTAGCTAGAAATCCAGATACTGATAAATTCGGACAGTATAAAATTTTTTATGATATAAACAGTTCATTTGTAAGACTTTCAACTATGTCTTTTTAGCAAAAAAGGGAAAAAGTGAACTGAGAGGGGGGGTAGAAAACACAAATGAACCAAGGTCATGAAACAGCTTTTGCTAGATTAGAGGACTGAGTGTTAGAGGGAAAAAAATGGGCTGGACAAGACAATATTAATGCAAAGCTAAAATAAATCTATCAGATTAGAAAGGGTTTGTAGAACACCATGAACTCCACTGTGACTCTGAAACAATGGTCAGAGCAGATAATATAAATAAATACTACCTGTAACACTGAAGTGAATATATGACTTTGTGGAGTTGCTTACCTTCATTCTTATAGCATACTTTCTTCTTGGATTGGAGCAAATTCTTATCTATATCCTTTGTCATTGCACATCTAAGGGTGCCACTGCACATAAGGGTGCATGCTAATGTGATGCTTTGCATTTTCCCTTCTGTGAGATGAAAATACTTTAGCTCTGTTTAAATCCAGTACTGCAACTGCTTAATCATAAAAGCTCTTCCTCTGATGTACTGGTTGTTAGGAGCACTACTTCCAAATAGTGGATAGAGAAATGAAGCCAAATGCATCTGTAGTGATGTTAATTCTTGGCTCCCACATTATGTCCCTACAGTGAAGTGCCTTGAAACTAATTACTGTGTGCAATCCCCACAGCAGACCCTGAGGCATTAGGGATGATTAGAATTGTGCACTGGAGCTCTCATTAGGTGATGTGTTTCTGCTTTCTGCATCACCATTCTACATAGCTACTGAAAATCTACAGTCTTGTATTTGCAAAGACATGTACTATTAGATATAATAAAGAATTATCATACAGTTCTGCATATTTGTGGCATAACCACCCATGTGCAAAAGACAATGAAAAAATACTATATTCCCAAGAAGGGAAAAATGCAATGTGCCTGTTTAGATTCTGTTAGGCTGCTACTTGAACATAGGAGGGAGCGATCACTTTCTCAAAGCTGGAGCACCCAAAAATTCCGGTGAAGCTGGCTCAAATATTTGTATTATGACCAGTAATAGAAGCAACTTTTTACTCTACCTGCTGTTCTCTGCTTATACTAAACCCATAGATCTTGAAAGAAAATGGAAATTACTTCTAGTCTGGCAGCTCCGTATAACAATTGAGACAAAAGTGAGGCAGAGATGACTGTTCTTATTTGTCTTTACAGTCGCAGTTCCTCCTCAGGCTCACAATAGATTTTATTTTAGAGAAGCAAAGACTATAGTCTCCTGATATTCATGATTAAATAAAATCCAGTTATTTCCACATATTGAGTTAGAATTAGTGCTAAATAAGCTTTATGATCATTTTTAATGTGTTATGGGCTGCCTAAGAGCCTATGTCATAAGCCGACACCCCACAGTGCTATGCATCATACAAGAAATGAACAAAATAAACTGTTTTGATTCCAAAAAATAAATGTGTCAGCTGCACATTGTAGTGCAGACCAAAGGAAAAGGAGCCAAATGTAAAGTTCAGCTACAACAGTGAATACTTTTGCAGCTTACATGCCACCGTGTATCCTTTCCCTATCTTCTGCTTTGCAGCTTAGGAACATCTTATCGTTTCACAATGGTCACAGTGATTTGAAGAAATGTGAATACAAGCAGAAAAATGTTTTGGGTATTTCTATTTCTGTCACTATTTTCTTTTTCTTTTTTCTTTTTTTTTTTTTTTTTCCCCAGATGTATTGTGAAATTAAAATAAATCAATAAACAAAGTACGGAGAAAGAAAAGGATCCTCACAAATATATTTATATTATACATACATATACATATATATGCATATGATGGAAACCTTAGTGATTTCCATGTATCTGGCAACTATTAGGATGCTGATTTTATGATTGGCACATGAAAGCTCCACTACTCTACACCACTGTTCTTAGAGATATGTGTATGTTTACATAGTATCTGAAAATCAGTAAAAATGGCTGAAAAGAATGGAAGTGGACCTGGAACCACACTGACCTAACTTCTCAAGATCAAGAGTGGAAGCTGGCCATTGAAGAGAGGGCAACAGTTACTAGTTGATAGTCTACAAAAGATCTATTTGGCTGTTCTAGCCTTCAACAAGCTATCTATGTCTTCTGAAAATTAAAACTACTTGTGAGAAATGGCAATATAGAGAATTGAGTATATTTAATAGTGTTATTAAACTGAACATATTTTTAAGGCAGGCAAAATATTTCTGAGTTGTTTTAAGTGTAGTCTGTGGTATAATCTATGCTGTTAGAACTGCACAACTTCTTATGCATGTGAGTTATGATACTCTATGGCTTCTGTGGAAGAAAAGAAGTCATACTACATTAGTATATTATTATTATACTCAAGAGTTAAGGTTTGGGGCAGTAAGGTTGCTATTGTTCATTTGTTTACTTGTTTTTGTTTGAAAATACATGCATAACAATTACTATTCATGGTAATCACTGGATTAGTCATCAGCACTAAATTTCTGAGTAAGAAACCAACAACGAGAACTCAACTTTCATAACTCAGTCCTAGGGATTATGACCATGAATAGCCAGCTGCTAGTAATAGTGCTGGCTCTGCCTCTTCCCCAGACTTCCAAAAGATGCTGTTCTTTTTCTGCCATGCTAATAACCTGGTCTCCAGCATGCCTATTCAGGTAGTTCAAGTGGCAGGGTGCAAGGGCAAAACTAAGAGACTATAGAGGCTAAGGGCTGGCTAGGGATGGTCAGGCCTGAGAATAACAGATCTTAACAGTGGCTATGGTGTTTGTTTATGAACATATTTAGGAAATGTTGTGGAACAAGGCCAGCAAGGGGATGGGTCTGAGTAAAGAACTGCTAAGATAACAACAGCTGAAGCAGCTGAAGCAGAAACATGGAACAGGGATATGAAGAAGCGCCTTGATGGATGGCCCAGGATGACATGATTTATACAAGGGAGGACTCTGGGACTAGGAAAGGTTGTGCGTGGGGTTGTGTAGTGTGTGTACAGGATGTGCGTGCATGGAAGTCATGCTAATATATAAGCCATGTGACTCAGCAGTAAATGGAGAGAAGACCTCATGGCATCCATGACTATGTCTCTCTCCTCCAGACTGTTGAGGTTCCAGGACAATTGGGTTAATTGATGGTTACATCAGGAAAATATACAGCACAAAAACATTTTACAATGAATAAACGAGAAAAACATACCTTAAATCATGCAATCATTCATTAACCAATCTTTTATATTGTTCTTCAAAATCTCACACTCTTTAATTCATTTGTTGACTGTGGATAATCACTTGTGCCTTGATTTGAAAGACTGTATTTTCAAAGACAGGTATTATTAAGCATATTCACTTTCTTCTTAGAGATTCAAAATAAAGATCTGATTCGATCAGTGATTTGCTTGATCACATGCTCTCCTTCCTCTTATGCTTTTTCGTAAAGCTATTTTAGTATACATGACTATTCCACAAATTCAGGATTTGAAGTACATATACTTGGGATATATGATAGTTTTGTCTGGAAAATAAGTCAAGTTTGTATAACAGCTGACAGACGTGTAAGGCTAAGGATAACCGTTCATGTTTTTAAAAAAAGATGTAGATATTTTAAACAACTTTCTCACAATACTTTTGACATATCTGTTCTCAGACTGAAGTTTTGATTTCCTGTACTATTGCTTGAAGGAGATAATAAGGTTCAAGTTAGAATGAAAAGGTGAAATCAAAGCATTTTGTAAATAATACCTTGATCTTCAGTATTTCTCCTCTGCAGGGTGTAATCTATTATATTATATTTTGATGAAGGGTTTAAAGTTTAGTCACCTTTAAATAGATACCGCTTATAACTGCATTTTTGCTCTTTCAAAATGAATGGAAAATTAACTTGAAAGTTCTTGTCTGCACTAAAATTCACTCCAGTGTTACACATTATGGTGCTATAAAAATATACGCAGAAGAATTATGGAAACATTTTACATTACTAATGTTTAGCTTGTAATATAATTCAGGTTATTCCATAAAATTTAAGATGAAGATCTAAATTATACATTAATGAACAGATAGAGAAATGATTTGCATGTTGTGTGATGTTACTTCTATGTAGTTTAAAGGCTAGTAGTACTGATAACCAGGGAAGGAATTAGTGATGACAGATAAAGTTGATTCTAACTGAAGATTCTGACTATATGTAATTTCCCCGGGTGGACAATTATTATAGTAGCATCAACAGCATCAACACATTAAATCTATAGCAAGTTTCTAGCAACTAAATCTCATAAAATGAAAACCATTAAAAAACTTCACTGTAGTTACTTGTGCAAGCCATATAATACAATAGATAAGTACTGTCCTAAATAACAATGGCAATGTGAATTCAAAAAAGCTTATTAACAAGCAAGAGCATGCTTATGAGCACCTAGATATCTTGAGACACAGTAATGCATAAAAGTGTTCTTACTACAAAATTATACCAAACAATCAGCAAATTAAAAGCATATTGTACAATTTTATTTTTGGCAGTGTAAGCTATTTTTTACTGTGTAAGGTATCCTTGCACATTAATAATTGCTTGACCTCAAGGTTTAAAAGCAAAAACATGAATGGAAATAATGTAGTGTGGGTTTTGTTTGTTTGTTTGTTTTGTTTTGTTTTTTAAAACAGCTCTACAGAATGAATCATGAATTTAGAACATAGCCAAAATCTGTCTATCTGGTTTGAAATTTCCATGTATCCGTACTGTCTTGCAGCTGACACACAGAATCCTAACAGGTTATCAGATAAGATTTAAAAAAAACAGGAGAATCTTAAGCCACCTGTGAGTGTGAGCACAACAGAGAACTTTCTGAGTCAAGAGAGCAGGAAAATATATATCTGGGAATAGTTTCCAAACAGAGAAAACAGGTACACAGACATGCACCTCCACATGTAGACAGACTGTCCCTTGTCTTTGGGAAAAAAAACAGCCACCATATTGGCCTAAATTATTATCAGATGCTAGTGGAAGCTGAAAACACTTGGGATTTCTGTCAAATTATAAAAGAAGCAACAACAACAGTCCCACAAAGATAAATGAATTTAAACATTGATTTTTTTTTTCATTTTTACTTTTTCGCATGATTTGAGAAAGATAATTCTCAGACTCCCATTTCCTGATAAGCCATTATATTCAATACATTTTGCAAACATTTCACATCTATATGCTCCGAATTTCTGATGCACACTGAGTGATATTTCTGAGGAATATTCAAAGTGTATATATAGCTTTATATATTTTAGCGGATTTTTGGTCTTTCTTTCTTTCTTTCTTTCTTTCTTTCTTTCTTTCTTTCTTTCTTTCTTTCTTTCTTTCTTTCTTTCTTTCTTTCTTTCTTTCTTTCTTTCTTTCTTTCTTTTTTTCCTTCCTTCCTTCCTTCCTTCCTTCCTTCCTTCCTTCCTTCCTTCCTTCCTTCCTTCCTTCCTTCCTTCCTTCCTTCCTTCCTTCCTTCCTTCCTTCCTTCCTTCCTTCCTTCCTTCCTTCCTTCAGCACTGGAACAGGCTGCCCAGCGGGGTTGTGGATTCTTCTTCTCTGGAGATATTCGAGACCTACCTGTACTCCTACCTGTGTGACGTGGTATAGGGAACCTGCTTTGGCAGGGGGGTTGGACTCAATGACCTCTGGAGGTCCCTTCTAATCCCTATGATTCTGTGATTATGTGATTCTGTGATAATGTGATGCTTTATTTTGATTCTCAAAAAGCTGTACATTACCTGTACAGCTCCAGGAGGAGCACTTTTAGAGCCCAAATTAACTAAATCTTCTCAGGATCATACTTGCACCAGGATTACAATATTCTCAGACCTATAGAAATCTATAGTTAAATTGCTGAAATATTTTTTTTGTTTATCTGAGTGCATAACTTTTAGAAAGTTTGCATCAGCCAAAAATAGGATTTTGTGTTCTATTTATATATTTTTATTTCTTCTATTCAGCTGAGATAAAAGGATGAAACTCCCAAATTTGTTGTTTCTCAGAATTTTCTCAAAAATATAACAGTATTTGATATCTTCTGCCAAAGTCTAGTGCTCAAAGAAAACCAGCTATATGACAAATACATATTTTCTGAATAGCAAATCTTGAGTCCTTGTAATAGAGCTTGAAGACCTGAAGACCTGAACAGAATGTACCTAATAAAAATCAAATATAAATGATTCAGAAAATCATAAAAATAAAAATCAATAATAAAATAATTATATCTGTTTAATTTACAATTTTATAAACTGTGTCATAACTGTATATGAATTATGCATAGATGCCCAAAGAGGCTTTAAATGCCCCATTCCTGGAGGCATTCAAGGACAGACTGGATGTGGCCTTGGGCAGCCTGGTCTGGTGGTTGGTGACCCTGCCCATGCCAGGGGGGTTGAAACTAGATGATCTTTGAGGTCCTTTTCAACCAAGGCCGTTCTACGATTCTGCAAGTCCATGAATTTCAAAAGGTATTTCCATTTTTTAAATAATTTTATTATTAAGTTTCTGTATTGTTAGAGCTCTCCTGCTTGCCTGGTATATTACAGATTCATGCTCTCCTTGTTCTGTTTCTATCCTAGTGTTAACTTGAGTCATTAAGTAAACACAAACTATATCTTATTTTGCTGTTTTCAATAAACACTTATATGGATATGAAAGCTCTGTAACAGTAAAATATTAGTAATTTCTTAGTTATTCTCCAAATTTCATATTAAATACCACATTAATAAAATTTAATATCAAAGTTAATTACCACATGGATAAATTTTGGTGTTTTAGGAAGTTACAGCTCAGTTATTGTATGTAGTATTTTAATGTAATTGCAAGTAACAAACATTTTTGTTGAAACAAAATAGGTCGTTATGTTTAGAGTGAATTTTGTAGAGATCTGTCTTACACTTTTGTCTGGAATTGCAAGGTAGCCTGAAACTTATCTGTGAGTTAAATCTATTCATTCATGAAAGAAAAAGTCTCTTTACATACAAAGCAAGGAGTGCATTTTTTTTTAACTACGTAATAAATTACACTAGGGGAAGACATCTTTAGAAAACTAACAGACTCTATGCGCATTAATGCTTACAGTCACCACACTTATGCTATTCATGCCTGCAAAACCATTATTCACATTCTCTGTTAACATCCATCTGTGTAATGCTATTAAGAGAGAGTGAAATTAACACTATTTGTTAAGTGGTAAAAGAAATCAATCTTTTAACAGAAATGAAAAACAAATAATCCTCTCTCAGAAATTAAGGTATGTATTTCTTACCTATATTCTCATACATTGTGATTGGAAGTGAGAATAAAAAAAATAAAAATAAAATGCTTTCCCACATTTTAATATCTCCTTAACTAACAGATTTTCTTTTCCCCCTATATTCAAATCAAATAACAAACAGCTTAATGACTTGGGAAGTTATTTGGTTTCATTATAAAATAATAAAAGGATTGCTGCAATGACTTTCTTTTAATTAACTTGACAAACACACGTACTACATAATGATTTTAATCTATTGCAACTTCTCCTGTGGTTGCACAAGGAGACTGGAATGCCTATATGTGTGAGTAATGGACATTAAATACTATTTAATAAGTAGTGTAATAAGGGCTTTTATTTATTTGTTTGTTTATCTTGGAAAGTCAGAAATTTGAGGATTATATTCCAGAAATAGGAAAGAAAAGAGCACATAAGATGTTAGAATGAGAAGTTTTGTATCACTGTCACGCCAGATCTATATAATACAAATCTTTTCTTCCTATTTTCCAAAGCTCAGTTCTAAAATTACATTTGTGTTTTTTCCTTGTAATATGATTGATGAATATCTGAGGATTTTCCTTCTAATGTGAAGCATTATCTAAATCGCACAGTACTACTGCCAATATTATCAGCAGTTTAAACCTTAAACTAGATTTTTTTATTTGTCGATTGTTTCAAGAAATTGATAGTAAAATATGTGTTCTAATTAGATGACTAAGCATCGGGACTTTTTTTCATCAGTCTATCTCTTCATAAGCATCTCTGGTTTGGTTGTCTTTAGATCATAGGCATGTGTTTCGCATTACTGGAATATTACATAGCTGCAAATAGGCTATAATCTAAACTCTGAATCCCTTCTTAATTCTCGTTTTATGAGCTTGGATGGTTGCTGTTTATGAAATAGCTTTCAGACTGTTACTAACAAATGAATGGGCAGACAATTTTTTGACTACTTGCAAAAGACAGAAGAAAAAAAAAAAACCAAAAATGAAGTGTGTTGCAAACCTCCCCCCCTTTTTTTATTTTTTGGAGGGGGTGGAGGTGGGGGGTGATTCTATAAGTATCATGGACAGTCATCCAGCATTGTCCACTTTTGTCCAACTAAATTTCTTCGTGATAAGCAAATCCTTTATCTCTGCGCTCACAGAATCACAGAATCACAGAATTACCCAGGTTGGAAGGGACCTCAAGGATCATGTAGTTCCAACCCCCCTGCCTAGCAGGGCCACCAAACATGCACCTTTACTAGATCAGGTTGCCCAGGGCCCCGTCCAACCTGGCCTTGAACACCTCCAAGGACGGGGCATCCACAACCTCACTGGGCAGCCTGTTCCAGGACCTGACCACTCTTCTAGTAAAGAACTTTCCCCTAACATCCAACCTAAATCTTCCCTCCTTCAACTTAAAACCATTTCCCCTAGTCCTGCTATTATCAGCCCTTTCGAAGAGTTTACTCCCTTCCTGGGAGTAAGTTCCCTTCAGGTATTGAAAAGCTGCAATGAGGTCACCCCGCAACCTTCTCTTCTCCAGGCTGAACAAACCCAACTCCCTCAGCCTGTCCTCATAGGGGAGGTGCTCCAGCCCCCTGATCATCTTTATGGCCCTCCTCTGGACCCTTTCCAAAATCTCCATATCTTTTTTGTACTGAGGGCTCCACACCCGGACACAGTACTCCAGATGGGGCCTCACAAGAGCAGAGTAGAGAGGGACGATCACCTCCCTATCCCTGCTGACCACCCCTCTCCTGATGGAGCCCAGGATCCCATTTGCTTTCCGGGCTGCCAGAGCGCACTGCTGGCTCATGTTAAGTTTCTCATCTATCAGGACCCCTAGGTCTTTTTCAGCCGAGCTGCTCTCAAGGACAACTCCTCCCAGCCTGTACAGGTGCCTGGGGTTCTTCCGGCCCAAGTGCAAAACCTTGCACTTTGCCGTGTTGAACCTCATTAGGTTCACCCGAGCCCAGCTTTCCAGCCTGTCAAGGTCCCTCTGAATGGCATCCGTTCCCTCCACCGTATCGACTGCACCACTCAGCTTGGTGTCATCAGCAAACTTGCTGAGGGTGCTCTCCATTCCCTCATCGATGTCATTAATAAAGATGTTAAAGAGCACCGGTCCCAAGACAGACCCTTGAGGGACACCGCTCGTTACCGGCCTCCACCTGGACATAGAGCCATTGACCACCACCCTCTGTCTACGGCCTTTCAACCAATTGCTTATCCATCTAGTTGTCCACCCATCAAATCCACCTCCCTCCAATTTGGAGATGAGGATGTGATGGGGGACCATGTCAAAGGCCTTGCTCAGGTCCAGGTAAATGACATCGGTCGCCTTCCCTTCATCCACCAACGCCGTCACTCCATCATAGAAGGCCACAAGATTAGTTAAGCATGACCTTCCCCTGGTGAAGCCATGCTGGCTGTCTCGGATCACATGCTCGTTCTTTATGTGATCAAGCATGTTGTCCAGGAGGATCTGTTCCATAATCTTCCCAGGCACAGAGGTGAGACTCACCGGCCTGTAGTTCCCCGGGTCCTCCCTGCTCCCCTTCTTGTAAATGGGGCTCATATTGATGATAAGGCATTTTTCAAATAAGCTGGGAAATAGTCAGAGAAAGCTGTTATGATACCATTAAAAAGATCATTGCATTTTCAAAATGTAATCCAAACTTGGAAGTCTACTGAAGTTTTAGGAAGTATAAGTTTTACAATACATTTCTCTTTGTGGAAACACAAAGAGAACTGATATGATATTTTCTGCCACTTATAGTAATAGCTATTTTAGTTAGAAAATAAATATGCAATTTTTAGACTTAGTTGCTGAACTAGAGTTCTGGAAAATATATATATACAATCTTCTTTCTGGTAAAAATTATTGTGAAAAAGAAGTATAAAATATAAAAGTGATGATACTTTATATCTGTCAGTTAAACTATATAATACGTGTGAATACATATGAATTTAAAATGTGAGACATAAATCTCCAAACCCTTTTAATCCTGAATTTCTCTGTTTAAAGGACCCATTATGCAGTAGCAAGTTTAATGAGCTATAAATTTTTCATGTTAAAAGTGAATGGCACAGATGTATCACGATAAGCTCAGCATCAGTAATGCTTAGCGACTTACAAGTACTACTGTTTCAGTAACTGTTCTTATCAGTCTGGTCAAACAAACTAACTTCCCTGTTTATACTGATATTAAATTAATGCCCATTTTCCCTATACCTTTGAGTGTAATTTATGTTTCATCTGCTGTATGAATGATATGTGTTGTTACTATAAAGGAGAAAGCAGATGTAGACAGCAAACGTTCAGCGAAAGTCAGCTGCTAATTTCATGATGTTTATTAAGAAGAATATGGCTTTCTCTTTGGTAGCAAATAATAATTCTTGGTCTGTGATGAGGAGTGAAGAGACAAATGTAGTGTGTGTAAACACTGATAGATGGAAGCAGAAGAGGAAATCTGACTGGAACAAGAAATAGACTCAGAGCTAGGACCTGAGTGAACAAAATGGATTTTCTAGAGATAGATGAATGGAGATTGATTCAATCAAGAAAACTACTAAAAATACTGAAGTGCAAGAAAAAATAATGTGGGCACAACAGGGACTTGTTTCTTTCAGTTGGATGATGCAGTTGTGACTATTTTACCTTTAAACATACCACATTAATTGTTGTTGTTGTTTTTGTTGTTCAGATAAAATTATATAATTATCTGACTGCCTTTGTGTCTTCTTCTGGGTGCAGAAGAGTAAACAGAATCCCTAATCAATATTTCCATAATTTAATTTCTCATAAATATTCTCCATATAGGATTTAACATTTAGTTACTCATTAAAATTTCATGATTTTTACTTTCATATTTGATGCCATTCTCCTATTTTTTTTACCATCATATTATCCATTATTTTTTTACCTTCATATTCAGCCAAAGTAGTCTTGCAATTTAGAGGAACTGAATCTGTAGCCCAGGGCATACATTTTTAGAAAAAGAAACAAAAACAAAAAAAGCCCATAGGCTTTGTACATGAATGATAGCAGTGGTCTCAAGGCAAGGGTGGTCTTACTTTTCCTTGTCATGGTTAAAGCTTGTTTGAACAGCTCACTGCTGGTCAAACAATATCTGGTTCACCTCCTCAAGATGAAGCTCTGTAAATACCTCCTGTGATCAACTTTGATCAGCCAAGGAAATAATGGCAAAAAAAAAAAACAAAAAAAACAAAAAACATAATTTTTCCTTATTGAAACTAGTTGTGACACCTGTGTAACTTTTAAACTTTGTTGAGGAGCCAGAAAGAAATGAGCAAACTGATAAAGAAACGTGTATTACAATCATAGAATGTCCTGGGTTGAAAAGGACCATAATAATCATCCATTTTCAACCCCCCTGCTATGTGCAGGGTTGCCAGTCACCAGACCAGGCTGCCCAGAGCCACATCCAGCCTGGCCTTGAATGCCTTCAGGTATGGAGCATCCACAATCTCTCTAGGCATCCTGTTCCAGTGAGTCACCACCCTCAGTGTGAAAAACTTTCTCCTAATATCTAACCTAAATCTCCTGTCTTAGTTTAAAACCATTCCACCCTTGTACACATCGTTTTTCTTTTTCTTTCTTTTTTTTCTTTCTTTTTTTCTTTTCTTCAGTTTGGGTTGGTTCATATACTTATCATTTACAGAGCTCTATAATTAACATCTATATGTATATGTCTCCTAGGAAAACATGTTACTATTTTATTTCTACATGAATGTCTTGATTTCTATCAAGCATTTGATGGCCCACTTTCAATATAGCCAGCAAATCCTTCTAATTAACTGATTAAGACACTAATAAACTTTAAAATAACAATTTAATCTAAAAATCTTTTCATTATATATAAAGATAAGATAGTTAATAGTCTTTGTCTTCTATCCATTTTGTCCACTCTGTCATAATGTACCAAAAACACATGGGGGATTTTTTGGTATTAAGAAATAACTAGGATGATTTCCTGTTAGTTGACCAGCAAATTCTTGGCAAAAGCTGAGATGATGTTTTCAGGTATTTGAAGGGTGAATGCATGATCATGAGTCCAGGTCATGATCAATTTTGGAGTCCACAGGCACAGTCAAATAAGTTATGTAGTATATCAAATATATGCACAGGGAGCAAGGGCTGTTTCAGTTCTCAGACCAGTTTAATTCCTTGGTAGGTAAATAATAACCATGATAGAACAAATTCTAGAAGGATTAGAAGGATCACTGTTTTTGGATAAGAAAAAAAATGAATAGTATTTAGAAATCATAAAGGATTTCCCAATGAACCACATGTTATAAGACAGATAGATTCCTGAATTGTGCCTCATTATATTTCCCGTATAATAGGCTAATTAAATGATGTGACACACATCTTAAAGAGACAACTTAAAACTACAACTTTTCTGTCTAAATTTATGTTTTCTGGGGGAAGATATTTTATTGCTCAAAATTTTACTTGAGAAATGAATCATTTCCAATTAATGCAAATTGTCCTTAGTTTTTTATTTCAAGCTAAGATTACAGTAAGACTTCAAAACCCAACTAAATCTCAGTCTATGCTTTGCATTCTGATTCAGAGATATGTAGGTCGCTCTGAAAATAACCTCTCCTGTTTATTTCCATGGAAATAACAATAAATATGTAGAGCACAGTAACACTATTAGATTGACAAAATTCTCAGCTGCAAAACACTATTTTTCAGTATGATCACCACCATTAGCTCTACATTTTCACCAGCAATGAACAAGAGCCTGCATGCTGTGCTTGCAAAGATCTGCATAGCTTTCCAGAATGTGGTTTGTCCTTCATTTCCCTGTTACCACTGTTCACATGAATCACCCACCAGTTCAGTGTGCTCACATCTACTGTTTGGTCTCTATAAATGTTCAGCAAGCATTGTTGAATGTCAGTAGGTATAATTTTTTCCACATAGAATCATAGAATTACCTAGGTTGTAAAAGACCTTAAAGATAATCAAGTCCAACCACAGCCTAACCATAGTACCCTAACTCTAACAAACTCTCTGCTAAATCATATCCCTGAGCACCACATCCAAGCATCTCTTAACACACCCAGGAACAGTGGCTCAGCCACCTACCTGGGGAGTCTATTCCAGTGCTTAACTACCCTTTCTGTAAAGAATTGTTTCCTAACGTCCAAACTAAACTTACCATGGCACAACTTGAGGCCATTTCCCCTCATCCTGTCACTTGTCACCAGTGAGAAGAGTCCTGCCCCACTCTCACTGTAAGCACCTTTCAGATACTGGAAGAGAGCAATAAGGCCTCCCCTCATCCTCCTTTTCCCCAAACTAAACAGCCCTATCTTCCTTAGCCTCTCCTCATAGGGCTGATTTTCCAAGCCCTTCACAAGCCGTGAAATTTATCCACATAGATGAATTCAAGTCCACAAGATTGCTTCATAACAGATGCCATTTCATTAAACTGTGCCTCTGCTGCTGTTTGTCATGTGGGAACAAAATTTAATAGAATATTAGTGGGAGGGTTCAATCCCTACTTCCATACCACCACCATCTGCATCTTACATCGTCTGTCAATATAATAAAATAGAAGGCACCATTTCTGGAGCAGCCCTTATATATGGAGCTAGTATCTTAATATGAGCTCCATAATCATCATAGTCTGTTATTTTTAAGATTTATGTCTCAGGACATAATTCATTCAGTTTCAGGCACACTGTAAATTCTGAATCTTAACTTATGTTGTTTAAGAGCAATGCAAAGGAATGTTGAAATCAGATTTATAATACAACTTGAAATTAATCAAAGGAGTTCCCCTGTGACTTATTCTGTAAACTCTAGGAGAATTAAAAAAATAAGTTACTTAGAAAATATTACTACAAATTGTGTTATTAGGAAGTAGATGACTAAAATGGTCTGTATAAAAACTTCAAAGTCCTGAACCTAGGTAATTCAGTAAGTTAAATTAAGAAGTGAATATTTATAATTTCTTCTTTTTATGGATAGAAAAATATTAAAAAGAAATAAGCTTGTTTTAAAAGTCAGTTTCAAATAGCTTGAAGGTAATCCCACATTTATTTCTGATCAAGCATAAATAGAAATACCATTTATTTCATTTCTAGTTCTGAATGGAGATGAAATAAATGAAAGCCTAGATGAAATTCAAGATTTCTTTCTCCACCAAAGAGTCACAAGCTGCCACTGAAGATACTGGAAGGAAGGAAGGAAGGAAGGAAGGAAGGAAGGAAGGAAGGAAGGAAGGAAGGAAGGAAGGAAGGAAGGAAGGAAGGAAGGAAGGAAGGAAGGAAGGAAGGAAGGAAGGAAGGAAGGAAGGAAGGAAAGGAACGGAGATGTATTTATTCATGTAGGACTGTACCTAAAGTGAAAAGGCAGCTTCTTTCATCAGAAGAATAGTCCTGAGATTTAATTGTGGTTTGCACTTGTCATTGACCTTGGTATTTCAGAAAGCTTTATTCAGAGGTCCTAGTGGAGTAAAAAAATTATGAGTAGAAATCATTTAATTTTAAGAAATCTTTCCACATTTCAATTCCTGCAAGTAACCCAAAGATATAGTTTTGTAGCTTTGTGAGGAACAGATTTGCAAATTAGTTTTAATTACATGACTCTGTGATGTCAAGGCAAGCATATGCTTCTTTGTTGAGAGTCACTGAACTTTTCTGAATCCAGTCAGCTTACTTCTGGAACACATCTGCTCTAAAAGGTAACGCATATCAAAGGGTCTAATTTATCTGTCTCTACAATTGCCAGTGTGAGTAGTAACCTCTGTAGTAGCTAGTATATCTGTTAAAAATGTTTTTAAGGACCTGGACTTGTTCCTCTTTCTAACAAGGGACTATTCTTCAGTTTAATTTCTTTTGACAGTTTGTGTTAGATTTTACATATAAACTAAATTTGTTTTTTATTCTTACTTTTAGCCTACTGCATCAGAGTACTCTGCCTTTTCTCAAGATTTGAAAATGATAGCTCTTCTAAACTGTGTGGCAACACTCCCTTTAAATATCAAAATGGCAAAGGGTTCATCTGCAGTTCAGTTTGTTAAGTGGCTACTCGCTCTTACACGCCATATGAAATTGCAAACCCACAGAAGTCAGCTTTCTTGGTTACTGGAATAGTAGATCTGCTAATAATATCTTACACCTGAGAGCTGGGAATACTCAGTGTTCTCAAAACAGAATTATGACTGATTATTATTTCTTGCACCCTTGAAAGTTTTGGTAATTGGTCATGACTTTTCTCTGCATTCGGGACATAAAATGGTGATGAATTCATGATTCTTACAAACTGCTTTAATGTTAGTTGCTTCATAATTCATTGAATTGTCACAGAACTGTAAAATTGCCTGGGTTGGAATGGATCTTAAAGACTGTATAGTTCCAACCTCTCTGCTGTGAACAGGGTTGCCACTCACTATGTCAGGCTGCCCAGGGCCCTATCCAGCCAGTCCTTGGACAACTCTGGGGACCAGGCATTCAGAAGTATTTTGGGCA
This sequence comes from Coturnix japonica, assembly GCF_054131305.1. Lineage (NCBI taxonomy): Eukaryota > Metazoa > Chordata > Aves > Galliformes > Phasianidae > Coturnix > Coturnix japonica. Next base: position 72,947,191 of record NC_140666.1, read on the forward strand.
ACCTGTTCATCATCTGATTGAAAAATTTTCACCAGACATCTAATCTAAATCTCCCCGCTCCAGTTTGAAACTATTTTCCCTTGTCTCATTACTATCAGACTACGCAAAAAAACATCTCCTTCTTGTTTATAAGCTCCTTTAAGTACTTTATAAAAGTACTGGAGAGCACAAATAGACCATAGGAGATGAAAATCAGTGTCACTGCTGAAATAAATCTGCAAGTCTATGATATGCTCCTATCTGTGTATTAAACAATGGTTTATACCTGATAATTTGTATCACCATATTTTCCCACAGCTATTTGGAAATGACTTCTTACACTGCAGTGGGAAAGAAAAGGAACCTTTAAAGTCCTCTAGAAAAGTAGGAGAGAGTTTGAGATCCATGGTGTGAAAACTTGTTTTTTTTTTGTTATTGTTGTTATTGTTTTTTTTTTATTATTATTATTACTGTTACTGAAGGAATTTGTTACTGAATGGCGGCATTTGTTATGTGCTAGTATATCTGCTAATTATGATTTTACAATCGGTGACTCACTTGTATGCACAATCCAATGCCAAGTGCCAAACTGAAGAAATTACTCAAATGAGCTTTCCTCCTATTCCATGAATAAGAATGATATTACATTGCAAATGTACTAGATTCTCATGTTAAGTGTTAATTATTTATTATTTCCCTTATTAGCTGGATTGAATATAAATAAAAATTGAAATATTAATTTCTCTCATCAACAGGAAAAAATGCTTCTCTCATGAAGTATTCCAATAAAATCTAAACCATGACTCACTATTTTGTTGCTTCTCATTTGCACTTTCTAGCTGTAAGAAATAGATTGTTTGTACTTTTAATGGGTCTTTCTAAGTGTTCCTTTTCACGTTTGTATACATTATGTTTCAGCTTGTAACACTATAATGCAATGAAAGGGTCCACAATAATAATGAGATGGCATAACCCAGCAAATGACAACAAGCCATAATGCAGCAGCTGTGGACACAGAGACAAAGGAAGAACAATTGTACACCCTTGGAAGGCCTTGGGTACACAGGAATAAGCAACGAGATACCATAGTTTCCACTGCCAATCCTTAAATGAGATTTTGGAAGGGGTGGATACACATGATCTCCCCTGGGTTGGCCCTGCCTTCCCACCAGGTGCTCAGTCGCAGTTTCAGGTGGTGACTTAGCATTTCTCCTACAGAGCTCAAGAAAGATTTGAGCACTCTTTCATAGCAAAACACCTCAAATCTGTATCATGTAACTACTAATGAGTAGTTATTGTACAGTCAACAGCACTGATTTGTATTCTTTTGAATTGATGGCAGGGATATGCTATAATAATTGCTGGTTAGTAGGATAAATTCTGATGACAAAACATTCTGTGTCCTGTGTATATATTTTTATATATGAACTATATTGTACAATATGTATGCATGTGTTTGCATAAATATATATATATCAATTGCATTTATCTGTTATGGTTAAAAAGCTTGGTATTAACTAAATATTGAGTCTTGTAGTTAGCAGCTAGCAGTTTGCAAAAATACTGCCATCATTGCTAAAACAAACAAACAAACATCTAAAAATCTAGCACTGAAGTATTTCAAGTGTGAGGATATATCATAAGGACATCAACAGAAAGCTTGAGTAGCTTGTAAAAATCATTAAGAGTACATCCGTTGACCCATAGATAAAAGTTTACAGTAAGTAATATTTTTGTAATAATGTGAACAATTTAGTTCCAATTGAAAATTCTTGTTAACAGTTAGGTGACTAGACAGAAGAAACTCACTGCATCATTTTTATGGATAGTTTTTTACCTTCACAGATCACTGAGTTTATCCAGATTCTACAATTAATGTTTGTTAAAACTGAAGGCTCCAAGATGCTTTTGGATGACTCAGCAGAAATGTTTTTTCTAATGGCACTATATTGATCTTAACTGTATATCCTTCAAAAATAATCTATGCATCTGGAAGCTTTGACCTGAATTTTCAATGGCAGTTTTTATATCTATCTATTTATCTATATCTATCTATCTATCTATCTATCTATCTATCTATCTATCTATCTATCTATTTATTTTATCCTCAGTTTTAGGCTTAGTTTTAACAGAGTGTCTTAGGATTCATAAGACAAAATAAAAAAAAAACCTCTGATGCTGAATGCTGAATGTAATTATATTTTAAATACATAATTACACATGCTGATGTAAAGCTTTTGGTAAAAGAAAATGAGAGAAAAATGACAAAAAATATTTATAAAATAGTTATCTTCATGCTTGTAATCCTATCCTAAACTAGCCATTAAAATTGACTTTATGTTTCCATTCTCTAAAACAGAGTGTGGTAGGCTGAGACAGTTTACCCACAAAAAACTATATTTGATTTATGTTTATATAATAGCAGAAAAAACTATGAGTTTGCAGTTTTTACTTACTTATTTATTTATTTATTTATTTTTCCCCTTTGGTTAATTCTATGGATGAATAGCACACTCATCTGAGAAATATCATGTACTGAGATCAGAGAGATCTGATTACACTGAGCAGAATTCTTCGTACAGGTTACACTCAGTAGTAAAAAATTGATTCAAAGTATTTCTCTTTGATCCTTGATCACTACATTAAGAGTTTCTGCTGTTTCCAGCTACCTAGCAGCTGGTAAGGGCATCAGTAGTAGTCTGAATTTAATATTTAGGTTAAGTTTCAATTTTAAAGAAAGTGCATAAGTACCTCCAGTCCTGCATCAAAAATTTCAGGCAACAGTTCAAAAATTCAATGACTGGTAACAAGAGATTTCCAAAGCAGTCTGTAGATACAAAATTTCATTTGAATAAGAAAATTTTAACATCTTTCTATGTTCTAGCTCAAAGTTTGACTTACAAATTTGCAATATTCAAATAAATTTTCAAAAGACCCTATGCTGTTTGTTAGTTGAGAATTTGGAGAAGCTGAGGTGCGATGTTTTTCTGTGCACATCCATACATTGTCTATTCAATCAAGACAGGAAAGCTGAAGAAGAAAAACTTTAAGCAAAAGAACTCTTATTCTCTATATCATCACTGTCAAACCTTTTTGCTTGCCTAGGATACACTGACTGCGGAGAAACTGAGTGAGAAGTGAGTTAGCATTGTACTGTGCTTTTCCCTCCATATCATACCATTGTTACCTATGCAGCCTGCACTCAAGTTACGCACAATTGACTCATGACTCTCCCATATCACATTATGAAATAAAGGAAGTCCAGAAGAGCATCTCTCCTCATGGAATTTTCTATCAGCAAATTATCTATCCACTTGTACCACTGGAAGAACATCAAAGAATAAATATACTGTATCTCAGACCAAAGCAAGAAGCAGACTCCTCTAGATGACAGATGAGCTTTGAGGGCAGTGAAAATTTCATATAAGCTTAGGTCTGATAAAGATGTCTTCAGCAAGAGTACTCATGAAAAGTAAAACTTCTTTAATTATTTTTACTATATTTCACTAGAGAAATGTTTTAAGATAAAGTGTTAAAAACGGGAGAAAAAAGTCCTATGTCCTGTGTTCAAAAAATGGCAGATATAGGTCTGGAACTATGTATCATTTTAAAACATATTTCAAAGCTTTTAGGCTAAACATTAAACAGATTTACAAGTTTATAACTGTTTGTACAAGTTTTATTGAAAAACTGTTCACGTTTAAGTTCTGATTATTTTATTCTTATTTATTTGTTTATTTATTTGTTGTAGTACTTGAGAAACAGAAAAGCAGTGGCATCGTATGTGAATTAAGAAAATAGCTGACATCAACGATCTTGTTTGATACAAGGAGGAGTTAGAGACAGTGAAATTCATTTGTTCATCATCTATAACTTTCTAACATGGCCTACTCTTTCATAGAATTTTCTCAGTGAAAATTATAAATATGTTTTATTTTCTGACCAAACTAGTAAGGACTACAAACAGAACTGGAATCCAAAATAACCTTGCTCAAATAGAGTTGGAAAGATGAGTTGAAACAGAGAAAAAGATAGAGGGCAGAAAAGAATAAATCATTTAAAATGATACATGTTTTGGACAGACGTACTAAAATTCTATGTTACGGAAAAAAATCTAGAATAAAAACGAACAAAGAACCTCTGAAGTATTACTCAGTCTATAGTGAGCAAATGGACTGTTGGTGCTCTACGGCAATAAATGCAAAGAGCCAAATAAATGAATTGCATTATCAGAATCTCTACAGTTTTTCATCTAATATCTGTTAGACCACCAAAAGTTTAGAAACATCAAGCAAACTATAAAGGCAGGATTAAAAAAATAAAAATAAAAATAAAAATAAATTAAAAATGTAAAATATTTCAAAAAAAAATAAGTGTGTTGAAACAAAATCATGGAGAGATAATTGGCTTCAGTTAAATTTTACACAAAAATTATCTCACAAAAATAATTAATTAACTAAATAATTAATTTACAAAAATAATTAATTAACTAAATATGAGTTTTACAAAAATTGTATTTAATATGAGTATGTCTACATGTTGAATCCTATGTTAAATTTCCGGTATGTAACTCCAAAAGGAACACAAGAGTTCAGTGAAATATAGCTGGATGCCTGAAGAATGGAATTCCTTCTGTCAGAGAACATAAAAAAATGACACTGATTCTTCAGTCCAAAATAAAAGATAACTACTCTTGGAAATTTAAGAATTAGGCATTTCTCCCATCAGTAAGACTCAAGCTAAATCAAGAATATTTAATAAGTATTTCTTCAAGGATGCTTTATGAATGTGTTGCTGTATCTAAAGACTAAAGTCTCTAAAAAGGAAGGCTGCATTAAAGAACACTAAGTGTGAATATTTCAAAGCAGCCTCATTGAGTGAATTATTTGCATTCTTCACATTTACTGAAATATATGTGGAAGCTGTCACCAGAGACAATATTAGTTGATTTAACCTTGTCTTGATATTTTGATGTTTTATGCAAGTATTTTCAAAATATTCACTAGTTCACTAGTGATTCACAAGCATTTCAATATTCATAGGTGTACCAGAATGCAATTTTAATTAAAAACATTAGGAAATTATAACTGTAAATGTTGCTGCCTTTTCTATTCTTATACAAAAATATTCCATAAGTTCCAATCTGATAAATTTGTATACAGGCAGAAGCAAAATATACAATATATAATAAAATCAAAGCATCTAGAAATTCATAAATTATGCTTTTACTTTGAGGAAATGATCTTACATGTAGCAACACACTTTTCCAGTATCAGTATCTTTAATTTTCTGGCCATCTTCCACTGACAAAATTAATCCCTTATTGAAGTTCAGTATTTCTGCCAGAAACAAAGAAACTTAATTAATCATGACCAGTAGAAAAACTGCCATTTTCTTTATTAAAGCCTCATTAATTCCTCCACCATTCATAGATATTTTTCATTGGCCTACTTTCAAATTTCTTCACCAAGAGAAAGACAAATGTTGCAAGATTATTCTTCTATATTATGTAAATAATGTGTCATTTAATACTTTATTTATCGAGACCATTTGTAATGTAAATCTAAAAAATAAAATCTAAAAAATAAAGCAACGAAAAACAATTAATTATGTTTTCCTGACTAAAAAAAGCCTATTAACTTTTTTAAAAATTTATTTAATATTGATTTGTATTATGTTAGCTCTTAGGTTTCGTTTGTCCTGTATTATAAACAGCAAACACATAATTTTATTGAGACATCCTACATCCAGGAGGGCAAGAACTCTATTACAAAACATGCCTGGAAATGTGTTATAAATGTGCAAAATAATTGCTGAAATAGTAATTATACAAGAAACATTAGCCTGAAAGATTTAAAATTGAAATGACCTTAATAAAAGGGCAAATGTTTGCTCATATTAATAGGTCACAAGTGTGTATTTCTGAATAACCTAACTTAGTGATAGGTTGTTTATCCTTTTACACATTCTCTCCTAAATCAAAGTGAATAAAATTAAAAGAAAAACCATGAAAAAAAAATGAGGCTATTATCAGTCATTGAGCTCATCTGAATTCATTGGGGACAAGAAATAATGCAATCTAATTAATTAGGATGACAGCAAACTGTGTGACACATTTCTTATGGCTGGCTGGTTTAACATTCTAAACCCTCTTGTTGATTAGAACTTGCATGATTTAAATAGAAAAGGATGTTAGACATCCCATCTGCTGTGTAACCGAGCTTCAGGAAAAAAAATACACTGAACTCTTGATAAGTTCACATTACAAGCACAAGACAAATGTATCATATCTGATATCCAATGACACAGTTACAGTTATTTCTAAAATTCTATTTTTAAATCAAACTATATGGAGAAAAGTGAGTCTTACTATCAGTTTGATTCTTTGAACAGTCTAACATCATGCTGGTCAATAAAAATGTTTCTGTCAAATACCTCTTTGAGTGAGCACAAGTAAAATTATGAAAGAGAATGTGTATCCTGAGGTGGCACATTTTGTTTACAAAGTGCTATTTGGCAAATAATGATATAATGCTGACTACTATGCAGAGATGTGACTCTAATTATGAGCATATCCCGAAACAAATTTGTTAGAAAGAAGTTCTTAAAAATGCATGATTGTATTTCATGCCTGAACACACTTATGTGAAAGTTATTCTAGAATATTTCAAATAGACATTGAAAACATATGAAGGAGCTATATATTGTTCATAAATCCCTAGTATGTTAGAATCAAGTATTTATTTATTTTTAATAATAAGTTATTTTACAAATAACACATTTCAAATAGCCATTCATATTTGGTTGCAAAAATTCTGTATGCAATCATAAATTAAAGATTTTAATTTGATCAAAGTCAGAAATAAAGTATTTTCAAACAAACATGCTTATGATTGTATTGGATAAGATACACTGTTACAAAACAATTAACAGGTATTGTTGGGTTTTTATTTGTTTGTTTTGAAATACATGTGCATAAATTACTAGAATAAATTGTTTTCAATTTTTATTTTTTCATTGTTTTAAGTATGCCTGTATGCCCCTGGCATGAGGCCTCTACCTTAACAGCCCCTTGAGTGATCTTTTTGAAATCTAAGGTTATCATTGATGCACTCATACATATCTTCTCAATCAATTAAAATATGGTGAAAGTTACATTAGTGTGAAACTAATTTACAAATTTTTATGGAGAATGAATACTTTCACAGAACCATGTAGAGCACATATAAATTACAGCTTTATTAATATCTTTTAGAACATAATAGAAAGCTTTCCTTTCCATTGTTACATTATTCCTATTAAAGACTGTAGTTTCTAAACTACAGTTTGTACATTCCTTGTCAAGCCTTATACAAAAATATAAAATGGGGAAAAATGTTCAAATCACAATTGTTTCACATGACACTTCTGTATATGCATGGTAAATTTGAATTTAAGATATTTTATGAATGAGATTGATATTTTTAATGTCCATGTGAGACAGTTGCTACAGATGTTTAAATTGAAAAATCTTTAATCATAATATGGGTTATATATATATATATGCATATGTGTACCCCTGTTTTTTTATGCTGCTGCTTAATTCTTTATCTTGTTATAGTATGACTGAGAACACTGAATTATTTTTTATAAACCTTTTCAGTTAGAAATATTTGGAATGAGTCTGGCAGATCTGCATGAATGTTTTTGTTTACTGTTCTTCATGCAGATTCATTGAAAATGAATGTTACTATGAAAATAGAGATGATCTATTACTAGTTTTAGAAACATGATCTATGTCAGAAGAATGAAAAGACAATATATACAGTAATTACCAGATTAATTAAAAAGCTCATACTACTTTTTATGAACAACATAAAAAAATCAAATATTCTGTTGATAAAACATATCTAACACTATTGTAAATTATAAACAGAGAATCTTTAAAGTACATCTATGAAAAATATTCTGTGATTATTAGCAAATTAGTACTGTAATGTGTCAGTGTTTTCTTGGGACAAAACAGATTTCACTTTCAAATTTAGGGGAGTTCAGTTTCAAATATAACTTCAAATTTCCATGAAAATATTACTCATTAGAAAAACCCAATATCATTAGGGAACATGAAGCAACTATTATGGGTCAGTGATGAATAACAACAGGTGGAAACACTTGTCCTTTAATTAACATCTAAAGAAGTGAAAAGTCAATGAAGAGGAGAAAAATAACTTCATTTCCCCTCTTTTTTAGGAGATATATTTTAAATATCAATTTTAAATAGAATAAAAAAGCAGAATAATTGTTTTAAGAACTCATTAGCAAAAGAAGCACAGAAATAATATTTCCACTAGATCACAGAATCGTGTAATTTGGAATAGACCTCTGAGGACATTTCATCCATCCACCTGCCTGACAGGGATGTTCTGAATATTTTGGTCAAATGTTCCTAAGTATTTTTGCATTATAAATAAATAAATAGATAGATAGATAGATAGATAAATAAATAAATTATTGCAATTGCTATTGTGGTTCATAGTTAACCACATGCACATTTCTTTTCATGCACATTTCAAACTCTTTCCATTCTTTTGTTTCTCACTTCTTTCTCTGTTTATATTTCCTCTTGTGTCAGCTTGTTTCTCTCAGCGGCTCCATTCCTTCACCCACTGCTACTTTGGCTTTTTAATTGATTCTGTCTCAATATTTATGCAGTTTACTTTGTTCCCTTTGTATGATTTTTGCATTAAAATCTTACTCTTTTCCTCAGCATATTTTAAAACAATTTCTTCCACATTCAAGATTAAACAAAATAATTGTTTGTATCATTAAAAGCCTCTCATTCTGTAAAAAAGTTCTGTAATGTTGTCAATAACATCGACTGATCTGCTAGCATGTGTTATCAGAACAAAATAAGGTGAAGGGTAAAAACGATTTTTTTTATTTTTATTTTTTTCCTTTTTCCATGCTGCAGGACATCGGCTCATTGCTTATTCATATGTATCTAAGAGTACACTGGCTTAGGATATTTAGTTCAATTATAGACCTAAAATTATTCTGTTTTATAACTCTATATCTATTTCTCTAATCCATTCTGATGATGAATTGACAAGATAAAATGATAACTTTTGGTGCCTCGTGAGTAACATTTTCACCTGTATATTCATACCAAGAAAAAAACTTCTACAATAGAAGGTAATGAATGTAATTTTTAATTTTTTTATTTTTTACTTAATTTTTTTTTTTTTTTACTGACTGATTTTTTATTTTTTTACTTACTGATCTTTACCAAGTCACTTCTGCAGGAGAATACTGTGGGAGACAGTGTCAAAGGCTTTGCTGAAGTCTAGGCAGAGTACATCAGCAGTCTTTCCTTCATCCACTGGACGAGCTACTAGATAATAGAAGGAGATCGGGTTGGTCAAGCAGGACCTGCCCTTCATGAACCCACGCTGGATAGGCCTGATCCCGCAGCTGTCCTGCACATGCTGCGTTATCTCCCTCAAGGCAATCTGCTTCATAACCATCCCTGGCACCAAGGTCAGGCTAACAGGCCTGTAGTTCTATGGATCCTTCCTACAACCCTTCTTGTAGATGGGAGTCACACTGCAAGCCTCTTCAGTCTTCTGGGACCTTATCAGTCAACAAAGAGAACTGATAGATGGTGGAAATCAGCTCAGCTATCACCTCTGTCAGTTCCCTCAGCACTCTTGGGTGAATCTCATCCGGCCCCATGGACTCATCGCAGTCCAGAATAAATGTGATCTTTGTAGAAATTATACATATAGGTAAAGACACTACATCAAGCGCACATGTAAATTTATACTAAAAGTTGTAACCCTAAGATCACAGTCTTAAATGATTCCCCTCTCAGTCTTCTTTTCCCCAGGCTGAACAGATCCACGTTTCTAATACATTCCTCATACGGGAGATGCTCCAGATCACTTATCACCTTTGTGGCCCTTGGCTGGATTCCTCCTAGGAGATCCCTGTCCTTTCTGAACTGAGGAGCCCAGAACTGGATACAGTATTCTAAAGGTAGTTTCACTAGGGCAGAGTAGAGGGGGACAATCACATCCCTCACCCTACCAACCACACTCTATTTAATGCACGCCAGGATACCATTGGCTTTCTTGGCCATGGATGCATACTGCTTTCTTGGGCCAAGCTGTTGTGCAATGGAACACTCAGGGCCTCCTCTGGAAAGTTTTTACTCTTCTTTTCTCTTCTTCTCTTTTCTCTTCCTTGTTTTCTTTTCTTTCTATCTGTTAATATCTAATTCTGGAGAAATAAATTAATTAATTTGGTTCTGTGCTATATTTCCTGTCAAGTAGTCTTTCCTACTAACCACTCTATTTAGGATAAAAATTCTTTATATTGAGTCACTCTTCTTTGAGGAGTCATAACAATAAAAGTCAGTGACTCCACTTTTGAGTCTGCCTTGGCATAAGTATCTAGTGTTCAGTTCCACCAGTGATTTGAACATATTTCCAAGAATCTGAAAACCTGCCCCCACATGATGAAAACACAATGAAATGCAAGACTCTAATCCTGTAGATTATGCAAATCCTTATAAAAAGAGTTTTATAAAAGGAAAGTAAATCTCAATTTGTTGACTTAAAATAGTTTTGGCTCAGGAAGATTTTTCTTTAACTCAGTTTTTCTTCTGCCTGTATCTGTCTAAGTAATATATCAATTTAGCTGTCACAGGACAAGATTCTTTCCTCATAAAAATAATACATTCTATTAACTTAGCTTTTTTATGCTTTACAGGTGCACAGTCCGGACTGCCATAATGTGACTCTGTATTTCCATGTTTCATTTGCTCAGTGTATAGTCAAAAGCACACAGATGAACCATTAAATGAACAAACAAACAAAAGTTTAATTATCAGTAAAATTCCTATATCTTATTAGCTATCATTGCAGCCCTGTAATGGAGACTTGAATTTTTAATAAATTTTCAAATTAGTTAGTCTAGGACAGAGTACTGACTAGTATTGGCTTGTGGTTACATATAAAGAGAGCAAGAACTGGATAATTAATAAAACATCATTTTCAGCTAAGATTCTTGTATAAATTGTTTCACAATGAAAGTGAGAAGTATTTCTTTTTTTTCTTGAAATCCCTCTTTGCACAGCACACAGAAAACATAAGGTCATATAACTTTAAACTTTATAATTGTACCTTACAAGAAACGATGTTAGCTTGAATTCACTGAGCCAATAGCATATACTGGAAAAAGTAAAACAGTTTGTCTGATAGACAATAACTGTCATTTGACATGTCTCTGTGGCATCCAAACTCCTATCATGATCTGCTTGTCAAAACAATTAATGGGATCTGAGGAGATATTCCACTAAGTAGAAACAAATATCAGACCAACTCAGCAGTATGATAATGATTATATCATTGAAAGGCATGGTTGAGTTACTGAAATGCAGACATCTAGTACCATCTGAGATACTGTACAATATCCTGTAACTATCTAACGGTGCAAAAGGTCAAGGGTCTCCTACAGAATTTGTGTCATATTAGTCACTCCACCACAAATGCCTAAAATACCTTTAGACATCTCAAATGCTACATCTACAAATTGAATCAAATGCATGGCCTCTACTGAGACCTGATAATCATAAAACACTGAGGTGGAGAAATCAATAATTTTATCATAATCATGCACCTACATTAATTTGATCTGTTTTGAGCTGAATTGTCACAAATGTTTTTAAAATATATTTCTGAGGACCTGCACTTATCTTAATTATATATGGAAAATCAGGTTTTTTCTTCTTATTTCAAATTAAAATACAGTTGGATTTTTATTGTGCTGAGTATAATACCAGAAAAGTGTGAAGATGTTGTATTTAGAGAATAACATGTAGGATCCACATGTAAACATATTATAGTATCTATGTATGATTTAAAAAAAAAAAAAAAAATCCAGAATATCAGTCTAGTAAAAAAGGATTAAAAAACAAAACAAACAAACAAAGAAGCAAAATGAAAACAAACAAACAAACAAGTATAGACCTTATCATAGACCTTATCCATACTATTCTCTTATTCTTCAGAACAGGGTTAGCTCAATCAGACTACATTAGGAATTATCCATGCCCTGAACTTTTGTTTGATGAGCAATTTAAATTGTATTATGTGTAGATTTCAGCCTAGATTTTTTATTTTATTTTTTTCTTTTTCTTTTGTGGAATTCTGCCATATGCAGGTAGAATCTCAGTTGTGAATGCCCCTCCATTGGAATCATTGTAATTGCTCTAATTTATATTGGGAAAGAAATTGTTCCTTTATAATTAACCTCATCCTTTATTAGGCCTCATAGAAATGTTTCTAATGTCATTGAAAAGATAAACTGCCTTATCTCATGTATCCTGCATAGCAGACCTTATGCTTTATTTTTCCAAGTAAATGTGTTGGTTTATCCCCTCTCAGCGTGAGTAGCTGTGGTTTGTTTATGAAAGCTAGAATATGAAGAGGAATAAAAACAGTGTAAGTGGTTTGCTACTGTCATCTGAAGAGAAGAGGGGTGGGTAAAGAAAAGTACTTGTTTTGTCAAAAGTAAGAAAGTTATGAACCCTATAAATCTCTTGTAGTTGTGGGAGCTAACCTAGATATTTTAAAATTACATCTAATAAAAATGAAAGACATGTGCATCATCAGCTGTTCCTCTGATTGTGTTCACAGAGGGGTAGCATACTTCTGATACACAACTGTTTCAATCAGCCAATCTATTACATAAATAAATTGAAAACAAAATTTTAATTCTTCCTGTTGGAATGCATCTGAACGCACTACTTCTTTGAAATTCTCATGATTGTTAGAAACTTTGCTTTCTGCCAAATTTCTTTCTAATTTTAGTAGCTTTAATTGTTAGCTCCTGAAACATCCTGAAATAGATATGAATGCTGAATGTGTCTTCAGATTTCTTCAGTTTCCCAATTGGTAATGCATTTAGCTTGACCTTTAGATCCACAGTGGAAGGTCTAACCACATCTGAAGGGAAGAGTTCACAAATCTTTTCACCTCACTCAGTATCCAGAATGATCTAGAGAAATATCTAGATTGATTTTGAGCATATCTGGCTTGAAAACATAATTAATAGTCTTTTAGATAGCAGTAGCTGGAATACTTCAGTACTATAAAGGTGAGAGGTAAAATAGATTAGTGATTTACATATACATTTAAAACCTCAGTATTCCGATCTTATCAACGTTTTCCACCACACAAATACAAACAAACAAACAAGAACATAACATTTAACTCCCAAAGAATCATAGAATCACTTGGGTTAGAAAAGACCTTAAAGATTACTGAATCCAACCATGACCTAACCATACTACCCTAAGTCTAACAAACCTCCAATAAATCATGCCCCTGAGCACCACATCCAGACAGTTTTTAAATACATCCAGGGATGGTAACTCAATATCTCCCCGGGGAGTCAATTTCAGTGCTTAACAACCAACCCTTTCTGTAAAGAAGTGTTTCCTAACATCTTACCTAAAGTTACTCTGGCACAACTTGAGGCCATTTCCCCTTGTTCTGTAATCTGTCACCAGTGAGAAGAGACCAACCCCACTTTTGCTGTAAGCACCTTTAGTCACTGAAAGAGACCAATAAGGTCTCCCCTCAGCCTCTTTTTTCCAAGACTAAGCAGCCGCAGTTCCTTCAGTCTCTCCTCAGAGGGCATATTCTCCAAGACCTTCACAAGCCTTGTTGCCCTTCTTTGGACCTGTTCCAGCACTTTAGTGTCCTTTCTGTACTGAGGTGCCTAAAAAACTGAACACAATACTCATGTGAGGCCTCATCAATGCTGAGTATGGGGGCAGGATTACTTCCCTAGTCCAGCTCACCACACCATTCCTGATACAGGACAGGATCAAAATGAAGGACCCAACACTTGGCCCTGCTAACACTCATACAGTTTACCTTGCCCCATTGGTCCAGTCTATCCAGGTCCTTCTGTAGTCTCCTTCTCCCCTCAGGCAGATCAACGCTTCTTCCCAACTTGGTGTCGTCTGCAAACATACTGAGGGTAAACTCAATCCCCACATCAAGATCATTAATAAAGATGTTAAATAGAAGTGGCTTCAGTACTGAGCCCTAGGGGACACCACTCGTGACCAGCAGCCAACTCGATTAACTCCATAAGAGTCTATTTGTGAATGAGTCTGTGTACTTTTTAATGTAAGTCACAGAAAAAAACAACAAAAAACAAACAAACAAAAACAAAACACCAAAAAGTCCACCGCCAGCAAAAAAATAAGAACAAACTAATAATAAAGAGATAACAAGATAAAATTTATTAGCCCATTTTTCAAGCATAAGTGGAGGAAAATGAAAAATAAAAATAAAAATAAAATAAAATAAAATAAAATAAAATAAAATAAAATAAAATAAAATAAAATAAAATAAAATAAAATAAAATAAAAATTAAAATAAAAATAAATAAAAATAAAAATAAAAATAAAAATAAAAATAGAAATAAAAATAAAAATAAAAATAAAAATTAAAAATAAAAATAAAAATAATAAAAATAAAAATCAGACAACATCTGGGAAGGTAGTCACTTACCACCTGCCACCAGCAGACTGGTGGCCAGCTGGTGTCCAAATAAAGACTACCTTGGAAGAGCAGTGTTCTCTGTTTTCATTCCTCACCCAAAATTTTATTACTGAGCATGGCATCACATGGTACAGAATATGCCTTTGGGCAGTTTAAGTCACATGGCCCAGCTATGTTAACTCCCAGCCTCCTATCTTATCCCAGCCTATTTCCTCGGAATGAAAAACAGACAGCCTTGACACTGCAAGTACTGCTTAACAAATGCAATAAAGCATTGGCGTGTTATCAGTGCTATTTGGATCACAGATCTAAAACACAGCACGACATGGACTGCTGCGAAGAAAATTATCTCCATCCCAACCTATATATTTATTTATTTTTCTATTAAAAAATAATTTAAAAAAAACCAAGACATAAAGCTGTGCTACTTTTTCATCTGTTTTACAAGCAATATAATAAATTGATTGCAAAGAAAACAATCATATGATATGTGAAGTAGCCTTCATAGCCTTAGTCAGATGTTTACATTTTGATGACTGATGAATTCTTTGCAATCTCCAGTTTAAAAAAAAAAAAAAAAAAAAAAAAAAAAAAAAAAAAATTGTACCGAGATAGTTCTTTCATGCAAATGAATATCTGTAGCATTATGGGCCTTATCTCAAATGCAATGAAGCTATTAACTTGATGTCATGGAGAAATATATTTTATTGCAGCCAATGTGTAACATGGCCAAATGTTGCATTAACTGCCATCTGCAGCAACATGTTTTCAGCCAGGTGCAAATGATCAGCTGGCAAAGCTGGCAGCCCATCTTCTAGTTTTTGTTTAAAAATATGGTTTTATGTCACTCTTGGAACCTTATTCTCTTTAATGGAAACTGTTAATGTTTCTTCTTTCCAAAACTTTTATATATGACGTTTCTTTCATTCTGTACTTTTAATATCCTGAATGTCCATTTCCTTGAGAGTTTCAGATGTCACTAAAACTGCTGTAGAGTTCACAAACACATCCAGTTAGAATTAATAAGTTTTCTTGAACAGTTCTTGCAAATGTCAGGTAGTAGCTTAAATTCAGCAGTGTAAGGGGTCAATATTTATATATTCTGATCCAGTTTGACACCAATACTAAAAGCATTATAAATACTTTGAAGATTGCAATGGGCAAAAGCACACAATTTTATTTATAGATAAAACTCCAGCCTGTGAATAACCCATTACATTAAAACAAAACAAACAAACAAACCAACAGAGAACCCTGTTTCCTCATGAGCATCACATAGACCTCAGTGTCCAAATGAAGAGCATCCTAGAGAATTATCTCCAGAAGTGGATATAGTTTTTGGCAAATATTACTTCCAATCTACTGACAATGAGTTTGAATAAGCAATTAATTAAGAATTACCCATTGCTGAGAAAAATAAATTAAAAAAAAACCCTGACTGACAAGGGAGGCAAAGCCTTGACATCATACTGAGATTTGTGAAGAAGCCAAATGCCAAACTGACTTGGCTTTCTTCCTTTAGAATAGGCATGTCAGCTGCTGGAAAAATAATGGTTGCCCTTTTGCATCTGCAGAGCAGCCAGAACTGTTGCAGCCTACTACCACTGTTTCCCCCCCTCATTTTAACAAAAACAGTTACATGGTTTTATGGTCATCAGTATTCCACATCATGTAGTGCACTAGGAATTAAAGTGTTAGTGCCCCAGTTCTGCATATCAAAGAGAAGAAACTATGTTCCCTCTAAGACTGTTAGCTGTGTTGATATCATTCCTCCATGGGGGGAAGGCGTGGTTGGGTCATCTGATGCTCTCTCGCTTTCCTTCAGCTATTCTCCCTGCTGCTTGATTTGACTGTCATGTCTACATCCCGGCACTAGTGTAAGGCCTTCTTTTTTTCAGACAATCTTTTTTTCATTATATCTGATTTGGTCAATCCCAATTCTAATTATATTATATTATACTGTCTTGAGGTTTTTTTGTGTGTGTTTTTTTATTATTATTATTTTGATACTCTATTTAGTAAATTAATTAATTTCTCATCACATTGTTGCCATTTTTTTTTCCAAATTATCTAGCGTCACCTGTTTTCCTATTTCCAGAGGCAAGGATTCTGAGAAATCCCTCCACCCCGCTTGTCCTGGAACCAGGATGAACCATCCCGTAAACTGTTGACATACAATTAGAAGGAACTTCTGAAAGCCAACTAGTCCAGCTCCCCTTCAAGGAACATGGAAATGTGCAGCAAGATTAGGTTGCCCAAGACATGATCCAGACTCACCTTTAAAGTCTCCAAGGATGAGGCATCCACCATCAACAGGAACACAACCTGTTCCAGTGCCTCACCATCCTCACTGTTAAAGAATTTTTCCTTATATCCAAACTAAATCTACCCTCCCTGAGTTTGAATCCATTTCCTCATTTTTCTGTCACCACAGACCCTATTAAAAAGTCTGTTCTCTTCTTTCCTGTAGCTCACCTATAGATATTAAAAGGCCACTATCAAATCAGCTGGGAACCATCTTTTCTCCAGGCTGAAGAGTCCCAGTTCTCACATAATTTTTGTGGCTCTCCTCTGAACGAACTCCAACAGGTCTACGTCTCTCCTGTACTATGGACTCCACATCTGAACACAGTACTCCAGGTGAGGCCTCATCAGTGGAGAGTAAAGAAGCAGGATCAGTTCCCTGGACCATCTTTTGATGCAGCCCAAGGTACGATTGTCTTTCTGAGCTGGGAGGGCACGCTGCTTGCTCATGTTCAGCTTACCATCCACCATTGCACTCAGGTCTTTTTCCGCAGGGCTGCTCTTAATTCTTCCATTCCTCAGTTTGCATTGATAATGGGAGTTACCTCCAACCAGGTGAAAGAACTTACTTGCACTTGAATTTGTTGAACTTCATGAAGTTCATCTGGGCCCACTGCTTAAACCTGTCTGGGTCCCTCTGATGTGTCAACTGCACCCTACATCTTGGTATCATCAGCAACATTGTTGTGGATGCACTTGACCCCACTATTGATGTCACTGATGAAGATGTTAAAAGAGTATCGGCCCCAGCACCAAACCCTGGGGGATGCCAATTGTCACCAGTCTCCATCTAGACACTGAGATATTGCCCACCACACTCTGGACTCAATCCTGCATCCAGTTCTTCATAAATCAAACTGTCCACCCATCAAATCCATATCTTTCCAATTCAGAGAGAAGGATGTTGTGGGGTACCACATCAAAGGCCTTACTGAAGTCAAGATAGATGACAGCAGTGACACTTCTTTTGCCCACTGATGCAGTGACACCATCATAAAGGGCCACTAGATTGATCACACAAGACTTGGCCTTGGTGAAGAGTAGAATGAAAGTATTGCATTTAGTTTATTATCTCAGTTGATTTTAAGTTCTATTCCACATAAATATCAAACTATCATATGCATTTCTAAAATTCTTGAACTTTTTGACAGAAATAATTCTAAAACAGAAGTTGACTATTTTAAACTAAAAATCCTAAATCTGGTTCTCTAATCTGAGCTGAAGTATAATGATGTGGGATTGGTGAATATACTTGGAAAGGAAATATGGGACTATATAAACTAAAATATTTAGGATCCGTCATTCCTTCACCACCCTTTTTTTCTTCATTCATTGTTTTGTTTTAATTTTTTTTTTCTTTAAAATTATATTCTTAGTACATCAGAACGAACATGGTTCTCTACAGTCTCTGGTTCCCAGCAGTAAAAGTACTACCTTAGCAGTTAACATTTTGTGCACACTCAGTTGGAATGGTTTGACACCTTTGAATAGAATAGCTGTCTGAATGACATCAGTCAAGGTTATGTCCTCCTTTTAAAAAAATAAAATAAAATTGTCTATTAATATAACACGACTCTAATCTACTCAATCTAATCAGTCAAATTAATCTTATGGTTTTTTTAGGGTTGCATTCAACTCAAGAAATGCAGCTAACACTATGATGTCTACATCTATGCTATGTTTAAATGCTTGTTCTCCTTTGACATATTCCCCAGAGTAAAAGACAAACAATGGTAGAGCATTTTTCCTCAGGTTCTGTGTTCTCTCGGTGTGTGTTCCAGCACACTCAATACTGAACACTCAGCAAAGCAGGAAGACTTACAGAAAACTTCTGAACTTCCAGATTATTTTTCTTCTTTCAACATAGCAAAGACTGTAGTTATGCTAAGCATTAGTATCCCCACAATAAGGTCAAAAGACATAAAGATAAGCATAAAATAAATGAAACAAGCTTACATGTAACCCAGTTGAAAAGGAAAACTACAGGGATTTAGCAGAAATACAAATTCTGTTTCCTACCAAAGGCACCGCTGTCATCATCACTCCCAGGGCAGCGTAAATATTTTCCTGCTTGATTCTAGAATCTGTTTTGGGTTTTTAATTTAAAAGAATTTTTATTTATTCTATATGTATGTTTCTTTATGATACTAGTATAGAACACTACTGCCCATGTTGACAAAGAGTATTTCACAAAAATCCAAATTTAGATAAATTTACCCAGGCTACTAACAGCATGTCATACATTTAGTCCGTTATTCATCACTGACACAATTCAGTGTCTTTTATCTAGGAAAATGTAAGAAGTTCTTAGAGAACATTTCCTTCACAGTAATTCAATCAGTGACTGCACTCTATGGGAAAGCTGGCATAAAAAAGTGTTGGCAGAAACTAATTCTGAAAAAGGAGAAATTGGTAAAATATTCTGCATGATCAATAGTTGACTATAAAAATCCCTGTCACTGAAGATGAAATGGAATCCAAATCTCACCAGTTTAAGAAATGAAATAATATGTGATTCTGCTTCACCGCTACTACTACTACTACTACTACTACTTTAAAGGCATAAACTTCCATGAAAATCAGATTGTAAATTCAATTCTTAATTAAATAGTTTATTTACTGTAAAAAAAAAAAAAAAAAAGCTTTTTTAAAAAAAACACAATTTACAGTTACTTCATAAAATTGCAATAAACTCTTAAAAGCAGACAGCTGCCAAAAGACAGATAACCAAGATGTGGTGAGTAATTGAGAAAGAGTGAGTGATACAGTAAGAGACTGGTGTCTGAAAAATAGGTAAGAAGTCAACATCTGTCTGTCTTATTAGACACTTCCATCCAGCAGTGAAAAGTCACTGACAGTGCTGTCAGTTAGTGACTCAAGACCATCACTGGGACAATGCTCTTGTTTCACATAAATAAATAATTAAAACAACTAGCTCACAGAATATAACAGGGATGGAAGGGACTATATCTCACTATATCTCTTCCTTGGTACACCTGGCCCACCTGGTATTTTTATTTTATTTTATTTTATTTTATTTTATTTTATTTTATTTTATTTTATTTTATTTTATTTTATTTTACTTATTTTCAAAAGCACTGCTAAGAGGCTGAATACAGTCTAGAAACAGATTTCAGAACCATGGGAGATGGTTTATGGTACAGAACTTCCATACAGCTGCCTGAAGACTGAGTGACAGTCACCTACACCCTAGAAAAATTGTCAAAGGTGCTGGAAGAGGTTGTATTTGTACCATGAAAGACCAAAAATCAGTGTGGACTAGATAGTGTTCAGCTAGTACTGAAGAAAGTAGTAACTTGTGTTAGCATTCACATAATTTAATCTGAATACAGAAGTCTGAGTTTCCCTACATGAATCTGCTGATTTTTATATCAGATTTTGAAGCTACTTAGTCTTCTTTTATATAAGAAGATATTTAAGGTGTGGATCTTAGCTTTCCTCATCTTGATTAAACACACAGATCACCGGACTCTATCTTCAGACTTCTGCAATTTTCCCTTAGTCACTTTTTATAGATGTTACCAATTATTATACATGAGATGAAGAGAGACACAATTCAGAATTCAGTTCATATGAGATGGTAGAGACATGGATTGAGTTTGTGTGGTATTTAGAGTTGAAATATTCCCTCCCAGATGCAGATACTCCCCAGAGGGTAGTAAACTCTTCGAAAAGGCTGACAGTAGCAGGACTAGGGGAAATGGTTTTAAGTTAAAAGAGGGAAGATTTAGGTTGGATGTTAGGAGGAAGTTCTTTACTAGGAGAGTGGTTAGGTCCTGGAACAGTCTGCCCAGGGAGGTTGTGGGTGCCCCGTCCTTGGAGGTGTTCAAGGCCAGGTTGGACAGAGCCCTGGGCAACCTGATCTAGTATAGGTGTATGTTTGGTGGCCCTGCCAGGCAGGGGGGTTGGAGCTACATGATCCTTGAGGATCCAACCCGGGTCATTCTGTGATTCTGTGATTCTGTGACTTAGTTCAGAAATTTTGTGATGCATATAACAGTCTTTGAAATATCTAGCTCCCTAGATAAATTACTATTAGCTTGACACCATCAAAAACAACTTTTGCTGAATTATTACATTATTCTTTATTTTTTTTCTTTCAGAAATGGGTATGTTGAAAGCTTTTTTTTATTTTTTTATTTTTTTTCCTCCTTCCTTGATCCTCATGTTATCATGTTATTCATGTTATCAGTTGGTCATTACTTATCATTCATTGCAAGGGGAAAAAGCCCTGACTTCAGTTACAGTAGGATTGGCCCTAATGATGACAGAATATACTTCAGAAGCTACCTCATTTTGTGCATGACTACTCACTACTTGTTGAGTAAGATTTATGGCATTCTTCTCTAGTAGTCAGATAAAATAGAATACTGTTAATACCAACAGAATAAACTTTATTCCTATTGATTACCTCAAATAAGGCAAACTTTCCTGCAAGCAATCAAATGAAGCATATAGCTAGTTCCATAAGAAAGAAAAAAAAGTATTTTAAATTATGTATTGAATGATTAGATATTTTGATGGAATCGTTTCACATAAAAAGTAAAACATAGGATCAAAATGTGATCAAAATTCTGGGAGGAAAGTGTGTAAGAAATTCATGATGGTAATAATTACAGCTACCAACAGATAAATTGTGCAACCAAAAAAAAAAAAAAAAAAATCTGAATTCTATCACTGGCATGCCTCTTCCCTGAAAAGTGCAGTATATACACATTGTATTTAACAGATTATAGGCATGAAAAAGAACAGTCATCGATAGCAGAAAAAATACAGAATAATAAAGAAAATACAGTATTCAATATATTCAGGGCAGAATCCTTTATTTCGAGGCTACAGTGTTTTCTAAATTTGTACTCTTCTATATTAACAAGGCTTACAACTACTCAAATCCAATTTCAATTGTTATTTGCAGCCCTAATTACCAAACTCTCTGTACAGAACTATTGATGGAATTCTACTTTCATTATCCCTCTGTTATTGCTGGTAGTAAATTAAACACTCAACATAGAATAATTTTCCTCTATTAAAACAAAACTGTGACAAACTGATTAAATTTAAACTGTCAGATCTTATTTCATTTATCACTACTACTCCCACT
Source organism: Coturnix japonica (assembly GCF_054131305.1). Classification (NCBI taxonomy): domain Eukaryota; kingdom Metazoa; phylum Chordata; class Aves; order Galliformes; family Phasianidae; genus Coturnix; species Coturnix japonica. The sequence goes on from NC_140666.1 coordinate 72,969,154, forward strand.
ACAGAATATAACTAGTCATTTTCTTTTCAGATACTTTCATATAAACTTCTGTCATCATGGGATGGTGACAATAGGTGAAATGATATTTTAAAGATATTTAACTGATTTTAAAACTGCTTAGATAATGTCGTGACACTTAGGTTTTGGATTATTAAATGTGATGTGACTATGTTCAAACATGATAATAGGGTTGCTGAATTATGTATTCAGTCCTGAGATAAACCATCACTCCAGCAGGCCTTGGGCAAAACTTATATACACTTATTCACCTGAAAAAAATTCAAAATGAAGTTCAAAGTAAATGTAAAGAACACAGAAAATAACAGAAGATCTGAGATAATTATTTCGTGTTTATTTTCTTTTTACTTCAATCCATTTTCAATTATTTGTGTTCAGTGAAAAAGCTTCATTGACAAATTGTCAATTTGTTGTTTTAGGTACTTGTAATTAACAAAAAGAGTTCTAAATTTGGAGAAAATATTGTATTTCCAGAGCAGCAGAAAGCGTCCCATATTTTTTTATTTTTTTTTTTTAAGATCTAAAAGGTATATAGAATATGAAGTACAGGTAGTTTTAAACACTTTTTTGAAGGCAGAAACAGTTTTGCTAATGCTCTGTAAATTACATTTAATTATGTGTTTATTATAAAAGAGGAATTTCCTAATTCAAAGAGCAAGTCAAACTTAAAATGGTGCCTCCATAAAGTACCTTTACAGCTTACATAAAAAAAGTACTGAATAAACATACATTACTTCATTAGATCCATTTATGAATATATATATTGACATATTCATCATATACAATGTATAAAGGCTGCTCTGAAAGCTAAGTCTCCTATTATCTAGGTCCACGGTGTCAGAAGTAGATGCTGGTGGCATGGCAGTAGAGTCTGAATCTTCCCACCAATAGTCTACTATGCTTCTACTGGTGCAGACATTTATGCACATAGACTCCTGTTCATCACTGGTGAAAATGCAAAGCTAATAGCTGTAACTGTTGAAAAATAGTGATTTGTAGCTGAGAATTTTTTCAATCAGCTTGTGTTATTGTGTTCTTTGTTGTCGTTTCCATGGAAATGAATAGAAGCCATTACTTTTGGAATAACATACTTAGCAGAAACTCTTATTTAACATTCAAGAACAAGGAGTCTATTTGTTTATTTATTTATTTATTTATTTATATTCTGTCTACAAAGCTCTGTTTCCATTGTGAGATATTTGGAGTCCTTTACAGTGCTTTGCAAGACTCGGGAAGAAAATAGAACACTTATCGTATGAGAGTAAATAAGATTACAGGGTAGATTACAGGTAGAGAGGAAACTGGGCAGACTAATTCATTTCTTATCATAGATGTCAATGCTTACCTATGGGTGTATAGCAGTTAGCTTTGCATTGCCATTTGCAAGCAGAGAAGCATTTGTGTTTGCAGATGGGATTTGTACACGCCTGTTGGGGTGCCAGATGTCTGGGATTACCGCACGCTGCTTACAGAAATAGCACAGGTTAAAAAAGGTCTTCAGCCTTTCTTCTAAGGAATGTTCGAATTCACAGTTTTAAATTCTTTTATATTACTAGCTTTTCTAGATCACTAGAAAACAGCAATAATTTTTTTTTATAAATGCAAAGTGATCAATCTCTAAAAACAATAACAATAGAAGCATCTGAACATGAATTACAGTCATTTTATGGACATCTTACGAATTTGTTTTAAATCTATTTATTTTGTTAAATAAACTTGTTAATTTCTTCTTACATCTCTTAATTGTCTCTATACTCATCTTCAGTAGGGAAGCATAAAACTATTTCTAAATGCATAGATGATACCTTACCATGAAGTCAGTGACTCCTTTCACTCCATTTTGTGACACCGGACTATTTGTCAGTATTATCACTATACTATTACAGAAGTGATAGAAGAAAAGTATTACAAGGAGCAGCTGAAGGAATCAGGATTGTTTATCCTGGAGGAGACAGGAGAGATCTCATTGCTCTCTGTAGCTACCTCAAACAGGGTAACAATGAGGCAGTTGTTGGCCTCTTTTCTCAGGTAGCAAGTGTTAGAATGCGAGGAAATGGTCTCAGGTTGCACCAGGGGAGGTGTGTACGGGACAACAAGAAAATTTTCTTCACAGATAGGGTTGTTATACCCTGGAATGATCTGGCTAGTTAAGTGCTGGAAATGTCATCCCTGAAAGTATTTAAGAGACATCTCAGAGACAGTGGATGTGGCATTGAAGGCTGTGGATTAGTGATGGGGCTGAGTATGTCTGGTTATTGGTTAGATCTTATGATTTTAAGGATTTTTTCTAAACTTGATGATCCTGTTATTATATAGTTTAAGTGATCTCAAATAAATAAATGAAATACAAAGTTCTCAAACCTCTCAGACCTGCACTGTACATTTATCAGACCATTATTGATATAATAGGTAATTATTTAAATAAATTGACTGTAATATATGATCTAAGTTGAGACCAAGACTTTCTTAGCATCTTAGATATTGTTTTAAAAAATTATGTTTAGGCTCACTTAAATTATTTTTGAAAACATCCACTTGGAAGAAATAAAAGTGAAATAAAGGAGTAAGATCTATAAATAGAAAGGGTTTTTTTGTTTGTTTTTGTTTGTTTTTTTTAAACACAGATTTCTCTGAAAGTAAAAAACGTCTTGTATCTTATTAACAGTTCTGTAGGTTATCTGATATGTTAAAACATAAATATAGACATATGAAACAGATTTTCCAACTGAAACATATTATTTTGAGTCCTATGGTAATGCACACAGTATAGTTCGATTTAGAGAGTAATTTATTTGTAAAAGACTGGTGAAGGTCATTTTGTTCAATCCACTGCTCAAATTGAGAATGACATAGATCACATTGCCCATGACCTCCAGGAATCTCTGGGCAGCTTGCATTTGACCATCCCTATTGTGAATTTTTCCCTAGCATCTAATCAGTTTCTCCTGTGTTGGAAATGTTGGTTTTGTCCTTCATCATTTTACTGTGCATATTTGTCTGGCTCCACTTTCTATCCATCCAGCAATATTAGGAAGAATTTTAGTATAACATTTTAAAGAATATGAATAAAGCTTTTCTGTTTAGAAGAATTTGAATCAATAGTCCATTAAAACATTAATTAAACTAACAATAAACTCTGTAGGTAAACTGAAGATTAGTCTCTCTTTCACCTTCAAATTATTTTCTATACAAGTTAAAGCTTTCAGTCCTATGTCAGTGTTTAACAAAAAACAGTCTTGAAGACAAATGGAAAGCAAAGATGCACTTATGGCAGGTCATAAATTGGTGAGAAGCAGGTTATAACTCGAAGACAGAGTGAAATGTCAGAGAGCTACAGAAGAAAAGAGACTTCAAAAATGAAAATACAAAGCAAATATACATTAAAAGAAATTTTTAAAAAAGTCAGAGAAAAATAAACAAAAAAAAAAAAAAAAAGAAGAACACTTAAAGAAAACACCCCTTCAGAAAATAGCCAAGTAACCATAGGTTTGCAAATTCAGGCACTGCAGTGCGATGTAAGAGAATAGTTTTATCCATCCTTTCATAAAATTATTGTCTATGACTAAATTACTTATTATCACACTGAAAATACACATATTGGTATCACATTTTATTATTCATTCTTACTATATTTCTCTCTATGATATGCCTGGTTTAGTTCATTCTCAAGTAAACTGTTACTTCCAGAAGTTCTGAAACATATTTAATTCCTCAAGTGATTTTTATCATAAGTAACACTGCCAAGAGGTCATATTTATTATATGTGTTCATTATAAATGTTTGTAATCTATTTACAATTTTTATATAAATATATAAACGTATATATCTATATTGATGCACATAATCATGTATGCTTCAGGATCAGTAGCAGTAAAATGTCAAATATTTGTTCCATAGAATCACAAAATCATAGAATGATTTGGATTGGAAGGGACCTTTAAGATCATCTAGCTCCAACCCCACTGCTATAGGCAGGGACACCTTCTAGACCAGGTTGCTCAAAGTTCTATCCAGCCTGTCTTTGAATGCTTCTAGGGAGGCGACATTCACAGCTTTGCTGGGCAGTCACTTCCAGTGTCTCACCACCCTCATAGTAAATAATTTTTTCCTAATATCTAGCGCAAATCTATCCTCGTCCATCTCAAAACCATTTCCCCTCATCCTGTCCCTACATGCCCTTATAAAAAGTCCAGCTTCTGCTTTTTTGTAGGCCCTCTTCACGTATTGGAAGGCTTCTATAATGTCTCCCTTACATAGTATGGGAATCACAGAACCCAATTTTGAAAAAAACTGTTAATTCTAGCATATATGTATGTGTGTTGTCCAGAATGTATTTTAAACTTGAGAAGTTAGCTTTGAATTGAAGTGCGTTTTGATTCATTTTATCATATATGACATTAATGTATTTGGACATTTGATTTTACAAACCTTTACATCCCATTGTAGACACATTCCACTTCTGGAATTAAGGGCACAGTCTCAGTGATATTCCAGCAGTTTTAACTCCAAGTTCAACAGCTGTTAATAATATTGGCCTAAATATTCCTGATGTGCTTTTTGTACACTAATTTTATGTATATTTTTTATTATATTCATAACTGCTTAGAAATACTAGACTTTTAATAAAATCAAATTCTATATAAACACATAATTGACTATTATCCAAAATAAATTCATTAAGGATAGTAGGCTAAATCCTGCTCCTATTGAAGTCATCTGGATTTCCTGTGAGTTTGCAATCATAGGAAAAAAAAATACACTAAGTAAAACAACCTTTTATGGAATCGTGGAATTACTAAGAAGTGAATTTACTTATAATGAAGCAGTGGGAAACTTCAGAACTGCATTAGAGAAAAGATGCCTGCATGTAGAGAGGAAAAAATAAATCACTATTTCAAAATGTTTTTGAAATATCTTGCAACTTTTATTTTGTTCATTTAAATAGCCTGAGATATAAAATAAATTTTGCAGTGTTCTTCATACACAGCCCTGAAGGAGATCAGGTAGCTCAAGTAGAGTCTTATCACCACTTATAAATAAATTTATTTACTACATACCGTTTTTTTTTCAAACTCAGCTGATTTTACAGATGATGATAAAATGATCAGAAGAGGCAACACTAATGAAAAAAAAAAACCAAAGCAAACAAACAAAAAAAACTACCTGAGTGAACACTATTGCAGTAACTGTACATTAATAATAGTACACTCTTGAAATGCTGTTAAGATGATCACCATTACACACAACTTGAAGACTGCTCCAGACTTATTTGTATCTCTCATTTCTTATATGCATCTTCTGGTTATATTATTCTTTAAAATCTTTCATAACATTTGTATGTATTATAGATATACATCATTTTTCTATATGAACATCTTTACCTTTATATTATTTTCTATATAATAATTTTTCTATATAATTTTTCTATATAATATAGAAATTTATATTCTATATAATATAAATTTATATTTATATATTTCTTATATATAAAGAAAAATTATTTTCTATACGTACCAATATATTGGTATGCTGCCTGCATGGAAACTTGTCATTTGTAATGAGCTGAAAGTTCCTTTATTTTTTGTGGTACAAATGTACATACTGACATGAACTTTCCAGTGATAAACACTGTCTAATGACAGAAAAAAAAGGGAAATAAATCACTAAAATCTCAGAAATGTTTTCTGATTAAATATACAACTGAGTCATTCAGCCACATGAAAAGTTGATATCACAAAAAGAATTATTTAAACATTAAACATTTCTGTGATACGTGAAAGAGGTGTTTTGTTGTGTTTGCATATTCTTTTTTTTTTTTTTTTTTGTCTTCTATAATCACATATTTAGTAAGATGACAAAATGTGTTGTGAGAAAGTTATACAAAATATTAATTCAAGGAAATGACTGACGGATAAAACAAAAAATGACAGTGTTTCTGTCAAGTTCAATTGCTGCTTAATTTGAATTACTATAAACTTCAATGTCTGTAATACTAGCTTTATAAAATGATGATTACTTGCTTGTGAGGCAAGAAATCAAAACTGTCTACATTTTCTTACTTTCTAATATTCCTTTAATTATATTATAAAAATTTGTGTTAAAACAGAAAACACTTTTTCTCTTTTAATGAAAATGTTTAGTTCTTCCCAGGTAAGCTTTCCGTGTCACAAAATTCACAATGTTGAAAAGCTTCAAATGATAATTTTTTTGCAAGAGCTTTATACTTTTAGAAATAAAAATGGACATTTAATACCAATAGAAAGTATATCTGATTTTATTTTCATTGTAAACATTCACAGCCAAGTTATTACTTCGAGACTGTTTGTCCTTAAGAGTAAGTGAAGGAATGAATGATTATTGATGATTCAGTGCCATTGTGAGCAATTTCTTGGCTTTTAAATGGCACTGATTCTTTTGAAGAAAAAAAAAAAACAAAAAAACAACAGATAATGGGGTAGGATGCCCAGTGGACAGATGAAGACAGTCATGAAGTATGTCGAAGAAAAGCTCAAATTTCTGCATTTGGGAGGAAATAATCACATGCAACAGTATAGACTCTCTCTCTGTGGGTGTGTGTAGAAGAAATTTTACAAGAGACAGCTTGTGAATCCTAGCAGTTGATAATTTAGGACAACACAAACCAGTATGTGTTCTTGTGATAGTGAAAGACAGCCCTCTTCAGTACAGGTGGGACCACCATGTTCAGTCCTCAATTCATAATGCTTTCTTGTTGGTTCCTAGTCCCAATTCAAGTTTGAAAGTCACACAATCTCTTCTCAGCATTTCAGTAAGCAGTTATTTGTTTACATAGCAGCCATCTTCATCACACATTTACCTGAGAAGGCATTCAAAATCTTGAACTGAAACAGGTAGTCACTTGACCACCCCTGTTGTTCAAATGAGTTAAAACCTACTCAGAACAGGGGAAAATTTTACAAGTACAAAGACCACTTATTGTCATAACACTACAAAGCCTCTTGCCTCATGAGGCCTTTTTGGTGGCAAGAATGACTACTGCAGATTGTCTACAGGGGTGAGTGGTGGGTGTCAGCATGCCACAGTACTTCTGCTTATGATTGTAAATATATGCAGAAGTGGGACAAGCAGTCTTATTCAGCGGTGTGGCTGAATAGAACTCCCAAAGAAAAGAAACCTTTGATGAAGGAATCGTCTGAGAGGAAAAAACCTCTTAGGAATAAACCCCTCAAAGTCCTGCTTGCTGCAAAGCTTCCTGGCTTTCTCCCGTTCCCTGCAGAGATTAGACAAGTTCTTGATACTAACAAACTTGATACTACAAACCACAGTGGACCCACAATGATGACTCTCTCTCTTGCTTTCCACAAAGACTCCTTGCTTTAATTTCCTGTCTCTTTTCTATCACCTGTCTTTCCTTCCCCATACTCCTAAGCAACAGGGGTTTATAATAAACTGGTTGGGCTAACATTTGACCCCTTGTGTCTTAATCTCATCATTGGGTATGCTTATACTAAAAGAACCTCCTTTCCCTCCTACAAACCAGTATTTAGCATTCTTTGCTTGTTTCCTTTAAGTCTAAATGATTAAATATTTTGATCCTTTTAATTTATAAACAATATAGCATAAGGAAAAAAAAGAAAATTAGAGAATTGCATAAAATGAGACAGTTTGTCATGTTTGCTGCATTAAGGTATGGTTTCCTTAGTGACTTTTTTCTCTCCCATACAGCACACTGTAGAATACCATCCATCTACTTTCTTAAGTTGTATAAGCAATCTTCTTTGTCTATTTCTGTGTATTTTAATACCTGTTTATTAAAATAATTATCCCATAAATATTTTCTAGCCTTCTGGGCTTACATTCAACCAAGCTGCAGTCCTATCTGACTATGCAAGTTAGTCTATTTTTGTTGTTTCTTTTTTTCTGTTTTTAGGGTTTGTTTTTTTTTTTTTTTTTTTGTTTGTTTTTTGTTTTTTTTAATTAGGCCATCATGACAGAAGCTATGCTGTTCATATTTTCTGAGCAGAGAGAATACATCGTGTGTATTTCCTACAGCATCCAATCTATGTGAGAGCATCAGAGTGAGAATTCCTTCTTGAAAACACACTGACGAAAATATTCTTTGACCTTTACACAAGAGAAGGAAAATAGCTCTCTGAAAAATGTGGTTATGGAAACAAGTGCTAAATTGCTTAGCACTGAACAAGAAGAAAACTGATTGTATCTCAGTCTATTTTCTTGTTTTGTCCTGAATAAAGAGAGAAAGAAAGTCTATCTATATATATAAAACTAATTACAGGTCAGTACATATCCTGAAGCAAAAGTCCCATGAAAATTAATACTGACAACCAAGCAATTAAATCTTTCCCTATTAGAATTAGTAGATAATATGCCTCATCATTAGGGATTTGTGGTTGTACAAATCAAGTATGGAATTTTGTTTTTGAGGCAATAGACAAGTACAAGTACAGTATAGTACAAGTGCAGTAACTTAAGATTCAGTTCATTAGTTATGCAAGGTTTATTTTTAGAACAGTTTTTCCCCCCATGTTAAAAACCTAAGATCACAACAGAGACTGAAAGAAGGTAATAAACTTCTGAAAGATGCAAGAAGTTAAAGAGCACCAGAAAACAAGCCTTTCCCTGATGATAAATCAGTATATAAGCTTCTAGAGGATACTTTGATCTGATCAAAAGGGGTGGGTGTTCCTAATATTTCTGTACAAATTCTCAGTTGACAAGAAGGGTGGTTAGGGAAACAGAATGATTTATTGCTCTAGGAGTGTAATAGACAAAACCATTTAAAATAAAGCAAAAACCATGAAACTGAACTAAAAATATCTGGTTACTTGGGGCAGGCAGAACAATGCTCAGGACTTGCCTGTTGTGAAATGTGCTGAGGGACTGCTGAGAAACAAAATGAACAATACATACTGAAGCTTTCCATCTCCTCTTATTTGTGAAATCTAGATTTTCTATCAAAATATTTTGTTGTTGCAGAAACAATGTTGAGACAGGTTCACATACGTTAATGTAACCTGAGTGGGTAAATGTTTAGAAGGGATCACATAAGTTAATGTAACCAGAGTGTGCAGATGGCAGCCTAACTGAAGTGTAACTGTAAAGGTTACCATGGAGGAAAGAAAGGAAAACTGCCCATGTCAACATGGAAGATATATAGATTATGAGAGAAAGGAAACTCAGATAAGCCACCACTACTTCCACCCCAGTAGGTGGCAATGATGAAGATTAATGTTTTGAATGTGTGTATCCCAAGACCAACAATACCAGAATAACAATGTGAGAATACAGCTAGACAGGCTCTGAAATACTCCACTGCAGAAGCCTAGGTGAAAAGTTACAGAACTGTAAGTGACAAGCCAATACTCAACATTTCTGATGCTAAGGCATTTCTGGCACTGTCCTTGTATTTTTATTAAATTATTGAAAACCAGATTTTTCTTTTCTTAATAAGTTGACTGCCAGTGGCATGTGCATGTTGGTGAAGTGATTATAAAAAAAAAAAAAAAAAGAAATAAATTGAAACAATAGATTTAAACTTTTAATCAAAATACATGAGGTTCCCCTGCACATCTGTCTTCTTTAAAATACTTCCTAAAACATATGTAGTATGCATGATGTTGCTAAGAAATATAAAGCAAATGAAAGATCACCTTTCAGAAGTTTATCTCCCACTGAAGACAAATTTAAACCACCACCAACAACAACAACAAAAGAAAATAACCAATAAAACAAAGATGAAATATTAAACATATCAGTAAAGCCACATTATAGAATAAAACTAATCTGGTGGTATAATTGTTTATAAACATCACCTGGAAGAGTCTGGTATAACAACTGCAAATGAGGAACTTACTGTACCTAAACTAAATACTTATATCCTCTAGATATTTTCTTGTCTTACATTCTTAAATTTTCACTGTGAACTTCTTTAAGAACAAATTAGAAAAATAAAAATTAAAATTAAAAAAAAAAAAAAAAAAAAAAAAGATTGGAAGCCTTTTGAAACTGTATGATTGCTTCCTGAATCCCTTATGTTAATCTTCTAGACTTATTCCACTATCAAAAGACAACAGCTTATCTGACAAATACATGCACGTGAGCAATGTAGAAAGACCATAGGAGTAATGTAATAATTATATCATTATTAAACAGGTAAAAGATACGTCCCTAGTCAAACAACTTGTTCATTTTCAAAGTTAATATGTAATATGCTTTCTTGACATCTACATGAGGAGATAAATCTTCCCTTGCTCCAAAATTTGTACATACAAATGATCAATACAACCATATTTGTATTTAAAACTGAAGCATAGTATAAAGACTTCTAAACAAAGTCAGAACAAGAAGGTAACTACAGAAAAGCACATTTAGTATTTGTGAGTCCAAGTCAAAACAGTACTGAACATTCAAGTCAGTATTATTACAAAAGTGAGAAATGATGAGTTAAGGCAAACAATTTATAAACACTTTATAGGGAAGCAGCTTAACTCAGTCACCACTCAGATTCTCTCAAAGCCCCTAGACTAAAGTAGGCTGATAGAACATCTAATTGTCGTATAGACATTTGCATCCATGAAGCAGTTAACTTCTAGAAGGCTAACAGCAATCATCAGTAATGCCATGATACATGATCAGTGAATTTTCCGATGATAATTTTTGTAGATTAGAATTTTCTGTGAAGATTTGAAGTTCAGTGAAATGTAATAGAATGTTCATTCTTCCTCCTTGCTTTCCTTCTTGTAAGAGGCCATGCTTTTTACACTGTTGTCTCAAAAGTTTGCTGAAATGGACAAGTTCAGGAAAGTCCTGACCAAGGTTCCAGTAATCCCTCTGTCTGAGACACACAGAAGGACAAGTCCAGTCAAGCCTCAGCCAAGGTTCGAGAAATCCCTTTGTCTGAGGGTGACAGATGGACAAGTCCAGGAGCTAGGAAAGGGAGATAAGATGCAGATGAATGGCCCTAAAGTGTTCTTTTTGTGTGGGCTTATCTCAAAGAAGGTGGCCATCTCCGAGGTACTCACATGACTCTGACCAAAGCTTCCAGGAATGTCTTGTAGGCTGGAAAGAAGTAGGATAAAAGGGGCACAGGCAAACAACAAAATGAGGTTTTCTGACATCAGATGCCTCACCACATGAACAAGGAGTTTTTCTGGCATCAGAAGCCTCACTACGTGAACACCTGCATGCCTGCATGCTGAAGAACTTCATCCTACTGCTGCCAACAGACTCTCCTGGGCCTGCTGTTCGAGACTCTGCTTCATGAGACCTTGCTACTCTGTGAGATCTCGCTGCTCCTTTCCACCGCCTGCTCTGCACTGCACCTATCTGCTGCTTGCGGCCTGTCTCTCTGCTGCTGCTCTCCCCTATGCCTCTTTCGCCCCTGATCAACGAAACAACGTGCAACGGGATGCTGCTGCATCCAGGTGGTGACTATTCCATGCTTTTACTCAATTCTTGCCTTTTTCTACCTTTTCTATCACCCACTTTCCCATCCCCATCACCCTAATTTTGATATTCGCCGCTCTCCCTTCCCTATCCCCTCAGCTGTCTATTATTTCTAATAAACTGGTTGGATCAACATTTGAATTTTTTTCTTCTTAATCTCTCGCTGGGCATAACATATCAGAAGAACCTTGCCTCCCTCCTAAACTGGAGCCAGACACTTCTGTAATTTAACTTAAAGCCATCTTACTTGTCTCTTCCTTTTTATTATTATTATTATTATTACTATTATTTTGTAATCTTTCTTAAGAGTACTGTTATGAGAAACAAATAGAAATTAAATTGTCATAAAGATATTGGTTTTGGCACTTTTCCATTTGATGCTAATGGCCATAGCTACATTACTATAAGTTCATATGACCCAAAGGGATAGGAAGGACTTCAAGAAAAGATTTTTTTTGAAGTGTTTAAACTGAGCATAATAACACATAAAACTCTAATAAGTTTCTTTTATTATTCAATATGTTCATTTTTTTCACTCAATGAATGAAAAACATTTTTAATCTCATTTACCTTCAACTACAGCTTCAACTACTCATCTATCTCTTCAGAAAGTATCTGTAGCAGTTTTGTTTTAACCTTTGATGAATTCTTATCCAGTTTAGCCCAATCAAGGCAGTCTGTGAACTAGTTTCTGTATCAGACAGTTAAAATTGCTATAAATACTGACATTCACTGATATTTGCTACAGCAATATTCTTTGCTTGGGAAAGGCAGTTTGTTTTAGCAACAGACATCTGTGTTCTGTAAATATCATTTTCAAATTTTGTGCTCTTTCCATGTTAGCTTTTCCTTCAGCTTGTTTGCTGATTCTGCTTTTTTTCCTCCTTTCTTTTGCATCTTAAAAGAGAAATGGAAATGGTCAGTTTTAACGTTCTCTTCTCTGGTTTTCTTTTATCCATCAAAACAATAAGTTCCATGAACAAACCCACAGTGCCAGTTCCACTCATGCTCCTTATAATCCCCAGAACTCACTATTCTTCCACTGTAACCACATTTGAGAATACTTCTCATTATTGATCCTACAGAAATAAAAGAAAAAGCTTAAAGAGATTGATAACGACTATGTTGTCATGGTTGCCTATCTAATGAAAGGTATTATCAGATTACGTAGTTAAGATTGTTACACTGTAATGGGATGGAAAGTACCAAAATAATAATGGTACTGAATATTATGTATTCAGTATTCATTTCCCATCCAAATCCCCAGTAACATTTCAATTTTTACATATTCTTTTAGAAAGAATTATTATGCCCACCAGAAGAGTCACACTACTGATAGCCTGAGCCCTGTATATTAACACTCACACAAATGTGTTGAGTATTGTTAAAATATATATATATATATTTCTTTCTTCTGGCTTTTTTGCTGTTATTGTAGATTCTTCCAGAAGGAGAGCTGCTGCAGTGTCTTTCATCCTTTTTCCCTAGTGAAAAGGAATTAAATATGATACTACCTTTGGCTGACTGCTGTCTCCAAGCCACCAGTACACGGTTTGGGACTTCCTCTCTTTCAGATGCCTTCCTTTGTGATTCATTGTTGCCCCCAGGTACCACTGCTGACACAGCATTGCCTGTGGCTATACATTCCTCGTACATATAGTTTGACACACAAACAATTGTCTGTCACAGGATTTATCTTCACTAACATTATCTAGAATTTGTTTTCTTGGAAAGTCAGAATGTACTATCAGCTTTCTTTTAAAATTCTGTGCAGTGTTCAGTGGTGTTTTGGCATTTTCTTTTGTATAGTTAGGATTAAATTAACAACAAAAGTCAAAACATCTCTAATGTATATAACGTACATAATGACATAAAATTAGAAATGCATTTTTCTGTCATTTAGGTTTCTGGGGAGCAGAATTTCAATTTGTGGGAAAAACTGATGTGAGACAGAGCCAAGTAATATCATTTGGATAGATACTATTTAGCAAAACATGATGTGATATGAGTTTGAAAAAATACAGTGCTGAGATAATAAGATACTATTTTGAAATATTACAAACAAATATTAAAATTAAAATATGAGACTGCTGACTTGTGAACTCAGTTCCCTCTAACAAATTATCAGTGTAGGGAAAAATAAAAGGACAACTTTCCAGGCAGAGAATCAAGTATGTGATAGCTGAATTTGATCTAGCCCCTTTTTAGTGATAGGATGTCTTATTTTATAGTCTCTGTCAGACCAAGATTCGTAAGGTTGGTAATTTACCGTCATGAATATTCCAGTAGAACAGCTGCATGACGAAAGAAAATCTCATATTTGAAATGATGAGACATTAAGAAATTTCTAGTAAAGATATGTCACTTAAGTTTGACACAGCTGAAATGTTGATTACATGACAACTTATTATGTTTTATATATTATTACTTATTATGTAACATATATTATATTTTATATAAGTTATATAAGTTATATAGGTTTTATAATTACATAACTTATATAACTTATATAAGTTATTAATATTCCTTTAGTTGCCCTTAGACATAACAATGTTTATATAATTTAGTAGGTATAATTAACATAGTACCTCAGTTGGTTTCTTACCCGTATGGTCTTAGTTGCAATGAAATTCTAAAACTTTTAATATCTAACGTGCTCAGTATGTTGGTCAAATCTGTTTGTTGATATTCTAAACAGACTACTCATTTTCTATTAGAAAATTAAAAATTCTTGGACAAAAAAATAGTTGAAATACCAACATATGAGCTTCTAGATAAGAAATTTCTCAAAAATATTTTCATTATCAGTTGCTAATTTGTCTACTGAACTTTTCTATGTGCATTATTGTTGTCATTCCTGAATGCTCTTGTAAATCAGGCAGCAAGTATATATGTTTGATGTTTAGTTACTAGGTAATATTATTCTCAGACTTGGAATAACAGGTTTGGAAACATAACATTATTTGTTATTCTGAAAGTGCTAGAGGCACTTAGTATGAATGTACTTGATTATTTGGTACGCTGATTCCAATCAGACTTTAGTCAACAGAAAATATGGTGATAGCTGGCAAAACTAAGCAGTATTGTGTACAAAAAATGTGAGTGAAATGTTTGCCCCATCCCTGGAGACATTCAAGGCTGGGCTGGATGTGGCTCTGGGCAGTCTGCTCTAGTGGCTGGCTACCCTGCACAACGCAGCGGGGTTGAAACTAGATGATCATTGTGGTCCTTTTCAACCCATGCCAGCCTATGATTCTATGATGTGTTGAATGTTGTTAAACAGAATGTTGACCATATAATCAAAGGCTTTTGAACTACGGCAAGTCTGCTTGCCTCTCTCTGTTATTGCTTCCACATCCTCCTCCGTGGGTTCCTTAGGCAAAACTGCAAAGAGAAAGTAACTGTCAAATGGATGGAGGGATCCTTTCTTGTTCTGGTCATTTGCAGACCTTCATCAAGCTCTTGTCGTTTATTTTCTCATATGCTACTTTTCTTCTTTTCCACTTATATTTTAGTTGACACCACTCTTTTTTCTCTTCATCCTTATTTGTAACATCAAGATATAAACCATGTAGTTCATGCTATGAGTATAGGTTTGTTGATATAATTCATACTTACTACTTTAAAAGATAAAAAATGTATTTAAATAAATTCACAAATCTGCAGATTGTAAACCATCTTCTCCTAGAGCAGAGATAACTAAGAGTCAAGAGTGCAAAAATTTAGAGAAGATAGGCATGCAGCATATTCCTTTGAAACAGTGACAGCTGGGGTCTTGATCACTTGTACATACAAATGCGAAGTATTTTACTTGTATGAAGGCTTTACGATCGTTAATGGCTTTATGGTCTCTCACCTCCAACTGAAGCAGTAGTTAGACCAAGTGACACCAAGGTGGTAGAGTGGTAAAATGGCGATTTATTGAAGAACACACGACCTTATATAACCTACGTCCATTTTGTCTACTACCACTGCATTACACGACAGTAAAATTCTTCCAGAATATGGGGGAGGGCCTGTCACGTCACACCTCGATAAGATCCCCGCATTTCGCCTAATACAACACTTGTATTAAAAAGATTTTATCATTCTTTACTAACTGAACTGATTTAAATCTTAGAGTTCAATTGAAGACACAGACTCCATCAGTTTTATCTTCCAGTGTGTGAACTGTCTTCGCCATTGGAAAAAAATCAGATAAGTACGAAAAACTAAAAAAAAATAAATAGAACTTAAACAACAAAAAGCCAAAAATATAAAACATCAGCAAATCATAAACTTAATATATATATTTGTCTTGTTTCTTGTACTAAATGATTTTTATATGAAGAACGAATTCCTGCAAAAAACCAGACATATTAGAATTCTATAATAAATAAATCATAGACTATCTATTTTGTCTGTAAATGAGCAATAGTGAGCAAGATGAGGCAAAAAGACATTTAACAGTAGAAAATATTTCAATAAAATTCACCTGTGTATTCATTCATGTATAGTTTTCTGTCTTTCTTAGGGTAGAGATCATCTATGCCTTTTAAAGTGTTGCCCTCAAGAAGCCAATTCTTTCTCTTTCTTTCATGTCCTGAAACTCTTTTAGGTATGCCAGCTAGAGATCAAGTCCATGCCAGCTTCTTTACTCATTTTCATCAAACATAAGAGCCATCTAGTCTTATTCATTTTTCTGGCATCCTGGGATATCAAAATATCTTACCAAAATCCTAATTCTTGAGCATCCTTCCTTTTGCTTTTGTCTTGGATAAAAGTATGTTGTTTGCTCTCCATTACAATAAGTTGATAGAAGATAGTTTATACAACTCCCATTTAAAATGATATTTATTAAAATTGTTGTTTCTTATTATTTTCAAATGTTTGATTATTGTTTTCCTTCTACCAGTTTTTACTATACCAGTAAAAATATGGCACCACAAGTAGGCCTTTAAGTAAAAACAGCACTTCCTAACATACTTCAGATTTGTGACTGATCCATTAAATATTTTAGGTGTTGTATTCATGGAGAAAATCACATCACAGGGTTCTGTGCTTTTTTTTAAAAAAAAAAAAAAATTTTTTATTATTATTTATTGAAATAAAATAATAAAATCACTTTTCCTATGATTCACTAATGGCTTTCCTACACATGTACATCCAAAAAACATAGTGCAAAGTATATATTGAAAAACAGTTATAGATGTTAACATTTGAATAAACATGCAAAATTCAAGAATTCAATTTTAGAAATACAACCAGCTGAACACTGGATTACCATTCATCTTGTGGGGACTACCTTAAATAGTTATGCTCACCTACTCATGTAAAATGTTGAGGAAATAGACTTTACAGTAATGTGGACAGACACCAAGAATGACTTCACAGAGTTCAGCTCTAATACAGAATTATCTGATTCCATTTAGTCGTATTATTTCTTCTATTTTGAATTCATTTTTCTCACTCAGAAATGGGATTTGCATTGCAATTGCTTCTGGTAATCTAGATTTTTATTTTTATTTTTTCCTTTTTCTTGTTGTAGTTTGCAATGTAAACTTAATATTCTCTTTGCTGGTAACTTGTGACTAAGTAGAAAGTTTTGTGATGCTTAACTGGTTTCTCTGGACCATTTCCTTAAATTCATTTCTTCCAGTTCCAACAATTTCAGAATAATCTGTTGCAGAATATGGAATGGAAATTTTTGATGGAATTCCTAAATATTTGTGTAACAGAGAGGCTCCTGCTAAACATAAACTGTCCCAAAAATCAGGTTCATTGTATCTGAGATCTTGTAGTTCATGCAGTTGCTTGTCACATTTCTAATTGCTGAGCATAATATAACCACTCTGTGACTCAACAGAAAGTGCAAAAATTAATAAACCATAGTTTAAAATAGAAATAATCTTCTCAGTTCAAAGGATTCTGAGCAGATGTTAATCACTGTTCTGATTAAAAAGTATCTATAGTGAGTGCCAGCTTGAAAATGTAACCATCATGCTCACAAGTTGTACTGAAACTTTCCCTTCTGATTTTAGGAACTATTTGTTTTGGCATAGAGAGCTATATCTTGCACTATATTATTGAAGCATACATCAGACTGATAACTGTGATTTGCTACTAGTGACAGAGTTGCTTTCTGTAAGCCACAGGAGGTTAATGACCTTCTTAGCAAGGTTGAGGAGCATGAAGCATAGTTCAAATAGGTTTTCTGTCCCTTATGTCCTGGATGAATAACAAATTTAGCAAGGACATTATAAATCTTTGAAATAACAGCTAGAGCAATAAAAACCAATAATTGAAATTGTGATGAAGCAATATTATAATTAGTGTAAATGAAGCTGCTCAGACACGGCTTGTTGCCTGTATTGAGGACAAAGATTTCATTCTCTCTAAGCCAAAAAATAAGAATTAAATATATATTTAAAAAGAAAAGCATACGTTATAGGAATAAAGGAGTTATTGGGGATCTTATCCTAATATTTAAAATGGATATGTAAATTTAAATTAAATTAAAATGCAGTCAGAATGGGTTCACACACAAGATCATAAACATATTCAAATGAAGGCCATGAAGGCTGTGTAGGTTCTTTCAGTTCTTCCTGTGTCACTTCTACCACTTTGTGTCAGGCGAGTAGTTATGTCTCTTCTCCTAGTTATTTGCTTAATAAAACAGCAGATTGAAAGATGATATTTCTGTTTTGCAACACACTTGGAACTTTCAAAATTCTTACACCATTTTCTTGAAACACTTTCTTACCAAACTGCCTGTGTATCATTTGGAACTTCCCCTTTAAGTCATTTTCTTGCTTCTCCAACCAATGATCTGTTGTACTCCATGACAGCGTTTGACAAAATGGCGCAGTTTTACAAATGCCTGTTTATTAAAACATCTGAATTCTTCTTGTACACCTCCGGGGATATTCTATTTAGCATTTTTTGGTTTCAAGCTTTTGGCAAACTAGAACCCTCTTTTATCATCACATGTTGTCATGGGTTAAGCGTATTGCATATAACTGTATATAATATATACACATATAAAATACATATACATATGCATATATATATACACATATACATATATGTACACACACACACATATATATTATACATATATACACATATATAATATATTGTCTATAATTGTATATAATTGAAATTAAGGCTAATGAATCAAGCAAAATAGGAGAGAGAGAGTCCCAAAACCGAGAGGCCTACTATAGCTCTAGGCGAAACGGCTGGAATGCTCCCCCACGCTCCCCCCTGGCTCCGAGGATTCAAGAGAGCGAGTCCAGACCCAAAGTGAGATTATATAGTGTCCTTCTCCAATGACTTATCACTGACTGTGATGTTCTCTGGGATATGTAGTCTTCATCTGTGAGCTGCACATTCGGTAAAATTAATGTAATTGCTTTACATGATGTTATGATGTGGAATACTGATAGCAAAATTACAAAACCATGACACATTATTCCTGTTGCACATAATTTAGTAGACTTCTCCTTGCTAAAAAATATCTTTAAAAATAAATAAATAAATAAATAAATCCATAGTTGGATACAAAGCAACAAAATAAGTATTTAAGTATTAAAAATACACAGTGAGTAGTAAAAACTAAATGTCCTACTTTTAAAGCATTATTGGCTGAACGATTAGTGTCATTTGCTACACTTTACAATAAAGTATGAAAACCTCTGAATCTTAATTTTCATAATTTATCCTAAGAAGTTCCAGTCTTCAGATGCAGGATAAATTCATGCTGTTTCTGTTTTTTGGGTTTTGTTTTTGTTTTCCAATAGCAGGGTTTTCTATGAGAAATATAATAATACTCAGGAATAAGCAATTTTTTTCTTTGTCTGCAGTAAAACCAGAAGTAATCATTTGTGCCATATTTTACACCCAAGTCTCTTAGAAGTTACAGAAATACAATTCAATGGCTTTATTCCTTTTTCTGTTTGTGTGTTTACATTCTTTATTTCTGAAGTATGTGTATGTGGGATGCTCTATAAGTAATGCTTCCTATTTTATGATGTCAGTTCATGATGTCAGAAGCAGATGTTCATGGTAAGGCAGTAGAGGCTGAGCTTTCCCACCAATAATCCAATACATTCTTTTGCCATTGCAACAGAGGAACAGTCTGAGAAAATATCATCTGACACAGAAATGAGTTTAAAGCAAAGCTGTTGGATTGAGTTTCTCTATGCAGAAAAAATTGCACCCATTGATATTCATCGATGCATGCTGAACATTTATAGAGACCAAACATAGGATGTGAACACTGTGAGGTGGTGGGTGGTGCATTTGAGCAGTGGTGACAGTGACAACTGGTCAGCTGGACTGATGCAATTATTTATGAGAGCAGCATGTAGGCTTTTGCTCATCACTGGAGCAAATGCATAACTAGTGATGATGAATGTTGAAAAATAATGTTTTGTAGCTGAGAATTTGTTATACCAAACAGAGTTGCTGTGTTCATTGAAGTTTCCATGGAAATAAAAAGGATGTATTATTTTCAGTACAATTTACGTACATTAAGTGCATATTATTTCTGAAAGACTGCTGTAGCAGTCATCCCACCTTCATAAGCACTTCCATGTGAAGAATTGTACAAACTGCCCCTCCACTGACATCTGTTATACACCAATAAAATTTAACAGGGCTTCATTTAACATGGTAGAATAGGAGACATAGCTTTTGGAACAGCCTTTATAAA
Organism: Coturnix japonica; assembly: GCF_054131305.1. NCBI lineage: Eukaryota > Metazoa > Chordata > Aves > Galliformes > Phasianidae > Coturnix > Coturnix japonica. The sequence continues at coordinate 72,989,312 of NC_140666.1, forward strand.
TTGGGAGGAGACACTGACTCCATTAAAGGTAGAATGCCACTGCAGAAAGATCTTGAGAAGTTAGAGAACTGGGCAATCACTGTGCACATGAAGTTCAACAGGAGCAACTTTCAGCATCTGAGACAACTATTCCCACTTCTATCATCTGACAATGAATATCTAGACTCCCAATCTGTATGATTCACAGTGTATCATGTGAAGTAAGATGACAAGCTGTGTATGAACAAAAAAGATTTTTCCCTTCAAAATACATTCCTTTACAGATACTGATGTTTCTACATCTCTAACATGGACAATAAGGAATGAAATGTCAGAGACAAAGAGGTAGTAAGATAAGCTGGACTTTGTACAGTACAGTCTTTTTTTGGCTTATTACTACCCGAGGCTTCAAAACACTGGTTAAGCTCACTGACATTCAACAGCACTTACTTAAAAGTATTGTCATGGTTACTATATCCGTTAGTTCAAACATTGCAAATGGACATATTTGCGTGATACACACGTTTGTGTATATGTGTATATACATGTATACATGATGTGTATATATTATTTCTATAACTTCTTTCTTACTCATATCATTCTTATGTGACAGTGAACATATCTTTATCTGCCACTGTCATGTATAAATTTCCTGGCTAAGTCACTGCAGTGTTATAAACTACATGCAAGATTATTTCTGGTTAGAATACTGGGTAGTGCTCACCTCACGTCACTGTAGAGCTTTGACATGTTTGTTAGATGTTAGATGTTAGCTATATATTGTTAGATGTTAGCCATATATTTTTTTATGATTAACTGTATATACATCTTTCAGGTAAGAGTCATCTTTTTATATATATACTTGTATAGTAGAACCTCGTGTGTTACAAGCTTAGCTATTATTCTAACTAGTTCATTAATAAAACTCATTACAATGCTATAATCAAAACATTCTACTCCAAGGCTCACTGCTGTTGTCTTTCCCACAGATTATAAGGACTAAGCTAAATCATCTGCAATACATATGTATATGAGACATATACTGAAGGTGTTTACTTAATTAAAAAATAAAAAAAAAATTAAAAAATTGATATATCCTTGGACGTAGAAGTTAGTTAAATACTTACAGATAATTTTTTGGATTTTTGTATGCTCTAACTGGATCAAATGACCTTGTCACAGTATATGTAACATTTTCGAAACTGCTTAAGAAAAAAAGTCATCATGAAGCAGTTGTTGCAATCTCATTGTCTGATCACATTGTGCTACAAGAATATTAAATGTATCAGATAGACTTTGAAGATCTGCTGAATAAAACACACCTTGAAGAGCCAAAAAACTCACTCACACGTCAGATATAAACTCCAGTCTTGTATCTTTGACATATTCTTTGGCCTGGCCATAGTCCGAGTTACAGAGCAAAGCAAGTCTGTATAACAATAGTTGGAGATTCTACCTGCTTTTTTTTTTTTTTTTTTTATTTTCTATAGTTGCAGAATCAAGGCAAACAGGGCGGAGGGGAGAAGAAGAGGTTGTTTTCATTGTGATTATATCATGATTCAACAGTTCACATCTTGTTTGTTCAGATGTAAATAGCACCATGACATACTAAGCAGTAAAAGAGCAACACATTGTTACAATGTTATAATGTTTAAAATGACATTTAAGTACTTGCAGAGAGGATGCACAGAGGTGCCAGTCACAGATTTTAGATCTTATAGCACTTAAAAGTAAGTAAATATTACTCAGAAATGTAGCAATGGCTTTCATGGATACTCTATCTAGATGGATGGCCAGCACTGCACTTTCAAATCTCCCAGTAGCCCCCACTTTCATGTGGTTGTCTTTGCATGGTAGATTGGCTTCAGTGTGCATGAACTGAATCTCTTTTAGATTTAATTAATCTATAATACATGCTCCAAGGAGATGATCTAGTGCATTCTTGGTTTAAATTTGCTTTTCACCTATGGCATCCAACTAGAGATAATCCAAAGTCAGATGTGTAAGCAGTATGCATAGTTTGCACTTCAGGTCATGAACCTCAGCTCCTTTAATCTATACATTTCCATTGACCTTCTTGCTAATGTATGCATAACCACTGAATCCATCTGGCTTGGAAGTATCTTGTCTCCTAATAGCTCATATCAGTTGTCTAGAGAACATAAATATTAAGGCAAGTATTTAATGAATGCAGCCTTCATGAGCCAAAGAAAGTGTATTTAATAGGACCTACTGATTCTCTTTTTCATGAATATGACATTAAACACAAAACTGCTTAAGAAGATCTGAAGTTTATAGTATTACTATGGTGCTCATTAAAATGAACTGGGTAGTCAGGAGTCCTTTTTGAACATTTTATTTAAGACATTTTTGAGGTTGCAGAGGTGAGCATTAAAACATTGGTGGCTGCCACATAATCATCAGAGTTAATTCTCAGTTAAAAAGAAACAGAAGTATTTCAAAGAAACTGCAGTGACTGTTGACTCTTCAGATTGTGATCTGATTATTTTACCATTTTTGTCATGTACTACAGTCTACAGTGCTTAGTGTAACAGAAGGGATTTGCTTACACATTGCTCCTAGTATAAAGTCACTTTAAATTAGATGGACTAGTAGACAAATGCTCTTAAAATCTCCCAGAGCGATATATTGTTATCTCTTTTGCTCGGTAATGAGAGCTAAAACAGGACAGAAGATTTGTAAGATACTAAGCATAGCAACAGAGGGTAAAATTCTCTTATCACACACTCCATAATATTTAATTTGTTTAGCTGAACCAACAGGAAAGAGAAATTAGCATGTACCCACTAGGGAGAAAGATCAGAATGAGAAATACACACATACCTGTAAAATAACACAGATACTGAAGATGATCAGAGATTTTAGCAAGTACAAGGCAATGTAATAGAAATAATAATACAATATAGTTAATATTGTTATTTAATCTGTGATTATGTCTTCTTAATCAGGAAAAGGCAAGTATGGCACAAAAACTCATAGTAGAGAAACACAGTTAATATTCCAGATAGTATTTTACTAACTGATAATCAATGTTTCCATATATAACCCCAGTTAATGTTCTAGGCATCATTATAGATAGCAAAATCCACATCTAAAATGTTTCCTTTCACCTCTCCTTTTTTTCTTTTTTTTTTCTTTCTCATTCGTTCCACCATTTGTTTCTCATTTGATCCACCTCCTTCCCTATCTTCACTTGTACTTGCTAGTAAATCTTTTAGTGTTGCTTTTAAAGTTATATATATATATATATGTATATATATATATATATAATCAGATCTTGAACATCATTTTGTTGTTTTTGTTGCTGAAAGACAATCAAAGAAAAGAAAAGAAGAGGGTAAAATAGATAAAGATGGCAAGAAAATGAACTATCTTGAAAGCCCCAAAGAGAATTAACAGTGTGGACTGAACAGCTCCTTCTAGACTGGGAACAAAGCCATTGAGAATATCTCTTGGGAAAAAACAGAACACAACAGATAAAAACACCAACATTCCAAACCAGCTTGTAAGAAACATTTTTGTTTATTTGTTTTAATTTTTATCCTCATTTTTAACATTTATTGTAATTGCCCTTTGCCCTATTTCTTCCTCAAAATCTCAAATTTAAAGTAGTCTAAACTCATTGCAATTTTTAAATTATTATTTGGGAGAGGTTGCTCGCTGCAGATAGTAAACTGTTTAAATACATAACACTTCAGGAAAATTCAGTATCATAGAATCATAGAATCACAGAATTACCCAGGTTGGAAAAGACCTTGAAGATAATCAAGTCCAACCGCAGCCTAACCATAGTATCCTAAATCTAACAACCCTCTGCTAAATCATATCCCTGAGCACCACATCCAAACAGCTCTTAAACACATCCAGAGAAGGTGATTCAACCATCTCCCTGGGGAGTCTATTCCAGTACTTAACTACCCTTTCTGTAAAGAAGTGTTTCCTAACATCCAACCTAACCTTGCCCTGACGCAACTTGAGGCCATTTCCCCTGGTCCTGTCAATTGTCACTAGTGAGAAGAGACTTGGAACTGGAAGAGGGCAATAAGGTCTCCCCTCAGCCTCAGTAGTAGGTGAGTAAATGCTCAAGAATGAGTACTGGTATATTATACATACCAAGGTGATACTGATATTATTTTTTTATCATTTCTTTTTATTATTATTATATATATATTTTTTTACCTTTACTGAAATAAACATTTGTCTGGTACACATTGGCCTGATTTCAAATGGACTTCTCAAAATCACAGTGCCTTATAACAGCTGTGTACATGATTAATTTAGAAAGAAAGATATACATGCAAATACAAAAGAGCTGACAGTCTTCAAAGTAGGCCAATAACTTAACCATATGTGTTGGGATATTCATGAGCACCTTTTCTTTCTTCAGAAGCCTATTATTATTATTATCATTATTATTGCTGTTGTTATTTTACATTAAAATATCTACTTCTAGAATGCTGTAATTATAAAAGAACCCCCTTCTGTACTATCTCCCTGAATTAAAAGATGTGTGTTTTTTTTTCTCAATTTATACCTTTAAATTTTTTAATAAACACTGTTTACTAAGTAGGTGAATTACTGTTTATTTATTAAACCTTAATGATTTTGGATAGTTGTTGGTTAAGTCATTGCATAGCAGAATACATTAATTTCTACCTTCTTCATTATAGTAGTAGATTTGCAAAGCTATGCACACAATAGTGATTCACATACAAATGGATATCTTAGGTAATGAATAAGACATATTACAAAAGCAGTCTGAGAATATGTTATCAGATTTTATACAGTGATCAGAAACATACCTCATAAAAATTAACTGCTTTATAAGGATTCCTTCATACAATCACTATATTCCTCTCCTGGAACAAATATGAAATAAAAGCATACACAAGCTAGAGTAGAAGAAAATGGAAAGGTGAAAGAAAAAGGGGAAAAAGAGCATATTTGTCTCTCAGAAGTACTGACTCTTCCTTGAAGTATGCCTTTGACATTATTATTGTTATTTTCTTTACTAAAGGTGATGAGAATTCCATTTATCTTGGTACTTACAAAAGTACGTGTAAGAGGCCATGCTTTTTACACTATTGCCTCAAAGTTTTTTGAGGATGGATGAGTACAATCAAGTCCTGGGTAAGGGTTGAGAAATCCTTTTCTGAGGGACACAGATGGACAAGGCCAGGGGCAAAGAGAGAGAGATAAGCTCCAGATGAATGACTGTGAAGTGGTCTTTTGTGTAGGCTTATCTCAAGGGAGATAGCCATCTCAGGGGTACTCACATGACTCTTACCCAAGCCCACAGGAATGACACATACGCAGGAAAGAAGTAGAATAAAAAGGGCATGGACAAACCATGTTTTCTGACATCAGATGCCTCACAACATGATCAAGAAGGTTTTTTGACATCAGATGCATCACAGCGTGAAAGAGGAGGTTTTCTGACATCAGATTCCTCACGACCTGACACCTGCATGCTGAAGAAGATGCCTGCATGCTGAAGAACAAGACAGGTATCTGGCTTCAGATACATCACTGCTGCTCTACTGCTGCCCTACTGCTGCCAGCGGACTCTCCTGGGCCTGCTGTGTGAGACCCTGATCCATGAGACTCTGCTCTGTGGGACCCTGCTGCTTCTTCCACCACCTGCTCTGCACTGACCGGCTTGCTGCTTGTGTCCAGCCACTCTGCTGCTACTCTCCCCTGCACTTGTGCCTCGGACCAACGGAACAATGTGTGATGGGACGCTGCTGCATCCAGGTGGTGACTATCCCCGTTTTACACAATTCTTGCTTTCTCCCTACCTTTCCTATTGTTTGCTTTCTCCTCCCCATTACCCAAATTCTCAGTAGTCACAGATCTCCCTTCCCCATCTTTTCGGTTGATTATTATTTGTAATAAACTGGTTGGACCAACATTTGAACCATTGTTTCTTAATCTCACGGTGGGTATAATATATCAAAAGAACCTTTCCTCCCTCCTATAAAGTGGAGTGAGACATTACAGAGACAGCTATTCAATTTTGTCATGTAAAATACCATGTGAAATTTCTGAAACAATTGTAACTAATCACTGAACACTAATACATATTATGAGTATTAGATGTCTGATAAGGAAAGAAACTTCTGCCTACTCAAGGAGCAAAATAAAATAAAATTCTGAAAAAAAGATCAAAATCTGTCAAGAGGAACAGTTGTTAAGAGGGGACTTCAATCTCTCTAAGTATGACAGATTTGTTCATTTTTATCATTTTTTTTATTGGAGGTAAAATATGCTGAGTGTTCTAGAAAAGCATTTGATATGACAGATGTGATAGATGATAAAGAGATTATTTGGCAGAAACTGAGGTGAGAAATGATGAGACTGATTGATTACTAAGATTTCAGAATTTTTTGCAACTTTAGGGACTTGTTCATAAATTTTCAAAGTAAATACTGGAAGGAAATAATGATGAGAATGTCTAATTAATTGTGTCTTACCCTAACTTTTCTAAATAAAGTTCATCTTAGTCTTTATAGACTAAAAATAAAATAAGTTTATACTTATTCTATATAAATTTAGTATTCCAATATTTAATTATATTTGTATCAAAGCTTGCTAAAAGGTGTGTTTATTCAGATTCACTTTATATTCAATATTTTAAAAATAATGTGTAACTTCTTGCTTGCTTACTTGTTTTCCTCTCTTCTTCCTTCCTTTCATTCTCTATCTATCCTCTCCTTCCTAAATTCAACACATAATACGGTATTTAATTAGCTGATAGGCATGTGTAGAATACAAATGAGGGGATAAACAAAACTTTCATTGCTTGTTTGTGTTCTATCTTGCATAATAGCTAGTATATGTAACTTTGCTACCAATGGTTCATTTGTGAAACATCATCATAAAGTATCAGGTTTCTGCATCATAACACAACACATTAAATTTTTCATCATTAGTACTATCTTCAGTTCACAATTCATCTGTTTCTGAGAAAACAGCATCGAAATGTGTGACTTTTTATTGTTAATAAGTCAGGTTGTTGTTCTGTTTTTTCTACTGTCTGAACAAACTACAAGATAAGCTCACTAAGCAATCTAGAAGCCTATTAATACCCCTTCTGGTAGAAGGACACAGTATATTGTTATGGCATATTATCAACTGAGAATCATGCTAACAAAAAACAGTCATTTTATAAAAAGTCTTGAAACTTGCCTCTGTAATGCATATCTCCAACTAATGTACACACTTGTAAGAAATGCATATTCATTTTTTTTTTTTTTTTTTTTGAGAAGTAAATCAAAATACACGAAATAAACAAAACAAAAAAAGAAATAAGAAAAAGCTGCCTGGATAAACTGGTGTTAATGACATCATAACTGATATTTCCTTCCTATTTCTTGAGAGAAATCAATAAAAAAGAAACAATTTATAGATCATTATCAGCATTACACAGAACTAATCAGAAGTGAAATTGTGTCACTGGTTATCTATATTTACCTATGCCCACGACATGGGACAGCTGTCCCGTAGGGCCCCCGGCCCGGGAAGGAGGGAAATGGGATAAAAACAGCAGCAATCTAAGGAGGAAAACTTATTTTACTAAATATGATATCGGAATACAAGATAACACAATATAATGTAATATAATTGAGGCTAATAAATCGAATGAAACAGAGAGAGAGAGTCCCTGAAAACCGAGAGGCCTACTGTGAACTCTAGGTGACACAGCTTCCCACTCTCCAGGAGTCCGAGAGAGAGAGAACTCCAGCCTGGGAGCAAGATTATATAGTGTCCTGGTCCCGTGACTTATTCCTGATCGTGATGTTCTCTGGGATATGTATTCTTCTTCTGTGAACTGCACATTCAATGAAATTATCTATGCTTTACATGATGTTATGATGTGGAATACTGATAGCAAAATTACAAAACCATGACAAATTGGAATAGTTAAAATAAAACTAAATACTTTGGTATTCTAGCAGAATAATAAAAGAAGTATTATTTTCCTTCTTGTGGAATAAACAGAATACATAATAAGCACTTGCAGCACTACATGGAATCAATTTGACTGGGGAACAAATACATTTATAACTCACTTGTGGCTTTGGCTTCAGCTGATTTAAGAGGTGTTCTCATTACTTGTGGAATATGCTTGCCATTCTGTATGTGTCTAGACACTCTAATGCATGTATATTAAGTTGGAACTTCATGGAAGAAATTGTAGTATTGCTGACTAGTAGTAGGACTAGTAGTCATAAATAGTCATATAAAATAACCAATGAATACTGGTGAGTCCAAAATACACAAAAGCAAGACCTCATCAACAGGAAAGCAACATGAATATATTACCCCCCAGTACATCCATATTTAACAAATTAACAAAAAGTAATACTTTTCATATTTCTACAGTGACCTCTGATGAACAAACTCATAATCTCATACCACTTAGCATGCACTAAGACCTCACTCTCAAAACATTTCAGCATGTTATTCTTTTGAGTTTACACAACACCTTACTATCAAAGGCTTGATTAGTCCATGCTCTGAGCTGGCCAAGGTTGTTAGGACATCATAGTTTGGTGCAAACCTGAATAATTCTCCAGCTGAGATTTCAAGAGATTTTAGTATATGCTTGGCACTGTACTACTACTACAATTAAAGATTCAAATAGAAAATTTGGGGAAAATTAAGATAAGTGGGCTCCAAGTGAATGCAGTATAGCAAGTGAAATGGATTAAAAGTGACCAATAATTCTAGAAAACGTTGTTAGCTCTTGTAGACATTCATGTTCATGTAAAAATGGATGCTTATTTTCAAGATTCTGCAGGTTGTTTGCTCTTAAATTCTGTGGAAGAGATTTCTGAGAGCCTTTATTTTTGTATGGATAAGAACTAATATAAGCATAATAAATTTCAAAACAGGCAAAGAAAAGATGATAAAAATAAAATTAATTTTCTTTTTATTTTTTCATAGCTGAAACAATATGCTCTAATTAGAAACAATTTAGCAAATAATTTAGCATGAATTTAAAATTGTCTTCACAGCTGATAATATTAATTATGGAAAAGTGTCTACATTAAGATAATTAAAAACAAAATATAAAAGCCATTTTTTCCATGTTGCTTTATTTTGATTAATTTGCACTCAGCAAACCAGCACATAAATAAATTCAGCGTTGTAGAGTGTTTCAGAGGTTATTGTTTCAATGCTGCTTTCCCCCCCACTCCTCCCCCCTCCCCAATTTTAAAAACTTGTTACTGGACTGATTTTTTTCTGTGTGATTTCTATGAAACTAAAATCCAAAACTTCGAAATTATTTTAATTTTTATGGCACATTTTTAATAGTAAAAACAATATATAATAGCTCAAATATATTAACATTTTAAAACCTTCTTTATGTATTATTTTTACAATGTAGGAAAGGCTTTCACCCTTGAACTATCTTTGCAGTGTCACATATTTTGTTACCCACAAAGGCAAAAAAAGAATATTTAGGTAACAAACATGCAATGACTGAAGGGAAAAATTGTACATTAATTCTGAAAAGATTAGATGAAACTGAAAAGAACTGTATGAAAGCTTAGTGTATACAAATTCTACAGTGAAATATAAAATAATATTGTTTTCTTGCAATTGAAATATATATAAATAGAATCCAGCTTGAAATAGATAAAGACCAACTATATAGATATATATCTATATATAGATATATAGATATATATATCTATATAGAGATATTTTTTATTTTAAAATGGGAAAAGTTCTCCGATAGCTCATGTCTCTCAAAGTTTTTTCAGATTTTTTTAAATTAAATTTTTCCATAATATTTCCTAGAAAGACTATGCCTGTCTATATTAGTATTTCATGCAGTGTTTGCATCCAACATTTTGATCAGTGGGATAGATGTACAACAAAAGTATTGTGAAAGAGTTCCTGGGAACTTCAGACATATGACAGCCTCCTAGCTCCAAGTAAGTCACCCTTGTACCTGGTAAACTGAATTTATTTACAAAATGAGTTCAATATTTACCTAAACAAAGTTTCTTGCAAGAAAATTATTGCATGTCCAGGAAAGGAAAAACAAGATAGCCAAGTCAAAACAAGCCAAAAATAGAGTATATTTTTATTTTTCTTTGGTCAGAATACTCTTTGTCAATAGATGAGGAAAAGTGACAGAGGTTAATAAATGACACAGTCCTCAAATAAGCTGTTGTCTATCTATCTTACATTTTATCTCTGTTGTAACTAAGTCTAGTAACTGCTAATATATTTTTTTCTATCTATCTCTGAGAAATACATTCATTTTCAAAAAGAAAATTGAGCTATACTGAGACATGCTTAGGAAGACAGTTCTATTTAAGCAAAACATTAGAAATATATACCTTTAAAGTTCTGTTCAACACCTAGGTGCTCCTGAAAGCACCCTGAATTGTGTAGATCATTCTGAAAATAATGTCTCCTATTTGTTTCCATGATAATTACAACAGATTCAAAGAGCACAGTAGGAACATTTGATGGAGCAAATTCTTATCTACAAGACTATTTTTCAACAACACCACCATTAGTTGTGCATTTTCACCAGTGGTGTATAGAGTGTACATGCTGCTCTCATAAAAATCTGCATCAGTAGAAGTGACCCACTGTAACTGTTGCCACTGCTGAAACACACTGACAACCGTTCATGCCCTTCTGCTGCCATATGTCACACAGTGACAAAAGTCAATGAACTATTGGTGGCAAAGTTCAGCCTCTACTGTCATACTACCAATATCCGTCACTGACATAATGGGCAAACAAAATAAAACAGGAGGCACTACTTTCAGAGCACTTCTCATACTTTTAGCTTAGAACACTACCTAACTATGGTAATACTTCTCTCTCCCTAACACATACTGATATATGTACTTGATGGGAGTAATTTTAATATCAGATTCTTAACGTTGACTGGAATTTAGGGCTTAGTTGTCACAAGCAAGTATCTGTTTTCTTAGTTAATGAGCTGTGTTTCACTATCCTATTTATTTTCCTTTTTTGTAGTTAAACTGCTACTAAATTATTTCGAGTTTTCAACAGAAGGGTGTTCTGAATTCAGATAATTCTGTGCTCTGTTGTGGAACTAACTCATCTGGGTGTTAGGGACCTTAGATTCTCCTGATATGAAGCATAACTGGCACTAAATACTTGCTACTTTCATAACAAACATACAACCAGTTGTAGAAGGCAATGCAGAAGCATGGACCTGGAAAACAGGTATTTTGGAAGCAGTTACTGTACTTTTGTCTTTCATTCTGAAACCTAAGCAGATAGAAACAAGTGAGGTGCATTTTTCTAGAAACAGAAGCATGGATTTTTTTATTTTTTATTTATTTATTTATTTATTTATTTTCTGTCCAAAATTCAAAACCTGATCTTCAAACTGACATAAGGTTTAAAATACACTGATAAATTTACATGCTTTTGTTCAGCTTCCAAGTCGCTAAGCCAGGCTAATTTCAAGGCAAAGACCAATCAAGATATGAATAAGATGCTGCTGTCCAACAAATTACAGAAAACTGGCAAGTACTCTGAAAAATGTAAATGAATAGAATTGCTAGTTTATCTCCCTAATGATGCTGAAACAAAATGAGAAGAACATGATCCAGTCCTGGAACATAGGAGTTATGTCCCAGCTGAGCATTCAGAAGGACTAAGACAAAAGGAGAGAAAGGTAGCATACATTCTTTGAAAAAATATCTCATTGCATATACTATGCAAATTCAGAAGAAAACATGTTAACCAAGACTAAAAAAAAACTGAGGTCCACTTCTCCTGCTTCAGCATGAGCAGTGTTGGAATTTGAATCTGTCTCTAATACTATATTACAACTACAAATTTAAAGGGAAGTTTCATAAATTTTTTCTTGAAGGATTTTTGTCTTCAGGGAGATACACTGCACAAACAAAGGATTGCACAGCAACATCTTTTTATGTTAGTAAATGAATATGCTCATATTTACACTGTAGAGACTATGTAGGTGTTGGATCAATAGTTCATTTATGGTGCATATCACTAACCTTCAACTGTTCTTGAAATAAACTGTAAGTGAGCTGTTCATGAAGTTCCTTGAAAAATGACCTATAAATGCTCTTTTTCTTTTTTTTTTTTCTTTTTTTTCTTTTTCTCAGATTTAAGTTTATACACAGTGGCTATTTTAATTGAATGTAAATTGAAAACTGAAGAACACAGTAAATGGTCTTCAGATTTTAGATTAGGCAAATGGCAGGCCTGTAGTATGCCAGGGCATATGACTAGAAAAATGAGCTAGACATAAATGTGTATATCAAAGTAAGCTACTTTGGACATGCAATTAATGATGCACAAAATGTAAGGCATTAGCAGTTCTAAATGATCTGTTTATCATTTACACTAAATTATGTTTTTTTCTTCCTATTAAAATAGTGGAATCATAGTGTAAGTACAAGCCTGATTTATCAAAATTAAGATATTGACTTACTGAGTTGTTTTTAACAGCATTGCTATTAATTTTAGAAATACTATGGAAGGGAAATATACAATAAGACCATGTTATGCAAATTGTTTTCCACTCACCCCTTTTTTGAATAAATACCATTGCAGTTAAATCATATGAAAATAATAACCACTAAAATAATTTAATTACTTTTTATAAGATCCTTTACAATTTAATTATCATATTGGCTATGTAGCTGAAAAAAAAAAATAAATCCTAATTTGATTAAGTAAAACAGAAAATTCCTACAAGTAAATTGATAGTTGAAACTGGAGAATGTACTTCATCTAATTATATTAATGAACTACACTACCAAGGTTTATTTAGTAAGAAAGAAACCTTGTGACCTCTTGATTTAGCACAGAGTAAAATATATATATATGATCTTTTTACAATATTATTTTACATTCAACAAGATGAAAATTAAAAAAAAATGCAGCAGCACTTGGCTAAAATGAAAGAGTAATGGAACAATAAAATTTTTAAATTAGCTGATGTGATAGTTACAGCACTTGTGAAGCTCTGTCTTTACTGTTGTATTTGTTGTATTAGATGCAAACTGCAAGAAGAAGCAATTGCAGTCTGATATTTTCCATTAAAAATATTTGTGAATGACTCATCTATTAATATTTTGAATGAATTTTGCAGTACATGAGAATACAGTTATTTTCCACTTTAAGATAAATACTTGACTGACTTTCAAAACCTGTTTTGAAATACTATAGAACAGCATTTTCTATATGGAAGATCTGCATTTCCAGCATACTATCCAATCTTTTTCCAGAAATACCCTTTGGATATGACTGTATCAGTCAGCTCCCACCTCAGCATCTATTTGGTAGATGAGAAGCTGGACATGAGCTGGCAATGTGTGCTTGTACATGGGCTGCATTAAAAAGGGGTGGCCAGCAGGGAGATGGAGGTGATTGTCCCCCTCTACTCAGCTTTTATGAGGCCCCATCTGTGTTCAGGCCTGGGGCCCCCATTACTGGAAGGACACGGAGCCTTTGAAACAGGTCCAGAGGAGGGCCACTAAGATGATGAGAGTGCTGGAGCACCTCTCCTATGAGGAAAGGTTGAGGGAACTGGGCTTATTTAGCCTGGAGAAGAGAAGGCTCCAGGGAGACCTTATTGTGCCCTTCCAATATTTGAAGAGAGCATATAAATAGGAACGGCTTTTTACAAGGGTGAGTACTGATACATTAAGGGAGAATGGTTTTAAACTGAAACAGGGGAGGTTTAGGTTAGATATTCGGAGGGTGGTGATGCACTGGAACAGGTTGCCCAAGGAAGTTGTGGATGCCCCAGCCCTGAAGGGATTCAAGGCCAGGCTGAATGTGGCTCTGGGCAGCCTGGTCTGGTGGTTGGTGACCCTGCACATAGCAGGGGGTTGAAACTAGATGAGCATTGTGGTCCATTTCAACTCAGGCCATTCTATGATTCTATGATCTAGATTTTTTTCTAATTAAATGAATCAAACAAGACTAACCTGTCCTTAGAAATCATAAAACTATTACTCTAATTTTGATAAATAAATTATCCCTCTATTCCTTGCTATTTTATTACTGTAACTATACAATGATTTAAATGTCTTGAATATCAAAGTTCTCACTCATTTTCTCCTGATATCTTATATACACATATGGAAAAGAAATTTAAATTGCACTTCAATTATCTGCATCATACCAAAACTGTGGAAAAGGATTTCAGTGCAAATACAGTTAATTAGATTTATGGACTTTGAGATACACAAAACTGATGTATTGAGATTATATTAAATATTTCTGGCTGTATTTTTGTTATTTTCTTTTTTTTTTTTTTTTTTCCCTCGATGTTTGTATTTTAAGGGTTTTTCCTCCAAAAGGAAGAAAATGCATTATCAGAAATTATATTAGTGATCAAATACAAGACATAAATATTTTGACTATTTTGTTTCTGAATATCAGATTATCTTCAACCAAAGATGAGGCCACTCCTAGGAAACCTTCTCCATGTGCAACATTTCAGCAGTAGGTAAATCTGAAATTTCTGAAGCCTTCACAGTACCATGAGATTGGGTGGATGAAACACAGACAGGTAGTTCCAGGACTGAATCTCATCTGTGCTGTGGAGAGGAGAAATGGAATGGAGAGTAGATGGAGAGGAAGCTTTAAAAATAATTGATTTAAAATTTTTCAAGAGTTATGCAAAATGACTGCCCAGACCGAATTTTCACTGGTAGAATGTTCCTAAGCAGGTGAGCAAAAAATAACAGGTAGTTATTGATGAGATAAACATTTTCTGAACTGTCTCTTATTAATCATCTGTCTTTTCTTGACTTTATCAGAACCAATATCAGACAGGAGCAGAATGTATAACAATGAGCTGAACAGTTTTGTATGCATCACACATACAAGAAATATATGTAACCCAGAGGCAAGTAGCTGCCATGCATAAGTATGAATTTTTGTTTTAAGTAAGAGCTGCCACTATTGTAACCATGAAGCACTCACAGATAGTTCTGTTTAAGTATGCAGAAAGTGGATGAAGATGCTGGTTCCAAAACTTGCATCCTTTCATACCTTAGACAACAGTGCTGAAAACAATCCCACTGACCCCCTTTTTTTTTTTTTTCTTTTTTTTTCTTTTTTTTTTTTCCTTTTTTTTTTTCCAGCAAGATGATTTATTTGAATTTGTCAGTCCACAGATAAGGCTGACATACTTAAGCTGATGAAATTCTTTTATCTTTTTAATGTGCATCTTAAATGTCTTCACATCTTCCATATGTGAATGCCAAAATCTGTTGTAGGTCTGTGATCTCCTAAAGCTATTATATGCATAGGAACAAGACGTTATTATAAATATATGTAAGACAGATATAAATTACTGTGACAGTTTTCCCTCTTCTTCCTCAGCATACCCATCTACTCTTTCCCTTAGTTTTTAGACTAAGTATGAATACTAAAGGCATTTTACATAGATTTATATATCCTTATTTGCACTCTTCTTTTTCAAGACATAGGACTATCTAATGCAGACAAACACTGACATGGGTTTAGCCTGAGTAGCAAGTATTATTGGGTTGTTAACAAATTTACCAATCAATCCAA
This sequence comes from Coturnix japonica, assembly GCF_054131305.1. NCBI lineage: Eukaryota > Metazoa > Chordata > Aves > Galliformes > Phasianidae > Coturnix > Coturnix japonica. The sequence goes on from NC_140666.1 coordinate 73,004,885, forward strand.
GTGTTAATGTGTCCTACTTTCTTAAAATAGTCCTTAGACTTTGGTGTTTTTAATCATTATATCAGTTTTTTAAAAAAATCTTTTGACTATTTCCAGTACTAGCTTTCTGATGAGTAAGAATTCATTATCAACAGTATTTTGGGATCTACTGGTGAGCTAGTTTTTACTTCATCTTGTGTTTTCTTTTTCTAAATAAACAAACAAAATTCCTAGTCCATAAACTTAAAGCTGCCATGTCATTTGAAGTCAGGACAGGTCCAGGAAAATATTCTGTTATGTTAGAGTATTGATCAACCAAGATTAATATTGAAGACTATACAAATAATTGCTACTATCGCACAGACATGTTTTAAGATAAAAAATATTGTCGTATTAATACACAAATTGTGAGCCTTTGAGTGAAAAGAGTGAAGTAAAAGAAGACTCGAGGTCTTTGTACAAGCTTCTATGCAAGTGATAAAGAAAAATCAGCTTTACAAAGAAAAATGTTCTTCTAATAAAAACAGTTTTATGTGGTTCAGAAGAAATGACAAACAGAAGTGCTTTAACTGTAAAAATGGCAGCCTGATCTGATAGCTGCAATCAGAGTCACTTTGGAACAAATAAGTAAAAAATTTATTAATAGTAAATGCTGACATTCTTCATGAACAATTATTCACTGACAGCTACAGTATGTGTGCAAGCAGTTAAATGTTTTCTGGTGGATTTTCTGTGCAATGCTCTTGTCTTTAAAATAAAAATAAAAATAAAAATAAAAAATAAAATAAAATAAAATAAAATAAAAATTACTGGTGTTTGAGAAAGTCCGTCAGACACTGGTTACATTCTCTCATTTTTCCTGTAATGGAATGTTGACAGGAAGCTTCCAAGGCAAAAAATATTTAAATACAGTTACTTCTTTTCCATAAAGAACATAGACTATATTACCATTATAAATGCTCCTAGTTTTATCAGTCTGACAACAATTTCCTCAGACTCTTACCTCCAAAACCTTCCTCTGAACTTCAGTGAAAACAAGGTAACAAAAATGCTTGTAGTAAATTTTTTTTCCTTACAATACTCAGCATCTGAAGGACTGGAGTTTCATTTGCGGGTTGCTTCATCTTCTTTGTGCTCCTTAAAAAGAAAGTTCAACATACATTGAATTTGACACTTTACTTCAGGACAAATCTGCAAGTGTGTATTTTGCATTCTCTCTTTTCAATTCGTGAATGCCTTGAAAATAAGTAGATCTCCATCAAGAGTCAGGACTAGAGGTTGTGAGAGTGACAGCATGTTTTACACACACACACGTCAATGTGACAACAAAGTCCATTTTTAGAAAGCTGCATAGAAACCCCTCTGCATCAGTGTCAAATTAGAGATACTGTTCCGAAATACTGATTACAGCTGCATATTTAGCCTGTGTCAGCTGAAGGAACTGTCTGACTTATCCATCCATCTACTGCTGCTTGCTGCTTGAATGAATGTCATCCTGTCAATGGGCTCATCACTGCATTCAGCTGGAAGGTTTGCAGACTTTCAGCTCAGAGAGAGCTATTATGGTGCTTATGAATTACTTCAATACTAGCACATTCCTCTTTGGGATCATCAAAGTTCCTTGCAATACATTTTGTAGAACAGAAGTGAGTCCTTGCAGTGTTCAATCATGAATCCTGTACACATCTTTTTCAAATAATAACTCCTTAATGATTTATAATGGCCTTATAGATGGGACAATTCCTTTACAGTAGTATTACTAACTTTTGTAATTGAATTGTTTCCAAAGGTAGAATTCTATGTTATAAAGTATCTTAAAATGTATCTTTTTTTTACATGAAACATGCAAAGGTTCAAGACAGAAAATTTTTGAAGCTGTTGATTTTTTATTAAATATATATATATGTATATATATATTTTTTGTCTGGCATTATATATTAGCTAGTATTCTACAAAACCAAACTATTTCTTAGAAAGTCTAACTCTTACTAAACAAAGTGTCAAGACTACAAGTCTTTTGAGTTACACATTTTTCAGGCAATGGACCTCTTCCTCGTATTAGTTGAAACATACAGGAATCAGATATTTTGGTGGGAGTAGATGTACTAATATGAGTAACCATTAAGAATTTCCTCTTTAGATGTTTGTACTCACTCATCTTGAAGACCTTGTAGGAAGTAAAAATCAATTTTATTTATTATGTATTTCTATGTAAAAAGTCATTATATCATTTAGTCCTTCTGAAACTTCAGAAATATCTTAAGGATATATATGAAATTATAATAATGTTTATTTATTCATATGTATGAAAATGATTTATTAGGAAATGTTCTTGAAAGAGAAGCACCTGGGAAAGTGAATGATGTAATGTCTTCAGAAGACATACAAAAGAGAAGAAAACTTTTAACAAAATTCCTAGTTATTATATTGTTATTCTGGACTTTTTCATTGGTTGCTTGATACATGCATAGCCTGTCAATGTCAAGAAGGTGTTATGACTGAATAGACTACTGTAATTAAATGGCATCATAAAATAGAATAAAGACAAGAATAAAGACATTGTTGGATAACAATGAATCAAACACAATAATAACAAAATACAATTGATTAAATAAACACTTTTATTTTACTTTGGTCTAAGAATTATAAAGATTTAGTAAAAATATTGTTGAAGTTGAATGTATATAGATAAGAAATTCCAGTATTTACAGTAACACAGGGATGTGCTGAGGAAAATTACCTGGGCTGTCAGTAGAGGAATGAGGTAGAATACTATGTTACCCTTGGAACAGAGGTCGCATGTGAAAACCTAATTCAGTAGTGCTTCCTCTGTTCTGTAATGACAATTCAACAACTGAGACTGAAAATTATATATAATGCCCTGTTCCTTTAAGGGAAATAACTTCTAGCTGAATGTTGACTACTAAAACTATCAAGAAGATGGAACTATGGAGAAGAACCATAAGGTAGGATGGCTTATTCTTTCAGCAGTACAAATGCACAATAGATATTAGGATGATTTATAAGGTCAAGTGCCTTATTTTGCACCTAGGATGGAGCACTTCTGGATATATATGCAATCTAGGGTTTATTTTAAGTACTTAAGTATTTTGTGATATTTGAGCAATGTCATGCATCTTTATAAGTTTATACTGTAAAAATTAACTGAAAAAAATATAATCTCTATTTGACCATCTATTTATGCCTAAGGTCTCTTACTAGTGATTATCTTTTATTGATACAAGCATAGCTTTACACAGAGTAAAGACTGGTTATTATATATTCTTATATAAAATGAAGCATTTACAATCCTAACTGTTGAAGATAGAAATACAGACATGTTGAAATAGCAGGGGCCTTGAGGAGACAAAGTGTAGAAAAGAGGCATCAGATGATAAGGGATATGTGGCCACCAGCCTGACACCAAAGATTCCACAGCCACACATAACTCACCTATGGTCTGTTTTTGAAATGCAAACCTGGAGCTGAAAAAGAACACCTTTTTTTCAGTTACAAAGATAGTATATAATGCACATAAAAACACCATGCATTAGTGAATTCAGATAGTAGAGCTGCAAAACAGTGAAGAAACAGGGAGATGTAAACCAAACACATAAACACAAGCCCAAGAGGATCCTAAAGCAAGGAAGAAGATATATCAATGGATATCATATTTCTCCTAGTTAAGGGAAAAATATTTTGATAACTTACCACAATATCCCTACCCAACTGGAAAACAAGGCCACCGGTCCTGGGCCCTAATGGCATAGCTGAAAGAGTAACGTAAGACCAGGAAAAGAAAATATAAATTAAGTATATATGTGACAATTTAAAGTGCATTATCATTCTTTCTGTAACAATGAGATCAAGAACAAAATTTATTCGTTGCTAAGATCTAAATTATACAAGCAATAAAATCTTGGTTTTATTTGTGTATAGCATGTGTTTCTTATTTTCCCATAAACAAGATTTTGAACTTGCAAAGCCAGTTGTGGCCATGGTGAAAATTAAGGCTGAAACAAAAGCTGTATTTAAACTTACATTCTTTTTGCTTTAGTGAGCTTTTATTTGACATATATTGACGTTCCGATCCTTAAAGAAATAATTATTAGAAATAAACAACATGAAGACAGCTATTTTCACCATTTTTAAAAAATTATTTCATTAGAAATCAAACCTCCACATGGTCCTTATGTCATAAAGACGTGAGTGTAACAGGAAAAGGAAAGACTTCGGTAGAGGTAAATCCTGTGGGTTTCCAAACAGTGCTAGGAATGTAAATGAAACCTGGGAAGCCATTATGCACATCAGTAGTATAAATCCAAATTTATGTTAATTAGAAATAGCCACGAACCCATACTATACGGTCTTCACTGGAATGAAATAAGATGATTATGCTGCGTGGCTGGGACTGAGTTTTAAAAGTCATTTACAAATCAGACACACAGTCTTTCTTTCTAAAGATCTTAGTGATTGCTATATTTCCACAGTATTCTAGCATTTTTAAGCTAGATGGCTTCTGGACACTGTGTGCCCACCAATGCTGTCACTCCATCATAGAAGGCCGTCCGACTGGTTACACGTGACCTTCTCCTGATGAAGCCCAGCTAGCTGTCACAGATCAAATGAACGTTCCTCATGTGATCAATCATGTCATCCAGAAGGATATGTTTCATGATCTTCCCAGGCATAAAGGTGAGGCTTAGCAGCCTGTTGATCCCTAGGTCCTTCTTGCTCCCCGTCTTTTATAAATGGGAGTGACGTGACCTTTTTTCCCAGTCACACAGGACCTCACCTGACAACCATGACTTTTCAGATTAAAAAAAAAAAAAAAAAAAAAAAGGAGGACTTTATTATTGGCATTAAAAAGCAGCAAAACTGCTTCTGACAAATTCTTTGCAATATCAGGAGGACTATCATTAGGAACATCAGCAGTAACACGCAAGAAAATGTTCATTTACCCTACTGATGATAAGAAACTTCAGCAGCAGAATGCTTGTTCTGAAAAATTAGCCGTCATCCAGGACACATTCTTCACCTGAAGGCTAGCCCTTAATTAAGCCCAGGGAGAGGTGGACCCAGAGTCATGTGGGAAGCACAGCTAAATTGTTTTCGACTGTGTTTCCTGGGCTGGCCACCCATTTCACCAGGTGATCAGCCGTCAGTTCAGGCTGTGACATAGTAATTATCCTATATGGATGTACCTCATTTTTGTCAGCGTGAAGCTCTCATTATCCTAGTAAGAATGTGATTTTAGTGTTCTGTAAATACTTTTCTTGTACAGACAAGGCTTGCATACTCTTGCATTGTAATTTATGCAGAACAAAGCAAACAAGGAACACATAAGTATAAATATAACATTTAACGAAAATTAAAAAAAAAAAAAAAAGTTGTACCTTTAAATCGTTTTAATATATTTGAAGATGGAATTGCAGAACATGTATATAAGAGAAGAGCCTCTCCTTTTCAATATTATGTATACACTTACAAGAAGAGAATATATATTATATAAGAATAGAGCAACAAAGAATGTTTATATACATTACATATATATAAGTTAAGTTCAGGGAAGAACATCAGGTAACCTTGAAAATAAACATGAGATAAATATATTAAATCAGCTTAGAATCGAATTTATCATAAACATGCACAGTATTTAAAAAGTCAGCAGGAGTTAAGCTCTTATTTCAGTTAAGTTTTTTTGAAAAATCAGATCCTATATGCGTCTTGAGGTCCATGAGTATGTCAGAAAACAAAACTGTATTTTGTAACCTGCTATTTGGTTGATACAAATAATGTCTTCCAAATAGATTAAAGAAAAGAAAATTAGGTTGCTTTCAGAAGAAAGACAATAATTCTCCAAAATAGAGCACCCAAACCTAAACTGCCCCAGATACAAGTTCTCATAGGGGTGGCAAAGCGTAAACAACAAGAATTCCCCTGATATGAAGTAAAAGCTATTTTAAAGTATAACATTTAGGTCAAGAAGTTGCCTCTTTCAGGGAGGATGAACTATGAGAAGAGGCTAAGGTATCTGTACCTGAAACCATTGTTTAAATATAGCTTTATTGCTACACTGCTCTCACCAGGTTGCTTGCTTAGTTATATAGGGTAACATCCATCTTCGTGAAGAGCAAAAAAGAGTCAAATCCCCAAAGACTCCTTTGATTTCTTCCTTTGGAAGAGGAGAATGAAGAAAATAAAATATGTTAGTAAGATCTTCATTTGGCTTCTCTGAACATTTTTATTAACTTTTGACAGATGGTAATAACATTTAAAGTGAAGTTTAATTTTGCTTGCTTTTTTTGTTGTTTTTTTTTCCTAAGCATTTGTTTTATTATTATTATTATAAACATGCTAGAAATTTTAAGAATTAATGTTAAACAATTGTTTCTGCAACAGAGGGATCAGATCAAGAGAATGAGATGTGGTTGAAAAAAGCAACAAAATACACACACAGGCAAATCTTTTCAAACAGATTTAGGACTTTATAAAATATGCATAAATTGAATGAAGGATTAGTTAGCCTTTTTAAACGTTACTCTTCCCTCCAGCAGTTCTTTCCAAAGAGTTTGTTCTTTAAATAAAGAAAAGTGTATGGTCACAACAGGCAAAAGGTACCTTCTTTGGAGGTTGAATGTTTCAGATTTATTCCAGCAGAGCAAAACATTGATAAACTGCATTTAGAAGTTCCACGTGCCTTTAATGCACCTTCAGCTTGATCCGGAGTACTCATAGTCTGTATCCATTCTGGATGAAAATGTCAATCATGCTACATCACGTGACATGGTTAGTGTCACAGCTTAGTGACACAGACAGATGCTCACGGTGAGACAGAGGCCACCAAACTCACTCATTTATTAATTAAAATGAATTTCAACACAGGCTTCTAGTATGAAAATCCTGTTCATTAATTGGATAGTTTCTTTAAATTATATTTTTATGAAATATTTTTGTGAGCAAAAGTCCCAGGCCCTTAGTATTGCTGCCACCAAACATCATGAGCATACTTGATCACTTTCCAGATTTCAAACTTTGTATCTTTATGGATCATTATGGACGTATAGATATTATATTTTGTGTAAATTCAGAAAACAGTTTTTAAGAACTGTCTTTCTCCAGTCACCATTCATGAGACAGAAGCATGACACTGAAGTTTAAATTTAATTGTTTAAATAACAAGAGCATCTTAGAAAGATGAATTATCTTAGAAGAAACCCTAAAATATACACAAAAATAATAAATAAACAACATGCAAATGATTCTAAGAAAAATATTTTTAGGTGATGTATAAGCCAGATTTTCACTCAAATATAGCAGTCCTATAAGTTTCTTGATGACTATGATAATAAGAAAAAAAACATTAATAATATTTGATGTTTCTGTGGTAGGACAATTGACAGTAAAAACAGAACATAAGAGTAGCAGTGATAAATATATATCTGAGCCAAATGTGAAAACACGGAAATTTTGTAATTCCTCTTAGTGAGCTCTAATTCAGTTTTATGTAGCTAAGTGCTTTCTCTTCTGTGTATATATATTTTAAAAATGGTTATGATTAGAAAACTCTTTCTTGGCCATTTAAAAAAAAAAAAAAAATGTCCTTCAATCCTTCAATGTTAATCTTGTGCCTTAGGAACTTCACCTTTAGGCTAAGCATTATTCAAGTGCTTCATTAAAAATTCTGCTTGTTTTCTACTTGGCTATTATTCCTATGGTGAACTTAATTGCTATTATATGAACAGTGCATTTGGCTGGAGCTATTTATTAGTTTCCAGTTGATAAGCATTCACTTGTTACACGCAGTTTGTGGTAAGTTATGTTAAACAGTACCCTACTTCTGCTAGTGTTGTTCATATGATGCATTGTTAGTGTGAAACCATATAGAGTAATTAATTTTTGCTGTCATTAACAATTGACAGTAATAATGTTATTCATTCAGATGCTGAAAACTCCTAGGTCCTCTACTTGCATAATTAAGTATTGTTCAGGCACTCCATTATGCTCAGCATGTGGTTAGGGATTTTCAGATGTTGTGCATGTTTCATATTCCATATGTGTACAACATGTCTTTTTATGTTCATATTAAAAATATTTAGTTATGCATGATATTTCTTCTAGTATCAATCTCAGAAAGGACCGTTATGAACATTATGGTGTGCAGACTAATAACAATAATTAACAGACCTGACTTATCATACAAGAAAAATTAATTCTTCTCTCTCTCTCTTTTTTTTTTAAATTGTTTTAATTTTTTTAAATACCTGCAGTATATTTAACCTCTAAATGTACTAGCTTTTGATCTTTAGCTTTTGACATGGGTGGTAAATGATTCTTCCTTTTTTCAGCCTTTTTAGTATGGATATACTCCCATTTCTAATTTCTTGTTTATATACAAAACCTTGTCAGGAACACTAAACAAAACACAGATCCCAAAAGGAGCTGGAGGGGAAACAGAATAAAGAAGTGATCATACATCTGCATTTTCTAAAACACTCACAGAATTGTTTAGTGTAAAATGAAATGTACCAGTGTACTTATTTTGCCATCACCAGTCTCATAAAATGCGACATTGTCTTAAATTGTATGTTATGTAGGTTGCTCCCAATGTAATGCTTCCTATTTATTTCCATGGAAACAACAGATACAAAAAGCCCAATAACACTAGCTGATAGAACAAATTTTTGGCTACAAAAGACTGTTTTTCAACAGTCACCTCCATTAGCTTAGTATTCTCACCAATGCTGAACAAGAGCCTGTATATAGGACTCAAAAAGATCTACACCAGTTGAGGCAAACCAATGCCACTGTAACCATGTCTAAAACTCAGTCTCCATCATTGTGCTCACATCCATTGTTTGCTCTCCATAAATATTCAGAAAGCATTAAAGGATGTCACCGGGTGCCATTTTTTTCTCATGGAGAAATTTAATGATGCATCTTTTCTTCATAGGCACTTCCATGTCAGATGCCATTCTGCCAGACCCCCTCTACTGCCATCTGTCACAAGGCAACAAAATGTAAAGGAATACTGGTGGGAAGGTTCAACCTCTACTACAATACCACCGACACCCACCTCTGACATTGTGGGCCATGATAATGAAGTAGGAGGCATTAATTTTGGATCAGCATTCATGTATATGTAGGTCATTCCAGACTTTGGTATATGAGACCAAAATACTCCTCTCTTTTCAGAAATATTATGATAAAATATCAAAAAAGTATGCTTTAAGTATGCTTTAAAGTAGTATTGAAAAAATACTGTCTGTAAATGATTATATTTTGATACAAATATCATCTTCTCATCTCTTATAACCAAAGCTAGCTGTACTTTTTGTCTATTGTCTTATATGTTTCATATCTTCTTTCTTCTACCAGACACTAACATAAAGAAATACATTTTCATACAACAGTTCTTCAAAAAAAAAGTTTTTTCAATGCTAATTACCCTTGAAGATATTCCCAAAGTTTGTGTGCAGTTTTGTGTAATACTTAAAATGTCAGCTTTCTGTACTGCGTCTTAATTTCAAGGTACACTGAATTTCATGCATATGAAGGTAGCAAGCATTCCCTCTATTTCTGTATTTGGTTTAATTCATGTGCTTAACAGGAGTCATCTTAAATCATTTTCTCAGGGAAACAATTTGATGTCCTAGCTACTCATGAGAAAACATATTTTTAATTTTCTAATGTATGACATCTTATACAGTTCTGCAATTCAAGGCACATATTCCTTTATAGTTCCGATGAAGATTCTAGTTTATGAAAAAAGGAATATCAATTGTGGTGAAAAAAATGTTGAACCAATAGTGTTTTCAAAGTCAAATTATTCATTTAAATGTATATGTTTCTTTGTGGCAGGTCAACAAAAAGCTGCCTGCAATATACAAAATAATATATTGATTGCATCTGGTTTTACTGTGTTTGTATTGGTAAATGAAAGGACAGAAATAGGTTAGTCTCCTCAGGACTTTTCATGAAGTGAACAGCTTAGTAGGCAGGGCTGAAGGAGAGGAAAAGACAGCTGCAAAGCCATTACGTGGATTAATTCAAAAAGCCATTTTAGCCCTTGGAAGATATCCCAGTGTTCTAGAATTAGGTAATGACAAAGTTGAGCTTTGTCTCTTGTGTGCAATCACTTACTTTTCTACCTGACACTGTGTGCCCTTTAGCCATCACTGAGCATGGAGCTGAGTTTTAACTCATTAATGTGATAACAACTCAGCAGCTGACATTGGAGGCCTTGTGCTTAATGGGCATGTACACTGAATTCTAGTGGGATTCTTTTGTGGTGAGTGAGAATGGATCAGAGGGAACAACCTGATTGCTCAGCAACAGCAGACACTGACTCTATAAGGGAGAAGTTGTGTGAATGACTCATTCCAGTTGTCTCAAGAAGTAGTGACTGAGAATAACTGCTTTAATGTTTTAATAGAAAATGTAATGTGACTAAGGAAGATTCAAGAAATACAAATGAAAGGAAAATCAGGTAGCAATCTGAATACAAAGTAGTGCAATAGTCCCCTTTCTGGAAGATGTACTTTATTAATCCTATACTGTTGACTCAAGTTTATCTGTTTTCAGTCAGACTAACTTGATAATAAAACAAAGTAATATACCAGAAAATTTGTCTTGAAAATAAATAAATAGATAAAAATAAAAGGGAGGAAATAAAAAGGTGAGACAGAAGTTGCAGCAATATTGTTAAGCTTGCTTAACATCCAGAGGGTCCTAGGACCACCAACACAAAATGACTGAGGACGTGCAAGCAGACAGAACCCTATATTAAAAATTTTGGGGGAATTATTGAATATGTATGTACAGCCTGGGAAAACCTTTGCATATGTAGCTCAAGAAACATATATAAGCTGAAGATCTTTTGTATCAGGCATTAGGTAGAAGGATTCCCTTGTGAAACTGGAGCTGAGAATAAAGAATGCCTGCTTTCAAACATTCCAACTTGAATCTTAGTCTTTTCTGACTGACCAATGTATTGCATAGAAGGAAGCAAGGAAGGAAGGAAGGAAGGAAGGAAGGAAGGAAGGAAGGAAGGAAGGAAGGAAGGAAGGAAGGAAGGAAGGAAGGAAGGAAGGAAGGAAGGAAGGAAGGAAGGAAGGAAGGAAGGAAGGAGAAGGGAGAAGGGAGAAGGGAGAAGGGAGAAGGGAGAAAGAAGGGAGAAGGGAGAAGGGAGAAGGGAGAAGGGAGAAGGGAGAAGGGAGAAGGGAGAAGGGAGAAGGGAGAAGGGAGAAGGGAGAAGGGAGAAGGGAGAAGGGAGAAGGGAGAAGGGAGAACTGAGCCATACAGATGGATTCTTCTCGGCCGTGCTCGAAATCTGCCCGGTAACGGGAACCGAACCAACGTAGAGGGTGATGGCTACGGCCGATAGTAAGGTCATGTCATCCGGAACCAAGCCTAAAGCTTGCAGCCCCCTGGGCAGTTCCATTGCTTTCAATATCTCCTGCCCCACGTCGGACGCGCTCAGACCTCGAAACCTCTTCTCCCAGAACAGCTGTCGCGGTTGGCCGGGAGGAAGGGAGGGAGGGAGGAAAAAATAAAAGAAAAAGAAAAGCTAACCAAATAAAAAACTCCTCTCCTCAGTTGTGGTGTCAAAAATTTGTTTTGGTTGCTCTGCAGTTCAGATATTTCACACTACCTGAAGTAAATTTTTCTCTTACAGTAGTATTTTATATCTCTGGTTACTCACTGTATGCCATTTGCCCTATTTATTCTCTTCAATTGCACAGTCAAGGATATTATTTTCTATTATAATAGAGGTGTGTAGTAAGCCTCCCCTATTATAACTTATCAAGACAGTTTTGTATAGAGAGGAGACAGCTCCTTGACAAAAAGAAGTCCTTTTGTTATGCAGCACTCCAGATAGCTTACTCTTTTACTGTGATTGACCCTACATCCAGTTACTTTGGTCATTTGATGATACGCTGCCTACAGACTGAAAGAGGAGATTCCAACTGCATATACAGGAAGTTTAGTGTGTGTATCTCATACATAGCAAACCACAAAGTCAATGTGGTTATAAAACAAAGGCGGAAAACTACCAAATACAGAAGCATGCAACTAGAGACAGGATTCTCTCCAGAACTCAAGTTCAGGAGCAGTCAGCTTTTCACAGCCTGATATTTTGAGCAAAAACGACTTTTTTATTTCCCCCAAAGCTTCAAAAGAATTTATTCCAAAATGTCACTAACTAGTGATTACATTTTCATAAAGCTACAATATTTTGGGTGTATTTTGTTAAACATTTGAATATTTTAACCCAGCAGTACTTACACTGAAGCAAAGAATAAAGATGTTAATATATATGTAAAAACTTCTATATTTTGAATTGCTTAATAAGTAAGCGCTTTATCGTTCAAAATTGCCTGCTTTGGTTCTAGTGGAAATATTCCCTAGTGGCACAAAGAAATGAATCACAGTACAGTTGAGCATGTGGCAAAATGGCAGCACAAATACCATTCTTAATCAAGCAAAGTAACAACTTTCATCCTTCTTGTCAATATGGTTCTCACCTCTTAAGTCATTATCTGGTGAGTTTATATACCTTAAGGCTGTTATTTTCCACTGAAACCTTTCGATATCTGTTTTAGCTTTTTGTCATTAGTTGTTGACAAGAATATCAAGCTCCATAAAATTCTGCATAAAACACATCATTCACTTACCGAACTGTAGAAAAACCTAGTGCTCAATCTTACCATTTCATGCAAAGAGTTAATAATAGATAAATCTTTTAAAAAGCTAATTTGGAAAAAAGGTTCTAATTTCTTTATTAAGAAAAGTAAATAAATGTTTAAACAGTTTACAAATTCAAAATGATCTCATGATAATTTCAGTTATGCTGCACTAAGAAATAAAATAAGAACTACCCAAAGGAAAGTATCACTTGTCATTATTCCCACATAAATCTCTAAGCTATTGGCATGGTAAAGATGATCAGTGTGAGAAAGACTTGCAAGTTCAGTTTCTTCAGGTATGCTGTTATGCTCTATAATTAACAACAACAACAAGCCTAGTTCTCAGGTAATATGAAAAGTCACTTGAAAGTTAAATCTTTGAAAGCATAGCTCTGGTAATATTTGGTTTGAATCTCTGTAATGGGGGATTATTTTGGAAACAGTGGTTTTTAAATCAGAGAGTTAAACAAGGAAAATTCAAAATATACATATACATATATAGCAGTGAAATAGAAAAACATAAATTGAGAGAAAGTCTGTGTAGCATACATTACAAATGTGAATTATTGCATAGCGTCATGTCTCAGACTATGGAAATGATTTTGATCTCTATAATCATTACTAAGCTACTGAATTTTGTAAATTTTTGATCTGTACAGTCGTCATAGAGGCAAAAATCATATTCTCTGGCTTTTGGGGGGGGTATTTTATTTTGTGGTTACTTTGGTTTGAAAATTCTAAGTCACAGTTAAAAACCAAGGTACTTGTCAAAATAGGTAGATAGGTAGATTAGTAGATAGATAGTTGATAATCAAATAAATGTTAGAGGCAGGAATAGTGGGAAAAAGCCCTGCAAATATGCCTGGGTTCATAAAAACTTTGTGCAAGTCGGTGAGATTGTGAATACACAATGTCCAGGGGATTTGGAAATATAAGTGTATAAGAATAGCACTGTAGTTACAGAATAAACTGCTACCAAAAGATCTATATGAAATAGAGAGATGATAGATAGATAGATTGATTGACTGATAGATAGATGATAGAAAGATAGATGGATGGATGAAAGATAGATAATACAAGTATCACTGGTACATGTTCATATTTTGCAAATCAATGCATACTAAGGGAATGATTTAGTAGTGAACTCTGAAAAACTACCAGCAAGCAGCAAGGAAAGAAACAGTTCACCATTTCTGACATTTGATTTAAATAGTCTTGCACTAATTATTAGTATTTTTTCTTTAGATATTTTATTATACATGGAATAAATAAGTAAATAAATAAATAAATAAAAGTATTAAATGGTTTCACCTGTTTACAATGAAGTATGTATTAATGAATGATTCAGCATTTAGAAAACAGTATGCATATCAGCACTGAAAATAAACTGACAGGATGGTAAGTGATCAGAAATTCCATTGAAATAAATCCGTGACAAGATTTTCTGAATAAACCTGGTAAAATTCACATTAAATGCCCTGGTGGAGGCAGAATTTCTATATTGTCACACAGCAACTTTAATACTATCTACACCATTTTATTTTTTTTTTAATCAGGATGATTATTGTAATTTTATTCTTATCACATAAAGATATGTTTGTATCTTTCTTTGATCCCAGACGTTTAGGCCATGATTCAGAATAAACTTACATCTTCATTTATACATAAGTATTTCTTGCTTGTGGGTTTCTTTGTTGTTTTTTGTTTTGTTTGTTTTTTTTTTCATGGTGTTTTGTTTGGTTTTTTTTTTTTTGGTTGGTTGGTTGGTTGGTTGGTTGGCTGGTTGGTCTTTGCTTTTGTTTTGATTTTTGTTTTATTTTTTTTAAACATTTCTAGTAAGAAATGCTAGAAGTCCAGGATCAATCGAGCTCAAATCATTTTGCTTCTCTCAATTTTATGGCTAGGAAAAAAATAAGTAAGCATACGATACAGGTTTGTAAGAACAGTATCACAGGTGATATTCTGGGATATCTGCAGCACAAAGGTTGTTCCTTGCTTTTCAGGCAAATAGGTGTTTTGTTGCTGTTGTTGTTTACTATTCTGATTGTACTTATTACTGACACTAACTTTTATTTCTATTTTGTATAGCGCTACACTGAAGGCAAATATGATGTGAGTATTAAGTAGGTCTGGGTTCCAGAAAATCTCATCCAGTTAGCAGTGACCAGTTTTGTGAATAGCTATGCCTATCCAAACAATTTTCATCATCTTGGGCTGTTAATGAAGTTTAATGGCATACTTGCCCATAACATAAGATACAGACTAGGGATATGGTTTCCAAAAGAATACAGTTGGATAATATGTTAATTTATTAATGTTATCCAGAATGATATAATTCCAAATTAAAGTTTCAAAGTCTTATAAACACTGTATTAAGTGTTTTATTTATTCACATTTATTATTCTGAAAAGTATCCTACTAAAAAATAACATCCTGTAACTGGGACCTTAATGTTTCTATAACTAGCAGGAAACAATACTTTCTATGTTCCTGAGAAAACTAAACAAAAGACAAACAAACAAACAAAAAACACAGCTATTGTAATTCCGCCCACTGATCTGAGACAGTTTTTTTTTTTTTTACTGTGCTGGAAGTACTAATGAGGAAGACAATTTCTCAGGAAATATTTCCTGAAATATAAAGTAATAACAGCAGTAGGAATTTAAGAAAATAAAAATTAACATATATGTCCTTGCTAATGTTCTGGAAGCACTTATATTTTAAAGTCCAATTGTTTTTCAGTCAGGAAATACATTACATTGGGTTTTATTGATTTCTTACTTTATTGGTAACTGTTTAAATTTTACCATCACTCTTAAACTTCATTGAATTGCATGTACAATTTAGTGTTTTATTTATTGTAGGTCAGTAATGGTTCCTTAATATATACACAGTTAGAGTAATGAAACTTCTGTAGCACCTTACCATGAGAACTGCTACTGAACTCCTGTTTTCAGAGGCCTTTCATTAAATTTGCTGTCACTAAATTTGTTGTCTGCAGTTACAGTGATCTCCTACTGAGATATTCTGCCCTTATTCCTCTCTGGATTTAGAGTTTTCATCAGCCAAAGCTGTACATTAAAGGTCATTTTGTTGAATGCCAGGAACCAATAGAAGCATGTGCACACATCTAGCTGCAAAGAAAATGTTTGTAAAAATGAAAATGTTTTTATCTTGAGCAACGATATGTCTGCAAATGAATTTTTAAATCCAATACAGTTCTGTTCCTCTCATGTTTCTCTATCGTATTTCACTAGTACTAACAGTCCACTTATGAGGTCATTTGTGTTGTTGTTTTTTTTTCAAATAATCTACTCAATATATCTTTCTCAAAAGTAAGCTTCTGTGTCTCCTTGTGTGTTCATATTTTAGTGAAGGAACAACTTTTAGTCTATAATGGATACCATAGTATAGATATCAAGAAAGATAACAAGCCAAGGAAGACTTTTTCATAAAATGTGCATGCTGCTTCTACTGCAACAAAATATTTCAGATCACCATGCTATATTACAATTTCATATTAAAGTTGCATGAAACATGAATTTTTGGGGATGTTTTCCTTTTTTCTATTTTCAGTACTACTTCAGAATAGTACTTCCCACCTTGCCTCTTGGATGACTCCCCTAGATTGATTCTGTGTATATAGAAAGTATTCTGTATCTCATCTTTAGCCCCATCTCTTTGGGGCTTTCTCTCTAGCTCCTGATCCAGTCATACCATGTCATTCCTAAGGTTTCATCATTCATAAAGTATAGTTAATTACACTGAGTGTACCTAGGAAGGTTTTCTTAGTAGTGGGGCTTCAAGGGTGGCCTCTATGACAAGTGGTCGGAGGCTGTCCTGTTTAGTACATAGCAAGCTCCAGACAGCTCCACAATGGATCCATTGAAGGCTAAATGTGAGTCCATCATCAGAGTCAGTAACAGAGTCTGTGAAAACATATTTAAGAAAGGGCAGAAAAAGTCACAGGGAAAGAGAAGATGGAATAAGAGTGAGAAACAGCTCAGAAAATAATAATGCTAAAATAAAAGTGAGAAGAAGTATTCTGTGGCATATGGAAGACCCATGCCAGTGAAGAGGCAAAATGTGAGAAAAAGTAGCAACAAGAGAAATCACTGTGTATGTTTTAGAAAAAGTGATAGGTAGAAGAGCAGAGGATTCACAAGAGAAAAAAGTAAAATTGTGCCCAGGAGGAGTATGAGAAACTGTAATGGTTCAATGCTTAGAT
The DNA here is from genome assembly GCF_054131305.1 of Coturnix japonica. NCBI lineage: Eukaryota > Metazoa > Chordata > Aves > Galliformes > Phasianidae > Coturnix > Coturnix japonica. The sequence continues at coordinate 73,021,781 of NC_140666.1, forward strand.
TTTTTGTCTCTTGCTACAGAACCCCAGAATCACTTATTGAAAGTATGTTAATTAGAAACAAATAAGGCTTTATTTTCTCAAGGTGGAGTGTGCTTTGCCTGCATAATAATTTAGAATACCAGAATCATAGAATGTTTAGATTGGAAAAAAACATGGAAGATCACCTAATTCCATTTCCACTGCTGTGGGGCAGAGACAACTTCCAGAAGATCAGGTTGCCCAAAGACCCATCCAACCTGGCCTTAAACACTTCCAGGAATGGGGCATCAACAACTTCTCTGGGCAACTTATTCCAGTATTTAAACACCTTCCTCATAAAGGATTACTTCAAAAAATCTCATCTAAACCTACTCTCTTTTAGTGTAAAAGAGTTATTTCTTGTCCTACCACTATATACCTAAGCAAAAAGTCTCTCCACATCTTTCCTCTAGTTCCCTTTTCAGTGTTGGAAAGCCACAATGAAGTCTCCCCACAGCCTTATGTTCTCTAAACAATAACAGTTCTATAAGCTTTTCTTCACAGGAGTGCTGCACCAGCCCTCTGATAATATTTTGTGGCCCTACTCTGGAACTGCTCTTAAAGGTGCTGACTCCAGTGAAAGGAGCAAAGGGCAAGAATCACCTTGATCGGCCTGCTGGTTGCATACTTATGATGCAGCCCAGAATACAGTAGTGGTAACTTCATCCTTATTTCTTTCCTGTTCATTTTCCTCCTCATTTTTTTTTTATATTTTCCTCCCTCTCACTTCCTCCTCATAATTTTATTGCTTGCCTTTAGGTATGAAATATATAGGTTTACTGTGTTCTCAAGTTATACATTTGGTTCTGTATATAGCCCACTAATTTTTTCTGTAAGCTGAAAATCTAATACTCTTACACTACCATTATAATTACTGGAGAGGGAGGTGGCCGGAATTGTACTCTGAAGATATCTCCCTTTGTTTCAGAGACAACTTAGGTCCCCTTGCATAGATACTCTATGTTAAATGGGATATCTTGTATCAAGAACTTTAAGTATGGATAATGTCTTAGACAAATAAAACAAATAAAAATGTGCTGGATTACTCTGAACAATCCACTCCAAAATAAAATATTTAGGATGCAATTCCATGATAAGAACTATTGCAACTGAATATATTTACATTCTTATTAAAAATAACTTTAATTGACCTTTTTATGACTGATAAAATACAGTAATTTCAAAATTTAAAACTAGAATTCAGTAAACCCATATATTAATGATACATTTTGTGCTAATGTCTTGCTCTCACACATCATTAATCATTACAACAAATATGGAACTTTAATATTTTAATTTTAAACAGTTCTATATATTACAGTACTTTTAAAAGAAACTAGAAAAGCCTAGCACTGAATTCATATAGTTGATACTGATGATGCTTCAAAGATCTTATTTGGAGAAGTCAGAGCTGAGATCTTTTTGAGAGAAGCTGGAACCAAAGAATCATAGAATTCATAGACTTACTCAGGTTGGAAAAGTCCTCAAAGATCATCAAGTCTGACCACAGCCTAACCATAGTAACCTAACTCTAACAGCCCTCTGCTAAATCATATCTCTGAGTACCACATCCAAACGGTTCTTAAACACATCCAGGGAAGGTGACTTAACCACCTCCCTGGGGAGCCTATTCCAGTGCTTAACTACTTTTTCTGTAAAGAAGTGTTTCCTAACATCCAAACTAAACTTACCTTAGCACAAAGAATTATCTTCTTTCTTTTGTCTTTCTTTGGTCCTCATTATTTTGTGCTTCTTATCTCACTTCCCTTCAGAAAGGACATCATCTTCAGAAAGAATGTCTTGCTTGCTTGCAGCATTTTGTTCTTATCTTTGTTTTGCTTCAAAACATGGATGCCTCCTACCTGCAAAAAGTCTGAACTCTGGAGATCATATTGGTAAAATAAGCATGTGAAGTCCTCATGTGTTTTGACTATGCCATCACTCTGATAGGAAATTCTTAAAGACAGCTGCTGGTTACACTATCTTTTGTACATAGGCTCAATGTGCGCTACTATTAATTATATAATGATTATCACAGTATCACAGTCTTGTGTGGGTTGGAAGGGACCTTAGAGATCATAGAGTCCAATCCCCTGGATTCGAGCCCCTGTGTAGCAGAGCGGCACTTCTACCGCTTGTGCCACAGGGGGGATTCGAACCCGGGCCCTCCGGTGTTGCAACGCAGCATTCCTACCACTGCGCCACCGGGGCACATTATATCCAACTGTTACATGCTACTGCTTTTGATGCAGAATTAACAACTCAAGGTCATAATAAGTCAATTAAACCCTGATAATGGCAGAAAGCTAATTTGGCATAAAGAAAGTAGTTCTCCAATGGAATGGTAAACTACATGTGCACACATGCACAAAGTTCCGAGGAAAACCAGAATTGCAAAAGGAGAAAGCACAATCTAATAGCTGAAAGACAAGGAGAAAAGCAGGAAGAAAAAGGCAAACCATCTTTTTTCTTCAGCACGGATGAGCTGCAGATCACCTCATGTAAATGAAGGAACTGAACCTCTGAAGTTTCCTGACATCTATGTGTGGAAAGATTCTAATGTTTCTGTTTACTTCTCTGACATTCCTGAACTCACTGAAGCCACTAAGTAGTGCTAAGTGTGTGCCAAGCAGGCTCCTCAAACTGACAATTTGATCCTTGTGTGTAACAGAACAGCTGTAGATTCTAGTGCAACCATCCAGAACAACAGGCTGTCTGAGCTCTAGACTCTCTGAGATAAAACAACTGAAGCTTGAATTATTCCTTCCCCGCCTTTCTAAATATTTGGCAAGCATCACAGCCCTTAGAATATAGTTATGTGAAAATTTATTACTCCCTCCAGTGTTGGAAATAAGAAACAAAGATCATGAAATTTTTCTAGAAATGAAATGAGTGTGATTATTTGACTACATTCAGATATCATCTTTGTGGCTCTCCACTGGACTCTCTCCAGGAGATCCCTATGCAGTTTTTGATCTGGGGAGCCCAGAACTGGATAAAGTAATCCAGGCAAGGTCTGACCAGGGCAGAGTAGAGGGGGAGGATCAACTCCCTTAACCTTCTGGCCACAATCCTTTTAATGTACCTCAGGATCCCATTGATCTTCTGGGCCACCAGAGAACACTGCTGGCTCATGACCAAACTGTCATCCACAAAATTATTTCACTTAATCCTCAGTGTAAATAACCTAGACAGATAAACAAATTTATGGTGATGAACAGTTTATTATAAAATAATTTGTTTATTTTAACAAAAACAAAACAAAAAATTAAGACCCTTTTAATTGGTAGGCGTTTTCCAATAATTCTCTATTTGTTCTAGGTCTGTTCAGTGTTAAGATTTATGGAAAGAAATGACATGAGTAAGAATAAATTTTATGAAGTTGCAGAACTACTTTGCATATATATCAGTATCTGAAAAACCTTTTGAATAGCTTTGAGAATTAGTAGCTTTTGTTCTGTATTTACAGAGGCTGTAAATACCTGTTGAAATGCTTCACCTATTTCAAGCTGGAGCTATTTCAAGCTGGTGGCTTAAGTTCACCCATTTGATTTAACATATACTTCCAGCAGGTTGGTCAAAGAGGTCATTCCAACCTCCTTGGAATCATTTACTACAACACTGAAAAATTACACTGAGTATTCTGAAATGATTGATTTTTTCCCCCCTTCAGATTTGTGCATCTTTCTGAAGTTACAGTGCTCGTGAGTCTCTTGTATGCACTAAAGTCCTGCAACATATTTTTGTGCATCAGAAATGGAGCAAATAAACAATCCAATACTGCTGCTCAGTAAGATAAACGTTCTTTTCTGAGCATATGCCAGAATACTGCAATATCACTATGGGGGTCCACCAGGTCTATAAAAATAGTACTTGACTGCCAAAACCAAACAGGTTTTGTATTTGAATGAAAACATTACCTATCTTTTGTCTTTTTTTAGGGGAAAAAAGAAACACACAAACAAGGAAACTTAAAAGAGGACCATTCATATGGATGTATTGGTGTTGGCAGTAGGTGTCTGCTGGAGTTACCTCTGTGAGGAGAGGCCAGGGTCTGCCCAATGCCATTTCTATCTTATTATCATAGCTCCAAAGGACACATTGTAGAGAACATCAGACCAGTTGGTGGCATCTCTAGAATAATGTACTTACAGTATAGCTGAAAAAACACCCAGAAAATGTGGAAGTGGGAGAGGAAGATGCTACATTGTCTATGAAGAAGAAATTCTTTGAAATAATAGTAATGCATTGGAACAGGCTGCCCAGGGAGGTGGTGGAGTCACCATCCCTAGAAGTGTTCAAGATGTGGCACTTTAGGACAGGGTGTGTAAGGCATGGTGGTGATGAATTAACAGTTGGACTAGATGAACTTAGAGGTCTTTTCCAACATTTATGATTTGATGATGCAGAAACAAATGCAATCATAAATATCAGAGAAGGAAAGGGAGGAAGGTCCCATGCCCCCAAGCACATATTTCCCTGCAGCTTGTGGAAAGGACCATAGTAGAGCAGGTGAATATTCCTGAAGGAACTGCAGTGTGTGGTGAATCTATGTAGGAGGAATATAATTGAGAAGATGTAACCAGGATGAGCTGTTATGTACTGATCACAACACACAATTCTCTGTTCCATCATGCAGCTCAAAGCAGTGAGAGGAGACAGGAATGGCTTCTTGTTGAAGTTGATCTTGGCAAAAGGGGCAGAGGGAAAAAGTGGTGTTTTTGTTATTTTTCATCATTGTTTCTAGAAATTTGAATCTGTTTTAGCAGTAAATGAAATTATTTTTCTCCACATTTAGTCTTTTTTTTTAACCAAAAACAGTAAACAGTAATATTTCAACTCATGAGCTTTTTAATTTTGTTCACCAGGTGTTGAGATGTAGGGGTGAGAGAGCAGCTGGGTGCACGGGCAAGAGTAAGCTCACCATTACTTTCTACAAAGCCAAATATTCCTCAGGTTATTGCTAAGAGCAATATATAAGAATGAAGAATATACTAACATCATGTGCCAGGTCTATCTCTTCAATAAAAGTGAACCAGGTGGGAAAAAATAAAAAAGAAAAAAAGAAGTAGACAAAACTTAGCCCTCCTTATAAGACCCAAAACAAAAGAAAGAAGAAAGATAAAGAATCTTTTTTTTTTTTTTTTCTGGTAGATATAATAAAAACTTTTAAATGCAGGCTGTCATTAACAAATTGAATTCCATTTCACTAACTCACAAAGACAAATTTACTAAGGTAAAAAAACTCAACATCATTTAAAATAATTTTAAAAGCTAAAAAGTATGGGTTTTTTTCCACATTTAATTATTTGAAAAATTTGATTATTTCAACATAACTGTTAGATGGCAAGAGCCATAGCTTTGAGCTTATGTATCATTGTAAAAAATCCTCTGAAGAAATGCCACACATAGGAAAACATGAAACTTTTTTTTTTTTCTTGGAGAAAGAACAGATCGCTATGAGTACCAGAACTTCTGCACCAATCTGCTTTACTTCTAGATATATGATACTGTTTCCACTACAGCCCTGCTCTAAAAGGAGGAAAATTATTTTTATTATTGCTTATTACTTCTAGCTTTGTATAAAGTATCTCTCTAATCCAAAGAGTAATATTTCAGCAGGTGTTTCTTGCTTGTTTATAGTTTGGGGTTGTTAAAATTATTTTTCTTCAGGGCCGATGGCCACTAGTGCTTACAGCACCACAGGGTACATTATAAACAAAAGCTCTTCACAGTGACAAACTACTGAAGTGAGAGCTAAGAGAATCTCTTCAAGAAAGAATTATAGCCTGCCTCAAACTTTATGCAGTAATACAGCAGAAGCATCTGCATGTGCATCTACACAGCAAGTGCAGATAATATGGTTGACTTTATGTGTATAGATATGGTTTTATACATTGAACTTGAAGGTATGGAAAAATGAAGGACTTAGAAATCACAGGATGTCCTATATAAATCTGAACTGGATAAATACATTTGTAACGAAAAAATATTTGCTATTGTCAATTCTACTTATTAATAATGTGATAATTCTACTAAGGACATTTTACAGGCTGCTTCCCAAAAATACCTAGCTTTTGGTTTTTCAAAGTTTATAGAATATAGCTGCTTTTCTAATAGAAACAGCTCAGTGGTTGTACAGCTTTCATATCAGGAAGCTGAGAAATGTTTAAAACTTTTTAGTCTATAAAGTGTGTTAAATGACACTTAAATCCAATCTAACACAAAGTATTTCAAGATATTCAAGATGTTTTTGCGTAAAATCTGCAACTGCAGATTTTACTCTTGCCTACTGTGTAATTTCTTTAAACGTGCCTTTTTTCAGAACATTTTTCAATGAAGTATCCATTTGCTTGTTTGTCTAGACTTTTACCACAGTATTTATTATCATGTAAATGTAACTAAAACTGTTTCCATTAGATTTTTTTGTTGCTGTTGTTAATTAGTTAGTCTAATAGAATAAAAACCTCAGAGTGAATAAGGTAAATGACAGCAATATTAAGGACTTGATCAGAGCTAAAGAAGATGTATGGAAATGCCAAGAAATAAACATACATCCTTAGAATTCTAGAGCAGGGCCAAAACTATAGGCCATATTTCTTCAGCTTATGATAATTAAGAAAGAATACTATCTCAGTACCATATATCTAAATAAATGTAGTGAAATACTTCAGATCAACTTCAGCAAAGCAGGGCCTCATTCATATTATGGATTAAATCAAGATCCATTATGGTACAATTTGAAAGCAATTTAAACACAATGGAGGCTAAACTAATTTTAACAACATGACTGTAAAAGAAAGAGAAAATTTTTCACACAGAAAAAATTGACCAAGGCATACAATAATCCATCCAGTAGAGCTAAAATAGATGAAAGAAATGCTTCAGAATATGCTCTGCTAACTGAAAAGGTGAATCAATAGCCATTCCGCCTACTTTTTTCCAATAACAAGGACTGAAAAGAACCTTAATTGGCAGAAAAAAACAGTAACAATTTTAAACTTAGGCAATATCTTCTTTCATTATAAAAGTGTTTGGCATAATCATGCTTCTCTCTATTAAAACGATAGTGACTTTCCCAAAGATTTTTCTGATTTTCTAAATAAAACCAGCACATTTCAATTTTCTAGGCTTTCTATGTCATAACAAGGCAGCTATATACATATCCTTCTGTAGACTTGGCATGATCTAGATCTATCTATTAAATGGGACTGAATACTTCTTTGCAAACATTTTGGAATCATCACAATTGGAGAAAAAAATTTGTTTCCATGTTGACTTGATCCTTTAATCCATAAGCTTAAATCAATATTATTTTCTACAACACACATGTTACATACAGAGTATGGATGACATTGAGCTCATTACTAAAATTGCAAGTTCTCAATTCAACATGATAATTACTTTTTGTTATTTTTATTTCTTGCCAGAATGACAAGATCAGAGTAAGAAACCAACGACAGCACTGAGAAATGTGAAGTGATCTATTAGTTCTTGGATTTGATAGAATATACAATATATGACTTTTATTTAATGAGTCTTGCTTATTTCAACAAAGTAAGATGACAATAAGTAACAGGTGTATCTAATACACACTAGAAGGACTGATACAAAATGAAGTAGTTACCATTTTCTTTTGCAAAACTATTTGGAAATTGTGGTGATGGCCATTTAATTCTTTATAACACTGAAATTAAACTATTCACTATGGGAGTAAGAAACTTGAAGTTAATGCCTTACATTTCAAAGTCTCATTCCCCTAATTCCAGGAAAGCAAATTAAAAACTAAGCAAGGTAATAGGGACAAACTGTATGCATCTCAATAAAGTTTTGAACTTACAGAAAACACAGGGTTTTTTTCATGATAAAGAAAGAAGATAAGAAAGGACAATATTATATAGAGGCTAGCATGTTTTGAGCTGTGCTTTTAATTATATAAATATTGTTTTTAATTATATAAATATAATTGTGTTATTAGAAAAATTATGAAGATATTCATTAAATGTGTCTTATACATAAGATCCACAAACCAACAATTCTAATTCTCACTGAGTATATTAACCATTTTTTTACAGAACCATACTCCTGTACATGCTCTACTGTTTCCCTATTAATCCTATTCTTGTGCAGTAGGACTTCTGTAAAATGAACAGTGTATTTTTTCCACTCGGGCTAAGTGATTACTTAATAATTCATTTTTATATTCTGGAAATGAAGGACTGAACTCCCTCAGGCCCTAAAATCAAATGTTCTTCTCCTGGGCAAGTGATCTATCCACTAGGCACTGCATAAAAAACGAATAGTGAACACTTTATGTCTTCCTGCAATTAAAACGAACAACATGTTTTTCCCCATCTTTCCCTCCAAACAAGAGTGTTATGGAATGATTCCTGACTGTGGATCTTAAATAGATCCACAAAGAATGCAAAATGCTTGTATATGTCTCTGAGAAATGTCATATAAATGTATTTTGACCAACAAGGCAGTATTTCCATTTTGTTTTAATACACTTCTGCTATGAACAGTGAAAAATTAGAAAAAGAACAATAGATTTAAATTAACACTTAATTCACCCAACACTTAATTCATCCATTTTATAGTTGAAATTCTACATTTATGTAAGAAGTCAATATTGAAAATTTAAATAGCAGAAGAACCAATGTTCTAAACCATTTAAATAGCAGAAGAACCAATATTATAACCACCTACCTGTCTAACTAACAATGTAAATTCATGCTCCATTTACTAACCAGAGTCTGCATAGTACTAGAAGTCAGTCTGCTGAAACGTCATCTTTGCCTGTGAACCATAGTTTTGTTTTTTTAATCCCAGCATGTCAACCACAGAAAACTGAAAAGCTTCAGTTTGCAAAGAACTAGCAGTTAAATTCAGCAGGCAAAGCTTTCCTTTTTCACCAGTACTCATGAATAAAAGCAGAAAGCATTTAATATGTCAAAAATAATGGAAAACTTCCCTAGGGATATCTTCCATCTTAGCCTTTGCCATCATACATTCTCAGGCTCACATTACTTTTCAGGTTGTATGTTGCTGTTGTTAAGGTGGAAACATGTGTAATTTAAAAAATAATATCCACACTATTTCCTTGGAGACCATTAGTGGTTTTCACTATCATGTTTCTTCTTTCTCTTATTAAAGCAATGAAGCCAATTTCCTGTATTTTTCATTTCATTACAAAATTTGTAACATTAGTGGGCTAGACTGGTTTCATCCCATGTTAAGTCTAATGCAATGGAATTATTCATACTGTTTGTTGCCTTAAAAATAGAACTGTGGAGAAAAAAAATAAAGGAAAAGACGAAGTTTATCAGACATATTAATAATGGGTAAATTCATTGGCTCAGAAAGGATAATATTGCTGAAAATTACTTTGGCAAAGCCAGATCTGTTTCATTTAGTGTTTGAAACACTGAGTGACAGGTAATGAGAAGATATTATTTGACGTCCAGCTATGAGTTGAAAGACGAAGGATAAGAAAACACACACACAAAGAGAAATCATTAGTGTGGAACTAGAGGTAGTAGGAATGGAAAAAGCACAAGCAAAAACATAAGCATTGCAAAGGATATAGTTATGTTTTTTTTGGTTTTGTTTTAAATTATCTTATATTTAGTCCTGGATTTCCCAAAATTAAATACTTAAAATTAGTTCTAGGATCCAGTTTATGAAGAATAGTTACAGCTACATACACATTCCTGTATTTCTCTGTTTCACTTTTCATGACAAAGTAGAAAGTAGGATTATGTTGTTTACTCAACTTTCTAGATTTAGCACTGGTACGACATACTGCATCACATTTGGAAACAGATCAACAGATGGATGCCTGAATATTATTAAGGCATCCAAAAACAACTACATTATTTCTGTTTAGTTTAGTGTGGTATTCTTTTTTATTCAGGAGAATTTAAATACCATGCTCCCTAAACTTCAAACTAGAGATTAGCAGGAGATCTGTTGAGTCATCTAAAAACATAACTGAACAAGAATTGCATTACTGGCTCTCTGCCAACAATTCAATATCTTAAGCAGCATTTATTCCCACCCTCTAGGGATATTCTATATATTGCAAGGCTTCCTTTGAGTGTTCACTGACTGGTTTTCACCAGCCTAGCTGAAAGAACAAAACTATATATAAATCATGTGTGTACAGAGAGATTTTCAGTTCAGTTGCCAAAATACAAAATAAAAATGGATGTGACAAGGCTTTTTTGGCAATTGGTGCTATAAAAACACATTTTATTCACATATGCAACCTTCTCTGAAATTACTGAGGTTATGACAGTTGAGAAAAGAGCTTAGCTCATTGATGTTAGAGAAATATAGAACAGTTGTGGTCTGAGGATTTGTGGCAACCACAAAATCTCTGCTGAACAACAGATCTCAGCTGTTTTTTGTTGTTGCTGTTGTTTTGCTAGCTGTAATAGAAAGAGGACTTACTCTGATGAGAAAATCTAAGCTATTTTCCCTCTGCCTACTACTTTACTAGATCTTATTCTTTCAACTTCATTAACATACAGAGAACTAAGTCAAGTTTCAGTGACTTCAAATAAGCAACTTAGCTTATTAAACTTACTGAGGATTTATTAACTCAATTCTACTTCCAATATTATGGTCTCCTTAATATTACTATTTTCCCTATAACCAGGAAGAAAATTGTACATACAACTCAGTATTAGGTTTAGGTTATCTCTAATGTTACAGACAGGTTAGAGAAAGGCAAATGAAGTTAAGAATGCTACGTTCTGTCCAATTCTGATTGGTAAATTTTAAAGTTTGAAGTTTTGGTTTAAGTGAAAACTCCTTTATCTTGTAAATTCAGCACTAGCAGCTGTAATACAAGAGTCACATTCAGTTTAACATGGTCTGTTTATGCATGCAGATTAGCCCAGTGAGTAATCTTTGTCTTTAGAGGAGAAATTCATAGGTAATGAACATACATATTGTCTTTCTTTCATGCAATGATACTCAAATTAATCACAAATTATGAAAATATTCCACTGATTGCCTAAGAAATAGGAATACCAATTCGCCATTTTTTTAAATTATTATTTATTTGTTTGTTTGTTTGTTTTACGTAATAATGTGCCCAAAATGACATGTCCTATCTTACACTGTACAATAAAGCCTGTGAACACTGAGTAGAGATCTGGGAGTATGAGTAGGAAGAGATTCTGTATAAACTTCAACTACATGAAATTAATATTTTGAGAGTGTGGGCTGCATTCAGATTTTTTAATTTTCAGACATATCAGATAGAGATAGTCAAATGTAGTTTGTATTAAAACAAACAAACAAACAAACAAACAAAAAAACAGAAAAGCAACAATCAGAAGTTAAACTTCATTCCAGTTCAACAGTTTCTGTTATGTGAGGAATTTTAACTCAAGCCGCCATCTCGAGCCTATGTTCAATTTTGGGCTCCTTGCTACAAGAAAGTCACTGAGGCCCTGGAATGTGTCCAGAAAAGGGCAACAAAACTGGGGAGGGGTCTGCAGCACAAGTCTGAATTGTTTAGACTAGAGAAGAGAAGGCTCAGGGGAGACCTCCATTGCATTTTACAGTTTTCTGAGGAGGATCTTAGCCTCTTCTCCCAGGCAGCAAACAGGACTCAAGGAAATAGCCACAAGTTGTACCAGAAGAGGTTTAGATTAGACGTAAGAAAAAACTTTTCCTCACTGGACTGGCCTGCCCAGGGAGGTGGTGGAGTTACCATCCCTGGCAGAGTTCAAGAAGTATCTGGATAAGGAGCTACAAGATATAGTTTAGTGGCTTGTGATGGCAGTGATAATGGGAGGATGGCTGGACTAGGTGATCTTGAAGGTCCTTTCCAACCTTGTGATTCTATGATTCTATGTTTTGGTTCAATCTCAAGATAAGACTAAAAAAACATAAACTATTATACTAAATACCTCTGTCCATGTTATAGAGGAAGTTAATTAAGAAGATCATAATAGACCATGATTACCTTAAGCATGCCTTACATTACTGGGCGGATTTGCTGAAGTAATAATTTTAAAACTTCAAAACAGTTTATTGTTACTGCCTTACTGTTTCAGGTCAGAGAAGAATAAAGAGACATTTCTAATGAACGTGAGTTTAATATTAACTGGGACTAAAATGGAAATGGCTGAGGATAAAATTCACATCTTGGAAATGTTCTCTTATCAGATATAGCATAATGTCAGACTAATCATAAAACAAAATGATAAAGAATTTATGCTCCAAACTCCTTAATTCTAGGCATTTGTTCCACAGAATGGGAGCCAATAATTTGTGACTAATATTTAGGTGTAAATAATTCAGAGAAACCATTGAGTCTATAGAATTAGATGAGATATAACGTCAAAAGGTTTTATCCCATGTATTTTAGAGAGGTGAACCACATTCTGGAAGTCCAGCCCTTTCACTTCTGACTGATACAGAGAATCTAGTGAATTCATAAATTCTTAGTGAATGAGGTGTATCTGGAGACCTCAGTGTACAGTTGCGCAGAGCTTACCAGTAGGAAATAACTGTGAGTAGTAAAAGCAAGATTTGATCTGACCATACAAATACATTAAAGGGGAATACGTTTCACCTTTCCTTTAACTACAACCCTAATGTTCTTCCAATGGCTTCACGCCTTCAGCTACACTTACGTAAATCCCTCCCCCTGGTAGAGAATTTAGCCCAATGGTATTCAGAGTGTAAAAAAAATAAAAATAAAAATAAAAAAGGCACTTGCTAGCTCCCTGGCTATAGTATAATCTGAGGGCTACAGGAGCATTCTTCAACATTCCAGTTAAAGCTATGACATCTCTAGGTTCTAATATGAAACATGGGCTGATTAATTTTGCTTATGCCAGAAATAAAATGTAAGGGAAAGATCTCCTCTCTTGGTCTTCTTCTCTTCTTCTCCCACTTCCTATAACTATCTATATTTTATACCAATGGCAGCTTCATGTAAATTAGAGGACAGTCTTAGGGACAATGAATGCAGATGTTTGGATCTGGTCTCAAAATCAGTCCTTTTACATGTCATTCTTCTGGTGGTGACTATAATAGAATTCTAAGAGTGTAAGAAGTACAGAAGTTTACAAGGACTACTTCCTATGTTCTCTAAACTATCTCTGGGTTTCAAGTTCCTAGAGGCTGGGAGACTACCCAGGAAGTGTCCTATAATCTTGCATTTTTTTCTACATGCTTCTTTGGATAACACTTAGCAAACTCCAGCCTACTGTCAGTCAAGCAGACTTATTAGATATGCTTTTGCTCTTTCCCATTATTGCTCATATCTTCTTCTGCTTAGTAAATGGAGATAAGGTTTTTATTTAGGTGGTATAGAATATGTGTACATCTCAAATAAGCCAAATCTTGAATTTATTCATTTTCACATACTGTTGGACAATTGGTTCTCTCTCTATCAGAATACATTTTAATACTTTTCTGAAGAATAACACACCTTCATTTGTCTAGCGGGAATGGGAAGAAATTGATTCTGGCTCTGTTTTCTTTGGGGAGAAAAGTGCTGTAGATATAAAAGTAAGGGTAATGACAGTACCATAATTGCCCTGCTTATGTAGAAAGCAATAGTTCTACCTGCAGTTCTCAGGAGCTTCATACTAAGTACTTTCTGATATACGTATGGGGGAAAGACTAAGGTCCCCAAAGAACTCAGAAGAAGAAATGTCTGGGTTCTGACTGAGAGTAGGAATATTATTATTTTTGTTGTTAGTTGTATAGACATAAGAGTTAGTTGAATGCTAAGCCAAAATGGAGATAAAAATGTTCTCGTTTTAACTGTCAGCTGAGCAAAAGCTTTTAGTATCTTTATTTTTCAAATTGGCTACATTAATTGATCTAAATAATTCAATTAAATATAAGCCATAATTTATTTCCCTTAGAAACAGGAGTCTAAGTTCTTGGCTCCTGGCACAACAAAAGCTTGCAGTTTTACTTTACTCTTATAAGCTTAAATATAAGCCATTCTGAATAACTTTCTCAAAACAGTACAGCCTATATTATGTGTTACTCATCTAAAAATCTAAAACATGGTCTTCAGTGCTATCCTTTTTTATAGTGATTTTCCTAGCACTATTATCTTACAACATCTTCTGTGACATCTGAGTACTCTTACTGCCTTATTTCTTTAGTGCTCCCTAATCTTAACAGGTCACAGCATCCTACTGTTTCTTCCTCCAAACTCCTGATAAGCTCATTTGAACTTTGCTTTCTTTACTGTTTTTCTCAGAGGCTTCTGGCAATTTGTCATCATCAAGCAATGAACTCAAATTGACTCTCCTGTATTCTAGTACTTATGCATCATGTTGCAAGCCAGTAATTTCAATGTTTGTTTGTTTGTTTGTTTTTGTTCAGGTACATGTCTGTGTCAAATTTAAATTCTACTTGCCTAAGGGTTTTCCATGATTGAACTGCCCTAAGCTTTCACACCTGTAGAAGAAATACTTGCTTTCTTAACTTTGATCTGTGTCTTAATGTAAATAATTAGTTCTTACCAACATTACTTTTCCAATAATGCAATTTAGAACTTTCATAAAACATTTAACAAACTAAGTTATGCAGGATTATTGTATATGACAGAACATCCACAAGCACTTCTTTTCATTTCAATGCTCTAATATCTAGGGATTTCTGAATAAAATGCTGTGGGACTGAAAACACATGAGGAATTTTTCATGGACATACACAATGCTGGACTGTATCATAAAGGTCTTTTAGGTCTTTTTTTTAAAATAATAATTCTTCTTTCTGATTTTACTGTAAACATTTCCTGATCTCTATTAATCTTATTACAAGTTTCACCAATTCTCAAATTATGATAAATATAGGTTAAAAAAAAACACAAAAACAAAAACAAAAAACCCCTCTTTCTATTATACTCTGCCGTGAGTGACAAGATACTTGCAAGCAAATTGTAAGTGATTCTTAGACTAACATGAGTTGCATTCATGACCTTATAGAATTCTTAAGTATAAATTGCTTGCTGAAAGTAAATCATACTTATGTGATCCTGGAGTGAAATTGCTTTCTTGAACTTGCAGTTCATATATCAGTTGGTTCCTTTTATTTTACTTCATTTATTTATTCGAACTGTAATTCTCACCCCATCATAAAGTGGAATGAAGCAGTATAAAGATTCTGACCTTGACTACAGGCAAATGAAATAGTCTGTCCAGATGTGTTTTTCCAAGTATGTAAATCTGTTAGTAAAGCGCTTGAGAGACACTGTTGTTTAACTAGTTGTAATAATAATGAAAAAAAACCATTAGAAGAACTCTTTAGTAGGTCAAATTCCTAAGTCCACCTGAAGCTGCCTTGGGATAATAAATTGGAGATGTACTGATACATCTCCATGCACTCTCTGCCAGAAATTGTAATGCAATACTTGAATAGCTGCAGGATTTATGTATTAAAAACTGTATAAATTGAGGTATATGGCCAGCTAGCTTGTTCTAGCTTTATCAGGTCTACAAATAAAAAAAAAAGTCATTGAAAAGTTATGGCCTGCCTTTAACTTTAATAGCTATGAAATTTTGCAATCAGTCTTTCTTGATGTACGTAATGACTGTTCTTTGCAGACCATCCCTTTTATTCTACTTCATAAAACTGATGCTTCCTGTAAAAGATTCAAACTCTGTTCTGATCTGTAACCTTAATGAAACAGAGACCTTAAGAAGGAGATTTATAAAAATGACAGAACATTTGTATTCATACTTCTCTTTTTTTTGTTGCATGGAAATATGTAAAAGTTAAAGCTACTACCTGTATCTTCCCTAGATATAGTAAAGGTTTTTAAAAAATATATATTTTGGTGTGAAGTAATTTGCTTTTTAAACAGCTTTATGATTTTACTTGTTCTTTGATTTAAATGTTTTTAGTAGAAATAACATAAAATGTAAGCAATAATAAAATAATGTTTTCTAATAAAGTAAAACAGTATACAGATACTGATTCAACCCTAAAACTAGATTTCTTTGAAATAAGACAAAAACCTAACAAATAAAGCCATGTTATCTTGTAATCTATTCTATTCCTCTTGTGAGTTTAATAGCTTCCATCCTAAACTGTTCATATGACACTAAGAAGGAAAAGAAGAAAAATAAAATGCTCACTGTACGTGAAATTTGTAAATCCATCAAGAAAAGCAATGAACAGAATACTTCCCACAAAAATATCACTATTGAATACATTTATAGGTGTGTGTACAGATTTGTTTATTTACTCAAGGTAAATCAAAACATTCTGAACATTTGATCACTCAAAATAAATTGACTTTTTTTTTTTTTTTTTTTTTTTTTTTTTTTTAATGCACAATTTAAAAATAACTTCCTGAATACATACAGGAAAAATTCCTCCCATAGTAATTTCTCTGTTAAACTTGCAATATTAGATGAAATAGAGCATATTTCTCAATAGAAGTACACATTAATATAAAAATAGATTTTCTATCTCTCCAAAACTTTAAATAACATAATTTTTAAGCTTTTCTGTTACGATAATAATAAAGCCTATAAAAACAATTAACATAGAATAATCTTTATTGAGTTAAACTTCAGGAGGATCTCACTGAGATCAAAGCAGTGGATGACTAACACCAAACTTGAATGTGATTCATTTTCTACTACTCCTTAACAAAACTTGGAATGCAATTCAGCTGAACTCCACTTTAAAAACCACTGAAATTACTTTTTCAGAACTTCAGGCTCTATCCAGTTACATTTTTTTGCTGCTAGTGTCGAAATCCTTTGTCACTGAAGCACAACCAGGCTCATCTTTCACAGAAAATAATCTGAGCAGTGATATTTAAAACTGTTACATGCACAGTGCACAAAACTTTTTTAATTAAATTTGAAAATAATCAGAGTAGATATTTCTGTTGAACAACAAGTTTTCTGAAGTTAAAAGCAATCTTTACTGCAGGACTTTTATGCAAAAAAAACTTAAGACACTCCTTTGGATTTTGGAATTTCATATGCTTTATATATTCTTTATATATAAAAATTATATAATTTTTATCCTTATTTTACTTAATCCTTATGTTGCTGCACTTTTTTCAGCTTTATTTTCAGCTTTTTTTTTTTTTAAAGTATATGCAGTATTTCTTCAGTAAAATATTGATTTTTCTATTTATACCTGATCCACAAACATAGCAGAAAAAAAAAGCTCTTCTCCTTCCATTACACTCCTTGAATCACTCTTGTCCCCTGAAAGCCTCACTCTTCTGTTTTGATAAACAATTAATCTACATGAGTTATTGATTTTAAAATAAATGCCAGGTAAATAGGTCTGGCTGGAAAGGTAGTTCACCAGTAGAAACAAAGTTCTCTGGATTCATATGGTGTGGTTATAAAGGCTAGAATTTCCAGTCAGAATCTTATGTGTAAGTTTAAAAATCATTTTATCCAACAGGATGCAAATTGGTCTCACTAGAAAGTTCAGTTTTCACTCACACAGATTTTCAATCTCATTTACTTGCATAAGCTCTCTAATTTGATTGTAATCTTGTTACTTAGCTTTTAATTTTGTAAGTGGCAGATGTACATCAGAAATGACATGCAGGTGGGAATACCATATATTAAATCAGTGTAATCATATTTAAATTTTTCAAGGTTTGGTAGTGCTGTATAAAGCTCTTTGTTAAACAGGCAAATTAAAAAATAAATAAATAAATAAAGTCACATTTAGGTAACTATCTCTAAGCAAAGTTAAAATGCCTTAACATGATAATTGACCTTAAAATAATACATTTGGTGCTCACAGTTAAGAAACCTTTGTCAGACATTTTATTATTTTAAGAGCACTGGAGGAATTCTAAGGGATGTTGAAACATTCTATTTTTTCCTTCTATTTATCGGACAATTATGTCTTTAATGAATTTGTATTGTTTTTTTCTTCATGTCTATAAAGATATTATGCTCTCTCACACACCAGCTAAGGGAATGCAGACTTGGATCAAGAATACAGAGAAACACTCTAAAGACATTCCATGATTTCAAGTGTACTTTAATTTTAAACAGCAACATTTGTGATGATAATTTTGAAAACAGAGAGTCTTCCAGTGGCAATAAGGCCAATTGTACTTCAGGTGAGACCATACTTATCTTGTCTGCCTATCCATTCACCACTACAAATTTTCATAGTTTGTTGGAAGCACTATATCACTACCAGCAAAATCTGTCCTGTCTAGGCTTATCTCTGCAGAAGCAGGTCCAACAAATTACACAGCTTGCCTATTTACTTAAGTATGCTCTGTGCTTGAAATATTTTATTAAAAACTTATAAGTAATAAAATCATTTCATTTAAAAGATAAATGACTTATCACCCTCCAAAAATAATACCTGCATATAAAATAGCCTGCATAATACTTGTGCAGATAAGTCACTTTCCACATATCTAGATCTCAAAGACTTTTTATCCTATTTACTACATATTCCATGGAGTTGCCAAATCTGATACGAGCAGAGGCAAGGCTGCCACAGCTTTCTGCTCTTCCAACCAACCAGTAGCATGTGTATGTTATAGCCACAGACAAACATACATATACAACACATGTTAACATTTTTGTATAGCGAGTCACACTGTTAGTTCATGTATATATTTATGCACTCATGCATGCACAAGCTCAAATACCAAGTCTCAAGGGATTTAAACTACCCCCTGGCCAATCTAAATTACTATTCAGTCAAGTACTGACCTGCGCTTCACTCATTACCATTGTGGACAACCCAGGCACAAAGTCACTGTTGTTCTAGCCTGTAGCTTCACTCCAGTCTATAGACCAGTCTATAGATGCATGCATATATAAGGGTCCCCTTGACCAGGAAAATAGAACTTAATGAGAAGACAGAACATGATGAGATATGGAGGACACAGCCGGGCCCATCACTTGACCAGCCTTCTTTACAAGCACACTCTCTTGTCCCCTTCTACATTTCAAACAGACCTTCCTCAACTTGATACTTAAAGAAATTTGTGACTGCCTACAGTGCATAAACACCCCTGTGAGCACTTCCCTCACCAAAATGTGAACTAAAGTTGCTCTCTGTGGAAACTGGAACCGATGGTCCCCTGGGATGGCAAAGGGAGTGCAAGTGCAAGGTATGTGTTTCTCCAACAGGCTCAAAAAAATTCCTCTGCAAGATATTTTACTCTTTGTTCTTTTGTCTTTGTTGCCATGGCCTTTTTATGGGTTTATCATTTTGCTGCGATGGACCTGCTAACAGCTGGATAAAGGTATCGTTAGGGTTCTCTTAAGTTTAATTGTTTTTCTCTGCTTTTTTTGTGTGTGAAGAGATGAACTTCTTACCATTCAAATGGGCACATATCATTCACCTACACCTTGAAATGACAAACTACATGTTTTACTCTGCCTGCCTATCACCAAACAAAAACAAATACTCATGACATCCATTTATAAGCTGTCTCTGAATCTCAAAAAACAAGCAACTGATTACAGTGCTTGGGGGTTGTCCATGATCACTAGATCACTAGGTATGCTTTTCCTTCAGAGCCTAGTTTGCAATTTTTAATATAAGAAATGAGATATTTTAATCACTTAGGATAGTTCGAGAAATTATTAAATGACAACTGCATGTTCCTCTTCAGGCTTCTTCCCCCACCTCCTTTTTTGTCTTAGTACTTACTATTGTCAGGATCAAAGTCCTAAGGTAATGGAGAAATATTACAGTAATAATGTACACTTATCTAGACATACTGAATCGGAGGAATCATACTGTATTAATATTTATTAAAGTCTGATGTAATATAAAGGAACATTCACCTGGAAATAGGGATAAATAAAAATACAGGGAAAAAAAAAAAAGGAATTTATATAGAAAATAACTTAGTAAGCAACTTTAACTTAGTCTTATATCACAAACTAAGGCTAGCTCAGTTATGTCAGTCAAACAGATTGTAGACAGATATTGTGCCACAACTAGCATGC
Organism: Coturnix japonica; assembly: GCF_054131305.1. Lineage (NCBI taxonomy): Eukaryota > Metazoa > Chordata > Aves > Galliformes > Phasianidae > Coturnix > Coturnix japonica. Next base: position 73,041,763 of record NC_140666.1, read on the forward strand.
AGGTGGATGACCCTTGTTACAGTTACACCCTCCAGCTGCTTATTATTACCCTTTTGCCAGCAGAACTGGGAGGGCAGTAACCTCCAGCAGAGTGATTTGTGTGAGCGATCTCTTGTCCACTTCAGGCAATATCACCCAGGAAAGCATAAGCAATTTAAGTAGTTGGCATGAGGCTGATTCTTTCAGATCTAGCTGTGCTGGCGATTGTTCCTAATCCTTTCTGTGCTAAAGTCTGTATCACTCTCATAAAGTCCAGGCAAGATGTAGATGACTTGGGACTATTTCTGAGAAAAACTGGTTGAGACCTACATATACATTGCTGAAGTTCAATTATTAACATGACAGTAGCAATTCTGTAGCAGTCTGTTTTGAGCAGTCTAGTGTTTTTTCCTGTATCATTTGAATAGCTGACTTTTTTTCTGAACATGGATTAGACAGAATTCACCGGAAACACTTTACCCACTTAGCTGTGGAACGAGTGAGCTCCAGATGAAGAAAAAGAAACTGATACCAGAACTGGTATATCAGCACCAGCAGATGTGCCTTTTTGTAGCTTCAGGCAGCTAAGAGTGGCAAAAGAGGCAATCCCTTACTGACACAGTTTTGCACTCAAGTTAAGAACAGGCTTTACAGACACCATTATAAAACTGCATTTGTACTGTTTGAGCCACATGTTAAGAAGGCTTTCTGTGCTTGTAGCAAGCGTGTTTTTTATATTCATGTCAATATCATGCTGACAATAAAATACTTGATATTGCATCTGATCTTATGTTCCAAATATACTATCCAATGAAGATGGCCTACCTACTAAAGGAAAATTGAGTTGACAGCATTATATATATATATATATAATTACATATATATATATATAATATAAATACTTTTATATATATATATATATATATATATAATTACTTATGTTCAGCTGTTATCAAACCAGAGTCTTAGCTAATTTAATGCAATTAAGTGTGAGAATGTTAGTAATCAAAAAGAGTTTTCCCGCACCTTGTCAATAAACAAATTCTCCCAGATTTGATTATGATGAAGTCTAGAGTTGTTAGAATGCAAGAAATAGAGAATTACCTTTAGTTTTTAAGCAGCAGAAAATAATTTTATGGATAAGTCTAACCTATACCATATTAAAACACTTTGTAAAGGAAAACCAATTTATTATTTGTAACATACTGAGCATCAAGATTTTTGAGGACTGTACATGTTATAAATGCATTGGTAATAAATATTGAGTTCATTTTGTTATTGTGCTAAAATTGCTAACTGCATGGCTGAAACAGTCAGAAGAGAATAACTTGAAAACATAAGTACCACAGAATGGCCCAGGCTGGAAGGGATCTCAAGGATCATGAATCTCCAAACCCCCACTCACAGTAATTGCTGCTCATAGTATTGTCACTTTGTTCTGAAGGGGTTTAACAAAAGACTATTACTCAGACATCTTCCAACCAAACAGCAGGGAGGGGATGAGCTGAGGCACAGAGCTCAGATGCAGTTCACACTTACTAGAAAACTAGTCCCTTTTGTCAATGCCTTTCAGTCTCCATAGATCAGTATGTAATCACAGTACACTTTCTGCATGTGTCAGTGATACAAAGAGGAAGTGAATCCAATGTTTCTTTAACTGAACATCATTCAGTAAGCATTTATTCAGCATGACTAAAAAAAGTTGCAAAACTACATGAATTTATGTTTCCTAATAAAGAGGTTAAATGAATACTACAGAGAGGCCTTTAAAATAGTCAAGCAAGCTTGTGGTAGGATTGTTAGTAGAAATTTAAGCTGATGACTCCACTGATAGTTATGGTACTTAGAGATAAATCAAGATGGCATTAGCATTGTAATCACAGAAACGTTCTGTTATGTGGAAACAGTGTAATTTTTTAAGTTTGCCCTGCAGTGGTGTTAATTCTATTTTTACAGTTGCTTGTGTTCTCTTTAGAATTTACATTCAAGGTGAATCAGTTAGACATTAATTAATGTTGATGCCATTCTTCAATAGTCTCATGAATAATAAATGAGGTAGTGGAAGTGAATAATTGGCCTTAAAGATAAGTTACAGTAAAATATTCAACATAGTGTGCTGTGACATTGTGTTACCCTCCCATCTCCCTCCCTCCCCTTAGGCCTGCCTGTTATGCACAAAGCCTTGCTCAGGACTGCCTTAACTGATAATGAACACAAATCTGTCTCAAACTGGAAGGCTGATTTCAGACACCTGATTTAACAACTGAGAACCAGTTGAGCATGTGCTAAATAATATGACAATGAACCAGTCTTCCTACCTAGTAAACAGTGATCAGCACAAGAGCCCTTTGAACTCCTCTATACTGCAGCTGGCTGAACAATGGAATAAATGAAAAAAAAAAAATAAAAAAATTCAAGTGTATCCAGCCATCTCAAACCCTGAGAAGGTGTAGTCTGATTAATGAATAAGCTCTGTTAAATCATGTCGATAACTATATTCCCTCTACTCTCTTATGAGTAAAGTGTAGTTTCCATTTGTGACATATGCTAAAAGACATACTGACTTATTTAGTTTCACATATCATTGTTTGTTATGTGAGTGGCAGGTTAACTTTTACATTGATTACTGCAACTTCTTCTTTAGTCTCTCTTATGTTAATTTTAGTTCTTTAATCAATTCAAATTACAGCTTCTAAAATTATATTTCTCCTCTCTTTTCTTTTTTTTTTTTTTTTTTTTTTTTCCTGTTATACGTTAGCAAAGAGTCCAAGTACTGAAGCATTCTTCCACAGCGCATTAAGTATAGGATCTCCATCTTCTTGATGATCTTATACAATTCAGGCTTAATTTTGTACAATGATACCTCTATCTCTTGTTTTGTCACTTGTGGCTTTAGTGTTCTATTCTCTCCCCAAGTTCTACTTCAGATTTTAATGTTAATTTATTTGCATAAAGTGTTCTCCCTGTCCCAAAGCTCTCAATTTTCTTATTCAAAACTTTAAAAATAAAATTAAATTAAAAATCTCTGAATAATTGTATCAGTAAGAGAATAAGGGACAATAAAAGACAATGTGGTAAAGATCTCAGTTACGAATTTTTATTTTTTTTCCTTCTGAGAATATAGTATTGCCATATTTTGTACAGCAGCAGCATGTTACTTGGGTTAACTGGTAACAAATACTGATCATTAAAATTCTATTTACCTCAAATTGGCTTATTGATGGAATATAATTTAAAAAAAATGCTTTTCTGACTTGCTCTGAATGAAAAGCTTTACAAACCCAAAATCAGTACATCAGGTTAGGTTTCTAAGCTCTTACCTGTATATACTAATAACCTGCTTTTAATATAATCTAGGTGCTTACGATCTTTCACCAGAACATCAAGATTCTAGAAATAAGTTTTCCAGTTGGAAATCAAGAAACATTCTAGACTGTGTCTGAATATATTTTTCCTATATTACATACACAAAGTTGCACTAATTGGCTTGCTTCTCTTTTAACACTCTTTGCAACCCTCAATACAAAATGTCTTATGGAACTTATTTCAACATTCATTAATTCTGCCAATTCTTCATCTCTACCTCACAGTTAGTGTTTCTGTGACACTTGTTGTCATTGAGAACTTTTAAACGATGTCCCCTAGGGTGACGTTCCACGGCATACTCAAAACTGCTGGTAAAGTCAGTGTCACAGATTTGCTTTCAACAACTTAACCCAGGCCAAAAGCAGCAGACAAACTATTCAGCGTGACAGAAATAAAGAAGGTTTGAAAAGGCTTTTCATCTGCAAGTGACAGAAACAAGTCTTACTGGGAATTCCAAATTTAGTCAAGTCAGGATCATCTTTGAGAAGAACAGATTACTATTTCTTGACTAAGTTAGGGATGTAAAAGGTGAGAATGCTAGTGTTTTGGTACCATCATTCCTGTGGGAATCAAATGTTGTTTCTACATTTAGAATAAGATAAGAATATTTTATTTCAAGGACTCATTATATAAGTGAAGCAATTTGTAGTTATTAGGTAGAAGTTATTAGGTACAAAGACTGCAGCTCCTGTCTGTCCAGCTGTCTGAAATAGAACTACTGATGTTTGGTGCTGGACAAATAAGACCTGAGTAATAAAGGATCCAAAGAGGAGAAGTTGAAATAATTAACAATATGCCTGTATAAACTAGCAACAATGTATGTTTTAGTGTTTTGTTGTATGCATTGTAAAAATATACAAGTCGTGACATACCTAAGGACGTACCTGAAGACTGAGGAAGATAGCAGTCAAACTTTGTTTTGCTTACTATTTTAATTTTCATACAGTTTGAAAGGTAGTTAACAGATGTGTATTTAGAGGGTTAGGCTAGATTGCTGTGATGCTCTAATGAGTTGAAAAGTACAACAATAATAGCAGAGTAGCAAAGCTTTCAACTACAGCAAACGAGAACAAACCCGAATACAGCAGACAGAGAAAAGAAGAAAATGAGCTGCTTATGTTTAGAAGGCCCCAGACAGACAGGAGATCTCTGGCAAGAGATACTCTTATCTCCACTGCCAACCCTTAAAATAGGTCTGGGAGGGGCTGGATCGTGGCTACACCCCTTCAGATCACTCAGGTTCACTGCATGCACCTGGGATCCTCTGGATTGGTCCTGCCTTCCCATCAGGTGCTCAGTCACTGTTTCAGACTGTGACTTAGCATTTCCGCTGCACTAGCCATGCCTAAATTACAAATGGTCAGTAAAGTGTTTAGGTAACTCATCTCATAGCCTTTCTTGCCCATTATGTTTCATGTATGTCTCAGAACTTCTGTAATTTTATGAGATCAATCACTACAAACATGGATGGGCACAGAGCATTGATGACTGATGGGAGAAAACCATTATATAATTTGGTATATCATTGAATATATCATTTCAGATATGTTCAACTGTGCTATTAGGTACCTCAACAAGACCTCCTAATTTAATGTGTCTAAATAACTTTAATTAAAATGTGCCTACGTAACTCTCACTCAAAATAAATGAGTGGTTTTCCTCTTGTTTTTCCTTAAATGACCTTAAATTCTTTCTGCACATTTTTGTTATCTCTCATATTTCAGGTCTTTTGGAGCAGTCAAAATACTTAAGTGGCTATAGGAGCCTATTAAATCCTCTGATAAGCATTCTTAGGGAAAATAAATAAATAAATAAACTGTAGGCAAGAGGACTTGTATGGAATGGCTAATACCTAGTAGAATCTAGGTTACCTGTTTGTTCTCTGATTTGGGTTCTATTCCACTCTGTTTCAGAGTCCTGGAAAACAACAGTCGTGTCTAGTAAAAAATACTGCGTTATTTGAGTTTATGATGAGCTTTCATGTTTATTTAATGGTATGTCTACTTACCTTTTAACTAATCAACTGTTTTGAACATCTGCTGGGGAAACAAGTCAGAATTTTGTGCTGCCATCAGAAACTGGAGGGGGGGGGGGGTGGGGGAGGAAGATCAAAACCCATTTGCATAGGATTTAAATCAAATAACAGCTTATTTGTTTTTGTTTGTTTATTTGTTTGTTTTCTTTCTTCAAAGTTATAGTTTTGCAGAAGGAAATACAAAACTGATAGGATCATGAAGCTCAGCTGACATTCTGGCAAATGTGAAGTCAAATACACACATACAAAGAAATTTGTTTAACTAGTCAATGTGCATGCAAATTCTGCAAACAGTAACTTTAGAGAAAATGGCTTTGTTTAGAAGACTTGTTTTATTTATTTATTTGTAGTAACAAGTAGAATACAACTATTTCCTTGTTAATGCTGCAGTTGCCTTTGCTGAATTCTAATACAACATATGGAGGGACAGAGACATTTGAAATGGGAACTAGACTGCAAGAAAAGATATTTTGTCTGACTGCATTTTGGCATGCATGCAACTTGGTACTGACAGCTGCTCTCTATCATAGAATTGGAGGCAAGTATTCAAGGAATTGCTAGTCTGAGCACTTCCAAAGGACCTAGTAACTCCAATTCTATTTGATCCTTAGTGACAGGATTTTAATAGACACTTATTGGTTTGTAAAAGAGTACTTTGTTCAAGCTATAAAAAACTCCAGGGAAAAAATTTCTGTTCCTTTTCTGCCAAAGGAGATCAGTTTTTTCTTCCTCTGTCCCTTATGTAAAAGGCAGCGGAAAAGTGATACTATTTTCGTGGATAGAGCAGTCAAGTACAGGAAGAATTATCTTCTCTCCTGGTAAAAGTTCAGTTTTGCAAATTTCAAGTCAGAGAGTCTTACTGCAGAAATGTTTTGAAACAAGATAGATGGGGAGAAAAGTGATGACAGTGACATGAAAGACAAGCCACAGCCCATGTTGTCCATGCACAACTGTCAAGCCCCTAAATGAACAGTCTTGACTAACACATCTATGCAAATCTGTGCTCTATCAAGTAGTGCTGTTGTGCATTTCGTACCTGTTGTAGTTTTCATGGAAGTAAAGAGCAGGCATTATTTTCTGAACTGTGTCAGAGCTACAAACATTTTATATTACTGAGCAGCAGAAAATCAGTGTGTTAGTGAAGGAATTATAACTATTCATGAAGTGTTCCCTTGAACAGCACTCTGCATTGATGCACTTTGATGCTTTAGGTTTCATCTTTCAACTGCGCTTTTACACAATCATTACTGTAATGCGCTTCTGGGCATGGCATTACTGTAATAAATAATTACAGCCATAATGACAGAAAGCAGACACAACATCTTTCACGTTTTTAACATTAGAATTGAATCTGCCTGTGAAGCAATTTTCTTCATTATGTATCACTTGAAAGTATTTTGCCTGCTCTTATTGTATCCTAACACTTTGCTATTTCAAGTTTATGTTCCACTAGTTTCTTTAGGTTGGTAAATGTTTGGTTCTTGTAAGATGATTTTAGTGAGCAATCAGGGTCATTTTTATGTGTGTGAGAGTGTGAAATTTCAAAGTCAGCCACTTGATCAATATTTAAGTTACAAAATGAAGTGGGATGAATTCCTTCTTTTAGTGCAATCTCACAGTATCAAGTTTCTGAACATAGCAGCCTAAACGTTTTTCCCAGTTCATTGTGATGCATATATAAGGTTATAAACATTTTAAATTCTCATGCTGTTATACAGTTGCTCAGAGATCAATAGCAGTATTATCTTTGAGAGAGTTCATTCATGAAAGTGAAGTATTTAAAAGGCAGAAGCAGGGACAGACTACCTAAGGGAAACACTGACACTGCCTGAGCATGTAAGAATAGGACTGGAAAAGCCAAAGATTATCTGGATTTAAAGCTAGTGATGTGAAAGGTATGAGGGTTCTATAACTAGGTCAGCAGTGAAAAGTGTAAGGAAAGCAAAATATTTCTGTTAGCAAGACCGGCAGCCTATTATCGAAGATGGGGAGATGTGCAATATGTAAATGGATAATACGATGCTGGGTCACTGAGTTCAGAGGGTTCTAGGCAGAAATATGAAGTCTGAGTGTTAGCCCCCTACAAGTTGTGTTCCTCAGGAATAGATAAGAAAGTCATTACTGTTTTTAATGACCAGGGTGTTGCAATCTTAGTATCTTATAAATAACGCCAGACTGGAGGAAGCAGCAGTTTTCTTAAGAGTATATGGTAACTGCTCTAAGGATATAAACAGTTTGAAGGAACGAATGAACAGGACATTAGTCAAGCTCAGTAAAAACAAAAGCAGAACCCAAATCCAGTAATCTGGAGAGTACTAAGCAACAGTATAGTCTAGTGCAGATTAGACCTGATTAGACCGGTCTGATTACACAATAAGTCAGCATTATGCTTTTACAGCAAAAGGAGCTATTACACACCAGAATGGATATACTCATAAGAAGTACTGAGTCAGGTCTGGGGCTTTTCAATATGAGAAAGACACTGGCATAACTGTGTATGAAGTTAAGGACCTTCCAGACACACTGGAAGGAGTTGAAAAATGAAACATATAAGCTGAAGGGGAGTAAAGTGGGTTTAAGTACTAAGAGAAGACAGAGAGACCTTAAGTTACTTGGAAATACTTATTGAGAAGCATGCAGAAGACAGAGTCAAGTTTATCTTGAAATGCATACTGATAAGACAAAAGACATTTGTGGAGAGTGTTTATGCAGAATGGCTTCATGAGAAAGGACATGAAGAGATTCCACTAGTTAAATTGTAAAAGAATGAATGTGATTAAAGACAAAGACGGTTTATCCTAGGGACGGTCACGGGCTAAGCAGCTGTGGAGAAATCAGTATGTGAAAAGACAGGGTATGTAGCTAAAGATGAAATATGTATCTAGAAGCAAGGACGGCCTAAGGGAAAAGCAAGTTGTGTAGCAAGGTGTAGACAGAGCTGCAAAGAAAAAGTATCCATAAGACTAACCACAAAGGTCAGATGAAGTAATGTCTAATTCACCAATCCTGAGCTTTACTTTTGCAATATGCATGAACTTATTACTGATTGTATAAATGAGATGCTGTAACACCTAATAAACGAGGCTTGTTGACCATGATAGCATGAGACTTGTCTCCCGCGGTTACTTCCAACAAATGGTGACCCTCGACGTGATAAGGAAAAAAGGGTGCCACGGGTGAAGAACTGCGTTGGGTTCGGGTCCGGATTTCACAGCCCGACGGACGACGAAAGAGCTAAAATTGGAGCTCCGCGTCTCGAGTGACCACACAGGTGGGCTCGACCGACACGTGCTGCCGAAGCCTGGAGGGCTGCAACGGTACCGACGTGAGTAAAAATGGACAGGCAAGCAGCATATGATTTATTTTCCGCTTTTCTTAGGCGGAGACAGTTTAAGGGGGTAGACTTGGAAAAGGAACTCCCTAAGTTATTAGTGTATGGTTATGCTAAAGGGTTATTTCAGAATCTGCATTTAGTGCATGATCTTGATGAGTGGTGTAAATTTGGAGATGCAATTTTTCAGGAAATGATAGATGGGGAGAAAATGGCTAAAAAATGCGGGAAGTGGTGGCGTGTTGTTTATAATGATTTGTTGCAATATCAGGCAGAAAAGGAAGCGGCAGAGCAAGCTAGTGCTGTGCAGGAGAGGAATAAGAATTATAATGAATGGTCAGATTGCCCGGGGCCCCCTGCAGTGTCCACCGTAAAGTTGCCGCCGGCCGCCGAGCCTGCATTGCCAGTGGCTGCGGAGCCGAGTGCCCCGTCTCCGTCTCCCTGCACGTCTGTATCAGACGAGCCGCCTGCATCGACCATGGCGCTACAGCCGGCCCCCTCGACCCCCCTTTGCAATGAGCCGCTCCCTGGGGCACAGAGTGACCTGGCGGAGGCCGTCGCGCGGGAGCGGGGGGGGGCTTGGGCTGCGCTGGCGCGGGCTTGTTTAGAGACGGGAGACGGTGAGGCGTTGGAAGCGGTGCGACACATGGTGCTGCCGGTGGGGTATTCGCCTGATCCTGCAGGCGGGACACAGGCTGCTATCAGTGCTTTAGATTGGAAGTTGTTGTTACAATTGCGGTCTACGGTCAGTCAGTTTGGAGTAAAAAGTGAGCCAGCGAGACAGATACTGGATTATATCTGGAGTACTCAGGTTTTGTTGCCATCTGATTGTCGGGCTATAGCTAGGTTGATTTTTTCGCAGCACCAACAACTGCTATTTAATGCTTATTGGGAAGAGATGTGCCAACAGAGAGTTGCGATAGTTAGGCAGCCCGGAGATCCCTTGTATAATGTCACTGTTGAAGAACTTTTAGGGGTGTGTCCTTTCATCCGGACGGAGGCCCAGGCCTTATTAGGACCAGTTAAATGTAGGGAGTCAATGTATCTGGCCAGACAGGCTATGGATAAGATCAAGGCACCAGGTGGGTTGTTGTCTTATATGGGAATCCAGCAGAGAAGAAATGAGGATTTTGGAGCGTTCATAGATAAGGTAGCTGGAGCCATAGAGAAGGCTGGAGTACCAGAGTACATGAGGGAAATAATGCTAAAACATTGTGCACTTCAGAATTGTAATGCTACAGCTCATGGCATTCTAAGTACTTTGAGGAGTAACTGGACAATAGAGGAGGCGTTAGACAGACTATCGAGCGTGCCCACGGGGGCTCAGGCTTTCATAGTTGAGGCTATTAAAGAGCTAGGGGCAGGATTAAAGGCACAGGCTGAGGCTTCTCAGAATCAAGTGTTAGCAGCCCTTGCACCCCTCCAAGCTGCAGTCGCTACAAGCCCACGCTCGCAGAACAGCTCCCTCATGAAATGTTTCCGTTGTGAAAAAACTGGCCACATCCGTCACGAGTGCCAAGCCACTGGGATTTGGTGCAGCAAGTGTCAATCCAACGCCCACAACGCTGCTGTATGCTATAGGAAGTCGGGAAATGTGAGAAGCAGCGCACGAAAGAACAGCGGCCGCGCTCCGATACAAGCTGCCGTTCCCAGCCAGCGGCCGCCTGCCCCCCCGCACACGTCTCTCGTCGCGTTGTCGGTCTCTACAGCACCCCCGCCCTCTGCTTCGCCCACGTCGTTCTCTGCACCTCGCCATGCCACCCGTCCCTCGTCCTGCGCGGCTGTGTCTCTGCAGCCCGTGTGTAACGTGGTTAAAGACACGGATGGACTGAAACCAGGGGATTGTTGTGACCCAGGTCCAGTAGATCCAGAAAGCGAATCGGACGCATTTCCTCCTGATGATACTTTGAAGGAAGCAGGAATGACAAATTTCCCTACAGCATACTGTGATGTCTTAGAGCAATGCAGAGAAGAAACAATATTAAGGGGTGATGCTGACACGTTGCAGACCTTTCCTAATCAGGTCCCCCATTTGGAATCCCTGCCTTATGAGGCAGTGAAGGAGCTAAGGGAGTCAGTGAGAACATACAGAGTTCAGTCAGCCTTTACATACAATCTTTTGGTTACAAACAGTGACACTTACGCTATGACCCCTCACGATTGGAAAACTGTGTTAAGAATGATCCTCTCTCCTATGCAATACACCGTGTTTATGACTGAATATCAGCTACATAATTTGACTGATAGCTCTTTGCCTCAGACTCGGACAAATCCATGTGGCACAGCACCTCTTCAACTGTGTCAGACAAATGTCACTCACATTCCTGAATTTGGCCGTCTAAAATATGCACATGTAACAATAGATACTCATTCTTCTTACATATTTGCCACAGCACATACAGGTGAACTCAGTCATGACACCCGTAAACACTGGTTATCTGCTTATGCTGCTATGGGAATCCTACATACTACAAAAACAGATAATGGGCCTGCATATACCTCTAGGGCCACTCAAACTTTCCTCCAAGAAGGGTGTGTTAAACATACTACAGCCATTGCTCATTCTCCCACTGAACAAGCTATCACTGATCACATTTATCAAACATTGAAATCCATTCTTATTATTAAACAAAAAAGGGGGAATATGGGAGACACACTACAAGAAATATTATGCAAGGTTTTGCTTGTGCTTGTGATGAAGCTTTTGAATCATGTTCATAGAGATACAGCTTATGTGGATCGTCATTTTGAGGCTTCCCCAGTGCTAAAGGAACAGCCTATGGTTAATGTTTGGAATATGGCCACAGGACTTTGGGACTGTCCTCTACCACTGACAACTTGGGGTCGTGAATATGCTCATATTTCCACAGGGACTGGCCCTGTGTGGGTTCCAGCATGATATGTTCGGACTCATCTGAAGGCAGAAAATAGCATCCTGCCTTTATAGTAATTGTAATTGTGTGTTTCTTACTTAGTGGTATTGCTTTGTAACTTGCTGTGTTATAGATAATATTACTAATAGTTTGACATAGTGTGTGATTTTCTGTTTTACCAATGCAGTCTCAAGATTTGGAGTTTAAGGCATTAGCTAGGATGTTGTGTGCTTCTTCTATTTTAGTAATAGATCAGATGTGTATTAAACAGGATTTGATGTAATCAATGCTAGAATCTACAGGAATAGCTCTTTTAATGTTTTAGTACTGTTTCGTTATGATGTTATTAGCCTATTAATTAGCTTTTCTTAATTTGCAAAGACAAAACCTGGAAAGGAATTCCAGTCAAAGAGATGACCCTGTATCATAGAATAGATACCTCTTTTACATCCAATTAATTGGGATCTGAAAATATAACCATGCATCATTTTAGACAAAAGTGCACGCTAATAGAACTAAATTTGATAGTTTATTTTGTTTTCCAAGCAGGTGTTTCCACTTGGGCTCTATATCACGCACTGGCCATGCGGATATGGTGTACAACTGGAAGAAATCCTTCAGACCCTGAATTCAGGAGAGAATCTGTGATGGATGAGAGAGGAAATGTGCACCTTGAAGCAGGGGACGCCCTGCTGGCACTACCTGTCGCATCCACCACCAACATGGCTTGCTGTTTCTCAAGGATCAATAAGTATTAATGCCCCTAGTGATACTCTAGTACATTTGTCCTCTAAAATTGGTTCTATTTGACATGCTACTTCATAAAATTGCACAATCATTAATCAATTATTAGCCCGGATAACTCAGTTGGTAGAGCATGGTTATGAGCATCTTAAAAGCATTTATTGCACAAATTTTAGTGGTCATTAAAATCAATATATCAGAGTATATGAAAATTGAAGACTTTTCCTGATCAGTTACAGATTAACACAATGGGACCCTCACGGATTTATTTTTAGGTTGCAGAAACTTAGGTTGCAGTACAAACATGTTTGTTCTTTTTAGTAGGTTTAACAGTAATGTTGTTATGTTGTATTTGACTTGTCTCTTTTTTCACTTTTAGAGTATTGTCAATCGAGGTCTTGATTGAGTTATAATAGTTATGTCATTAATATAAGTAGTGTTGTTATTCTATAGGCAGTATCTTGGAATTGTTGTAATACAAGAAGAATTTTATGGAGCAGCAGTCATGGATCGAGATGAGAAGTTCACAGAGCAGCAGCTATGGAGCAGGATAAAACTACATGAGAACTAATTGAACAATTGAACTGAATTGCTTGTTAAATATGATTAATCGGTCGTTGAACTGAGCCTTTTCATTTTAAAAGAAAACGGGGGAAATGTGGAGAGTGTTTATGCAGAATGGCTTCATGAGAAAGGACATGAAGAGATTCCACTAGTTAAATTGTAAAAGAATGAATGTGATTAAAGACAAAGACGGTTTATCCTAGGGACGGTCACGGGCTAAGCAGCTGTGGAGAAATCAGTATGTGAAAAGACAGGGTATGTAGCTAAAGATGAAATATGTATCTAGAAGCAAGGACGGCCTAAGGGAAAAGCAAGTTGTGTAGCAAGGTGTAGACAGAGCTGCAAAGAAAAAGTATCCATAAGACTAACCACAAAGGTCAGATGAAGTAATGTCTAATTCACCAATCCTGAGCTTTACTTTTGCAATATGCATGAACTTATTACTGATTGTATAAATGAGATGCTGTAACACCTAATAAACGAGGCTTGTTGACCATGATAGCATGAGACTTGTCTCCCGCGGTTACTTCCAACAGACATTGAGCACAATTTGGGATATGGGAGGCTCTGATTAATTGTAAAGGAAAATTACTTCCTAATGTCCAGCCTGAGTCTCCCCTGTTGCAGCTTAAAAACCTTCATCTTTTTGAGGTACATGAAAATTGAGTGGGTAAATCCCTAAGCAATCTGATCTATTTGACTTAGTGATGAGCACAGAGTTGGATCACACAACATCTAGAAGTCCAACTTGAGCTATGTGTAATCTCAATTGCGTGTAAGAAAGCTTTGAAGCTTTCTTAGAGAACCTGGTGAAATGTTGCCAAAAATTATTTCATCAAATATCATCAGCTACGCTCCCATCAATCATATTAAAAACTGATACTTTTGCATGGGTTTGCACCAATGTCCGTATATCTTGTATTTGACTTGTTCTTGGCCTAGGTCTTCTGGACGATTCTGGGATGAATATGTTAGGGCGTATTAACAGTGCTCAGCAAGTTCTTAAGGCAAATTTAAATTTTTAAAACCTCACCAAAGTCTGAAGACTAGTCAATTATTTTTGTTTGTGCCTCTTTCAAGGGAGATTTAGAGTTCATTGTTCCCTCACATTCAAGACAGTGAGGCAATTCTTTTTCTGGCACTGGTTCTACTGCTTCAAGCAGCATTTTTAAATCTCTGAATTTATTCCACAACAGAGGTGTCAGGAAGTAGTGCTATAAGCCATCAGTAAATGATGTCCCCATAGACCTCAAATGCCTCTGGTAGCTTCATTTCAGATCTGTTCAAGTCTTATATTCCCACCTGCTTGGTATCACTATTTCTATCCCAATGTTATAATAGAGGAAAACCAACTTCTCCTTTTCATTCTTGAGACACCACTGTGACCACATCCTCCCGTTCTTTAAAACTAATAATAATAAAGCTTTATGATTTGTGGGGATGGGAAAAGGGAAATGTATGGGGAAAAACGAACAGAAACTGGTCTTTTCTGTATTCATTAATCTTCCTGAATTCAAGCTGTAATTAGGACACTTCACTTTTGTCTTTTCAATAATAGTTCAAATAAACAAAATGCTGCAGTGTGATAAAAATTTCGAAAACAAAACTGTAAGCAAGAATAAGTTTGAAAAATCTTGACACAGCTTTGATAGGTTTAACACCAAGATATGCTATTCCTGTTTCCTAGTGAAGCAAAAAAAAAATTATACTGACACAATAAGCATCACCCCTTGAATAGTGAAGCTGTCTCCACTACAGACCCAAAGGATGCAGAGTGGCTGGAAGTGAACATTCTTAGGTTAACTTTATACTTCTCAAAATATCTCACATTATGGTTTTTCCCCATGCCTCCTGCAGTATTCTGACTCAGAGAAACAGGAGGAAGGTATAATTGTTTTAAGGAAGATGATATGGAAATTACCATTTGTTGAATAGAACAATTAGAAAAATGTGCATTCCCTTCTAACCATACACACAAAAAAATTGAGTCTCTGGCAACTCAGCAGTTTTTCCTATTTCATTTTTTTTGTGCAGTATTCTGAGATTTAATTAACGAAGTAATACCATTGAAGAGCTGCATTTTAATTATGACTCATATGCCCTAATTTTTAATTATGAAGTCCTTTGGCATATCTTGTTATGTAACTTGTCATATTTCTGAAACTCTTGGAATAACCTTCATATAGCTGTACTACTGGAATTTAGGACAAGTGTACTTATGAATACAGATTTCTAACATCTGCTTTCCTGAATATAGCAAGTGTCTTGTTAATGTTACTTCAAAACAGCAGGTCTACCATGCTGGACAAGAAAGTCATTTATTTTCTCAAACCTGTGTAACTGGAGCACCACAAAATGAAAACCATAAGCCCTCTATTCAAGGAATTTAATGTTTCTTATATCATTATGGGAATACATGATTTTTCCTTAGAACCAGAGAAGATCATAAAGATCCAGGGAGAGTTATCAGTGTTAAATTAAAATAAAATAATTTCATACCATATTAAAAATGATGAGGCTTGCTAATTTCCAAGACAGTTGTTAATTGTATTCATCATGATGTTTTATCTCTTACACTCTTACTAGGGAGTTTCAAGGAGGCATATAGCAGGGCCTGCATCCAAAATTTAGGAAAAAAAAAAAAAAAGACAACAACAAACGTTCTAATGCAGATGGAACTGTATTTCTAATTATTGTCTCTTGCCAAATGGTCTATAAAAGAGCAGCTTCAGTCATAGATTTCATGACTAGTGGGAAAATAAATTCTTCAAGATAAGATGCAAATTAAGAACAAAGTTCAGCTGACTCCCAGAATGTATAATTATGCTTTGATATGTCACAGAGTAAGACAATCCTACTTGATTTAAATTTTGTAAACTTGAAATGTTTGTCTGGCAAAATGGTAGGGGAGGGATATTTGGAAATGGTTAATTTTTGAGAAACACCAAACTGACCTTGAAAAGTAAATCCAAACCACATTAGGAAAAGACCTTTCTAGAATGCAATTTCAAATGACAATAATGTACTGATGAATCTGTAATTACAATTTTTGTATGGACGAGTTGGATTGTAAATAAGTATACCACTGAGCATCTGAGCCACAAAAAATTTAATATATGGGCTGCTGCAGAATACTAAGTATTCTGCAAAATATGCTGATAACAAGCAAAAAAAGCATCAACAATGTCATCATTGTTGTTACAGCAAAAACAACTAAAAAAAAAAAGCCATCACCAAATAAACAGTAGAGCTCCTTGTAAAGCAGTCCCAGCACAAGATCTGAAGTCCTGAATATCGTGTATAAGCACAGAATGTGATTGTGTGCCACTTTGCAACACTTCAAGAGCTGTGCTTCATAATTGGTACTGAAAGTTGGCATTCCTAGAGTAGCTCACCATTATAGTTGTTAGGAACCTAATTCTGATCATTCATTCCTTGGCTACACACTTGTATGCATAGTCACTGTACATTTGAATTGCATACTGATAGTTACATATGCAAACTGCATGCATGTATATCTATCAGAAATGAAAAGTCAAGTGATTTTTTTTTATTTTTTTTTTTGAAAGTTACTGATTCACTGTAATGCAACATCTGTGGATGCCAGACAAATGGTAAGCAAGTATGTAACACTGAATTAAGTATTCACTGCTCAAGGTACAGATCAGCAGTATACAGGGACATTATGTTATGCTTTTTGGTAGTTTATTCCAAGCAAAGTTAAGCTTGGCCTAAACCACCTGATTCTTCCTTTAGTTTAAGCCTTGGTGTTATGCTTTCCTGCTCCCTGGCACAACGTTTTATAGAAAAGCGGTGTTTTTATTTGAAACAATACAACTGCCTAAGAGCTGGCCCTGAGCAAGTTGATGCTAGTGAGAGTTTTGGCAGTGTTATAACTCCATCAAATGTAACATTGCCTGTAGTCCTGTCTGTAGAACACTACTTTTTCTCTCAAACTGTAATTAAGATCATAACATTTTGGCTTAAGACCCCATCAGCTAAAATGAAAGACATTTTTTTGTTTGTTTGTTTGTTTTTCCTGCTTCTGAACTATATAATGCTGTTTTGATTTTAAGATAAAAAATAAGCAAAGTGGGAAGGAGAAATGTGCACAGTGCTGATGTTTCAAAGTTTAAGTTTAGGAGGGGCTGCAAAGGTGGCCTCTGAGCAGAGCCCAGCACTGCCCCATGACAGATCACAGTGAGCTCCAGCTGCTCCAACCCACTGCGGCCACAGCTAAGCCCCTGGGAGAGCATATTTAGGAAAGGCGAAAACTGCTGCACTACAGCAACTGGGAGAGAGGAGTGAGAAACTGTGAGAAACCGCCCTGCAGCCACAAAGGTCAGTGTAGGAGGAGGGCAGCAGTTCTTCCAGGTATGGAGCAGATGATGTCACATGGTTTGGAATATCCCTTTGGCCAGTTTAAGAAACACCTGGAAAATCATCAGTTCCAACCATCCAACTAGTGCTATGAAGTCTGCCACTAAACAATGTCCCTTAGCACATCCCCAGGCATGGCAACTTTATTACTTTCCTGGGCAGTCTGTTCAACCACCCTTTCTGTCTGCATTTTATCCATGTTGACGCTTGCCGAGTACATTTTCCTGCATGTGACTAGAAATGTACTTCAGGAGGATTTATTCCTTGATTTTTCCCTGGGATAGAACTGAAGCTGATTAGCCTGCAGTTCTCCAGAGGTGATTTACTGGTCTTTCGGAAGATGATTGCAATATATTTCTCAGTACTGTTGTCAAGATCCTTAAAAATTGACAAAGAACAGCCTTCCAATGTTTGTCTCTCAGCATCCTTGGATGTATCTGGTCTGATCACATGGACTTGCTTGGGTCTGGCTGTCTAAAACAAACTGTGAGTCAATCCTTATCCAACACTGACTGTTCCCTCTGAATATTTCCACTGTCCACAGATACCTGAGAGAAGTTTCCAGTGAAGACTGAAGCAAAGAAGGCATTAAATATCTCAGTTTTGCATATCTGTTGTCAAGAAATCTCCCACCCCTTTTAAACACTGTGCTTGGATTTTCTCAGTTCAGCCTTTTACTACTAAAATTGTGATAGAAGCTTTTCTTGAAATCTGTTGAGCTTGTGAAGGGCAACAACTCCCATTGCAGTTCTTCTCTTACCAGCATCCCACTATGAACAGCAAACTTTCTGCTGAGTCACTGTCAGTCTCTTAGATGTGCTCACTTAGGTGTGATCTTGTCTTTCACTTCTTTTCTTACTCCTCCTCTGCTCAGTCTGTCACTGTAGAGCTGGTATCCATCCAATTCAGCACACCAGTTACATGAATTCTCTCTCCATTGCTCAAATAGTTGGGACAGTGCTGAAGATTTGAGACTTCACATGGAGCTATTGCCTTTCCTGTTTGTTTCCCAAGCTATATGTATTTATGTACAAATGATGAAGTGGCTCCTCCACCCTCTTTTATTATTGTAGAAGTATCTTCTGTACTCACAAACTTGTACCCACTGCTGTCCACCATTTCTGTACTTCACTGTGGAAGTGAGTTGTCCTCACCATGTTGGCTGGGTTGCTGGCAAAGCTGCGAGCAGCTTTGTGTTCAGTCCTCACAAAAGAAGATCAGCAACATCATTGTGCAGAACATGAAGAAACACTGGGGGTAATGGATTTCTCATGTGTTTCAGCATGCTACGTGTTGATTTATTGCAGCTGAGGTTTTGGCCGACAAGTCTTCAGGCTGCTCCAGTTATATCACAAGTATATGCTTTCAAAATCTGAAAATAGCAAGTCTATATGCAATTTTGGATGCAAAAGGTGTTGGAAGCTATAATAATTTATCAGGACAGGTTTTAAATCTTACTGCACTTTCTTTTTGAACTAACTGCTGCTGCTGTTAGGTTGCTGTATATTTCTTTTTTTTTTTTTTTTTTTGGGGTTGAGGAAGGCAGACAGAGAGGGAGGAAACTTGAGTTACTGCTGTCATGTACAACCTCGCCATTACTTTCTCTTAATCCAGTGCTGATTGCTGCTTTATCTCCCCAAGAAGAAGTTTTTAAGATCTTTAAATGTTATTGAGAACAAAAGAGTAAATGTTCTGTAATGATTTTAAGTAGAGCAAGCAGAAGTAGAAGTTAATGAAAAACTTTGTGGGGAAAAAACTGAAAAAAATCTGTCTGAAGAAGATTACTTTGTTTTTCTTACTGTGCAATGGCATATTTTCATAGAATCATGGAATCATAAAATGTCCTGGGTTGAAAAGGACCACAATGATCATCTAGTTTTAGCCCCCCAGCAATTTGCAGGGTCTAGATAGACCAGGCCATCCAGAGCCACATCCAGCCTGGCCTTGAATGCCTCCAGGGTTGTGGCAAACACAGTCTCCTTGGGCGACCTGTTCCAGTGCTTCACCACCCTCTGAGTGAAAAAATTCCTCCTAATATCTAATCTAAACCTCACCTGTCTTAGCTTAAAACCATTCCCACTTATCCTATTACTATCCCTCATAAACATCCATTCTCCCTCCTGTTTATATGCTCCCTTCAGGTACTGGAATGTCAGTGGGGTACCAATATCAATAAACAATGAAATAATAACACAGTTATGCATACAAGCAGATACTTTGAAGCTCTGGTAGTTTTCAGAGACTTTTTATAAAGAATAGAGGTTTGAGTGTTTGAGTCTAGCATTCCAAACAAAGCTGTACTACAGAATGCATTGGAATCTTGTTTGTCCAGCAAGAGAGTATTTTGAAATATTTATATATGTATAAATACTAGCAAAGCTTGTTTTTATCCTCTTCCTTATTAATTTAAGTATACAAATAGTGTTCAAATTTATCCTTTTGAAGTCTAGTTCCTGTTGTAAGGGTAAACTGACAGTAAATTTATGAAGTTATTCCTCAATATGTATGTACTGTTGTACTGGTCCAGTGACAGGACTTTCTTTCCATAGATGAGAGATGGTGCAGTTTTCTCTAGAGCACAGCATGAAAAATTTAATAAATTCTCAATTATTATACTGATAGCCTTCTCCTTCTAAAAGGCTTCAGTTAGAATTTGATATATTTACAAATGAACAAGCTTACAAATAAAGTAAGGTCCCCAGGCATACCCAATTATTTTCCCATTCTACTGTCAGAGCGTGTGAGCAAAGGCTGCTATGTTTCTATCACTCAGAGGCAGTAGTCTATTACTGAGGCATGATTTCTGATCCTGTGATTCCACATCTTCAGAGTTAGAGTGCATTCTCTCCCTCTGTTGTTGTGTGATTCAAATTACTCAGGTAATTTGTTAAAAGTTTCTGTTGTCTAATATATAGGGCAAAAGCCCTTGTGCCATGCATTGCAAACAAACCCCATACTGAGACACGAAGATACAGGAGCTTTTTCTAAATTATTTATGTAAGTTATGAATCACATTAGATATTTGGTAACTATCTCTACCTAGTGCTGCTTTCTGCAGGTAGCAACATCATTTGAGAGGTAAGAGGTTCTGCTCATTTCCATGCTGAATAATATGACAGAACTTGTCTCTCATGAGATAATGCAGGTTTGGTTATTAGCATCATTATTAATGGTAGTACAAGAAAACTGAGAATGGGGGAGCTGGGGGGCAAAAGCCTTCCTTTCATTTTTAAGGTTAACTTCAGTATTAAGATCCTTGTTATGCTGACAGCAGCTATATTTTGGAAAACGGCACAAAACAGAAATGAGGGCATATTTCTACCCTTTTGAGAGCTCAGTATTAATTCACTTTGGTCACTTAAATTACTGCCTTTCAGCTGTCTTGTCAGTTAAGCCTAACCAAATTATCTAGGTTCTTAACTAGCTTTAACTGTAATGCACTTTTCATAAGACTTATGCAAGTTTGTGTAAATAGTAACTTTTTATATATTTATTTTAAGTTTAAACAGTATACACTTCTCAGGTATTTAATTTCTGTTGCTGCATGTGTTGTGGGGAGTAGTTTGTTTTGTAAGCCAGACCTGCAGCTGGAAGAGGCTGTAGTATAACTACTGACAGACTACAATTTTACATAGACAAGGAACTCCTCCAGTCAGTATTTTAAACAGTCAACAACAGAAAACCAGTACAAAAGACACTAAGACATATTCACATCTTAGTTTTGTATTTTCCTGTCATGTTGCATCATGATTTTAAAAGCTGTGACAGGACTGTTAATTTTTCAAACTAAAATGTAAACATGTATTATGTGAAAAATTTGTTATGCATATTAGTTTCATTAGAACAAATCTAGTTTTTAAATTTAATTTTAAAGATGCATACTATTACATGATTACTGTATTGCAGATTAACTTGCAATAATGCTAATGACTCTAAAATGAAGTCCAATTAATAAACAATTGGTTTAACCAACTATTTATGATTTTTTAATTATTTAATTATTCATGACTTCATATTGAATGCTGTAAAATCTCTTGGCTCTCTTCCTGAGGCTGGGAAGTCCTATCTTATTTTTATGTTCTACAACTTTAATTATTCTACATATTTTCCAACATATATATATATGTATAATTTTTTTTTATTCTGAGAATTGGGGGTTAAAACTGTGAAAAATATTTATGGTCATCTTGACATAGGAAACACAGTCTGCTTTCCTCAATTTGAAGCATTTGTTGGTTTGTTTTCTAAGTGCTGTTAAGCAGTAAACTTTTTGAAGCTTCAGATCCCATCACTAAGTAAGAAAAGACAAGATTTATTATTTCTGAGTGTTGCTAAATTTATTTCATCTGCAGTCACTCAAAGAGCAAAATTATTCTGCAGCTCTTAAATGTTGCCTTCTTAGTCCATGAGTAAGAAAACTGTCACTTCTCTGTATTTCTTTCTGAAAGCTTATTTTGACTAGCTTAGCTGACTTTGGAACTGAAAAGCGGTTATTTAACTTTACATGAGTGTACAGTAATGTGTAATCTAAATACACTGTAGCACTTCGAGAGTTATCTGAGAGCTGCTCTGAAAGTATTGTCTCCTACTTTTATTATCTTGACCCATTACATCAGAGGAGGAGGTTGGTGTTATGGCAGTAGAGGCTGAAACTTCTCACCAATATTCTGTAATATTTTGTTGCTGTGTGATAGATGGCAGCAGAAAAGCAGTCTGATAAAATGGCATCTGACATGGAAGTGCCTATGAAGAAAAGGTGAGACACTTGCTGAGTGTTTATGGAGATCAAACAGAGGACGTGAGCACAGTGAAGCGATGTCTGTTGTGTTTCAGCAGCGGCAACAGTACTGTGAAAGGTAAGTCACATTCTGGATGTCTGTGCATAGCTGTCACAGCAGGAAATGAGGAGTGTCTTTATCAGCTTATCTGTGAAAATAGTTAACTAATTAATTGGTGAACTATGTTGCAAAAATTTTCTCTCAGAAAGTGTTATTGTGCTCTTTGTGTCTAATTTCCATAGAAATAAATAGGAGGCATTATTTTCAGAGCAATGTAATTTTAATGTCTTGTACTCTAGGTAGTACCTTTGTGTCATCATTTCTCTTGGTCAGATTCATGCTGTTCTTAGCATGCCACTCTAGCTATATCATTCATTAGTGACCATTGCAGTAGCGATGATACGCAAACAATGAGAATGTTCAGCCAGGACATCCAAAGTGTTTAGAAACAAGCTTAATGTGGGCTAGGTAAAAGATGTTTTTTTCTTTCTTTCTTACACTAATGAAATGAGGGCAACTGTACTTCAGAGTGGCCACAAGCACCTGTATGTTTTCCTTTCATCTCTATATAAAGTACAGATTAGAGCAAGAAGAAATGCACTGCTTGTTATTCTAGGGTTGTACCCAGAGTGTGGTTTGTTCTTTACCACACACAGCAGTATTTTAGTCCTCCCTAGGATTCAAGACCATTATTAATATTTTTAATCAGCATAAGATTGTTCTAAATTCAAGGCATACTCCTTGTTCTACTACCTGTAAGAACATTTCAAATATTCAGTCATGTTTAGATGTGTGAGAGTCTGCCATATTTTAATTCTTTTAAAGATAAAGATGGCAACATGATGCCTGTCAGAGGGTCAGAGGTCAGACTGAAAAGGAGTGTAAACAAGGTGAGGAAAAGCCAAGTAGGTGCCAAGATGATTCCAGTGATTCCAGCAACTGTCAGCAAGAGGAGATGAACTAATATTTAAAAAAAAAAAAAAAAAAAAAAAAAAAGTTTTGATTTCTGTTTTCGCAACTTATACGACATAGAAAACTAGATCACCATACCCTGCTATGTTAAAGTTGGCATTAACTTACACGCTTTGTTTTATCTTACCTTAGAATAGATGTAGGACCTCTCACCTATTCTCTCTGTCACTGGATAATGACAGAAGTGGAAACTTCTCTGGAATATTGAAGAGGATCTTCAAATCTGCTTCAAAAGCAAAAAGTGAGAAGGTTCTTGTGTAAATCTATGTGAACATACACTTCACTTTGTGATTTTTTTTTTTCTTTTCCTCTTTCTCTGTTACTGTTTTCCTTCTCAAATTCTCTACAGGGTTAGGGGGAAAAAACACAGCAGTTCATTCTATTAAGTTGCCTTCTTCATGACACACTTCATGATTTGCTGAACTGTTGAAGATAGGATTTTCCAAATGGGAGAAAAGATGCAAAATGTTGTACTGACCCTATTTTTACATTACTTTTCTCCTCCTGCTATGTTCTGGAAAGCAGTGGTAGTTCAGATGTCTAGATATTTCATTTTATTTTTTAAGAACCGTGATTATAGTGTAAATGTGAAGAAGTTGGTCACATTCCTGAAAACAGAAGGTGTTCTGAAACAACATTTTATGAAAAATATACACTGGTCTTTTCAACTCTGGCTTCCCCTGCAGAGAATGCTTTAGGAGTCTGCTGAATTTTGCTTTAATAAGCTTGCAGAGAAATAATAAGATATAAATATTTTAACCAATAATTAAACCTTTTAAAATACCACACCTTTTAAATACAATCACATGCCTTATAATTAGCAATACTTTCTTGGAAATTAACAATACCATAGTGTAGATAGCTACAAATTGTGAATTAATATCTCCTTATCTTAAGATCTTTAAATAATTTTAAAAGTCTAAAGGGATTTATTTCTAACATTTCTGTACCAATTAGGCTATAATGATTTGCTGTTCTTTCTTCCTTCTCCCAGAGGCTACCCCATGCCACTGCAGAACACATATTTTACATTTTACTTATTTATTCATTTTCATAGTTTCTTGGTAAATATATTTAAGTAAGTTATTAAACCACCCATACTTGCTTCAGAAGAAACAGTGTTATGAACTGACTGACCAGAGTCCTGTCATATGATTAATATGCTAAATATTCTTGTCTCTCTAACTGTGGTATTGCTTTCTTTTTTGGCATAAACTAGATGATTTGCACATTTATGAACTATTAACCATCTTCTATGCACTCCCCTCAGGAGGCTCAATAAAGACATGGAATTATTTCTGCCTAGGTCACATTTATTAATTTCAGTCTCTGCATAAGATTTACATTTTACTGCAGTGCAAGAGGGAGAAATGGAGCCAGGGTTAAAGGGGCATATAAATTGTTAGCTTTCACCAGTTTATATTATCCTCTCTTACCACTCTGCAGTTCAGGAAATTTATTTTATCTTCCTTGTAATCACCTTCCTGAATGCATTTGGTAAACTAGAAGAAGGAAGATTAAAGACAAAATAAACAAACATAAGGTCATGCCTTGCATATTACATCTAGTATAAAATAAACATGAAAGTTTGATTGAAGTTACTCATTAAAATACTGCTACTGCTGAAAGGTTGAGGGGTATCTCATTCCAGTGTGATGTGGGAGATCTGGGGTCAGTTGGTGGGTTGAGTTCTCTCCATGAGCATGCAGATTTAGATTTCTGGTTATGGGAAGAGCAATCTTTCTTGACACATCCATTACAGTAGACCAGACAATGTTAACTGAAAGCACAGTCAGATAAAGAAATTTGCAATGTCAAGTTTATTTAAAAGAAAGAAGAAAAAAAAAAAAAAAAAAAAAAAAAAAAAGAAGGAAAAAGGAAAAAATGTTCTGTCCAGACCATGTTTATTTGCAACAAATCAAAGCCTAACCTGTAACTAATGTAAATAGCTAGAAACAGCATTTTGTGTTGGTTAGTGGGGAATTCTATACAATAATGTGCAAAGTCTCTGTAGCAGTACTGTATTTACTACAAAACAATAGCAGCAATGAGGGTGTAAGGGGAACAAAAGTTTTCGCTTTTCTTTCCTCCCCTCCCAGGATATTTTTCACTTATCACAACAGATGCAAATCCCAACGAAATGGCTGGTTTGGAACTTGCTTTATTTTTAACAAAATAAGCAGTGCGTGAAGCAGAAGACAAACTGCTTCTCAGACATTCCTTCTTGAGGATAGTTTGTTCTCAGTCTATTGTTATGCTGAGATGGATTATTTGTCTCACACCTAGAAAGATCTGTAGCTTTTAATTTCACATTTTGCTCTTAAACAGTGTTAATTATTTTTCTCTTCTCACCATAGATGCTTCCCTGACACTTTAGGAAGTAAGAGTTATAAATTTTTAGGGGAAAAAAATAACAACCTTGCTGATAGCTGGAAAATTCCATACTCTGTAATGGAAATAACTGAGATTTTACTCAAACGTTACTATTTTTCTGCATATTCTTGCTTTAACTATTCCTCAAGAAGAAGCGATTTTGAACAGTAATGGGAGTCAACTGCAATCATTACAAGTACCTTATTTCTGAAAGTAGCTGTATGTTGTCCTTATTGTGAATAATTTCCACTGAGTTTCACTCTGTAAAGTAAATTCAAATACATCAGCAGCTAAAGAAGTGGCCAGTTACAAGACTGCATTCATCCTTGCTATGCAAAATATAGGTTAAATATGCAAGCTTGCATGTGTTTTAATCCAGTGAAAGAGGAAGAGTAAGTCACAGAAAGTACACTAGCAAATGGGCAACCAGTTGAACATGTTATATTTTAATTTGCAGAGACAAAAATGACAAGCAATTTATTTACATATAACTGTACAAAAGCAAATTAAATTATGTAAATATTTCATAAATAGAGGTGGACTAGCGTTTAATACATTTTGCCATGTTTAGCATAGTTGCGTGCATAGTGATTCATAATAAACAATGATAAATTGTTCTCTGCTTCACTATCAACATCCAAGTTGCAGAACAATAGTCAATGATTAATATTACAAACAGATCGTACCACACTGAATGCAAGTGCTTTAAAATTTAGGAAAAAGTTGTCTGAAAGCATACCCCAGGTAGCTGGTAAATATTGTCTTCTTTCTTGTGTTTATGCTTTTCTGTCAATAATACAACTTAACTGATGTAATTTCATCTCTATTGCTATTTCATCTGCTTCATTCCTTAAGGAAACACTGTACGTTTTTTCACCAATGAAAGAAAAGGAAAAGTATTTCATTGTTCAAGTTCTTACAAGTGTTTGGTGATAGCTGTGATTATGGCAAATCTTCAACTATACTCCATGCTTTCCTACACGACAACTTCCTAGGGTAGACTTTCAGTCAATCATCTGAATCCCATTTAAATTCTTCCCCCACATAAAAATAATGTTTACCATTTTTTTATTTTTTTATTTTTTTTTCCTGAAACTCAGGCAGCAGGCCAGTCAGAAATCATATTGAATAAACATAGTGGATCTGAGATCCAAAATGAGCATTAGATTTTAGACCAAAGCTATTGAATTTTCTAATACATATAAAGTTATATATTAATGCATCAATCTATAAAGGTGCCCTAATGTAAAACACATGCAAAGGTCATTTGAGTTTACCATGGAAAGAAATAAAAGGATGATTTCAATACTGTACAACTGAAATGCAATGGCAGCAAAAAGCAATTAAAAAGAAATTGTCAAGTTTCCTGGCAACATGAACTGGTGACGCCTTGCTAAACAACTATAGTATAGACTGATCATTGCTCTCCAGGCTGCAGAATTAAAAACCAAATGAAGACAATCCCAGACCCCCCACAAAGATTAATTTAGAAAAACAACAACAACAAAAAACCCGAACAAAACAACCCTCAAGACATATTTAAACCACAGCACTGTGTTAATAATGTTTAAGACTGGTCCATTAACTGAGTTTGGCAAAGGACTTGTTTTTAAATATATTTATAATTTCTCAGAAAATAAACAGGTAAATATACAGGTTCAAAAAGATTGGGAATAGCCCCTTATCCCTCAGTGTCTAAACCCAAATACCACTCTACCATAGTAACAGGTATAAAAGGCACAGTTGCATATTTTGCATTCACCCTAATTATTTTTTATAGTTTATTTATTTTTATACAAAAGCACTCTATTTATGGAGTGGCACCAGATTTAACCTATTTAAAATAAAAAGAGAAATACAAACACAAAGTATATTTGTGTGTCATGCCAGGTCAGAAGAGTAATCAGCATGTTAATAGTGGCTAGTTCTACTAGAATTGTTGTGAATACTTACAGTAGATAGAACTTAAAAAAAATTCTTTCACACCCATTTTAGTTCTAAGGAGATGCACACAGGTAAAGTATGTAATGACTGTCTTAATGTGGTGTGAAAATCGGTGAGTGACTGCTGATCCATTTAATCTGAAGGTCTTCTATGACCTGAATTATTAGCATCGCAGACAAAGGGTTTAACAATATATTGAACCAAGCTACCTATTTCTTTTGTGTGTGTAATTTTAAATAAAAAAAAAAATTATCAAAGGAAATTCTGTTGAATGTTTATTATGCAATTGTGTATTCTTTTGAAACGTGCAAGAAAAATGTGTATACATTACATAAGCATTTTAGAAGCATTTTTAAACAGGTAATTACAGATTATACAAAGCAGTAACTGCTCTATGCAGTCTCATAACAAAGTACTGGTTTGCATGTCTTCATATTACTTAAATAATTAAACATATGAATGTTCAATCATTATTAATCTTTGATTTTCTTTCTAAAATGTGCCCATTCATCATAACTGCTATACAGTCTTATGTTACATGATGAAAGTAAACTTAAGAGAGAATGGAACAGCCAGAAATAGCATCTCTGACTAAATGGACAAGTGAATTCAAAATGTGATGAGCTGTATTGATTTAGCAACCTCTACTATAGGCTTTTTAAGGTTATTTCTAAGAAACTACCCAAAGCTACATTATGAATACAGTATCTAGAGAGCCATCTAACCATGCTTTAATGCCAGGTGAAACAGCCAGGGATTAGAATACTTCTCCCCTTCTCAGACAGTGTCCTTCAATTGTCACTTCCATGTGAATGTCTGCGCTGTTCATCATTATTACTGCAGCATCATCTAGGGAGAAACTGGCTTAAGTTCTGCACATTTTGTAGCTTTTATTGCACAAAAAACCTGTTTCATTTCCTCTTTCTTTCCTGAACTGCCCAGAGCTCTTGCATACTGTAGGCAGTTTGGATTCCTTCTGACTCATCTTGACCCACTAGGTGAGTATCATATCACATTGTTTATTTTCTACCTAGCCTAAATGTTCTGAGTCTTGACACTGTTTAGTATTGCACTTCACTTGGCTTTAATGCACTTGTGTTTCAAGAAAACCTGCATTACAGTTTTGATACAAATCAATCTGCAACACTGATGACAAAAGACTCAACAAACATTCCTTGTACTCTGAAAAGAAGGTTTTATATCTGAGTTGTGATATTCTCTTGTCATTGTATCACCACATTGTCCACCTTCATCCTACCAAGCATTCTCAATAACACAGCCTTCTAGCAATACTATTATTTTTTAATTTTGACTTCATAAAATCCCTGGAATTGGCAGTATCATACATGAAACATCTGCTGCAACATATCATGTCATCACAATAAAAAACTCCAGATCATTTCCTTTGGGCATTCAACTGAACCGCACGGGAAAAAAATTTGTCATCTGGGCTTGTAGAATGTGCTGCTGTGCAAATGTAACTGAAGGTGTGTTATGAGTACATGTGTATGAGTATATTAGTTTTCTATGCCAAGCCCCAATACTTAGCAGTTCCCCTGATCCATAGTGTGATCTTTGGCCTTTTTGTTATTACTATCTTCCCAGTTAGTCTTGTCCAAAAAAATGATTTCAAGAGTTTACCATTATAATGCTACGGTATATGTGTTACTAATTGTGTTTACATTGAAGTAATCATTACAGAGAATGAGAGAGGAGGAGA
Source organism: Coturnix japonica (assembly GCF_054131305.1). Lineage (NCBI taxonomy): Eukaryota > Metazoa > Chordata > Aves > Galliformes > Phasianidae > Coturnix > Coturnix japonica. The sequence goes on from NC_140666.1 coordinate 73,070,822, forward strand.
GAAAGAGATACAGCTAGAACACATTTGTTCTATGGATAAAACAGAACCAGAGTTCATGATTCATAAGAAACTTTGCCATGTTTTGGACGGCAGTCTCAAGCTGAACATATCTCTGTCACATCCAGCGTCAGATGAGAGGTGAGAATATTAAAGCTGTGGTCTTCACAAAGTGCTTATTAATGATTATTCCTTTACATTTATCTTTAAATCTGTATGGTTTCTGAAGGATTGTCCCTGGTGGGGATCAGCAATATTCAGATGATATGCTTTGAATATATTTTCCCTGACCTGTTATCCTCAACAAGCCAGATGACCATCGAAAAAATGAGTGGCTTAACTCATGCTTCTGCAGAGGAGAAACAACAATGCGTTGTGTTCTTTTTAATCAAGCTCATTACTATGGGAGGAGTTTGCAACCATAGAGTTAGGGGAAAAAAATTGGTGAGGGGGGATTTGACATGCAAGTAACAACATTTTCTACATTGTACAGTATAGTCAGGCAGACAGTATAATTAAATGCCTGCTATGGAGGCAGAAGTGGCAAGCAGAGCTTATGTCTCTTTGGTGGCCTCCTCTTTTTGTTTCTTATTTTTGTTAAAATTGTTTTGATTTTAAGACTTTTCCCTCTTTTCTTGCTTACAACATGAAAGAAATTCGTTGCTGCTTTTTAGCTTACAGGTAAACTTCTCTTCTAGTTAAAGTATTGACAGGAGATGGCTTATATTCCCCTGTCTGCGTAAGGGGGATATCTTCTGGATTGCCTTCTTCTTTTTTGCTGAAACTAGCGGCGCTGAAGGTCTCATAGGATGAGGTCAACTTTTTGTTAAGGAGGTTTCTGTTGCGATCACCCATGAGGGAAGCTTCTCCATTGGCCAGCTTTTCCTGACTGCCCCGTTCATCAACAGGCATGAACGTGGAGAGTTTTGGCTGGCTCTTCTGCTTTCTTTCAGGAGACGTGCGAACTGGCATCCAGCAGGAGTCCGAGTGGCCATATTCATCACACTCTCGGGTACACTTCCCTGTCAGGGCTACATCTGGCAGAGGCCTTGAATCTGAAAATAAAATAGAGTTGCCTTTACAAATGAATACTGCAATGTCTTCCAGTGAAAATGAGAATCCTTAAATCTAAAAAAAAAACTTTTAAAAGTCTTAGTATCAATTTTGCAATAACTTCCTTAGCTATATCTTCTTTTATGCTGCATATGCTCATACGCCAAAAGCATATCAGTACTTTAATGTAAATATTAAGAACTGAAAAGTAAAAATATTGTCAGTTACTATGTTTGTCAATGAATCTCAAAAGCAAAGTCAAATTTGGCATTAGTTACTGATTTTTTGCTGTCTAAAAGAGTCAACCAAGTACTTAATTCTCTGCTGTCAGTTTATTTGAAATTATTGAAAATAGCTTTCTTTGATTTTTATGTAACTTATGTGAAAGGAGTATAAGGTTCTGGAACCTGCAAACTCTTATGATCATTCTTAATTTTTGGCGTTTGAGCAGGTCTGCAATTGACAATAAGACTCAAATTTAACACAAGGTGAATCTCTGGATGTATTTCTCATGGCATGGTATTTGTTGTTAGGACAAGTATGAGGGCTACAATCAATGATTAGTAGTAGCATATAAAGAAACTGCAGTTGGTTATAAGTATGTGTAACCTAGCATGTTCTGGTAATGCTGTTATACGTGCTGTGTATGGTAATGTAGAGAGGTAGGGAGAATCTGAATGCTGCCTGAATTAGTACATTGACAGTTTTCATGTGATGTGCTGTGTTAAAAGGTGTCCTGTTCTAGATCACTGCAGCTGCAGTGGACTTATTTTAAGGACTGGATAGGATGTTGAAATTCATTCTTTTCTTCACTTTATCCTAATTTATGATCTATGAGATATAAGTAAAGCTGCCTACAAAGAAACAAGATGAATCAAAGTTAACAAGGAACAAAAATCAAAAAAGGTAAATTTAATTTTACTTTGTATTTTATATGACTTTCATATACTAAAACTTATATGACACAACTTCTAGGTTTCTTCTAGAAATAATAATTAAAAAAAAAAAAAGAAAAAAAAAAAGGAGTAAGGATCTTCAACATAGAAATAAATAATAAGGTATTTCATATGGAATGCAGCCTTTTTTACCTTCCCAATATCCCACCCAAATTTGTGGGAACTGTAATTTTATCAGTCTTCCAGAAGTCTATTTAGTCTTAATTTTATTCCTTGAAGCTTGCCCGCTTTTTTATTTATATTATTTTTGCTGCCAAATGGCCCCCTGAAACAGTGACAATTCAAAGTATTAAATCTATATAAATTCATAGCTTATAGAACAAGAAAAAAAAACATTCCTGAGGTTTATTTCAAAAAAGAAAATTCTTTGCCTTTCTTTTGGTTTAAAATATATACTAGCAGAGAAGTCGTGTATCATTTCAGCATCTGCAGATTTAATCCTGATAAATCTCCAACAGCTCTTGAAAGTTGGATTTACACGCAACTCCTATTGATTCATTCATTCATTTGGCTATTTTTTATTTAATTATTCATTGCAAGATTGTAAAAATGTGCAATACTTTGTACTTCAGTACATCACTGAACTCAGTGAAGAAAACAGCACTGACATTTATATAGCAGTAATTGTAGCCAAAATGTGTAAGATAGCAAGGAGGGAAACAAAGTTGTTTTTTGTTTTGTTTTCAGTCATACTTTTTTTAAGACTTCTGCAGTTAGACTCAGCCATGACTACTGCATTTGTTTCAATGAAGAATACAAAGGCTATGGACAGTTATCAGTTTAGTTTTCAGATACCTATGTTCTGGAGATGCTCACGAAAGACAGGGAATGTAACAGGAAAATTGACTATTACTTTTCTGCTAAATCTAATATTATTCTGTCACATCCTAAAGGTAAGATGCATAATTAACTGCTGAGCTGTATCTAATGTGCTTTGATTGTTAAAGCTGTTCTTATCTATCTAAAATAAAGCAAACCTACGTTCCACCTCAGTCTTTATAAGGTTTTCAACTAACACATTATTTCTGGAAAATGACCATTAAACATTATGCTTGCTACTACTATTAAGTTATTACTCTGGAAGAATGTAAAGAAATACTTCACAAAAGAACTGTTTGACCTTTACTTAAAACATGAGTGTGTGTTAATTGAAAAATGTTGCTGTTAGTTTTTTGTTTGTTTGTTGATCTTGAAACTGGTAATGTCTCACAATATTTGAGGGTTTCTTTCTAGTGCAGTAAGTCTTAACCCAGCAACACTTCGGTTACTAAAAATCCACCCCATGCTAGCTGAACCATATTCATGAAAGTTTACCATTTTGCATCGTTCTGTTTACATATTTACTTCTAGACAAACGCAGAATCCCTTATTGTAAAATAAAGCACAAAACATCGTGTGAAATCAGCTTTACAGTGCAATGTACTACTTTATTAAGCAATAGCCTGTAAGTCAGAGTGTGGCTCATTTTATCATTCATCTCTTATTTTTTTGAGATAAAGCTATTCTGCATGCCTAGAAAGGAGCTCAAAGAAACTGGATGGAGGAGGATACCAAATATCCTCACAGGATAATCAAGACTCATAACAGGGGGCACTGCCTAGGCTCGATGGAGCAGTGGCAGATGGGAATCCAAGTCAAGGACTCCAGAGGAACAACCACTCTGTCGGGTACCCTCCCAGGGCTATTCCAGCATAGCCATCTGCCCTGTTGTCTGGGAATGAAGCCAATGGCCATGAGTCATCAGCAGCTGATCTGATCATCTTTCAGTCTAGGAGGGATTGCTGTCATGGGATTTAGGACATGATATGGGATGCAGAAGAAAAGCTGTTGGGGATTGTATGGGACTTCATTATCAAATGTTTAGGGGAAGGATCAAAGGTGGAAAAATGGGTTGAGGGAAGGCAGACCTACATATATATATATATACACATACAATCCTAAAATACAGAAATATATATAATCCAATGGTATATATGTATATATATATATATATATATAGTATATCATATATAGAATCATAGCATCATAGAACTGTTTGAGTTGGAAGGCATCTTTACAGGTCATCTAGTCCAGCTCCCCAGCAATGACCTTCAGCTAGATCAGATTGCTTAGAACCCCAAACAGCCTGACCTTGAATGTCAGGTCAACCACTACCTCTCTGAGCAATCTATTCCAATGTCTCACTGTAATAAACTTTTTTCTAAAACCCAGTCTAAAGCTCCTGTCTTTCATTTTGAAACCATTTTTCCTTCTCCTATTACAAAACCCTTACAAAAAAGTATGTCCCCTTCTTTATTCTAGCTCCCCTTCTGATACTGAAAAGTTGTTATAAGGTGTCCATGGAGCCTACTCCAGATTGAATGTAGTGAATATTTATAGTAAATATGTGTATATATGTGTATTATATGTAGATGCATTATATACACACATACACACACATACTCACTATTGATCTCCAATGCTGTTGAGCAAGAGAGAGGAGTAGAAAAAGAAATTCCATCCACAGGTGCCATGTATTTTTGAGTTGTTCTGTGTGGCTTTGATATGCTAGCTGTGTTTATGTGTGGCATACAATTGTGCTCTGTGCACATGCCTGCTGGGGACACATCTTCAGCTTTGTTTCTTGTTGAACCCACAGACATCGAGCTGCAGCAGCCTTGCCTCCTGTAGGCTATTGGTTCCTGTGAGATAATTTTCCCCTAAAACACCCTTCAGTTAGCATTTGGCACATACAGTTAATGTAGTCTTCTAGTCCACTGCTTTCTTGCATCTGTTTTAAGAGCTTAAATCAAGATCGCATTTAAGCCCGCATTTAATCTAACATGCTAATGAAACCTGTTTTCTGCTCTTCTGTTTAAAAGATGGATATAACTTCAGCATTTAGTGGTGAGGTGTGGGATAGGAGTAAATTTTTTCTGTCATTTCTGTCTTAGTTATATCAGAAGATGAGTTATACAGACAGTGCTTTAATGACTATACTATTAGAAATAACTAAACTAGTCAAATGAAGACTAGGGTACCTCTAATACACCTCAGTAGATAACAGAGATTTACCCTTCTTTACAAATAAAACACCACACAGCTTTAACTACAAAGTAATTAAATGTACTTTTGCTAAATCTCTGAACAGATTGACCTTCTTTTGCAGACTAGTGACCTTTAGCGTCTGTTTTCATATTATCTAACCAGGGTTGTGAGCAATCTCTGAGTCTGAAGGGAAAAAAAAAGTTTTCTCCTCTAAAATAAGTTGCATCCAAACTTATCTCTAAATAACATGATTTTAAAATACTCAGCATTTTAAAAGATAGACACTTCAACAGCAATCACCCTACTAGCTGACAAATCTAATAGAATAAGACACAGTAAAGAACTTGTTATCACAGTTTGCAAATCATCAAAGAAGAGAATAACAGATTGCTAAAACAGTTATATATTTTGAAACAGATTCAGATATATACTTAAAATGCTAGTTATTAACAAATTTTATCATACTGTTAATTATTAAGAAAATAAACCTGGGAGGATGGCATTTCTCGTCATATAGACATTCACAGATTTTGAATTTAGTTTTTAGCTGTTTGTACATAGAATATTCAAATTTAAGCACACTATACAAAAAGTTACCTTTAGAAGTGAATATCAAAGAAATCAAATTTCACTTGCATCTGCTCAGACTTGAGCTTAAAAAGAATGGAGAACATTGATTACAGGGTCTCACAGAAGAGAAGGACTGCAGCCTACTTTCTTATTGCATCTCATGTAGGATTATACCAAAAATTTTGCAGCGTTAAATGATAATTACCATTTAAAAATAAAATAAAGTATACTATTGATTCAACAACTCTTTAAAAATCAATTGCTAAGTTCTGAGAAATTTTCCATAAAGCTCTGTATGAAAGCATGTAAATGAATGGGGTTATTTATATGCATGATCATGTTTCTATTGATTGTAGCTAGCTGTTGCCTTAGGACTTGAAGGATTGCTTGTTATAAAAGAAAAAAAATAAATAAATTGCGGGCATCTAGCATGGTAGTGCTGAGAGGGGAAACAATGATCATTGACCGTTTAATCCCAAAAAGCTAACAGCTAAAATACTCCACCCAAATAATTTTCTTTTATGTTCTCTTTTCCCATTCAGAAGAAGGTCAATGAGGTCAGTGTATGTGAACAAGGACAAAGTATTATGAATACAGCAGTCAGTGAGAATGTTATAAATTATGTAATTTAATGTATACACATACATACTGCAGAATTAGAGTCAAAGCTGTACACTCACCCTGGCTTCAAGTTTTTCATCTACCCATTCTTGTATATTTTAAGAGAAACCCACTTTTAGCAATTAGACCTGATATGGTACCAGAATATGCTGTATTTCTGAGGAAGATGTATGGGGCTTTTCATTTTTACATCTTTTGTAAATCACACATAAAACTTACAGCACCAATGGGCTTCATACCCAAGTAGTCTAATGTTCTGTTCCATTTACTGAAATATAAATCTCTTCAGAGCAATACTGAATTCCTATCCATCTGCAATAGCTTGAACACTCCCAGAAATAAGAACTCAGCACCAAGAAAGTATTCTTAGTTGTAGACTTTTTCTGGAGTACATCACTGGAAAGGTCACTTAATACTACAGTAGTATGAAAATACTTTAAACCACACAGTTTGGTCCATGTGATCTGAAGAGTCACTGTTAAATGGTGTGCTGAATTGAATCTATTACAAATCAATGGCTGCATGCAGATTTTGCTGCTATTCCTGATAATAGCCTGGCATGTTTCCAGTTATTGAAAGTCTGTGAAGAATACCTGTTCAGTAGTTTGAGTCTATGGTGAAAAAAATGAATAGCTACTCATTTGCAGAAAGAACAGACACTGTGGTTTGGATGTGTCAGTTCTCACCCCACATTTTCCTAGGCTATGTACACAAATACATTACATTCAGAGTGCTACACAAAAATTCAAGAAGAACACCATCAAATCCATATAATTGAAATGGAGTTCATTTACATAGCTTTTATGTTAAATGGTTATCTGTTTTATAAGATGCATGATTGGAGAAACAACAGAGCTCTTAAATCATCACAAGTATTGACTACATGATCAGAGAACAATAATGCAGAAGAGAGGGTACACACTGTAGAAATTCATATTTTGAGGGGAAAAAAAGCACTGAACTACAGAGAGCTACAACAGTACAGGCTTTGAAATTCCTGCCTTCTAATTGCATCAATTCAGGAACTACAATCTGTAAATGCTGTGGTATATTCCTGACATGCCAAGACACTATTAAAACACTTAAACATGTTTGAAGGCATCAGCAACTTCTTTCTCCGCACCTTAGGCTAAATACAGTTAAACAGCAATTGAACATATCTCAAGAAGCATTTAGTGCCCCAAGGCTTTTACTACTGTCATTCTGAATGTGGCATTATCATGTGCTGCAGAGACAGTGCATGCTATCTCTAAAGCAGTCCTCCTGAATCAAGTCAAACATAGACCCACTGTTTGAAACATGCCAATTGCACTGAAGTAATTAATATATTAATTGCTTTTGGACTAAAACAATTTCAATTATATTGTGCAGAATTCTGAAATGCTTTTCAGTGCTCAAGAAACATTTCAGAGGACAGAAAGTTTTATATGTGCATTAATAGAATTAGTAATATATTGAGAGGAGGTGTGATGATAGGATATAAAATAATGAATTCTGAACCCTTTTATTCTGTTCATATTTAAGGAAAAGGGATCACAGAATGAAAATAAGAACTTAAAGTACTTTACTTGAAATATGACATGCATCTTACACATTAAGTATCATAGTATCATAATCTTGTGTGGGTTGGAAGGGACCTTAGAGATCATCGAGTCCAACCCTCCGGGATTCGAGCCTCCTGTGTAGCAGAGCGGCACTTCTACCACTTGCGCCACAGGGGGGATTCGAACCCAGGCCTCTGGTGTTGCAATGTGTATTCTATAAACAATTCCCAGGACGAGCAAGACCTACTGAAGTAGCATGCCAAAAGTTCAAGTATTTAGCTGATTTTAAGTGAGAGCATAGCTGAATTTTCAAAACAAATGTGAAATGCTTTGCTCTTTATCACTAAAATGAATTCAAATAAACAAATAAATAAAGCATTACTATCAGACAAATAACTGATTCTTCGACATTTGTATACCTTAGCAAGAATGAGAATACACTTCAAGGAGAAAACGGTATTTTTCATGTACCAAAAAGACTTACATAGTAAAGCAAGGGTGGGAACAATCTATTTTGCGCAAGAAATCAGGCTAGAAATAATAATTAAATAAATAAATGAAAAAACTTTGAGGATAAATATAGTGATGGAAGGTTACAGAGTTTCCACCATTAGGATATTTTTAAGAACGCCTAGACAAACTTCCTCCAGGGGCAGTATAAACAATGCTAATCAGCTAATCCTACCTTGGGAAAGGATAGATATACAAAATGATCTCTAAATGTTCCATTCAGCACTGCAGTTCTGTTAATGTGATTACTAGCACTTATCAGTTTTGGTCGCAACCTCCGTAGCTGTTTCTCTTCAACATTTTAGATGAATAAAATGAATAAAACAAATTAGCATTTAACAAATGAGTTAACTGAATGAATACAGAAAGAAAAAATTAGTAATGAAGTTAGTAATATTAGGAAACAACAACAAATCCAAAAAAAGCAATGTTCTGACACCCATTAAGCCTGAAAATGGTTTAATGAGTTAATGAGTTTAATGATTTAATGTGGTTTTTTTTGTTGTTTTGTTTTGTTTTTGACTAACACAAGTTGTTCTGTTACAGGCCAGAGTCATATTAATCAACTGCTTGTCAGTAGAGAATCATAATGTAGGTTGCATACAGTATAGTAAGGGATATAAAATTTAAAATAAAGAATTCTACAGAAATACTAATTTTGTTACTTGATTTTGTATTACTTGGTAATACAAAAGAAAGTTTACCAGAAACACATAGCTTTTTCTCATTTAATTTGTTTTTATCACATAGTTGTGGCTGTTTTATTTCATTTTGTTTCAGAAGACCAATAGCACATGTATAATGAATGAGAAAGCAAAGCAAAAAGTAGGAAAGTAGGATTGCTACCCTGGACTTTAGGAGAGCCAACTTTGATCTCCTTCGGGACCTACTTGGGGCTATCCCGTGGGCCAGGGTGCTAGAAGGCAAGGGGGCCTGTGAGAGCTGGTTAGCGTTTAAACGGCTCTTCTTCCAAGCTCAGGATCGGTGCATCCCTCTGACTAAGAAATTGGGAAAAGGTGCAAGGAGACCTGCATGGATGAGTAAGGAGCTCATGTGCAAGCTCCGCGGAAAGAAGAAAGTACATGATATGTGGAGAAAGGGTCTGACCACTTGGGAACAATATAAGAATGTAATCAGGGACTGCAGAGATGTGACCAGGAAGGCCAAAGCCCACGTGGAGTTGAATCTAGCTAAGGAGATAAAGAATAATAAAAAAGGCTTTTTTTAATATGTTAACAGCAAAAGGAAGGCTAGGGAGAATGTGGTCCCCATACTAAGTGAGGGGGGAGTTCTGGTAACGGGGGATGCTGAGAAGGCAGAAATACTGAACGCCTTCTTCGCTTCTGTCTTTAGTGAAAGGGCTCTCCCTCAGGAATCCCAGACCCTGGAGGTTGATGAGAGAGTCCGGGGAATGGGAGATTTCCCTTTAGTCAGGGAAGAGGGGGTCCGTGAGTGCCTAGGAAACATTAAGGTCCACAAATCCATGGGACCTGATGGGGTGCATCCACGGGTGCTGAGAGAGCTGGCAGAGGTCATTGCTGAGCCGCTCTCTGTAATCTATCAGAGGTCTTGGAGAACTGGGGAGGTGCCTGAAGACTGGAGGACGGCCAATGTCACTCCAGTCTTCAAAAAGGGCAAGAAGAAAGACCTGGGTAACTACAGGCCAGTCAGCATCACCTCTGTCCCAGGGAAGGTGACGGAACAGCTTGTGCTGGATGCCATCTTCAGACAACTGGGTGATAAGGAGGTTATCAGGAGTACTCAGCATGGGTTCACCAAGGGGAGGTCGTGCTCAACTAGCCTGGTGGCCTTTTATGAAGATGTCGCTAGCTGGGTGGACAGGGGGAGGGCGGTAGATGTAGTCTACCTTGATTTCAGTAAGGCTTTTGATACTGTCCCCCATGACATCCTTATAACAAAGCTGAGGAAGTATGGGATAGATGAGTGGACGGTGAAGTGGGTTGAGAATTGGCTGTCTGGCAGAGTGCAGAGGGTTGTTGTTGGCGGTGCAGTGTCTGGCTGGAGGCCTGTAACTAGTGGTGTCCCCCAGGGGTCTGTACTGGGTCTGGTCTTGTTCAACATTTTCATCAACGACCTTGATGAGGGGATAGTGACCACCCTTAGCAAGTTTGCTGATGACACGAAGTTGGGAGGATTGGTTGACACGCCTGAAGGCTGTGCTCCCATTCAGGGAGACCTGGACAGGCTGGAGAGCTGGGCAGTAAGAAACCAGATGAGGTTTAACAAAAGCAAGTGTAGAGTCTTGCACCTGGGTAGAAATAATTGCATGCATCAGTACAGGCTGGGGGAAGACCTGCTGGAGAGGAGCTCTGCAGAGAGGGTCCTGGGCGTCCTGATGGACGACAGATTAACCATGAGCCAGCAGTGTGCCCTTGTAGCCAAAAAAGCCAATGGCATACTGGGGTGTATTAAAAAGAGCGTGTCCAGCAGGTCGAAGGAGGTGATCCTCCCCCTCTACTCTGCCCTGGTGAGGTCTCATCTGGAATACTGTGTCCAGTTCTGGGCTCCCCAGTACAAAAAAAGACAGGGATCTCTTGGAAAGAGTCCAGCGGAGGGCCACTAAGATGGTGAAGGGCCTGGAGCATCTCCCCTATGAGGAGAGACTTAGGGAACTGGGTCTGTTTAGCCTTGAGAAAATAAGGCTGAGAGGGGACTTGATCCAGGTTTATAAATACCTGAGGTGTGGGAGCCATAGTGGTGAGTCTGGTCTCTTTTCAGTAGTGCGTGGGGATAGGACTAGGGGTAATGGGATGAAAGTACAGCATAGGAAGTTCCGCACGAATGTGAAGAAGAACTTCTTTACAGTGAGGGTGACAGTACCTGTGTGACGTGGTGTAGGGAGCCTGCTTTGGCGGGGGGTTGGACTCGATGATCTCTAGAAGTCCCTTCCAACCCCTACAATTCTGTGATTCTGTGAGAATTAAGAAGTACAAGCTTATGTATACAAAATACAGTATCCTGAACTTAAATTCCCTAGATTTTCATTTTCTTGATTTAAATGTAATTGTTGCAAGCCTCATAATCCCTTTAAATCCTTTGATAGCCTGACTTATTTCTATCAGTGAAATGGCAATGTATCTTCTAGAAAAGTAGGACTTTGCGTGGCTTCCTGAAGTAGCACAGACATTAAGATGTAGGACACATTTAAGCTGTCTAATTGTTCTGCCAATAGGATGCTGAAGTATTAATCTGCCACAATGTCATATTACAGATCTTTATTTTTTTCAGTAAAACATGTCAGTGTTTAACAAACTTTGAGCTGAAACAATTCATAGAGCAATTAGAATGTCAGCTTTTTAAAGATGACTCAAGAAAAATCTGCATCAGCACTCAAAAGTCAACATAATTTCCTTGATAATGATACCAAGGTTATGGAACCACAGGAGCTTGGAGGGAAGAGAACCTATTATTAGCTTATCTATCTCAGCTGTATATTGTGCTACCAATTTATTTCTTGGTATTATTTTGTACTTTTCTTCATTAGAAAGGGATGCCAGATAGAGAGTGATTTTGTTACAAGAGAGATAAGAAAGATTACATGATTTTTCACTTCACTGCAATTTATGCCCATCCATAAGGAAACTTATGGGAGTTACTACCATTTTTTAGAGGGTACTAATAAATACATTTTATCCATTCAGACATCTCAAAAGATGTTGAATACTATTATATCTCAAGGATATTTCATAGCTATCTCAGAGAATACTCTGTAACCATACTGAAAGATGAAAATATAGGTTAAAAGCTTAAGTAATTGAAAAGAAACATACATCCTCACTCATGGCTGCATAACTGTTTAGCAGAACAAATGGAAGGAAAAAAAGACAAAACTGAATCAGTTGTGACTACAGGCAAGAATTCAAACTGAAATGAAGTTTGGCTTTAACACAGTGTTTTCACTCTTTTATAACTTCCAATGAGTTACTTTTTTCTTACAGAATTCATCTGCACAAGGTACTTACTTGAACTGACTGTCTTAGTAAGGCCATTGCATTCTTGAATTCATACAGCTCTACTTTCTACAGCAATACATTGCTATATTCTGAGTGTTATTTCATTCCTGCACATACAGAGTAAAACATTATGTAATATCATATGTTAAATATATGTGATTCTTTTCATAAAAAAAAAATGAATTACTCCTTTTCTGAAGAGGTCTGTGTGACCTGCGTATTTTTTGGAAGTCACAGACCCTCAAAGTTAAAGCTAAAGCTCTTTATATTGCATTATTTTCTAAAATGAAGAGGGAAAACTTACAATACTCAATGCTCTGCATGCAAATGATTCTCTAAATAATGTAGAGCTCAGCTTGAAGCAGAAACAAATATCTTGCGACTACTTGTCTTTTTAGCAACCATCAAAAAGAAGTTTTGTTGCAAAATGAAAAAAATATCTACCACAGGATGCTCCATCTAGACTTTTATGCCAAAATAGCAAACCTTATCTCACACAATGGAAAAAAATATTCACTTAATCTGTGTATGCCATACATATTTCTCAAAAAAATAAACAAACAAACCTGTAATTTTACACAATAATATTAAGAAGAGCTGAGATATAAAACCAAATTCAATTGAATTGAAAAGTGCAAAGAATGTATGTTCAGTACTTTAGCAGAGCCTCAAGATGCATGATCCACATGAATGCTAAAAATAGAAATAAAAATATTCTTCTATTAATGCACATTTTTCTGTTTGTCTAAAGTATTCTCTTGAAGAAATGAATTAAATTTCATAATACATACTGCATTATCTTCCTTAATCTAATCTTCATAAAGCATAATACAAATACAACGTTATACAATTTAGGTGAAAATGGTAATGCTTTCTCCTTTCACATAGAAATTAATTTTACTGATTAATTAATTATTGAGTCATAGCTTTTATTGTGTCTCAGTGGTCTGGGCCAGTGTCACTCTGATCTTGATACCAATTATTCTCTAACTCACATCTTTTTACTAAGAAGGGGTAAAATCTGTTCCTAAGTAATGCCCACTTAAGTCAGACAGAAACTTTTTTTTTTTTTCAATAAATACCAATTTATTCATATTTTTCATAAGTACTAATTTTTCTCACTGAGATGATGCAGGGGAGAGGGTGTGGCTTTCCTTCCTTCTTTCTTTCTTAATAGCAAGTGGAAAAACATTCACACCTCAAAAAATGTAGACACAAATAGAGAAAGATAATGAATCTCTCAATATGATTTATGTCCTGCTCAAAGGGATTTATTTTCATTAATTTTTTATTGATTTTTTGAGCTGTGTGTGCAGATTACTGCCAGTGAATTAATTACAAACATCAGCTCAGATTGGTTACACGCTTATGACAGATTAATCTGGGTTATAGTCCATTAGTAATTAAGCACAGCACTAATTCCCCTTGTGCATGTACAGTAGATGGACTGTAATCATACACTTGCATCATAGTGATGTTATAAAAAAAGATTAGAGAGAAGTATCACTTTATTTTGGATGATTTAGCTGATGGAAAGAATAGAAAACGTCTGACTGACACAAAAACAGGGAAGAAAAATATCAAGTCTTACCAGCAAATGTAGATCTAAAGCTCTGAGTAATAGCCATCTCAATCAATCCTTCTAATGGGAGTGGGAATCAAATGAAACCTGTAGTGTGTATGACCCCTTGCCTTGACCTTGAGTGACCTACAGAATTTAATTCATCAGCTAGAGGAGGTGAAGTAAAATTTTTAACTTAGAAGTGGAATCGAGTCTTGGTGAACTGTAATATTTAAGTCAATGTATTAGCCATAACTCACTCATTCCTTAGATGAACATGCTTTAAGAGCATTTAGTACTGCAGTTTCTCTTTTGTATTTTGCAGCACATTGGTAAGTTTTCACTTAGTCTAGTTGCTGATGTATACATTTATCCCTAAAATTAAATAAGTTTAAGTCTCACAAAATATTGTTATTCCTCAGTTTGTGACATCTCCAGATTTTTGAAGAAATATAGTATGTATATTTTGGACTACAGCTTCATAGCTTTTTGAAGAATTAATCAGAAAATGAAGAGATTAGGGTTTTATATGTATATCTTGATTACAGTATCAGAAAATAATGTCACTTTCTTGATTATCTCTGGTATAAATCCATAGTCTTCTTTCTGCTAATCTATTCAATATCAGCTGTACTGGCCAGAATCATTTAGGAATGGTTACTCTGAAAATCTGAACACAACATGGCAATCTAATAGTAAAGGTGTCAAACACAGGAGGTGAGCAGAACACAAGAATATTAAAAGATGAAAAGAAATTTTTCAGAGTGAATCACAGTCTGCAGTTCTTATCAAACCTGACAGACAAATACTGTAAATGAGGAAGAAGTAAACTGGAGGCTTTGGTGATTATTTCAAACAATTTAAAAACAAATTTATTGTTTTTCTTTTATGAAACTGCCTTCTATTTCCATCGCAGTGGGGAGTACAAACACATTAGGTTGTACACTGCATACTCTGCCCAGGAATATTCCTTCCAGGTCATTTATAATATAGTTTCCCCAAAGGAAAATATTCAGGAAAAAAGGTTTCCTGCACAGTGTTTTTATCTCTGATTTCTTTCCAACATTATAACAGAGATGTTATTTGAGACTGCAGTACTTGTGAATGTAAAGCACTGTTCAGTGGAGTACTGCTATTTTTTTCATGTGATAGATTGACTATTAGATAGTACAAATGGCTTTTACGTAGGTCAAATTTTAAGTTTCAACTTGAAAACAACTGTGTTCAAATCCCCTGGAGGACCACTGTTATCTATGAATTGATGTAATAATAATTCCAGAAGAACTATTAAAAAGAATGGAATCTTCCTGAAATCCCACCAGAAACTAGAAATCACATCTAGCTACTCTTGGTCCAGGAATGAGAAGCAGAGAGAGTTGATGGTCATATTTGATCTTCCTTAGTAAACAAAATACTTCTGATTTTTTGATCCATTTGTGAATAAACTTACAGTCCACAATGGTGAATACTCATGATTAGTTTATTAAACTTAGTTAATTTAATTGGACTAACAGCCTATAACTATATTGCCACACACAGATTTATTCTATTTTAAATCACAAATGAGTGAATGACTAGATAAAACTAAAAACTATCTGTTTACATTTGAATGATAGTTGTAAGTGGTAGTAAAGTAATTGGAATAATTAATGTTCCCTCATAATATTTTAACAAAAAATACTTATTAAAATTAACATAAATTTCACTGTTCTCTTTGTGTGAAGGTATTTTGAGGATCCTAAATTTTGTTAGTCTTCTTCTTTTTTTTTTTTTTTTAGATTTATGCATATACTCAAAGCCCTTTCCCATAAGGTATGTGAAAACTGACTAAATATGTGGGATTGCAATAAACTGCAGAACAAAGTCTCAGTGCATGCTGTACCCTACATAAATATGAAGTATAAATGCCTGTGTTCTGAGTTTTGTTAAACTGATTTTGTGCAGCTGCAAAAGTATTTTATGAGGTTTTCTCTGTTTCTGGTTACTAATGCTTTTCATCAGTGAAAGTAAAGAGGATACAAAAAGAGGTCAAAATTGACAGCAAAACTGAATCAGGGCTTCTCATGCCAATGAAATAATGAAAAACAGCACTGTTCTTACAGCAACAATAATGAATATAAATAGACAAAAGACTGAATGGCTACTGAGAGAGAGAGAGCATCCATTTCAAGAAAAAATCTTTTCCTGCCATCACAGATAGCTTTGTGAACTGGCTAAATTAGGATGCCCTTTAAACAATTTTCATGCTTCAAAAAATGTCTGTGAAAGACAGGTCTCCTTTATTTTACTTTAAGGGATCAAATTTAATAGGCTGAATCTTTATCATATTTTCTACACTTTTAATACTCATGTCAATCATTTCAAGATAAAATCTGTTATCTCATTTTTTACATACTTCAGTACTTACTATAAATGTTTTTCCTCACCCTCAGATTTATTGTCTCAAATACATATATCCCTCTTTCTCTACAGATAACATTAGACAAATGCAGCTACTGGCCAAATTATTGTCAAAGGATAATAAAGATTTGCAAAACTCTTCTATCTGTTTCAAAACAAAATCCCTAAGTAAATGTATAAATCTGCATCAAAGTCATTTACTGTTATAGTTGTTTTGCTTTGTTGTTTTGGTTTGCTGCTTATGCAAAAAGATGGACAATCCATCCAAGAAAGATTAAAGAAACGTGTTTCTCCACTTTGATGAGTGATACCACTTTATAAAACCACAGGTTTAAAAGTCAATGTAGATATGTTGTCTGTCTTTAGGTGATTCTGTGAATTTAATACATTTTACAAATTGTTCAAAACAAAATGTCAAACGTTTAAAACTGTTTGAAAATAATTATATCTATCTTCTCCTGGAATAACAAAATAGAATTCTGTTATTATTATCCTTTGGAATAAGAATTCTTCTAGTTAGTTTACAATATTTGTGTCCATGTAGACAGTTTAATCTGAATTAGGATTTGCAAAAATACCTTACAAATCAAATTTCAAGAGATAGAAGTAATAAAAAGAAAAAAAAATACAAAAAAAGCAAGTATTATTTGAAATCTCATTTGTTAGCGTCTCTCTCTTTTACTTATATGTATGAAAACTTGTTCAGCAGCAGGCATCTCTGAATCTGCAAAACAAAGTGCAGTTTTCCACAATAATCTACATTTTGAAAACTCCTTTAGGAATTCTACAATTATTTATAAGATCTCATATACAGAAACTGGATGGAGGAGTAAGAAGTGGCTGTAATTGCAAATTCCTAGGAAAATTTCTTACTGGTTCACGTTTACCTAAACTCTTTCAGGAAAAGCTAATATATACTTACTTAAGTCAAGTCGTACTTTTCATGAGATACATCATCAGCTCACAGCATTTAAAGATTGATCAATCCAACTTAATTTAAATTTCTAAAAAGCACAGATATTTTGCATATTCAGAGACCAACCTCATACTGCCTAGACATTCTTTGCATTTGATATTTCTCTCATCAATAAAGTTCAAATTCAAAGTAATAAAATAAAGCTCACAGCATGCCAGAAATCTGAATTGAGTGTTCTGCATGATCTAGGTCTGTTGCAAAGACAGCATCTGACAATTGCAATTGAATATGAAGGCAAGATTATGTCCCTTGAGATTTATGTGTTTTACATGTTAACTGTTATATTAAGATTTATGCAATTCAAAACTCCTTTGGCAAGGCACTAACACCAACTGCCTACCTAAATTACAGATAATTTCTTCACTGAAAAAGATAAGAGATCTTCCTCACACAAGTAAATTAATGATGGTATCAAAATTGTTTCTGTATTTGACTGTATCTATGCCATTAACATTACAAAGACAGAGGCGATGGAACACCATAATAGAAAATAGAAGAAAGCACTTGTTTCTACTTTGCTGTATAAATACCAAATAATGCATATTCAGTTCAACAGTGTGAAGCTGCTCAGTATGTGTGCTTTTCTGGCTGGTGAACAATAGGTCAAGTGGAACTCTTTAGAGGAAGAGTTCTCCTTTCTTGAGTGCAAATAAACTTGCTTAGCTGAGAGAAGTATGTTTATCTCAGATGGAAACCTGTGTTCCTGCCTCCAAAACTCCAGATTTATAGGTCATGCAGAGAAAGTAACTTTTGTAGAGACTATGTTGAGACACTATATTTCATTGAGGAGAGACTGCTTCAGGTTGCTTGAATAAACAACCTGGAGCTAAAGGATATTAAAGAGTTGGGAAGATACATTTTCCAATCTTTGCATTCTGTCTCACACTCAGTAGTGCTTGTTTTCACTATTTTATGAATGTCTTAAGTACTTAGTGGTTTAATAAATTATAACTTTGAAAAATTCGATGGATTTGACATCTCTCAGTGCTTTATCTACACTTCAAGACTGAAACAAATGTATCAAATAAAAATATAAACGATTATTAAGAAGACAAAGTGCACCACAAATATCAGTAAATATGAATCTAACTCTGGAGCCAAGGGGATAAACCCCTAAGAGCTCACTAATCCAGAAACCTAGTCGGAAGAAACAAAATAAATTCTGGTTTTATTCACAAAACTGAATTTTGAAATTGTGGTGACTTATTTGTTGATTTTTATACAGGGTTCAAAAGGATGGCTGTAATACAAATGCAAAATAATCCCCTTATCAGGGAGTAATACTGCAAATAACTCAGTATATAATCTGTAAGCAAAATCAGTTTTCGATAAAACAAATGTCTGCTGTAATTTTTCCAACTTACATATACTATGTTCCATCCCACTCAGAATACATTCAGCAAGTTATACATATCTGCTTGCTGTTGGAACTGAAATGATACATATCATAAGGGCATTAAAAAAAAAAAGCGATAAAGAAAATAAAAGAGAATTGAAACAATTTTAAAGGCTGTAAACATCATAAGGATTATACCTCATACTTTCTGATATGCAGAATATGTTAACATCTCATAGTTTGTAACAGACACGCACATAAACTTGACTCAAGTAGAGAGTAATTTGAAAACAGTGCTTCACACTAACTTCCCAAATGAAATATTTACTATCATTAACTGCACAAACTTAATTAAAAAAACTTATTACACTGACCAAGCACAATTCCACTAAAATGCATATTTTGAATTTCTCATGCTATAAAAATGAATATATCGATCAGTGATCAAAGAAGTGGAAAGAAACTTTTTTGTTGTTGTTGCTTTTGTTTTTTGTTAATGCTCCAGTTCCATGTACCTGTACAGAAGACAAGAACTGTATTCCCTAAGGGCCTTTGTAGTCAGAGAGGAAATATAACTCCTGGCAAGGTCACCATAAAAATATCTGTGGATTCTACTCTAATTTTAAGCTACATGCTGAGTTCACATGTTCTAGGAGCATTCAGAACTTAACAGCACTTTTTTTTCCTTATTTCTGGATGTTATTGGAACATGGATTTCTAGACAAAAACATTTTCTAATTCTGAATCTTAATCTAGGTTTATAGGTAAATTTGTGATTCAAAACACAATCAGAGTAAGGTAGCTACTAAAAGATTAGTTTTCTTAACCTGTTTCCTAGGCACTTTCCCACTTCCAGAGCTGAAATAGTACTGTTGGTTTCTTCTATTTGCCTGTGGGAACTACGCAAAAAAGCTTTGTCTGGCACTAATACTGTCAAAGCGGTGCTAAATATTTTGGTTTGAAAATGGCAAGGCCTAGAGCTCTTCTATGACATAAATCATAATGCCATTAATTAAACTCTAAAGCAAACACTAAATTTGGAGCTGCAATAATAATCAACAGTTTCTCTAGGGCTCAATATAAAGTACTAATTTCAATTAATTAACTGGTATGACACTTTCAATAATGATTCAAAATAAAAGATTGTTAAAATCAGCTGTGTATTAATAAAGACTTTGACCCTCAAAAGACTAAAACTTTGCTTATTCCACCTTGTTCTCAACAGATTAATAGCATTAAGTCCATAGCCATCAGCTTCCCTTTCAAAATATTCAATATCCTGCAATAAAGTCTTTTAAAGTAAATATAAGATGACAACTGATTAGAGATCTGTCAGCCTGAGCAGGAATACTTGACACTTTGTTTCTAGCTGAATTTCAAATTAGTTAGTTTCCATAATTTCACAAAGGAGATCCTTGCAAATTATTCTAAGATGTGATTGCTAAGAGGAAATAAGTGCTGTCATTCACTTATTATCACTATCTAAAAGTAATACAATGAATAGTAGGCATTTGTTTGGCCAACGTTTTATTTCATGAGCCATGCCTAATATTTTGAAGTCCTCCGAGGGTTCTACATTAGTCACAAAGGCTTAAGAAAAGCATTTCCTCCCCTATTTCAGTCACTCTCTACTTTTGTTAGCTTTTCACTATTCTCCCAAGCTAATCTATGTCTCATGGTTGAACATGAATTACAAGAGTATCAGAAGCAGTTTGACTAAGCTGATGCTCAGTGTTTCCCATTAGTTAGCTACATTAATTATATTAAGATTTTTTACTTCAACCTTTCAGAGAGAAGTATTTGTCTGGAAGAATTTCACATTGAGAGTCAAGATGCACATTTAAGCATTCACTATCACCACTAATTCATTTCCATGCATGGATTGCAATACCAGTATTTAATACTACTACTACTACTAATAATAATAAACCCTTGGATTCAGTTTCTCTGGCCAGAAGGTACCATTACAATCTTCCAGACAGATATTTGAATGTGTCTGTTGAAGATTTTCCTTCTCCTAGAAGCAAGATTAAAATGCATCTTCTGGAAAACATTATATTTTAGGCTCAAACATTATTGAGTTTATTATAAACCCTAGTAAACTTCTATTTTAGCTACTTTACTCTTCCATTTCTTACTCCTACAAGGTCTTTGGAAGTACATGTTCCTTCTATTACAGTACATGTAATAGAGTTATAAGCATTCATGTCTGCTTGGAAATGTAATTCCTGCTGTTATTAAGAGATTTTTACCACATTTGTGACACTTACTTACTCAATATTTACCCAAAAGATATCTTCTATTGCATTTTAAGTCACAACTTTGCTCTGCCATTACTTAGAAAACTGAAAAACCTCTATTACCATAGAGGTGCACATGTCACAGAATCCTTCTCATTTCCTACCTAATAGCCTTTTTTACTTAGTGAAGATCATGTTTATTCTAAAGAATTATCATAGCTGGAAAAGAATCAACTATACTTTATTTCTCCAAATTAACCAATAAGTTCCAATAAGATAAAACTGATAGGTGCAGATTAATTTCCAGGAAAATAGAAAGGGCCTTTAGAACATTTCAATGTATGTTCTTGACTTTTTTTTTCTTCAAATTTTAACTGCATTTTCCCTGTTTTTTATGCTTTTTTTTTTTGTCTTATTTTGTGACTTGTGAAACTTAAAGAGTTTGTGAAACAGACAGTAGAGTTTATTTATCTCTCTAATGTTTTTCTCTACTACTTAGTGCAAAACAAACAAGAAAAACAAACAAGCAAACAAACAAAAAACCACACACACAGAAAAGAATGTGGGAAAGTCACTTTGACTGCTGCTTAGCTTGAAAGCCCTATTACAACTTTACTATACTTTTACTATATATTTATATATATCCATATGTCCATATTATGGATTTACTACTGATCTTTGTTTAGGAAAGGCATGCTATGGAAAGGCTTCAACCTATCTAAAAATTGATCCATAAAAATTTCATTAAAAATCAACCATCTAAAGGTTTTTTATTATTACTTCTCATTTCCTTAAGACTTTTCTATACCAAATAACACACTAATCTTTGTCAGTGAATATTAAAATGTATTTGATTACTTTCAGTTTATATGAGTAAAACATAATCTGCTTGGAGCAAATAAATACAGAGAAACATTCAGTTTCCCACCAAATAACAAAACTAGACAGTTAGGCAAAAGCTATTAGAAGTTTTCAATCCATAAATATCAATTATGATCTTTTCTCATTTAAATAGGTATTCTCCAGATAGGAACCCATACACTGTAGTTTCATGTGTTCCTTCCTATGGATATTTTCTAGACAAAACAATTACACTACCATATAAACATTCCTGTTCTATTATCTCATATGAAGCAATCCATGTTTCAGTATAATGTTTTAGCAACACATCACATTGTGCAAATGCAATAAACGTACAAGCAATGTTGTAGTTACAATGGTGTACCAGATTCTGTGACTGTAACACAACGTAGAGTATTATCATCTGACAGATACTCAGTCTAACACTCTGAATTGTATTTCTGTATCAAATCACAAGCAAACATTTGTTTCATGATCACAAATTAAATGGCTGTCTTGCCTCTCTACCAGCACATATACACACATCCTAGAAACTCATTTCTAGTGTTTATTTCTAACTTTTCTCTACGTTGGCATATTTTTTGCTTCAGCTGGCACTAGATGATCAATATATTTCTACTTCAGCTGTTCACGCTGCAGCTAGCAGGGCAGACACAACAAATACAATTCTGGCTGTTTCTAATATGTGTCCCTGCCTGTTATTCAGATGCTATTTACTAAGTATTTACATGTAGACCACGTAGCTTTTATAAAGCTCAAAGCTTAGATTCTAAATGGAAACCTTATTAGGCACAGGAGCCTCTCGAATTAAACCTTAATAAGTAGCTACTTAAAATGCTTTGGAAGGCAGAATACACAGTAATATATTTTTATACACAGATAGTGTTTGTAAATAAAATAAAATGGATCAGTATCCATTAGAGAGATGTACTGGACAAAAGAATGCTACCGCTACAGCATTTGCCCACAGTAGAAAAAAAAATAGGCTTTTCTTGTTTAAATGTAATATCTATAAGAAATAGTGAGCACACATGAATTTAAAACAAAACAAAATAAAATAATAACAAATCTCCAGGTATATACATAGAAATTGTAGAATAGAATTCTACTGTTAATTTTTATTTCCAGCCCAAAAATTGCAGACAAACCCATTTGTACTGTGTCAAAGAGTAGATAGTTTTCTTCCTGTCCTTTGACCTTCTGTCCCTTAAACAATGAGCACTTGCTCACAGTCTGAATGTGCTGAACCAACACTTTAATACTTTTCTACTTCCTCTTTGATCTACTCACCTTCAAATTTATGCACCTACAACATAACCTTTGGGAAAATCTAAAGGTACTCTTTATATTATATTTACATCGTGTCTGTCCCTCCATTCTGCCTTCATAGTCCAGCATTGAACAAAGAGTATTAATTTAAAATAGACATAAATATACATCCTGCAAAGGTATGACCCTGCAACAGCCTCCTGAATTCAATAAACATTTTGTATTGATGCCACTGTGTTCAGAACAGAACACTCCAAATAGAATTACCATTTCACTCTACTGTTAGGGGACAAGGTTCATACATGCAAGCAAACAGAAAAATCTTACAGAAAGGGTTTGACAAATTTGGTTTAAGCTGCAAACTATTTCCTTGAAAACTGAAATGTTCCTGGAACATGTACCTCTGATAAGGCATATGAGAAGATTTAATAGGGAAGTTAAAATTTTGATCCTTGAAACTAAATGCAACTTTTTATAATTGTTTGTCTATTTATAGTTTTAAATGAATTTTAGTGAACTTTTTTTTTTTTTAATTAGTAATTGATATTATTTTTAGAACATTAACAATTCCTAATAGATGGGAATTATGTTGCAAAAGTATGTAATGTTGTGGATCAAAACTAGATTTGTGCTAGAGACAGCACTCCTAACTTCTGAACTAAACTATGTTGTTTTTTAAAGTTCTAGTAAGTAAAATAATAACAAATGTCCAGGGATGTGCACATGCAATCTGTTAACCTCAAATGACTTAAAACACTTGGCTAGCTATACATGTAACAGAGGGAGTTTTGTATTATTTTAATATGAATTGCCAGGAGAGTATAAAGATGTATTAACATCATGTTTGTTCTTTTTGCAAGTCCTCATTTTCAAAACTACAAGTCCTCTACATGTATAATTGACAGCAATGTAGTAAACGGTAGTTTATGAAAACTTTTTTATGCTGCTTTGGAGATGTGGTTTAGAACCAAGTACATAATTAAATACATGGGATGGATGTTACTGAGTGGTTAATGCATGTAAAATTTCCTCTGACAATTCAAATTTGAACTCACTTTAGTTCTTATAAATCTTGCAGGAGTATAATTGACTGAACATTTTCTCCAATATAGCTAATACCTTACTTTCTATCTGTATTTTCATACAAGTTAGAATTATGCCTGAGAAAAAGAATTAGTGATACCTGATAGTCAACACCAAAACATATGGAGTAGCCTGATTTTTTTTGTGTGTTTTTGTGGGGTTTTTTTTGTTGGTTTTTTTTTCCCTATTGTTTTCCTTTTTTTTTCCCCTTTATCTTTCAGCTATAGTCTTATGTGTAAGTATTTGATGATACAAAAGAGTAATCTGTTAACACCAGGAGAATAATAAGCAGTAAAAAATCTGACACTATACTGCTAGGATTATATGCAAATAAGTTATCACATTATGTATATAGAATAATAGAATCCTTAGAGTTGGAAGGGACCTTTAAAGGTCATCTAGTCCAACACCCTTGCAATGAACAGGGACATCTGCAGTTAGATCAGGTCGCTCAGAGCCCCATTCAGCCTGACCCTGAATGTCTCCAAAGACAGGGCATCCACCACCTCTTTGGGCAACCTGTTCCCGTGCTTCACTACACTTACTGTAACAAACATTTTTTCTTACACACAATCTAAAGTTCCTGTCTTTTATTTTGAAACCATTTCCCTTTGTCCTAACACAAAAGACTCTGCTAAAGAGTTTGTCCCCTTCTTGTAGCCCCTCTTTAGGTATTGAAATGTCACTATCAGATGTCCTTCTCTTCTCCAGGTTGAACACCTCCAACTCCCAGCCTGTCCTCATAGGGGAAATGTTCAATCCCCTGGGTCATTTTTATAGTCTTCCTTTGGATGAAGTCCAATAGGTCCATGTCTCTTCTGAATCGAAGACTTCATATCTGGATGCAGTACTCCAGGTGATGTCTCGCCCATGCAGAGCAGAGGAGTAGGATCACCTCGCTTGCCCTGCTAGCCACACTACAGCATACAGTTGGCTTTCTAGGCTGTGAGGGCACATTGCCAGCTCACCATCTACCAGCGCCCACAAGTTCTTTTTGATAGGGCTGTGCTCAGTCCTTTTGCCCTCCAGCTTGTATTGACCCAAAGGCCAAAGGCTTTGCACTTTGCTTTGTTGAACCTCATGAGATTCTCCTGAGTCCGCTTCTCTAACCTGTCTAGGACTCTCAGGTATATCAATCGCACTACATATCATGGTGTACTGATTTTATTTATTTATTTATTTATTTGTCCCTTATACCTCAGGAGTGTGAACTCCATCACTGCATGATCAGCACAGACCAGGCAGCCTCCAATCCTTATATCACCAATCAGTTCACTTATATTGGCGAGCAGTAGGACCAGTATTGCATGCCCCCTGGTGGGGCTGTTTATTAGTTGGCTCAAGAAGTTATCCTTGATGCATTCCAGGAGACACCTGACTAGCCTACTGTACTACTTTTCCAGCAGATGTCAGGGTGGTTTAAGCCACCAGCAGGATAAGAGACTGTGATCATGACACCTCCTGTAGCTAAAGGAAGAAGGTTTCATCAACAGGCTTCACTTGATCAGCCACAAGACTCCCTTTTATTGCCTTGTTGGTCTCTATAACTCTCACCCATCTGCTTTTGACTTGCACGTGGCTATTCTTAAGGAGAGTTTTTCACACTCTTTCTTTCTTGATGTAGAGGGCAATGCTTCCTCACCTCCTCCTCTCCTTCCTGGCTTGTCCATTCTCAACATCTTGTAGCCACACTCCAGCCATGGGATCCACCCCACCAGGTTTCAGTGACAGCAACTATGTCATGGTTTCCTTGCAGCACAGCGGTTTCCAGCTCCTCCTGTTTATTTCCCAAGATGCACACATTGGTGTAGAGATACTTCAGCTGGACAGCTGGCTTTGTTGCCTTCTTGGAGATTAACTCCTTAATTCCTCTGAAGTATTTCCCTTATAGTTTCCCTGTTGCCATCTCCTTATGCCTCAGTGGTCGTAAGATTTCAAGTGTGCTTCAGTGTTGCCAGCACATCTCAGGACAGCAGTTTTTAAGTCTGCTGTATTGTAATTTTCTACATGTCATTTAATAAGCAGAAAATGCATTATTCTAATAGCTGAACCAAGAAGGAAAGAACAAAGACATTGTTTCCCATATTCTCTTTTTTGCTTAGCTGAATCCATACTTAGTTCTTGGTACTCCGCAATTATGCATATTCAAGCAACTGATGTTACTGTATATATATTCGTGTAAATAGAAGAGATGAAAAAGAAAACTGTCACAACTCTTAGAAAGTCAAATGATCACCCACGCTAAAACAGAGAAAAGGAAACAAACAATACTTTTAATTGAATCCATAGAAAGGAACAACAAAAAGCATAGAAACGACAAATTTTACTTTAAGATCCCCTAAACAAAGTCAGATGTGCAACCTTGACATTACTTTGTTTTGTCATCTTTCCCAGTTAATTGCAGCATTTCTCCCTTGCATGCAGTCATGTTTTTCTGGCTTTCAGTTACAATAGAACTAGCAGTCTTTTTATGGATTTTTTTTAGCTTTCTCAGGGAGGCTCTGCTGAGTGTCCCTCAGAAAAATCAGAAACAGTACTAACAAACTTACAAATGGTAGAGGCAATATTCATTTTATAAAGTTTTCTGAGAGAACACCATTTTCCCTGAATTGGTCAGTGTACATGTTCACTGTTGGGTTAGGCAACACACATAATATGCTTCTCCCTCCACCATCTCTGCTTCCCGTTATGCTGGTGTAAAAGGATATAACTATGGATTTTAGTATTAGTACTTAGTATTTCATACACTAACTTCAAACCTATTCTGCCTTTAGTCATCTATCTTATCTGCTGTTCTCTATCAGAGAAACACACACTTCTCTAAGACATCTGAAATCCCTTTTAACAGTTAATGATCTTGCCAATCTGTATTCCCTCCCACATTAGGGATATGTAAATAAACTCTACCCTGAACCGGCACCAATCCCATTCTCTATTTATTGATAATAACCGCACTCAGACACAAAGAAATAAAATATAATAAGTCATCAATTTTCACAGATTGTGTATTTGTTGTAATGTCAGATTCTCTCAGCAGTCACCACTTCTACCCAGACAGTGTCTTGTATCACACTATCAAGAAGCTAGATTGGGAGTGAACACAGCCTTCATTAGAGACTTCCCTCAAGATTTTAATCTCTTTCCCACATCCTTTCCTATCTTAAAATAAGATAAAATAAAATAAAGCAGAGATGGAGAGCAAAATACTGCTTTGCAACAGTATTTCAGATACTTTTTTTTTTTTTCTGAACTGATGATTGAGAAGAGAATCAGAACACCCCTAAGCAAGTTCAACTCTTATTACTAGAAATTGTGAACTACTAGGACACATAATTTTAGATTTTTTTTCCCTGCATTTGACATGATTAACTCGGCCTTCTTGATTACATTTTAAAAACACTTAAAAAAAAAAATCAAAATAAGAAGTAGTGGGATTTTGCAATTTTGTTTGTCTTTGTTTAAGTCCTGCAACATGGTTTTCCTTAATAAGAAAGTGAATTTTCTTCCTTGTGGATTAGTAGTAGCTTTGAGTGTTAAGAGTTCTAAGAAAAAAGTATTTTATATTTAGAGGTAGAGGGGGAAAGAAAGCAGGTGCAAGAAATCCAGTCACGTCTCAATAGGGAGTTTTTCCATGTTAGAAGAAAGTATTAATTTGGGGGGGTTGGGGAGGGAGAAATGCGGGGGAGAATACATGAAAAACAAACAAGCAAACAAAAACACAACCCTAACAACAAGAAAAGAAAAAAATCAAGACTATGGATAACAGCGTCTCTTGCTTGCACTTTTAAAAGTAAAACGGCAACATGAGGCAAAAACCTTTCACTCTGAATTGAATGAGTATGTACAAAAACACGGCAGCCTTGAGCAATACTGTGAATATTATTCCATCTTAAAGAACAGATGCACACAATGATCTGTGCTTCATTAAGATGTTTATATTCAGGATTTCTTAGCCAGTCTTCCTATGCAAATACATAGTATCTGTTAATCAAGTACAGGAAATGGGAAACCTGCAGATACCCTCATAGCACCGTCTTTCATTTCTGAAGCTTATCCTTGACTTCACTGATTATTTAGGACAGAATAGCAGGGAAACAAACAAACAAACACAAAAAAACAGGGAATGAAAAATACATCGTCTTGAAGAATTATGTCTCTTCCTATTAGAAATCTGTCAGCAGTATGTGAGTCAACAGAAATTCACATATACCATATACTTAGAAAATGTGGATATAAATGATAAAGTAGTTTTGAGACTCATTAGAGGTGAACCTTGAAGTTGAAATGTAATGCAGTTATATGCCCTGAGTTCACATACTCTGTTAAGAGAATATACATGCTTTCCGGAATTGGCAATAAGATGCTAGCGGAGATGCTACCATGACACTTTTCTAGATAGACAGATCAGAAATACTTGTTTCTTCTTCCATAACCCTAGAAAAGAATCAAGTCATGAACTTAAATGAGCTTTAGATTCACCTGAAATTTACTGTAAAGGTATATTTAATACTATTTTTAAAAATAATCTGAAACGATCCAAACTACAAGTGAAACCCTAGTCTCCAAGATACTTGAAACAGATAATGGCAGTAACATGCAACAGGTTCCAAATCATGTCACAGCAAACACAAAATAAGATGCAGAAAGAAAGGTTACTATAGAGGTAAATTAATTTACACCTTGCACCAGAGTTTTCTATGCTGCTTTACTAATCAAGATATTTATTTTTTCTTGATAGCAGTAAAAGATGTCTAAAAATGGTGAAGTAATCAAAGGTACATATGATTAACCAACACTCAGCCACCTGAAGACTGCTATGCAGTCATTCAAATGGTAAATACAAAAATGCAGGTTATTTTAAATTTTGATCCCATTAATTCTCCATTCCTTCCCAACATATTAAAAAACCCTTTGTAATCTGCATTTGAAAAAGCTTTTCTGTGAGTTTAGTATCTTTGCCTACTAGAATATTTTCTTATCTGTATTGGACAGTGCCTTTCAAAACTTAGTCTGTCTTCCAAAGGACAGTGTTTGAAAATGGCCATGTATCACATGGCAGTATTTTAGTAAAGTGGAGCCGGATGGGGAGACAAAAATAAATACTGAACTGAAAAAACATTTTTGTACTGTTAAATATCACAGCTTAAATATCAGTTTCTTTTGTGCCCATTTTGGAGAAAGTACAGATTCATCAAAAATCTGCTGATAGCTACCCTAAGACTAAATATCAGATAATCACTTTGTCATACTCACCTGTTTTTTATTTTAGATATTGTCTTTAGTTTTTGTTTACATTAATTTTGCTCTTTTTTTTTTTTTTTTTTTTTTTTCATCTTCCTAGCTAATGATGTAGTAACATCTGTTTTTCAGATCAAAGTTCTGAGCCAAAATTCCTAAAAATAAATTTGGAATACATTCTTTTTATTTTCCTTTATTTGGAGGGGATGCCTGAAACTATTTGAAATGATGAGTTAAAATATTTGCTTTGTAAAGGAATATACACACACACACACACATTGAAAATATGCAAAAAGAAAATTATACACGCTCAGCTGATTTCTTTCACAGATACAGTGGATATATAACAGGGATGGCAGCTAGAAAAGCATAACCCATCTGCAAGTTGGATGAATGCCGGCAGACCTCAGCAGTATGATGTAATGAGGACATGTACAGACAAGGTCTGGGGAGAAAAGCACCCTGAAATAATGAAGAGGACTTAAGATTCCTGCATATACTCAGGTCAAGTTTGTAGACCCTGCACAGGTCTGTAGGTTCTGCCTTTAAAGATGCTGAGCACTATTAGGAGTATATACCGGTATATAGACTATCATCATACAGCTCTAATTAAAGAATAGTCTAAATAATTCACAGAGTGTAAGCTTTGGTCATTACACTTCATATGTGTCAGAGTCACAATTGCCTTTTCCTCTTCTGAGCATGGCACAAGTCATTAAAAGAAACAACAGTCAGGTTATTTTCAATTACAAAATAGGCTAAAAATACACTATTACTGCAAAAGAGAACTGTACAAAATATTGCACCTAATAAATAGGATTATTTATTTTCCTTTGGGATTTCATCAAAGAAATATTTACCGTCCCCAAACTAAACAGCTGCTTGCTTCCAAGATTTTGACAGTACTAAACTGTCAAACACTTGAAAACTAGATTAGTTTTAAACCCCATGATGAATAATATATGAATATACATACACTCTATGAAGTGTTTTCATTTTCACATACTTCAGTGTGAAATTCAGAATTATGTAACATACCTTTCACGGCTAAAAACCAACCAAACAAGGACAAAAAAAAATAAAACCAGGGAAGAAATAACTGAATCCTAAAACTTATTTTTTTTTTTTCTTTTTTTTTTTTTTTTTTTTAAAACAAAATGGAAATATTCTATGTCCGGTCAACTGTCTGCCCCTTCCCTAAAAAGAAAAATGATTTGAAATAATCCATTGTGATTGATAATTAATAATTTGTTAAAGACAATAAATGAGACAAGGATTTTTCTAAATTCATAAAACAAATGCCTTGAATTACGTCAAAAGCTCACAATACAAATCTGTATATAAACTGAACAGGGGTAAGTATGTCAACAATGTGAAAACACAGCACTGCTGTCATAATATTATAACTTATGTACACACAGAGATATAAGCCATGACATATTTCACAACATTATCAGATGAGTGGTTGATTTGCTAGTAATTATGTCAGCAAAATTTTGCTTTTTGAAAGTCTGAAGACTCTCATGGAAGTCTGATGACCTAAATGAAATAAACCTTCTGTCTTCAAATGTGTCTGCTTTCTCCATTTCAGAAAGTTGTCTTCCTACTGTCAACACTTCTGAACTCAGAGGAAACTGAAAAGCTGCACTAATATAAGTCCTAAGAAGCCAGACTGAGGAGAAAGTTATGTTGTCTTGGAGCTGGCCCTACAGCGATACAGATCCTGAGAGATGGAGTCAGAACAGAACTGTTCTCTGCCTCACAGTAAGCAAATTCATGGTTCACTATTACCTACCATGCAGCTAAACTTCTCCCAGCCGTACTACAAGTATCATCTTGAACTGGCATTATTTGGCTTCCAGATTTCACCAGGTAGAAGAGTTCCTACAGTTGCTGATATTAAAGGATTTCTAATCAACATCCTATGGAGTAATATAGACTTTATTTTGTTGGCATCTATCCTACAAAAAAAAACCAATTCATGAGAAATATATTTAAGATAAATTAAACAGCCTTGTTGTGACAACGTAATTCTGAATTTTGGAGAAAGCAGCATAAATAGTAAACACTATTTTGAAACATTTAAGTTTCAAAA
Source organism: Coturnix japonica (assembly GCF_054131305.1). Classification (NCBI taxonomy): domain Eukaryota; kingdom Metazoa; phylum Chordata; class Aves; order Galliformes; family Phasianidae; genus Coturnix; species Coturnix japonica. Next base: position 73,102,133 of record NC_140666.1, read on the forward strand.
CATGAAAAGTACTGCTCTTTGGTTACAGTTTCAGCTCTCTTCAACTGCAGAATAAAGTAACTCATCTTTGTATAACAAAGAGCATTTTCTACAACAAACCTTAACTGTAATGACATGAAGATAAATATTCTTCTGCTGATTACTTTGCTTTAGAGCTTTTGACTAAAATAAGTTGCTTTGTTTTCTTCTGTAGTTCTTGCTCTTCAGTTCCTCTCTGTTGTTTTGCTTGCCGAAATTGACACCATTGGAAGCTCCCTCACACACAGAATCACATAGAATCACACACAGAATGACATGGGTTGGAAGGGACCTCAAGGATCATGAAGATCCAACCCCACTGCCTGGTAGGGCCACCAAACTTCCACATTCACTAGATCAGGTTACCCAAGGCCCCATCCAAGCTGGCCTTGAACACCTCCAGGGATGGGGCATCCACAACCTCCCTGCGCAGCCTGTTCCAGGACCTCACCACTCTCCTAGTAAAGAACTTCCCTCTAACATCCAACCTAAATGTACCCTCTTTCAACTTAAATCCATTTCCCCTTGTTCTGCTATTATCAGCCCTTTTGAAGAGTTTACTCCCCTCCTGGATATAGGTTCCCTTCAGGTACTGAAAGGCTGCAATGAGGTCACCCCACAGCCTTCTTTTCTCCAGGCTGTCCACCAGTGGACAGAAAACAGAGTAATTAATTAAACTGATTTTTTCCAAATACTTAAAAAAATAAAAGGTAAGAATACTATGAAGGTGAAAAAAGGTTTGATTTTTCTTGAGTTGATAAAAGTGTGAACCAAGGAGACCCAGTCTGGGGGGCTGCAGAAACTGCAGCACTCTGCAGATTTGCGGAGTTGCTCAGCTGGAGGAAGAAGGAGGAACAAAGAGGGTGCATAGCTTTTAAAGGACACAAAAGAGCCAGTTGTGTAAAATGAAGCTCGTATGTACAATTCTGATTGCTGTATTTTGTACTGCTTTTTTCTATTCTTTCTCACTAAATCTATTTTCTAACAATCTCTCTGTGTATTTGCATTCTTTCTCCTATTTGAATTTGAGCTGCAAAGATTATGTACTCTATACCAGAGAGACCTAAATGCAAGTAAGTGAACATCAGGGCCAACTTCTGGAGTCAGATCAGAGAACAGGCACCACAGCCTCCTAAAGACAACAAGCCTGGAGTGCCAGCTACAGAGGGATCCAGTGTGAGTGAACTGGATGCCACTGGAGTCGGAACTGGAGTGTAGGCACCCCTGGCCTGGGCCTCAGCTCCAGGTTAGGAGCTGTGCTGGAAGAGGTGGCCAATCACTCTCTTCACTCTTCATTTTCACTTAACTGTTATCTGATTCTCACTGGTACAAAGTTGAAAGTTTACATCATGTACCTTATAGGGAGTTCTCTTGGCTCTGTACATATCCTTATCATTTTTCTTTTTCCTTTTTTCCTGGATCACTTTGATTTCTGTTCCTACATTCTAGAATATTCCAAGTCCCTCCCAAAATCATATTAATACATAATAAGAGCACTCCTTTCATCACTCTTATTAATGAAAATACTCAGCAACTTCAGATTTCAGACAAATCTCTCTAGATTACTGCAGTAAAACAAGACCAAATGTTCTGAGAAAATATTTCAAACAGGTATATCCTCTTTCATACCAGCTTGATTTGTCATGAACCTGTTTTCTTAGAAGAATATCACATAACATTAAAAAGCCCTTCAGAAGCAAAAATACATAATACCTATCACTATAATTCCCCACACCTTGACATTGCTTCATGTCATTTTTTAAACCTACCAGTACTGCTAAGAGCAGTGGCAATGCTTGGATAACTTAGTTATCAAAGTAAAATTGGAGGGTAGGAATGAAAGGGACAAAATATATCTTCTAAGCCTTTTGAATGTCAATATCCTTTTGACACCATCTGAACTGCTGATTTTTTGAATGATGAAGATTTAGTCCTGTTTTTTATGTTACAGTTTTACAATGGAAGAAAGAAAATAAAAGAAAGTAGCTGTTTAAACAAACAACTGCCATTACCTCATGAGCTACGGACTGCATCTACCTTCTGAAACTACTATTTGAAAATAAATGGAAATGAAATCACTTTTACTGCATTAGTGCTTGCCAAAGATCAGTTAGTTCAGGAAATGGAGGTCTGAATGTGAAAAAAATCCATCTCTGCCTTTATTCAGGCTAAAAGGTCACATACCACAGCTAAGAGTCCACTTGGGATTAGATCCCCAAAAGCTAGCAGTAATAATAATAATAATATGCTTCTATAATAACTGTCAAAAATCCAACATGTTAATTTAGAGGTTGGTTGTAAAGTCCTTTGCAGATCCAGCACAATTTAAATACAGTTCAATTGCACCAATAAAGTCATTTGCTCTCCAAAATTCAGTGAACAGCTTTTTGCTTCCATCTTAATGCTTGCCTACCCTGTTGTGATACCGTTTCCAGAAAAGACTGCTGTCCCTGCTGTTTGGGGAAATGTATCTATAATGTCTTGTTCCAACCATTTCATATTCAACAGATGGTGATCTTGGCTGTACATTCATTCTGGCTTCTCTGAGCCTGAGTGCTTAATATCTCTTTCTCTGCCAATCACTTCCTAACTAGCAAATGAATCCTGATCTGACATGAACTCTTCCCTGTGCTCTGCATCACCTTTAGTGAACACTGACATCTTCAGACATTATTCTGAGATCTTTACTTTTGATCTTCAGTAGAAGAAGCAAGTCCATTACAATGTTGTTTAATCCTACATACGGATGGGGAAGAATAGAGGCCTCATTTAATACAGAATTAATATTTATTTCTTCATCAGAGAAAGGTTCAATGCACCTGCACTTGTACTGGCTAAAAAAGGTGACACCTCAACCAACTGACTTCGTAAACCCAAAGACTAAATCATATTTGTACTTTGTTTATTTGTTATTTATTTATTATTATTATTTTCCTTCATTTGCCAGATCTTAGGAGCACAGAGGAATGAAGCTGCAATCTTGCTGAAACAGTGTTCCCATTTTTTATATTTTTCTTTCCTATTCAGCAGATGGAGATGGCTGGAGAAAGAAAAGATAGAATCATGTGTTTTTAAAAAACACAAATGCTACCACTCTGAACTGTATTATCCAGAAAATTTTCTTGAACTGTAAACATTAAACCCGTTAACAAAGTTTCCACTTGTTGTTGGCATTAATATATGCCTTTTATTTCAGATTATTGAATGAAGTTCCTTTTTAAATAAAGTAGACATTACATCAGTTATAGTCCCCACCCTTTTTTTATGTATATAGGAAGTGATGCATCAAATCATAATTTGCTCATGTTCAAGAACATGAACTAGGTGCTCTCTTTTTCTGTTTTGTTTGTTTGTTTGTTTGCGTGTTTGTTTTTGTTTGTTTTGTTTTTGTTTTCTGTTCTTGTTTGGATTTGTTTTAATTCATTCAATTTGTAGAATTAGTCCAGGAATTTGAAAGAAAAATTCTTTTAACACTTCCAAAATTATATATGTCATTAATGTTAGTGCATTGTCATTAGTGGTAATGTCACTAATAAGGCAAGGACACCTCAAAATATCCCAGAGAATACAGCTGTTTGGAGAAATAGATGGTCCCTGAATTGATTGAATGTAAGTATGTGAAAGAGATAATATTTGAGAAGGTATTTTAAGCAGATGTGGGTTTGTGACATCATAAACTATTTTGCCATATTATTTGCATATTTTTGTGAAATGAGAAAAATAAATTACTACTGGCTCCAGTGATTTCTGATATATTAATGATATATATTATATTAATTATTTTAATTATATTATCATATTATATTATAATATGATAATAATATTTAATATAATGATATATAATATAACGCAATATAATAACTATTTTAATTATATTATTAATCATTAATATTAACATTAATTGTTTAATTATTAATATTAATTATATTAATGATAAAATGTGATTTAATTAAAAATAATAATACTGTAATGCCTCCCTGAATCTTTTGCTCTTACAAATAAAACAATATTGGATTATGGAGAGAGTATGAAATCACAAACATGCTCTACAAAGTCAGAACTCCTTTTTGTTTTGCGTCCATATAATGTGTGGAGTAGTATATCCTCCTTCAGAGATGGTTTCCTATAGTACTTAACAACAGTTCAATAGTCTGAACATTGCTGTCATTAATGAATAGTATTAGTTCCTACACAATTAATCTATTTTCTTCAACACTCCGATTTCACATCATGAATTTGTTTTCTGATTAAAGGACAAATATTAAAAGGTACTGATTTTTTTGATATATCAATGCCTGCTATAGACTTTACAAACCTGGAATACAGGTTTGCATCATATCAAATCTAGTAATCCATAGGCAATACAGTAGAAGACAAATTTCTACATTAACTACTTTTCTTTTTGTTTTCCCATTGGCAGTTTGAAATGTTGATTACATCAGACAAATTTGTTTGCCTCTGTTCTCCCTGGGAAAAATTCAGAGGGCTGCTTTAAGAGTCTATTTTCTTTTTGTCTTGCATATTGTGTAATGCAGAATTGATGGAAAGTATCATCATCATTATCCCTGAGGCATTTCACACGCCAATTCAGGTATGAAAAGATGCACAACTTTTCAAACTGAGGATACGACCAACTTCAATTAGAAACCTTGGCATTTGATTTTCATTTTTCCACTTTAGAGAACATTTCAGAACACAGTCTGTGATCATACTATTTTTAGACCTTCTAGCCAAAATCATGAAGTCATTTCATTCTCATTCTTGCTTACCTGGTGGCTATTCAGCTCAGTGCTAATGTTGTATACTGTTAGTTTCATTATTAGAAAAATATTTTGGCAACACCTCATTGTATAAATCAGAATATCATAGGTTGGAAGGGTCATAAATAAGACCATCTAGTTTTAATCCCCTGCCATGGTCAGAATTGCCACCTGCTAGATCAGGCTGCCCAGGGCCCCATCCTACCTGGCCTTAATGCTTCCAGGGATGGAGCATCCACATCTCTCGGCACAGCCTGTGCCAGTACTTCATCAAACTCTGAGTAAAAAATGTTCTCCTAGTATCTACGCTAAACCTCCCCTCTTTTAGTTTAAAGTCATTCTCCCTTGTCCTATCAGAACATGTATAAAGTCAACTGCCTTCCTGTTTATAATCTCTCTTTAAGTACTAAAAGGCTACAGATGAGGCCTTCATAGCTGTTTTTCTTTTACAAGCTAAAAAGGCCCAGCTCCCTCAACTTTTCTTCATATGAGAAGTGTTTCAATCTCCTGATTACCTTTATGGTCCTACTCTCATTATCAGCCTCCACCTGGAAACTGTTGCCTTAAACCTCTGGCTGACTATCCAACTAATTTCTTATCCATCCCTCAAGTTCATATTTTTCCAATTTACAATTAAGTACATGATATGGGACAACATCAAATGACTTTATTTTTCTTCCATAGAAATCGTAGGCTCAATATTTTACTCACGTTATTTGCTTTTGTAAAGTTTCTATACATCTTTATTTTAACAAAAATATATCTGCTTGGGTTTGAAAAGGACTATCATTTGAAAACAGTAAAACAGCTTAAATGCATAATTTAAAAAAAAACAAACAAACAAAAAACCTATCAGTAAGCATAGTTCCAGCAGCTATGGATACTTAGCTAAAATAACTGCAAGATCTCAGTGATCCAAATCAAAAGCAAAGATAACCAGAATAAACCTGATTCACATGCCATAGCTTTTGACAGCAAAGGATAGCTCAGGACTGTTGAAGGAATTTAAGTAGAAAGTGGTTGAACTTTGTTCATGTATATGTACCAACTTATAAGTTGATACATACTACTGTAAAAGTATGGGTTGAAAGTAGCATTGGATATTAGAAAGCTGCCTTACAATTTATTTATTCAGTTCATAACAAACATTAAATTCACTGGCAGTGGTATTAACATGCAGTGAACATTGTAGAGATACCACAATGAAATCTATAGTTCAGTTGGAGATGAAACTTGGAGGATACAAAGGACATCAAGAATGTTTTGATGTGTTAAATTAGTAGCAAAAGGAAAACATACCTGCAGTGGTAAGTGGAGTTAATGAGCTGTTAATAGTGGACACAAACAAGGCTAAGGTACTCCTCTTTGCTTCACTTTTCATTGACATGGCCCTTGTGCTTACAGACAAGGACAAGAAGAACTGTCAGCAGAAGATGAGGATTAATTCAGAGCTCACAATGAACACTCCACCCATGGAAGTCCAAAACTGGAAAAAGGAAATCATCACACACATCTAAAAAACTATATGATTAACCTTAGAAAACACGGTCCTCATTTTGGTCCTTGGAAAGTTAATGGAGAGCCCTACCGGAACACATTTCTCAGCACCTGAGGGAGAATATAGTGTCTTGGAGCCGAGTGCGCAGTTCTGTCCTTGGTACACCATGCATAACCGATCTGATTGTCTACTATGATAAAAGGAGTTTATAGTTAAGAAAAAAACAGTGGAGGTCATTTATCTCATATTTGGAAGGCTTTTAAACAATGCTTCTGGCATTACTTCTGTATGTAAGTTGGCACATCACCATCTGGGCAGGTGGACAAGAGTCATAAAAAAATATATTTGCATGACTGAGCAAGGAAGGTAGGGATTAATTAGTTTTATTCTACCTACAAATTCAGCACAAGGTCTTCCCTGGGACTAGTCCTGCTTAATATTTTGATCAATAAAGTCTGGATGAAGTGACTGGATTGCTTATTTACCAAGTTTCAGATGTCATCAAACTAGGGAACCAACAGATATGTTCAAAGGCAGGGCACCCATCCATCTAGAAAGTCTCAAGAAACTGGCCAACAGAAGCCTTATAAAATTTAAGAACAAGAAAAGAAAGAGAAAGAAAAGGACCTGGTTGGCTGCAGAGCCACTTTGCTGAGAAGGACCTGCAGGTGGTGGTAGATGACAAGCATAGACCCAGCAGTGTGTCCTGGAAAGAAAAGGCTAAGGGCCTTCTGGGCTAAACTTACAGTGTATGGCCAGGACAGGAAGTCCACTGAGATGACCGTCTCTTAAGCACTCATGAAACTGCATCTACTGACTTGAGTCTAGTTTGAGGTCTTCTGTTCAATACAAGTGATGCTATCAAATTGGAGAAAAGTCAGCAGAGAGCCCCCAAGGCAGGCAGGGGCTGCATTACTTGCCCTTCTGGGGACATGCCATCTTCAGCAGGATTCTGAAGTGCCCCAGCAGAACTTAAGAACTGATAGGATCAGCAAGGTTCTGATAAGGGTTCGAATCCCCACTGTGGCGCAAGTGGTAGAAGTGCCGCTCTGCTACACAGGAGGCTCGAATCCCGGAGGGTTGGACTCGATGATCTCTAAGGTCCCTTCCAACTCGCACAAGACTGTGATACTGTGATACTGTGTGATAAGATCAACCAGATTACTCACAGGTGGACACAGAAAGAGGATAAGAAATAATGGCAATAATTAGAAATGAGAGAAAATACACCTGGATATAAGTAGAAAATTTTGCACCACAAGAGAAGCCAAACTGTGGGGCAAGCTGTATGGGGAGATTGTAAAGTCACCGTCTTTGAGGCCTTTTAAGTCTAGACCACATAAAACCCTAAGTAACTTGATCTAACATCAAAACCAACTCTGCTTTGAGCTGGAAGTTAGGTGCAGAGACCTCCTGAATTCCCTTCCAAACTGAATTATTATAGAATCCTATAGTTAAAATTGAAGAATAATTATAGTCATACATGACCTTCACCTGCTGGAAAGTTATCTCACTAGACCAAACATCATGTAGTTCCAACCCCCCTGCCTAGCAGGGCCACCAAACATACGCCTTTACTAGATCAGGTTGCCCAGAGCCCTGTCCAACCTGGTCTTGAACACCTCCAAGGACAGGGCATCCACAACCTCACTGGGCAGCCTGTTCCAGGGCCTAACCACTCTCCTAGTGAAGAACTTCCCCCTAACATCCAACCTAAATCTTCCCTCTTTTAACTTAAAACCAATTCCCCTAGTCCTGCTATTGTCAGCCCTTTCGAAGAGTTTACTCCCCTCCTGGGAGTAAGTTCCCTTCAGGTATTGAAAGACTGCAATGAGGTCACCCCGCAACCTTCTCTTCTCTAGGCTGAACAAACCCAACTCCCTCAGCCTGTCCTCATAGGGGAGGTGCTCCAGCCCCCTGATCATCTTCGTGGCCCTCCTCTGGACCCTTTCCAAAATCTCCATGTCATTTTTGTACTGAGGGCTCCACACCTGGACACAGTACTCCAGATGGGGCCTCACAAGAGCAGAGTAGAGAGAGACAATCACCTCCCTATCCCTGCTGATCACCTCTCTCCTGACGGAGCCCAGGATCCCATTTGCTTTCCGGGCTGCCAGAGCACACTGCTGGCTCATGTTGAGTCTTTCGTCTATCAGGACACCCAGGTCCTTCTCTGCCGAGCTGCTCTCAAGGACCACTCCTCCCAGCCTGTACAGGTGCCTGGGGTTCTTCCGGCCCAAGTGCAAAACCTTCCAGTTTGCCGTGTTGAACCTCATTAGGTTCACCCGAGCCCAGCTTTCCAGCCTGTCAAGGTCCCTCTGAATGGCATCCGTTCCCTCCACCGTATCAACCGCACCACTCAGCTTGGTGTCATCAGCAAACTTGCTGAGGGTGCACTCCATTCCCTCATCGATGTCATTAATAAAGAGGTTAAAGAGCACCGGTCCCAAGACAGACCCTTGAGGGACACCGCTCGTTACCAGCCTCCATCTGGACATAGAGCCATTGACCACCACCCTCTGTCTGCGGCCTTTCAACCAATTGCTTATCCATCGAGTTGTCCACCCATCAAATCCACTTCCCTCCAATTTGGAGAAGAGGATGTGATGGGGGACCATGTCAAAGGCCTTGCTCAGGTCCAGGTAAATGACATCGGTCGCCTTCCCTTCGTCCACCAACGCCGTCACTCCATCATAGAAGGCCACAAGATTAGTTAAGCATGACCTTCCCCTGGTGAAGCCATGCTGGCTGTCTAGGATCACGTGCTCGTTCTTTACGTGATCAAGCATGTTGTCCAGGAGGATCTGTTTCATAATCTTCCCAGGCACAGAGGTGAGACTCACCAGCCTGTAGTTACCCGGGTCCTCTCTGCTCCCCTTCTTGTAAATGGGAGTGACGTGACCCTTCCTCTAATCATCTGGGACAATTAGACTTATGAAAAATAAAATACACATTGAACTTCAGTTTGAAGCTCAAGCCTCCTTTTCCTCCCTCCCTCAGAGTGAGTATCCTGAAGTACATGTGATACTCCAAGTCTGGAGAAAGATAACTCAGTCTTATATCTCCCTAACTTCAGTAATTCAAGCACAATTTCTATTTCTGTTGGATGGTAATGATCACATTCTAGGAAACTTTGTATTTCCTACTTTACGTATAGTGAGCTTTCTTTGCAACAAGCTACATAAAAGATAGTGAACTATACTGTTACCTAAATTGAGTTTTGGATCTAGCTCTACATTTCTAAAAGGAGACTTGAACATTCAGATACCTTGTGTTCTCAAACAGATTTAGGAATTTCTTTTAGCTATTTTTAATGAACAGAAATACTGCATTATTTTAGTTCACTTGGAGTTACATAAAATAAGATAACTATGAGTAATAGCAGTAAAGTTTACAAAAAACTGCCTAATAATGGAAGAAAAAGTAGAAGATTAACTCTGACTATAGATCATTAATAGTTTGGGAGTGAAAATGAGAAGTGAGTACAGTACTTGAAACAGAATAATTTTCGGCCCTTCTACTACCTGAAGCAGAGCTAAGTTATTTCTTATTAAATTCATGACTGTTGCTTAGAATGATTTGAAGTAGTTTGAAGGAAGAAATGTTCCTATACTGGGCTGAAAGATCAAGGTGCATTGTTGATTTTTTATTTTTTTTTTAAGTTTTTTTTTTATTTTTAAAAAATTGATTGTTGAAAAGCTGCAATTAATCTCTCCTGATATATATTAAGCTTTCAATTTCTTATTGCAATTAAGTCAGAAAATCCAAGTTTCTTTGAGAGAAGAAAAAGGGAAAGAGGGGGATACATTTTTCTTAACTTCAAAAAGGCTTCCAATTTATTGCTAACATAAACTGAAGGAAAATATTCAGTTTTTATTTGTGCTGAACTAATTCATGGAGATTTATAGGTACTCTGGACAAAAAGTTTGCTATATTTTCTGTGTTTTGTCAAACAATGTTCTAAAATTCCCCATTACGCACAGAAATTTCAACAATAAATAAGGATCCAGTAATCCCAATGGGACCTTCAATTAAATTGGTTGACTAGTTCAGATTAAATGTCACTGAGCTATTTGAGAGGGTCATTTACTTAGCAGCTTGATAGCTCCAAAAGTTTGTTGTTAAAATTGGTGACAACATAGGGATATTTTTCTACAGTATCTGAACATTTCTTAAGGTTCATTTACTGAATGTTGTTAATTTTGTTAATAGCCGCATTGCTAGTATAAGACAATGCTAAATTCTAAACAAAATTAGCTAAAATGCACAGTAGTTTCCTATAAAATTTTCATCTCTGATTACAAGGCTTTTAGAAAAATACTAAAGTTTTAGATATTAAAAAATAACAAAAACATCTTAGTATTAGAAGTATACTTTGTTCACATCAGTGAATAGTTTGATTTCAGAATAAAAAGCTTAATTTTGCAATATATTATACATCATCTTACAATTTACAAATGTAAACACAATGACATTCTTCACAAATTAAACAACTGTTTATATAATGCTCCAGCAATGAGATACTGATATATAGAAATTTACCTATGTACATTTAAAAATAATAAATAAAAAGTTTGTGTGTCTCACCATTTATTACAAAGATATCTAACTGTTCAAAAGACAAAAAGAGAAATTTCAGGTTGCAAAATCAACAGCATAAACAATAGTGCTCCTAAGGTATTTTGCTGTAAGAAAAATTAGGAATTTTCCATTATTATTTTCTACAAATCTCCAAGATTTTGGTACAGCATCAAAAATATGCTTTTCCCCGGGAACGTTTTAACTACAAAAATCCTCCATATATTTTCCATCTTATTTTACTATGCCTAAAATTGCATTTTGTTGCAAAAAATAGAATACAAAATGTGAGCAAATTCACAGTGCTCAGTGGCAAGAGCTTCTACAATATTTGAAGGTTCAGACCTCTAATATAAATTTAAAGAAAAGGTCCATGCCTCAGGTACTAAGTAGAAGTGAGATACTGCTATACTTACTCACAAGATCAGATTTACAGACTGTGGAATATGGTTCAAACCTCTGTTACTGCTACCAGGATCTCACACCATTTTCGATAAGGCAAAAATGGGGGTCTAGTATTCCATGTTCTAGGGGAGGAATTTGAAAGGGATGACGTGCACGATCAAAGAGGGTCTAGCTTGAAAACCTCTCTTTCAGAAGCTATGACAATCAATCTGAGAATCATATTTGTTTAGTAGTATAAAAACAGCAAAAAGTGACATTTGGTCTTGTCAGGTGGCTTATGCTTAGACTTCCAGGAGAAACAGAAATACAGCTTGACCTGATCCCACATAAGCAAACAATTTCTGCTCATTTTTATGGCTTAGATATTGACCTCTTTTTTGCCCTAATAAGAACTCAACTTTAAGTCAGCCCAGTATTAAGATGAAATGTATGAAAGAAGGAGCTGAAAGAAGGAGGGATAAAAAATGAATTATACACGAAGTATGAATTTATTGGAATACTTATACAGCACACGCAGTAAGAAAGTCTGAGAGTCAAAAATGTATTCTACAGTATTACTATCCCAGCCAACAGTAAAGTATAGCAAGATCTAAATCTTCTTTGATTGTTCTTCCTCCTATAACCAAAAAGCTGAAGTAATTAATTAATAAATAGAAAAATGCTAGATTATCAGGATAATGATAATGTCTGATCTTCTGTACAAAATATATTTTTATAATTTTAAATATTTTTTCTTATTTTGAATATATTTATTTTCTTGTCTGAATCTATTTTCCTTAAGTTTCTAGATGCCACATTTCAGTATAACTTCATCCTGCTAGATCAAAGAGCTTTCTTTAGTCACATGACATTCTACACCTTGGTATTCTGAAATCACTGTGAAGTCATCCTGATTTAATATCCAGAATTAAATGTATAGATTATTATCTATTAACATTAACTTATTCAACCGAAAGTTAAAACTGTAAGACAAGGCTATGCACATCCTTTAACAAAAAGAAAAAAATAAAATAAAAAAACAACAATGTTCTCATTAAGCAGTTTACTCAAGACTCTGCACCAAGAGCTTCAGATACCTCTTCAGGTCATGGTCAAATATTATCTACACATATAAATGTTACTGTCACCATGCCATCTGGCAGTATTTAAGAAGAGGAATTCCACCCACAGATTAAGAAAAACTCACAACTATTTTAAAAAGCTAATCTAAATCCCCTATTTCAAGCTTGTCTGACAAGATTCACTACTACTATCTCATGGGTAACCGCTTACAGCATCAAGAACCACTCCTGTAAAAATAACACAACAAATCAAAGAGAAGTTCACTGTGAGTCAAACTTCCAATGAATTTAGGTAAGTTGGGTGTGCACACTGGTATGATGAGGATAAAAACCTGTAAGCAAAGTTAAGTTGTTGAATCAGCTAAATAAATAAGTAGAACCCCATGGGTTAAAGAAAAAAAAAAAAAAAAAAATCTAAAAGTCAAAGGCTCTGTATATGTCCTGTTACTAGACAGTTCTTTTAAACTTCAAAGCCGAATAGCACCTGGAACACGCATTTCTGTAAACACACACACACACACACACACACACACACAAAATAAACTGGAAATAAACTGGAAACCTTCTAAGAACAGTAGAATGTAAAAAAAAAAAAAAAAAAAAAAAAAAATCTGAATGAATTTTAAAGCTAAACAGCACTGAAACATGATACAGGCTGAGAAGAGGAGAAACTCTGACCTCAGCCGAACAAAGTACTCAGTTACAGTAAACTGAATTAAGACACAAGATCTATAATATTATTTAATTTTGAATAAACTGCTTGCCTGCAGTTCAGCTGCAGACTATGAAGTAATAAGATTTATCTGCAGACTTCTGGCATGTCAGAGCTATTTTCTCTGCCTTGTAAAAGTACTTATAGAGTGATTATAGAGTGTCACATTTATGTGAATGTGACCAGTTTTGTAAGTAATCAATGACTGCCAACAAACATTATACGAGAGTTGTTGCCAAGTTTTGTTTGTTTGTTTGTTTTTATAAAGCATGTCCCTTACCACACTGAATAATAATGATTTTCCCTTCATGCCTATGCAAATTTCATTTCAGATGATCAATATATCATTCTGCTCTCAAATAACCAAATCCACTACTACCTACTTAATGCCACTAAATACATTGCCAATGAGAAGTGACAATGTTTGTTTTGTCTACTGACTAACATCTAGAGTGACTCCAGTTTCAAGATGTGGATTTGAAATGTATTAGATTATTTTTTCAGTAGTTCTTTTTTTACAGGTATTAAAATTTTAATATTGCTAGGCTAGTAACAAACAGAAAGTAGTATTTATTTATTGTGTGAAAATTCTATCCTCATGTAATATATACCAGTCACATTACAGGCATTTCTACAAGTATTTCTGTGTCCTTGAAAGCATCAGTCTAAATCTTAAAGTTTCCCTTCCTCTGACAGAGTATATATTCTGCAGTGACCCCTAATTTAGACAGCACAGACTGTGTGTTGCACCTTATAAGATCAATGAATACTGCAAACATTCCCCAGACTGTTTGGAAAGCATTAATTGTCAGATGCCTGACTAAATAGGTAAGAGTATTTCACTTTAATAAAACAGATCAAATATTACATTGCTGACTGTTTTTTTGTGGTAATGGTGTTTTGGGTTGGTATTTTTGTTGTTGTTGTTTTTGTTTGTTTTATTGTTGGTGTGATAGATCAATAATTCACTCTGACAGACAGTTATGTGTTGGATCATATCTGGAATCACCAGAGAAACATACTGGGCACTAGGTAGAGATGTAGTTCATTGTTCAGCACTTAGCCATGAAATAGTCAAAGCTTTTATTTGCCAGGAAATTGCAAAATTATTATAAACAAAGGAGCCTTTGTGATTCATGGGTCCATTGCGGTTTTGATACATATACAATTATTTTGTTATCCTATGGAAATTCAGATTTTACAAATGAATCATTAAGCATAACACACTCCATACTGTACTTTCTCAGTGGTACTTTATAAATCATAATATTTAAAAAACAACCATGAAGATCAGCATGATACAGACAATATCTCTCTTAAGCTAAGTGAGCAGCAAATCTCCAGCTTGGAGTTGGCAGCTACTTCTCTGAAAACCAACTTGACTTTCAAGATGCTTAGTTGGAGGAGGGTCACAGTTGTTGCAAAACCTAGTATATTTGCATACTGCCATCAGGTGCATGTGCTAACAAAATCAGGAAAGGAACGTGCAACACAGAATACTTGCTCTACTTACAACACTCTGCTCCTTCAGATATGTGATGGACACATCCATCTCCTTTGCACATAAATGTTTTTTAGCATTTACACATAAGAAAAATAAAATGCTACCAGTGAATAACATGTTACAGGCAAAGGGAAGTTGTTACATCAATCACTCACTAACCATCTAATTAGCACACTAATTTTTGTTTTTCAAATTATCTGATTTGTATATTTTGACAATATTAGCATAATCTGACATGCAAAAACTGTAATAATTAATAAAACTTCTACTACATAAACAGCACAAGAACAAAACATACTTTAGCGTTCTGGGCATACTTAAAAATGTGGTCACTCATTTGGTTATCCAAAAACATTAATTAAATATTTTAAAAATCTTAATCATAAAATCTACCTATCCAAGAACTGCATCTTAAATATTGTGCTGTTCCCATCTGTTAGACTCTAATTCTTTTCAAAAGGCAACTCTAGTTAAAAAATTTCATGGGAATTATAAATATTCATTTCTTTATTTATTTCAGCATAAATAAGAGGACAAAAAACATGGATGGTTATGCACAAAAGTGTAAATTCATAAAGAAAGGAATTTTAAATACCAAATATCTCATTAATGGCCACAGCATCTACTGCTTTGCATGTACATAAATCGTTTAGAGCCAAATAAAGCATAGTTTCTTCCCCCCTATTGTGTCTGTTTTGCAACGTTTCAGTAAGATGCAGATCCAGCCGCTCAAGGATTGCTCCATGGAGTAAGAACAATACTTCATTTACTCCCTATGGCATGACCTGAGTCCCTTTGCCAAGTTTCATTCCCTATTTACTTTGTAAACAATATCTACATATCTCCAAAGCAACAAAAAAAATGAAAGGCAACTGGTATTTTTTACGATATTCATCCAGCATTCAGACTTTTCTCTTTTCTTAAAATGCTTAGGTAGGGTATAAAGTAAAAAAAAAAAAAATAAGCAGGAGGGATTACTATTCTCAATTTCAAACATCCTGTTAGGGTTCTGAAGTGCATTATATGGCACTGAAATTAAAAAATAATAATAAAACAGACATAGATTACCGTGGAAAAAAATAATAAATAAATAAAAATAAAAGGCACACCAGGGGGACTATAGTGTGCAGGAGAGAAAAGTAAAAGCACACATTACAATCTCTTGGTGCAGATGTAGTCCCTTCACCTTTTCCCCACCTTGTCATCTGTAGCTCCCTACCTACAGAGCAACTCCTTTATCAATGCAGTAATAAATTCATACATGCAACCATCTGCTTAGCAGATGGGGCAGGTGCTGAGTATCGTCAATCATCAGCTTCTACTTGTGCTTGTCATTATCAGGAGTTAATAGACTCTGGGGCAGAAGGTGAGCCATGCACACAGCAGGAACAGCAGCATGTTGTGCCATGTTTGCTCACCCAGGGCCTCCAGGGAGAAAGGAGGTGGTGGAGGAAGGAGGCAAAAGAAACAAGGAGGTTTTAATCTACCATGTCATTACGTAGCAGACAGTGTTACCTTAGCTTGATAGCAGATGTTACTACTCCTGTGTAGCACATCACTTCTTTCTGAGGGGCATACCCCTATACTCTCAGCTCACAGAAAAAAATTACGAATTTGTTGGCACTTCTATTTATGAGCTAACCTTCTCTTTTTTGGTGTTAGAAGCAGTTTTCCACAACTGCAGGAAAGGAGTTGCTGTGTTTTTTGTTGTTGTTGTTGTTTTGTTTTGTTTTGTTTTGTTTTTTTCCCTGTGGAAACAAAATAGAGGCAAAGAAAAATGGGAAAGGTGGGTAATCAAGTAATCAAGCAGCTGCAGACATGGCAATTAGTTTCTGGTAAACAGACAATGTAAAGGATGGCTTTTTTTTTTTTCTTTTTTCATCCCCAGATCTGAATTCCACTGCTTGTTTCTCATCCAAACTAGGTAACACTGAGGTTTCAGAAAGTTTCATTTTTTCCTCTGCAGGTTTACACTTCCATTATACATTTGATGTGACTGTCAATAAAAAGTCAACATTTACTGTAAATAAACCCCATAGAAATCTAGGTAGCTTCACAGCCTGTGCAATGCTTCTCACTGAGGTGTCAATGAAATCTATTTGTGATTTACTGTCTCCATAGTACACTGCCAGAGGATGTGACCTATGTTTTTTAGGACTCTTTCTGTAACAAGAAATTGTGGGTCTTAAACTGTAAGGCAATTATTTTTTCTCTATACTTAACTGTCTGATTAAAGAGAGAAATCTCCATTTTCAAAAGATGCTGAGATAAACACAAAGGAAACACTCACAAAACAGAAATCTTAACTGCAGTTTTTCTTTTTCTTTCTTTTTTTTTTTTTTCCTCATTTAAAAAGGAAGCCAATTTCAATTGCTATGTTCTTAATAACATAATATTAAAATGCTATTTTAGTTTTTTCTAGTATCATTTTCAAATTCATTTTGTAATGGACTGTCAAATAACATGTTCACAAAAGATTTGCTTTTCAAAAGGCAGGGCATGTTACTATAATTTAAGCAGCAAATATAATCACCTGATTTTCCTCCTCAACTATGTTCCATAATCTCTTCACTTGATAACAGTTTCCTATTTCAATTTCTTCTATCCTACAAAGCATTCCAAAGTGTGCCACCAAAAAAAAAAAACAAAAAACCAACAAAAAAAAAAACCACAAAAAACAAAACAAAACAAAACAAAAAACAAAAACAAAAAAAAACACCTCTACAACTGGAGATGAGGAATTACATGCCTGAGCACAGGGTACATTCTTTCACATTGATTCAACAGATTCTCACAGTCATAGCACTGAGGTTAATTCTGCTCTAGAGCACATCTTTCATAGGTAACATGATGACTCACCAAAACCAGTCAATTGGAACTGGCATGAATAAAAATGCTTAAGAGTATAACACAGCCATTTTAGTTTTTAAACACAAGATAACTGAAAATGATGAAATAGTCATCAATTCCTATTTTTCCTCACATTCTGATCATAGGAAGCACCACTTGACAGATTCAGCATATGAGAGCAGCCTTATTTTAGTATCAAGTATATTCATATGCACATAACTTCTATATATATTGCATATATTTGAGTATATATAACATACACACACATCTTGTTCCCTCAAGATGTTTTACATATTATTTTCCTTTATATACACTGATTCCAAGAAGCCTATGCGCTGCATTAAAAAAAAACAACACAAAACAAACAAACAAAACAAACAAAAAACAAAACACCTTACAATCACTATTAACAAATTAGATGAAAGAGTAAGCATTAAGGAAAAAAGAGATTTCTAAATTCGACACACAAATTCATTACAAATAATAATAAAGCCATTCTTAACAGGATTTTAGCAATTTTCCTACAAGCAACTGCTGTGAATATATTTACAAGCTTTTACTGTTAGCTCGTAAACATCTGCAGCTAATGCAGATTTTTGCATCTATTTATCTGACATAATAGCACATCTATCTCCCTCCATAAAGTCACACAAATGTACTCTCTTAACCTCATAAGTATGCAGGCCCTGACTTAACCTTATTTTTTGACTCTTATAACCCAGAGCTCAAAAGCTTGAAATCTATACCACAAAGATGAGCACCAGCTGTTGACATTTGAAATCTGTCAGCCCATGAAGGAATATATATATTTCCTTTGTGCTGCAACCACAAAGTAGCGCAAAAACATTTGAAATTAAAAACAGAAATTGGGCGCCATTAATTCAGTCAGAGGGTGAAAAACAATAAGCAAATTGTTTCATTTTGTTTGGATCCTGTGACATTTTGATAAAGTGCATCCAGAATATAACAATGAGAAACCAGTATAAAGAGAGAAGAGATGGAAATTATTTTTATTGATTTTCATTGGCAATGGAGCTCATAACACAAGGGTTCTATTTATAAGAAGCTGCTCCTGACTCATCAAGAAGCCCTACACAGAGCCCAGATTTGTTTCTCATCTGCTCATCTTTTAATTATTATCATTTTCCTAGCATCTATAATAAAAGATATATATATATATATGTATGTATATATATAAAATGAAAGTTCTTATCAAATATAGTTATCAAAATGGATAGGAAAACAAAACTAGGGGTATAATCTCACATTTATTGCTAGTATTTTCCAGAATCAGTGTTAACAGAGTCATAGAATTGCTTGGGTTGTAACAGACCGCAAAGATATCTGGTTCCAGTCCCCTGTCACTGGCAGGATTGCCAACCACTTAAGTCAGACACCAGATGAGACTGCCCAGGACCCCATCCAATCTGACCTTGAGCACCTGCAGAGATGGGGCATCCACAACTTCTCAGGGCAGCCTGTTTCAGTGCATCACTACCTCTGAGCAAAAAAAATTTTCTCCTAACACCTGATCTAAATCTACCCTTTTCTAGTGTAAAGCTATTTCCCCTTTTCCCATCTATATAAAATGTACAGTATTACTATCAGTAGGTTACTGTGCTTTCAGGTAGCATCAGAATGACATTGTGTTAAGCTTTATACAAAGCCTCCACGTGCCGTCTTTCTGAGCAATTAAACTATGTAATTGTTATTCTTATAACCATCCGTTTTGTGTTGCTTTTTTTTTTTTTTTTTAAATTGTCATTATAAAGGATAGCAGAATCTTTCACTGTTTATTCTCTGTAACATTTTTATCCTCTACCTTGCTAGAACAGCTTGAGCGTGTATCACGCTGATAGATTGCAATAATGTATATGTCTTCAGATTTATCGAAGTACAGTGAAATGACTGTTTGATCATCTCTCATTTAAACCTAAGACTTTACAAAACAGTCATCTGCCATAGATGATTATTACTCCCTTTGTATTCTCAAGTGAAGCAGGTAGTTTCATTCTACAAAATCAAGACTCAGTCACAAGGTCTGACTTTATCCTCATTTACATTTTTGTACATTGAGAATAATCCCACAAAGGGCAGTGGAAACCAACTGAAGTGAAATTGGTGTGAGGTGACTTGTGAAGTGAGACAAATTCACAGTTTTCATCTAATGAATTGCTTCATCTAAAAGAAAGAATGCTGAATTGGAACAATTTACAATGCACAATAATAATACACTATAAATCACTTTGATGTGATGCAGTCCTTTTCCCAGTGTTGTTCCTAGTCTCCATTAACTTTTCTATTTCTACTACCTTTTTACTTTATTATTAAATGCCAGCAGTTTTATACTTTTCCTTAGAAGGATACAATAAACAAACAAACAAGAAAACCAAAACAACCCAAAAGAAGAAAACAAAAAACAAACAAACAAACAGAATTATAAAAGGTTTTGGGGATAACATCTACCTAGATTTGTATAGAATTTAAACCAATAAGCTTTAACAATTTTAAAGTTTTAAAGTTTTAAAGATAGGTCACAGAAAACAACAATAATAATAATAATTTAAGAATTTATTCAAGAACAATAAAAAACCTTTAACACTTAAAAGAAATGGAACTGAAACCCTTAGGGTCAGTGGAGAGAACTGTATGCTTTGTCACCAGAAATAATTGGAATAAAAGAGAACACTTCTGGTGAAGCTTTACCTAACACAAAAGCATATTTTTTATTTCTAACATGCCTAGCCTGACTTCCTAATTGCAACATTAAAGCTATGTTCTCTCTCAGTTCTTTGTTCCTTGACCATCAGCGAATTCCACAGAGGAACAAGAACGAATGAGTTATTGCAACCTACATCTCATAAATAAGCATTAAAAATTCTGAAAGTAGGTTTAGATTGAACTGTGTACTAAACATTTTTTTCATCTAGGGCTAAGAAGGTATTCTGGAAACAGAATGAATATGTTGCTCCTCTCTATGTAGATGAGATAACATTTGGGAATCACATTCCCAAATATCACACAGCTGCAGTAATGATTAGCATCACCTTGTCCAACTTTCTGTGTTCTACTTTCAAAAATGCAGAGAAGACATACTGCTCTCCTATGCACGATGCTTGGGGAAAAGCAAACAAACAAACAAAAACTGAGCATGTTAGAGGATGTAAATATGCCCAAAAATGAAACCCAAGACCACTAATATATCAAATGCACGTCAACATGCATGACCAGATGGCTTTAAATATCTCCAAGGGAAGGGACTCAAACACCTCTCTGAACAAACTACCTTAGTATGAAATCATATAACTGCATTTGTTTGACTAAATGCATTTAGTCAAGATAAACCTTGCATGGTTTATCATTCCTGGGATTCCACTTTTAAAAACCCTTCTATTTTCAATAGAAGAGTTAAAAAATAAATAAATAAATAAATAAATCAGTAAACTAACCTGTAACAGCATGCATATGTGTAAATGTTGTTGTAATTATGTAAATTCATGCATAAGAAAGATGCTACACTACCTGATCCTGCCACTTGTGAGGAAGCCAACATTTTACATGTGTTTTTATCTGACTATTCCTGTATGGAATAGTCCTTGCCATTGAACAAACAGCATATTTTAAATGTTTCTAAACAAATTATTTGGCTTTTTTTTTTTTTTTTTTTTTTTTTTTTTCCCCCCTTCCAAATAGGTAACAGGACAACAGAACTATAATTTTCAAACAAAGTTCTAAGCCCAGTCTGGTTCTGTTTTTACTGCACTCTGCCCTTGGAGCTCTGTGTTACGCACTCAATACATAAAGCAAGGATATAGCCTGAGAAGCTAGCTGTTCTCTGACTCCTCCTTTATGGAGTCTGGGAGCTGTATTTTCACCAGTGTTCTGAGATAGCTATACAGCAAACATGATATGGCTGACTTCCACATAATAGAAACATTGTAAAAGTTTGTTTCCTGGACTGTAACAGAGACAAACCATCATTTTCATTTGACATCTCAGATTCAAACAATGGATCAGGGAGCAAGCCTTTGAGTTAAGCAGAGACTCCCAAAACATTCTTGAGAATGGTAATGTGCTTTTGCATGTGGCATATGCTCTTGCATGTCACAAGTAACTGAACTGATAAAATAAAAATCATAAACTGCTTAAGAAGCATAAAGAAATAAATACAAAACCATAGAAACTATAGCAAAATAAGTAGTATATTGTGATACACAAAAATAAACATGGTGGTTACAATGGTACAGGGAATTTAATTCACTACTAGAGTACTAATAACCATGCAAGTAAAAAACTAAGCCACAGTGTTCCAGAACATCCAGTAATTCTACTCTGATGTAAACCCCACTAAAAGCCTGAAAAAAGCAGGCAAACAGAATAGAAAGCTACATTATGACAAATCAAGAAAAGTGCTTCTAAAGTTAAAAATAGACAACTTGTGCACAGAGCTGAGATGATAAATACCTCCAAGACACTGAAATGACATTGCAAATGCACCTTGTTCGTACATAACAGAAACATCTAAAGGACTATGATACAGTGGCTGACATCAAATAAATGTGAGAAAAGCAAAAATAAACAACTATCCTCCAAGCCCAGACCTACAACATTTTATGAATGTGAGATAAAGAGTGGAGAGCTTGCAAAAATACTACAAATGAGTGCATCAAGACTGAAATCAAAGGTTAAAAAAAAAAAGAAAGAAAGAAAAAAAAAAAAAAAGAAAGAAAAAAAAAAAAAAAGAAGAATGCAAAAGACCAAAAGTATTACAAGTATTACTCCAGTGTGTAAGTCTATTATACTGCAATACACAGGTGAATTCTAAATATCATATTAGTCTAAGACACGTTCAATGTTGTGATAGTATTTTCATACAGTAATATATAATACAAAGAGAAAATTTTTAGTATATTCACCCATTTCTCTTTTTACTTCAATACTTTTTCTTGATATTCAGGACTTGCATAAGCTGACACTGCTGACAGTGCAACTAGCCTGCAAATATTCACTGTTGTGATATTTTAAGATCTTTCTTTAGGCAACTGAGGTTTATCCATATTCAATATTTTTCAAGTCTATGAATTGCTAAAACGTTTTTTTAATACTATAAAGGATTTTTAAGGTTATAGTAAAGAACTGATATCTGTGTTACTACTAATAGCATTATAAATAATATTTAAAAGAAAAAAATGTAAAAAAAGATTATATTTTATGTAATATATTTTTTAAAATACATGTCTTTATTTAAATTTTATTTTATTTTATTTTATTTAGTATATCTGCTAGTATACTACCACCTAATGGTAAAAGATAATTAATATAGCACACATTTTTTGTCTTTTCCTGGTCTTTTATTTCTTACACTGTAAAACATCATTTGCAATCTTTTGTTTTATTTCAAGATCTTCCTGCAATTTTTACTATTTCAATTACACTTCCCAGTCATGTATGGCTACTTAAGCACACAGCATCACAGGTAAGTTCTTACTAGTTTTGTGTTCAACAATACAGAAATTTTCCATTCATGTACAGTTTCATTAGCAGCTGCTTTGATCTACAGAATACCAATTCTTTTTAAAATAAAATATTAATCTTCTTCCCATTTTATTTTTAAGACACATGCACATAATTTTGTAAAAGAAAATATATGCTGGACAAGTTGAGCAGAAACAGCAGTATATATAACCTTGTGGCAAAGAAAACAAAATACATACTTGGCTGGACCTGTAAAAGTGTCACCAGCAGGGTAAAATAAAAACTTCCCTGATGTTCTGTACATAGGAAGAAAATCTGTGTGTGTCTAGTTTTTGTCTCAATAGTAAGAAAGGCATTAATTTACAGATTTACCAGAGAATACACACCAAAATACTTATGGGACTAAAGCATGTGAAACAAGAGACTTAATGTGTTTTTTATGTTTGTTTGTTTGTTTGTTTGTTTTAATTCTTAAAACCAGAAGACAGAGCACAGTCAACCACCAAGTATGAGAACAATTAGAAGATGGATCTAGAATCTTCTTGAAGTTACATAGAGAAAAGATTAGAAGCAAAGGGTGCTAATTGCAGCAAGAGAAAAATTCAATTAGATATTAGGGAAAAAAAATCAAAATGGAGGCAGTTCAGTACTGGAAAACAATATCAGACAGGTTGCAAAACTTCTATTACTGGATACACTTAAAACTTCTCAGGATGTGGTGGTGAGCAAATTGTTCCAAGTTATCCATGTCTGCGCTAGGGCTTTACCTTCTTATGTGAGATGCGTCAACAAACATTTTAATGAGCTGTTTCAAGCTATCCCTCAAGGATTTCACACGAAAAACAACAACAACAAAACCAACCATCAATTCACTTTCCTGACCTTATTGCTACTTTATCTCAACTTAACCTTGACATAATGACTAGTTTTGTACCATTCATTAAGAATAAAGACTTATATGTGCTTCCTTTAAATACTGGAAAGGTGCAAACAGGTATTTCCGGAGCCTTCTCCTCCACAAGCTAAAAAATCCCTGGTCCTTTATCTGTTCCTCATTGGAGAGGTGCTACAGTACTTCAATCATCTTGATGAACCTCCTTTGTTCCTGTGTACCCACTCAAACAGCTCAACATCATTTTTGTGCTGGGGGATCCGGCCTAGATGCAGTACTCCAGATGAGGACTTGAACAGACAAAGTAGTGAGATATAATCACTCCCCACTGGCCACTTTTCCTTTAATGCAGCCCAGGATACTGTTGACTGTTGACTGGATGCGAGCACCCCATGATAGCTCATGTCCAGCTCTTCAGCCAACAGGATCACTCAAGTCACTCTCCGTAGCAGTGTTTTATCTAATACCTGGACTTCATGAGTTTCCTGGATTGTTTGCAGCCTGCTCTGTTGCTTTCCCTGCTGACATACAGGTAGTTGAAATCTCCTGTCAGGATGACAGCCTGTAACCATGATCCATCTTGTAGTTAACGCAAGAAGGCCTTATCACCAGGCTCCCCTGACCAGGCAACCAGTAGCAGATCCTGATCAACAAATGTCATTTGTTGGTCCAGTCACTGATTTTTACTCACAAGCTCTTGACCTGGTAACGGATGTTTCTCAGAGGCAGCTCTTAGCAATTTACACATTTATTAAAATAGAAAGGAACTCTCACAATCGCTTGATTTCCTGCCCATCTCTTCCAAAAACCTTATAGCCCTTAACTGTTACGTTGCAACTGTATAATTCCCACTATGTTTCTGTGATTGCAATTAGGTCATAAAGTGATTTAGTCTGCTACCTATTAGATTTCAATAAAAATATCTGACGTTGCTCATGATAGTAAATATTTTTGAAGAGTGCAACAATCAGAAAAAAAAAACCCAAAACCTGGTGCATAATCAATATTTTACTTTAATTTCTCATTTTTATTTACAAACATCAACCTGCATTATAATTAAGCATTTAAATTAAAAGCTACCTTAATTTATGTGTTAAAGCTCAAACACATGATTAATTTGTCAACTGAAGTGTTTACTTGTGCAATTATAAAATACGTATCTCTGTTAGCCCATTGTAGGGTGGGGGAAACATACAAGTGATATAACAGCTGAATTAATGTAGTAATCTACAAATTGAATACTCTTGTCTCTTTTTCTTCAGCCCAGTCTCAGTATTTGAAAGAGGCAATTGTCCACTTTAAATAACATAAAACAGAAAGTAAATATCCTAATTTCACTTATACTCGCTCTTTATAATATTTTCATGTTTTCTGTGTTTCTCTGTTTTATTATCACTGGTTGTAAATCTTGAGATTGCAACAAACATCATGCACTTGGCTGTCATTCAGCATTCTAAGGGAGCATGCTGTCCTTTGGCATTGGTGTCACTATATGATACCTTGTTAAGACAATCTTCTGATTTAATGTTTCTGTAGCATCTTTTGGCTGAAAATCTCAGTGTGCACTTCACTACATCCATCTCCATTGATGAAGTGCAATAATGCCCTTGTTTCATGAATTAAGCATTCTAACATTTTTAAAGCACAGCTGCGATGCTTTATCCTATGTGTACAGTATGTATAATCTATGTCAACTGTTACTAGTAAAAGCTTGAGGCTTACGACCACTTTGTTGAATTCATCTTTCATTCCATATAAAGTAAATGAGTTGGAATTAACCGATCTGTCTTTGCAGTAGTCAGGAAGTCTGAAAAAGTAATTTCCAGATAATTTTACCAAATGATTCTTACTGCCATCAGGCCTGAGGAGTAACCATAAATACTGTGAAATAGTAGCATTAAATTGGAAATCTTTAAAAAGGTTTTTCCTATTGTTATCCTGGTTTAGAAACAGTTTGCCCAAATATGTGTATGAGTATAGTATATGAGCATGAGTATATGACAGCGTGAGCACAATATTTGAACATGCTAATCAAAATATTATTATTTATCAACAACTGTAAAGATTACCTACACCTTACTTAGGTAGTGTGCATAGAAATAAAATATTATAAAATAAAATAAAATAAACACCTACCCATTGTGAATTTGGAAACATTTTCAAAGATATAATTTCTCAGAGTTATATACAACTTCAAAAGTTGCTATCCAGACATGACAAGTAACTTAATGCAATGAGCAAAAGGGTCTGAGAGAAGCCTTTAAGTCAGATTCAGGGAACAAGAAGTAAAAGTCAAAACAACAAATCACTTGCAACAGAAACAAACATTCCAGTTTTGCACAAGGGTCTTGAAGTTGTCAATTTCATAATAGAAAATTGTACTGATTAATTAACTTAAAAACTGAAGAAGCAAAAATTAGATAATTACAAGAGAGGCATGCCAAACCACTGTTGCAATTGCATGCGTATTACAACACGTTTTGCAATTGCATTACTAATTTTGCTTGCAGTTCCTGTACATTTGTCTGTACATGTGAAATCTTAGATCTATCAGATCAGATGAAAAAACGCATTCACAAAAAAAAAAAAAAAAAAAAAAAAAAAAAACCAACAAAAAAAAACCCACATGGGGGAGTATAATTAATTCAAAAACTATGATTTTCCTTGCTAGGCTATATAAATGTAAGATTTTGAGTACTCAATATTGTTACCGTCACCTGCGATGAAAATAACTTCAGTGTTTTGGTTTTGCTCTGATTTGTCCCTTTCTCATGTTCAGGGTCTGCTCCCTTAGGAAAATTCAAGGGACAGGAGCATCTCTCCTATGAGGAGAGGTGAGATAGCTGAGGCTGTTCAGCCCAGAGAAGAGGAGGCTTAGGGTGGGATCTTATCAAGGTCTATAAATGCCTGAAGAGAGGATGCAAAGAGGATGAATTTCTTGTCTTTCTAGCAGTGCCCAGTACCAGAACAAGAGACAATCGGGCACAAACTGGAATACAAGAGGTTCTGTTTTAAACATTAGGAAGCGCTTGAAGACCAGAATATCTATGCAGTGGGAGATAAGGAAAACATTAATTAAACATAAACGAAACATAGAGAGTTTTGGTTTGGTTTTTTTTTTTGTTTGTTTGCTTTTTTGTGGGTTTTTTTTTTTGTGTGTTTTTTTTTTTTGTGGATTTTTTAAAATTTATTTATTTATTTATTTATTTGCTTAATTAGAAACAATAAAAGCAGGGGTCAGTGCTCAAAAAAGGTCCTAATATGGAATATGCACAACTTTAAAAATCAAAGTGTGAGACTTCCACATCTATGGAGATAAAGAATATCTAATATAATCTGTACAACAGCAAAATGCACCAATACAGGTATTGGTTTATTTATATCTTCATCCATAACACATATTTTTCCCAATAATTATTTTCTATAAAGTGCAGTGTGAATAGAGAGAATAATTTTTTAATTGGTTTTGAGTACATGAGATGACAAAGTTTAATTATTACATTATATTGTAACAACAGCCAACACACAGACCCTCAAAATATTCAAGCAGTAGAGATTTGAGATGAAAGTCTTTTCTTCTGAAAGCTGTGCAGTTATAATTGTACAGTATCTGTTTTCCCCTGGTCTCAATAACTACAAAAACAAACAAACAAAAAACCACAACAACAAAAAAACTCACTGCCATACCTTCCATTTTAGAAGAATAGAAGGAGGAAAAGTGACTCATTAAACTCCCAACAAAAAAAAAAGATTCTGATGATCTGATGAGTCTGGATATTGTTTGGTCTCACTCTTCATAAAACATTTGTAAAGAAGGACTTGTTCTGTCAGAAAACTTTAATATTTAAGCTAGTAATGTTGTTACCATGCTAACAACAGAGTAGCAGAGAAACGATAATATTTTGTTATGCCAAGAGAAGACAAATAATCACGTAGCAACTAACTATGAGAAAGGCCAATATCTTTATCAAGCCTTCTGATCTCTTATTTCATAAACTACACTGACACCATATAGGAGAAAAAAAAAAATGCTAAAAAAATCAACTTTACAAGTCAAGGATAGGTGCTTACCTGAGTAACTCACAGATATCTATAGTATATATACAAGTATAGATGTTTAGAGAGCTGCTGTTCTCATTAGTACCACCACATGTGGAAAGGGCTGGGATGATCAGAAAAACTGGTGTTTTGGCAAAGGTTACAGTGATCATCATTAACATAGCACGTTACTCCCACTCTTACATCCTGATGAGACACACACAAGCATCACATACAACCAAGCCTTATTCCACAAAAGGTAGTGAATCTGCTTTATATGTTAAATGCCAGATATACATACATTCACTTAACAAAAACACTTCAGATAACCTGGGATGGAAAAATGTAAATTTGTAACAATTCTCTTCTTGATAGTTTAGTATCTTCAGTTCATTCTCTAATGCTGCATCCTTCCTCAATTACTGATTTGCAAAAGTACATTCACAATGCGATTGCACATAATATAAAGTTATTAAGTCTCAAATTATCTCATTGGAAAAAAAAAATACTGGTAGGCTTTCTTGTGTTTTTTGTCATTTGCCGGTTCGTGCTTTTGTTTTGTGTGCTTTTGGTAATTGTAATTGTTTATTGTTCCCTCCACTTCTTATACACAAGTATATAAGCAAGCACAAACCTAAATTACGATCTCAGGATGCTACTTTTGTTACTTGCATTTTAAAAACACAGCTGGTGCCAGGTTAATAGCAACTTTAGTGAGTAAAATTCTCTCAGTATCATTCTCTGAATTCTCTACAAGAAGGGACTGTTGTGTAGCCTAAATCACATTAAAAAAAGTGGTTCACTTGTTGAGTTAGGATTTACAACTGCAGTACTTAGCAGTGACTGGATTTTGACATGCTAAGCATGACTGCGCTCCTTATATTGCTGAAATAGAAACCTGGAAGGACGGAAAGAAATACTGAGAAGCATTCTGGCATTACTACACTATAGCAAACCCACAGGTTTGTTTTCTGTTCGCTACAGATTTTATCAGTATTCTTTGTATTAAACTTATTAATGTCACTCCAAATAAACAAAATAGAAGGATGCTTTTTATTCTCCAGCTATTACTAATACTGGTGCAGGAGACTGATTACTCAAAAACTTTTACGTACTTTCAATGTAACAATATGACAGACGGACCCTGCAAAGCAAATATGGCATTTGCCCTCAGAGTCTATGTATTCTGGGGAAAACTACTGTATGAGAACCCTCCTAGAGGCACTGTTGTTCAATATTTTTTTGTGATATTTCTTTCCTGCCTAGTAGAATTGTGTTAGTAGCTTTGAAGTCATTGTCCTTCAGGTAAATTGGAATCTCTTGTAGATAGCAGTGTTGATAGGAAGGAGGTTGGTAGAAAGGAAGGTTAAATTCAATCCAAGTTTTTCCTGTGATCATTTTGTTGTACAAGAAGGAATGATATTCTCAAACTACTAAACATATAGAGGAAGCCATTCTCAAACTGTTATCTGAAGAGGTATCTGTATTACTATGCATGAGAGAAAACTATTCTTCAGAGAGGAAGTGCTTAGCATTTTCTAAAGAAATTAAGACAACTGAAATGGAATCTCCCAAAATATCGAATCCTAAAGAAAAAACAAAAACAAACAAACAAACAAACAAAAAAAACACCATAAAAACAAAACCTTCCTATTCTTGTAGTTAAAAATTTGTCATTTCAAGATGCATTTCTGGAACCAGTTTAATGAAAATCTAAATCATGTTTCATACTATGAATGCCCTGAAAATTTAATTTGTGTGATTATGGGTAGCATTGGATTAAAAACAGAATTTCTGATAATAGGTCCTTGGGACAAAACAACAACTGGAAAAAAAAATAAAAAAAATAAAAAAAATAGTGCTTGCTCATCACTTTCTATTTTTACACTTAGTATTTAAGTCCCATTCTGAAAGACTGTATTAAGAAAAATGTGCATACAAACACATTTATTCATTGCAAAACATTGTCACTGCACTTATTCATATTACAAATGCTAAAGGCACAATCCTTCAAACCAAGCTTTTGGCACACCCAGCTGAGTAAGAGAATTCTACCCATAAATATTAGCATTGTAAGAATAAGCACTACATAGATGAGTAGAAAAGGAGATAGCATTTGGAAAGAGTTGCTATTTTTATACATAAGGAGCACCCAAATTACACATAAGAGCTAAGGAAGTGTTGAAGTAAGTTTCTGATTTAAAATAGATACAAGAGTAAAGAAGATCACCACTGGCATTTCCATGTCCATTTATTCTCCTATAGCACAATTGCTCATGTGTTTGTATATAGTATCTGAGGTGGACTGGGATTATTTTATTTTATTTTATTTTAAATTTACACTAATATTTTCAAAACTGTGATCTTCAGTAACTTGAAAAATTATTCAGCATGTAGGATCTTAGTATGAGAAAATAGATCATGAAAAGGCAACATTAAAGGTAAACTGTCTTGCACATAAAAAGTCTACATTGTCAATACCAAGAAACTTACATAGGCTTAACAACTCTTCAACAACTGAAACACTTTTGGCTGTATATTGGTGAGTGGTAACTAACACTAAGATCTTAAACACCTTCAAAGGGTCCAAACCTGCAGGTCTTAACAAATGCATTTGCTCCTTGCATGTCAGGTTCCTGTAGCAGTTTGAGATTCAAGTCTTGGTAATAGCCTTGTAATTTCTTAGCTAATTCAATACCTGTCTGACTATCATTGCATCTGTGTTACCCACAGCAAACAGGACAGAGATGCTTAGTACAGATAGGAGTCTGAATTATGTGATAAATCATCTACAAGTTTCCTCAACACAGTTGTTTTGTACCTCCAGTCCAAAATGCTCAAAATGTTCCTGAGTACAGAATATCTCCTTTCTCCCTCTGTCCTTATTATTCCAATGAATGTTTGTTTTCAGAATATAGTATAAAGTTGAACTAACAGCAATTTTTACTAGCATTTATTTCTGACAACATTCAGGTGTTTGTGCACTACATCAAAATAGACATAAACTATGCTTTTCAGTAGAAATCACAGAATCATAAGATCATTTGGTATCATTTGGTTAGAAAATACCTTCAAGACCATAAAGTAGAATGGTTAGGTGTAAGCAAACAAATTTGTACATTTTATCAGCTCAGTTCTAATGCCTTGCTAAAACAGTAAGATTGTTCTGAGCTTAATTTGATACCAAAATGATACAAAAGCAGACTGATTAGGTCACATTAAGCATTGAACAAATGCAGCCAACCTGCTTTTGTTCAATGCTTAATGTGACCTAATCAGCCTCATAAAATTAGAACAGCTCAATATCACTGCATCTACAGCACTGTTACATTACAAAACAGATAACCCATCCATAAATAACAAAGGTTTGACAACACATACAGAAATAACCTGTAGCTTGACCCTTTGTAACTGGAAATGAAGTGTTAGATCCTTTTGCTAAACTACATGTGAGCATCGGTTATACTTATAAAAAGATACAGCAGAAAAATGTTATTGAAGTGTGAAATTACAGCAGTTCTAAGTGTAGTACAGAGATCCTCACAAAGACAAGAGTGCTACTAATTTTCTTCTCTGAGGGGAAAAAAAAACCTAACAATAAAGGAAAAAAGATTTTATCTTTAAATAATATTTCATTATGAACATAGGTGTCTTAGCTTGCAATATTTTGTGCTCTGCTTACCTACACAAAGGAATCCTAGGCTTCTAATTTGCACACTGTTCTAATTACACACATACAAGTAATCTGCTGTGAGAGTCATACCATGAGAGCTGCTCCAAAAATAATGCTGCCTATTTCATCATGATAATCTAAAATATAACAGGTGTTAGAGGCAACGTAGTGGAGGCTGAACCTTCTTGTCAACATTCCATCTCATTCTGTTGTTGTATCACAGAATCACAGAATGACCCGGGTTGGAAGGGACCTCAAGGATCATGTAGTTCCAACCCCCCTGCCTAGCAGGGCCAACAAACATACACCTTTACTAGATCAGGTTGCCCAGAGCCCCGTCCAACCTGGTCTTGAACACCTCCAACGACGGGGCATCCACAACCTCCCTGGGCAGCCTGTTCCAGGGCCTAACCACTCTCCTAGTGAAGAACTTCCCCCTAACATCCAACCTAAATCTTCCCCCTTTTAACTTAAAACCATTTCCCCTAGTCCTGCTATTGTCAGCCCTTTCGAAGAGTTTACTCCCCTCCTGGAGGTAAGTTCCCTTCAGGTATTGAAAGGCTGCAATGAGGTCACCCCGCAACCTTCTCTTCTCTAGGCTGATCAAACCCAACTCCCTCAGCCTGTCCTCATAGAGGAGGTGCTCCAGCCCCCTGATCATCTTCGTGGCCCTCCTCTAGACCCTTTCCAAAATCTCCATGTCATTTTTGTACTGAGGGCTCCACACCTGGACACAGTACTCCAGATGGGGCCTCACAAGAGCAGAGTAGAGAGGGACAATCACCTCCCTATCCCTGCTGATCACCCCTCTCCTGATGGAGCCCAGGATCCCATTTGCTTTCCGGGCTGCCAGAGCACACTACTGGCTCATGTTGAGTCTTTCGTCTATCAGGACACCCAGGTCCTTCTCTGCCGAGCTGCTCTCAAGGACCACTCCTCCCAGCCTGTACAGGTGCCTGGGGTTCTTCCGGCCCAAGTGCAAAACCTTGCACTTTGCCGTGTTGAACCTCATTAGGTTCACCTGAGCCCAACTTTCCAGCCTGCCGAAGCCCAACTTTCCAGCCTGTCGAATGACAGATAACATAATAATGACAGCCTGTTGTATGACAGATAACAGCTGAGAAGTAGTCTGACAAGATGGCATCTAACACAAAAGTGCATGCAAAGCAAAGGTGTGGAACTGAACTCCTCCATGTGGTAAAAGTGGCACCCACTGACATTCATTGACACTTACTGAATATTTATGGAGGCCAAAGTATGGATGTGAACACAGTCAGGTGGGTGGTATACTTCAGCAGTGGTGACAGGGAGTCACATAAACTGGTACAGATTTTTATAAGTCCGGTGTGCAGAATATTGCTGGTGAAAACCTGTAGCTAATGATGGTGACTGTCGAAAAAAATAGTGTTTTGTAGCTGACAATTTGTTTTATCAAACACTATTACTGTGCCCTTTGTATTTGTTGTAGTTCCCGTGGAGGGGCATTACTTTTGGAGCAACCCATATATTTTCAGCTTGACTACCACATTAGGGCTGTGAAGAAAATCACAGCACACAAACCCCCTAACCTCTAATAGTCTTCAGCTGTGTGGAATGCATTTTAACCTGTCAGATCTTGTGTTCTGCTGCTCTAAGATCAAGCCACATTTAATATTCATCAGTCTAAATAATGCTGGAAATGAACACTGTTTATAGCAACTTCCTTAAACACTGAAACAAGTAGCTGCTATTGAATACTGTAATATCATTTGGCTATCTATTTTGACAACAGGGAGAGTTAATTACTGGACACCTTAGCTTCTAAGTTACTGATGCTGAACATAAATAACAGGAATCAGCAGAACTGTTCCCAAGCATTTTTCTGCTGTGCTATTACATCACAGAATTATAGAATCTTTTCAATTGGAAAGGATCATTAAAGGTCATCTAGCCCAACTCCCCTGCAATGAACAGGGAGATCTACAGCTAGATCATGTTGCTCAGAGCCTTGTCCAGCCTAAGCTTGAATATCTCTAATTCCAATTATTTTATATCATGGAGATTCAAAGTAGTAGTAAAGGTTAGCATTTCCCCCTATCACTCATATCAGAAAAGCTGAGGCAGAAACAGAATCATTCGTATAAACAGGTGACAAGAGAGTTAAAAACACACAAGTTTCTCAAATACCAGAATGATTGGTGGAGGAAAATAAATAAATAAATAAAAATTAAATGTATATAGTGATTCTTAAGATAGTTTCAGATTTGATCATGACAAAGCACCCATTAAGGAGAAACAGCCAGGCCTACAGATCCTCTTTACTTTCTGGGGTTGATAGTCAGCGGTAGAGTCAGTTTCAGAGAAAAAGGCTTCTGCATTTCCTTCGTAGGAGAGCCAGGATAGGATGTGGAACATACTGACTGAGCAAATGATGTACAGCATTTCTACTAACAAAATGATACTTCAGACTACATCTTGATTTTTCAAGTTTTCCCACTGAATCAGAGGGTTAGGGGGTGATTTCATTACATTAAGCCCATGAAATAGAATACAGTTTAGGATATGACCTTAAAATAGGATGGACAGAACTTTCAGAACCTAGTGAAAAGCAAATAAAACAAAAAGAACAAGCAGAACTGGAGCTTCATAACAAATATCATAGACAAGTAACAGAACTCACCAGTATTTGAAAACTTTGTATGTGGGAAGAGACAAAAAGTACCCAACAATGAAGAAGGTTCTGCTTCAATTTTTGTTTTCTTGTACTAGATCACTGGAACTTGTACAAACAAACACACATTCCAGATGGCTAAGGCAAGCTCAGTCATTCTTAATGGATTCAAGACATCCTTTAATACCAACATCACTCTTGTGGAAGCAAAGTTATCTCTACAGTACTGCCAAAGTCAGCAAAAGCATAAGTTTCCTGCTGTGCAAGTATCATTGCACCATCCAGAATGACTCAGAAGATGCACTCGAGGTGAGTGCTCCTGCCCACATTAAGCAACTTTCATGGGTAAACTGTGCTTGTGTAAACACTAGAAGACCTCAACTGGAGTGCAATTATATGGAAATTGAGCAATAATAAAGCATAACTAATTCCTAAACAGACAACATATACATAATAAATTTATTTGTCAAATATTGCCATCTGTTGCATATGTTGTAAGAAGAAAAATCCAAGAAGAGAAGCTGACTTTTCCCTTACAGTGATTAAACTCATTTTAATTCTACCTCCTTTAGATCATGATGCACAAAAGTTCATTGACTTAAGGCCACAAACCTACTTACAATCTCATTCAAAATGAATTTTCTAAAGATAAGAAACCTGCCATGCTTTTCCTGCCATATTCTGTACCTTGGAATAATGCTCAAAAACATGAGCTTATTTATATAATGTATGTTCATATATGCATATGTATATATACATGCCCACACAAACATAAAAATACACAAAGTAATTACTTAGAATG
Source organism: Coturnix japonica (assembly GCF_054131305.1). Lineage (NCBI taxonomy): Eukaryota > Metazoa > Chordata > Aves > Galliformes > Phasianidae > Coturnix > Coturnix japonica. The sequence continues at coordinate 73,137,049 of NC_140666.1, forward strand.
CATGTGGCCACATGAAAAACATGAAGGTACATGCTACCTTCACTCTTTTCTCAAGGCACATGCCTGAAAAAAATGAGCTGGATTGAGGGAGAAGCACAGGATAAAATAATAACTTTAATGTAAAAGTGATTGGCTTTAATCTGAGCATTCTTGACTGAGATGTTAAGTATGTCATAAATGTCTTGCACTATACCATCTCACTACTTATTAATAACTCTAAAGCAAGTAGAATGAGAGTGAACTTGCAAAAAGACAAAGAACATTATTGTACCAACAGACATTTGAACAGCTTCCTCAGCATTCGCAGTTTTGCATCTCTTACATTGGGCTAAGTGAGTCAGTACAGTAATTTTAGAATACTGTAGCTAAACATCACTAATGGGCAAGCATTTCTGTTTATGGAATCAGATTGCATCTAAGTACTAAGGACAAAAGCATTATTCCTCTAGTAACTAATTGGTAAAAATCTTTAAACAGAACCATCTGCTAGTGTCAATACTTTTTCCTAACCAGGTAATCACTTTATCTGCATTAACTGCTGCTCATTTCTTTCAGATTTAATTTTAAAAAGGAGAGAGTAGGCTTGGTTTTCACCTTCCTTTTCAAACAGCAAAATCATGACTTAGACAAGGTAATCTACAAGAACAATTCAATTTACATCCAGTTAGAACAAGTTATATAGGCTGTGGTTTCACAAGCCGCTTAGAGGCAGACAGAATTTTTCCAGCCTTATTTTACATAAGTGGTCACAATATAGCCTGAAGGGCCTGGTGACTCGTCAATTTTAACAGACTGATTTATGAAGTGTTAGAATGCATCCTCACTCCTTAATAAAAATCAGAACGGGATTTTACGTTGTCTTAATCTACCTTTATTGATCAATTTCAGTTTCTGAAAGAAAACACTTTCCACTCACAGTAAACAAGGTTTTTATGTAAAAGCATAAGTAATATCATCCTTAAGTTTGTTTGTTTTTATAAACACCATCACTTAGTAATAACATAAACATCTTTCATTAGACATTTCCTAACCAGACTTAAGGATTGCTTACAAGAAGCGTATTGAAGGTTAGGCTAAGTTCTGTTTTTCTAAGATTTTTGAAAGGGATACATTACACTAGTCTATCTACAAATATATTAAAGTCTGCTATCACATTTACACAAAATATCACACAAAAAATGTTTAAGACAACAGTTTTACACTTAAAGATGTTTGAAAGTCAGTACCTGCTGCAGTCTTAACTAACAGCTAAGTAGGTACAACCTGCACAGCATCATAAAATGAAATCAAGCTGTTCTGACAGCACAAATAGTTGAATGCAATAAGCAGTTGTTTACTTCATGCAGAGACAAAACTGAAGAATTCATCTAAAGATCTGATGATATCTGAGTAAAGGCTCTCACAGAAAGAGAAGTATGTAGCTGAACCTTTCTTACAAGGGCAGCAGACAAAACCATGAGTACACATCTGTGCTGTTTCAGTTATTAATGCTGTTAGAATAATTTTTAGTAAAAAATTACTTCAGCTACCATCTTGGTTTTTCAGAATGTTGTCCTTCTAGTAAGCAAGTATGTGAAATGAACAAAAGTATAGTTTGGGAAAAAATAAATACTACTTTCTCTTCTAAGAAAATAGATTAACTCATAGTATCTACATAAGGGTTAACATCTATACACCTGAGGTATATTTTATATTTTTTTTTATTTTTATTTTTTTAAAACCAGTAAGCCTGCTTCTAAAATATAATTTCCTAATAAATACCTTCAAGATAGCGGGTAGTACATTTCAAACAAATTATTTATTGGATGAAAGTTGTCCACAACGTAAGCCATTGGCATTGTTTACCTCCTGTTGAAACTGATTTCCACTAACACTGACGAACAACAGAACGGTAATGCAACACGTGAAACCTGGTCATTTTACCTCTTCCTGTATTTTAGAACGTCAGAGGTTGAAAGGGTTCTCTGAAGATCTAGTCCAACCCCCTACTAAAAGAGGATCCTGAGAGCAGGTTACACAGGAAAGTGTCCAGTTGGTGTTTATAAATCTCAAGAGAACGAGAATCCACAGCCATGTTTGGCAGCCTGTTCCACTACTCTGTTGTCCCCAAAAAAAGTTTTTTCCCATGGTCAGATGGAACATTCTGTGCCCATTGCCTCTTGGTCTGCTGTTGAGCACTGTGGAAGAGCCTTGGTTACTGCCTATTACATACTTATCCCACTCAGTCTTCACCAGGATGAACTAACAGGCTCCACCACCATCATCAGAAATTTACCCTCCATGCTGTGCAGGAACTTCCTGGCTTGCATGTGCCTGCTAGCATTGCTTTTCCAGCAAAAATCAGACTGCACTGCAGGAGCTTCCTGGCTTGTGTGTGCCTGCTAGTGTTGCTTTGCCAGGAAAAATCAGAGTGACTGCGGTTCCCCATAAGAACTAGAGCCTGTGATCATGAATCTAATTTAATTTTAAATTAAATAATTAATAAAAATAAATGTAGAAGGCTTTGTCAGCTCCCTGCTCCTAATCAGGTTGCCTGTAGTAAACACCCACAATGGAGCCACCTGTGTTAGTCTGCTCCTCCATTCTCACCTGTAACATATCCACTCATTCATCATTCATCCCTAGGCAAAACTTGATACGTTGCCACTGTTCTTTCACACAAAGGACAACTCTACTGCCTTGAATTTCTGGTCTGTCTTTCTTAAAAATTACATAGCCATCCAAGACAGCATTCCAGTCATACAAACTGGCCCACTGAGTCTCTATGATCACAATGAGAGTGCAGCCTTGAAGCATGCACAGATTCTTTACTGGATGCACAAATTATCCATATATTCTTTTCTAAGAAAACAAGAATTTTAACAGCTTTGAAAACCTAAAAAATAATTATTTTACACTTTCCTATTATTTTAGCACTGCAGCTTTCATGCATTCCTGATTAGTATTTTCTAAGCCACCTTGATGTGTGAAAATATATCAAAATATAAGTAGAATATCTGCTATTTATATTAACTTTTTCAAAAATTATAGTCTTCCTGAACAGCTTGTTTCACTTAGTTTTCCAACAGAGTAGATGATATATTGGGAAGACCATGTTACTGATGTGGTCAGTTTCCAAGGATCAGGAAAGAGTAACTATTAAAATATAAGTCAATATTTCTTCCTAGTACTACTTTTAGAATAAGACATTGGTAAACTCATGAGTTGATGAAAAAAGGAGACCACATCAAAAATTTTCTACAATTCTCACTTCAGCTTTTAATTACTGAACAAATTAAGAGCAAGACTTATTTTCTTAAGCATGAACTTTCACATTCTGTTAATGTGTGATGCACACTAAATGGGAGGAGACAGAACATTTCAAGTATAACTAGTACTGAAACATCTGGAAGCAGAAAGTGTTAGATCAAAGTAGTAACATGCAATTTCACCCTGAAGGAAACTGGAGATTAATAAATAAAAGCTATTTCAGACAGAAGCATGAGAAAAAAGGAAAAGATTTTGGTGGGTTTCCTAAGAAAGTGTTTCAAAAGTGTTTCTGGGCATGGGGGTTGGAAGCTGGAGGGAATACTAGAGGGAAAAACTGAAAGTGCTTTGGAAAATAAAACCAACAAAAAGTTCAGCAGAACAAAAGGAACATATGAACCATTTCACATCAACTAAACAGATCAGATCATAAGAAGTATTCATAGCAAGATCAGATCATTGTCTTGTTCACTTCATAATTATTTAATTTCTTTGAGGGAAGTTTTTGTTTTCTTTAGTGGGTTGTTATTTTTCCCCCATTTCCTTAAAAAATAAAATAATGTTATTCGCCTTCTCCTTTTACAATTTAAAGAATTGATGTTTGAGCTTTAAAATTAGTTTGAGTAGGACAAGTGAAAAGCTTTTAGGCACTATATGAAATATAATTACTGCTCTCTTCATCCATTCTAGCATGCTAATTAAAAGCAGAAGAAAAAAAACAACCATTTTAAGTATAAATTTTTATGTATGATTGGCCATTGGAAATCAGTCTGTAGTGGGTGGTGAATGGGCTACAAACCCAAGCGTTTCAGGTCTCCTCTTTCCCACAAAGGACTGTTTCCAGAGCTAGGTATGCACACAGTCAAAACAGAAACTGTGAAGGACTCTGCTACAGAAACTGTGAAAGACTCTGAATACATTCAAAGAATCCAGAATGCTCTCTCTTATGTCTAGTGTGAGAAACAAGGCTTCCAGGACAGGAAAAAAAACTTTGATTCAGGCTGCAATCCCCAAATGTGGTTTGCCGCTTCAAGAAACCACTGTGTGACACAGCTTTAGAATAGAGTCATCAACTCCCAAGTGAAAGCATGATCTAGAAAGGGTGCTGCGATGTTAGCCACACCAGTTCTTCAGGGCACTCCCTGTCATAGCTTCAGTCACTTCTCTGAGAACTCCAGCACTGCATGAACAATCCAAACTCACATCAAAACAACAGCATCAGAGTGCCTCACAGCAGTAGAAAACCAATAGTGCTGAATGACTTATTCTTCAACAGTAATTGCAAAATCATTTTAAAATGAGATCAGAATTGCTGCAGCTATTCTTGAGTTTCTCCGATTCTCTTTATTCAATTCCTGTGGTTACCCAGGAAGCATTAGAGTAACAATAGACATACAGAATGAAATCAGTGAATCTTTTCTTCAGATTCCACTGGAGGGGGAGCTATCAAATACACTTAGTAGACGTAGCTGATGATAGCAGCACTGTATACAGATAAAAAATAAAGTTATCTCAAATAACTTAATATGAAAATTATACAAATACTTATCTGTACTATATTTGCAATGTTGCTAAGAACTGACAAATCACAGGATGCATTTCACTCAAAGCACAGCTCCAATGAGCTTCAACCACCATCACCACAATGTGAAACATAAAAAAAAAAAAAAAAAAAAAGAAAAAAGAGTTGTTCACAGAACAAAAATATAACTTTATGTACAGAGGAAGAGGAAGAATCACTCAGCTGTAGGGAGTGCTCACCAAATATTTACACTATGTTAAACAATTTCCTTCAGGTGACAGTTGTGGTCAGTGAACTACGATAGCTAATCTGCTATGAAGATTCTTTATGCCCCAATGGATCACAAACTGACTATTGCTAGTCCTCCAGTAGAACTTGATAGAAACAGAAGAGCAGCTGTTACTAGGGTAAGAAGGCATTCCTTGAATGTACAAAAAGAACGTGTTTTCCTGAGAAGCAGTCTCTACTAACTCCAACTTCATCCAAGATTCCATCAGAATGCTATCCTACGGGGGGGGGGGGGGAATCATGATCCTTTTTTTCTGTTGCTTTTCCTCCCTGCATAAGGGATTATGAAGTATTTTAAGCTATGCTTCTACAACAATACCTTCTCTGTCAACAACAAAAAGATTCAATGACAAAATTTTAAAATTAATGAAAAAATGGTACAGAGGGAGATTATCTGCCAAAATAATTAAAGTCATGTATATTTTTCATCCACAGAAATAAACCGATACTGTGACTTATTACTTATTTATCATTCTCTCTTACTGCTGTATATGAATTTTAGCTACCAAGAAAATCTTCCTTCCCAACAAAAGTTTCTAATAAACTGAAAAAGAATTAAAAAGGACAGAGGAGTCTATGAACATTGTAGCTCATTTTAGCAACCTATGGATTATTTCCACTCTGTAATCTTGAAACAATTCTTTAGTTACTCAAGATCTGCAGAATTTATGCAATACGTGCAAATCCTGTCAAGAACACCAAACCTTTTAAAATAGAACGAGTCCATTTACCCATACGACAGTGAAAAAGAAGTTAATTTTTCCAAAAGTAAAGCTTCCTAATTATTTACATGGTTACTACAACAGATTAAAAGAGCAAAATAGCACTGTTTGATAGAGTAAATTCTCAGCTGCAAAACAATATTTTTTTTACATAGTTATCACCATTAGCTGTGCATTTTTGCCAGCAATGAACAAGAGTCTGCATTCCATGCTCATAAAATTCTGCACTAGCAGAGGTGACCTACTGTTTCACAGCTGCTATGGTGACATAATTGCTAGAAAAATGTTGCCCATTTGTGTCTATCTTTCAACAGCCCAAACAGACAGAAGTCAGAAGGCACAAAATCTGGAGACTATATGGTGGATGTAGTAGGACTGTCCAGTCACTACTGGCTATTTGCTTTGTGATTTTCAAATTGGTATGGGGCCTGTTGTTACCCTTGCTCAAGAGAAAGGCTGTGTTCTTTGGCTTAATTCCAGAAGTTTGAGCTTTCAGCTTTGTAAGTGCCATGATGTAGTACTGAAGTTGATGATGTACTTGGGTTCCATTGGGAATTCATGACTCACCACTCCATAAACTGCCATTTTTTACTCTGGCTCATAGTGATGAACTTATGTCTTGTCACTGGTAATGTAGTGACCCAGGAAGCTGTCACATTCAATCTCGTATTGGTTCAGAGGTCCTGACAAACTTGCATATGATGTTCTTTCCATTCCTGTGTGAGTATTCATGGGACATACCTGGAAGAACACTGCCATCAGAGTTTCCAACACACTGAAGCCGATATTCAGTTCCATACACAGTTTCCTGGTCATAATTTGCCAATACACACAGAGATGTTCTTCATTTCCTGGTGTAACAGCTGTGCACAGCAATTTAGAATGTGGCTTGTCTTTTCTGTTGCTTTTGTTACTGCTGAAATGCACCTCCTACCAACTCACTGTGCTCAGATCCACTCTTTGGTTTCCATAAACATTCAGTAAACAAAGATGAATGTCAATGTGTGCAATTTTTTCTACATGGAGGAAACTCATGACACAGCTTTGCTTCATACATACATTCCCTGTCACATGTCACTTTGCCAGAACACCTCTCTGCTGCTATTTGTCACATAGCAACAAAATTTAACGAAATAATGGTGGAAAGGTTCAAGTTCTACTATCATGCTTCCAATACCTGGCTGTTAAATTTTGGACCAACATAATAAAGCAGAAGGCATTACTTTCTGCACATTCCTAATATGTATTTTTTTTTTTTTTCCCCATATATAAAGCCATTAAGAGCAGGGATCCACTACAATAGACTTCCAAATAATTCAGGTATATCTGTGTTTATTATTTATACAATCTACTAAAATTAAAAATGCAAATTTCATATATTCATCTGTAAACTCAGGTAGGTATTTTCCCATCTCTCCCATAATGCTTTAAAAAGTTTCTTAAGATTGCCATTGCTGTATGTCTACACAGTTTACATCATTATTTTGTTTCTAAGATGCTTAAAGCTTTTTCAGGAGAAAGTAAAACCTAGAGTTGTGGAAGGACTAACCACAATGTACTGTAAAATAAATCTTATGTTTAAGAACTCAAAGTCGTCTTTAATTCAAACTTTGCATTAAGACTTATTTGTGACCTAAATTGCTATCAGCAGTTTCATAATAGCTTTGATGTTCAGCTCTAGTCACAGCTTGAACAAAAGTCATTTCACACACAAAGGCACATAAATAGTGTCACACAAATACTGTCCTTTACACCTATTTATTATTAAATTGCAGATTATCACAATCCTTCTTTGCCCAGAGACCCAGATCCACATTTCTAAATCCCAAGACTGCTTGAGTTGCAAAGTCTGATGCATAACTACTTTGTGCGCACATCTCTACTTTCCAAGGAGCTTTAAGTCATCAGGAAAAACAAGAGAAACAAACCTGGTGACTAACGTTAAGACATACTTGGATATTTGCATGGGAAGAAAGAGATAAGATTTTTTTTTTTAATGTTTTTTTTTTTATTACAACTATTATTATTTTTTTAATTTACTATTATTATTTGTTTTTAAATCAAGTATGCATTGGGATCCAGTTCCCCTAAGCAAAACCTCAAATATTTTTCTCTGAAAAAAAATATATATGTATACATATATTCAAAATTATAACTGTACTAAGAACTATGCAGATAAGCTATGAAGATGGTATGAATATAGTAAATCCAATTCACCAAGACATATAATTAAAATTAATGATGCCCTCACATTTTTATGATAAGCTTAAGGAAATAGTGTTTGACATCATTTCTCAAAGGTGATTTACACTTCAGCATAGTTGTAATCCTCACTAAATGAGGAAAGTACTGCATTTTTTGTCATTTTATAGAAATGGCATAAAAATACTAGTTATATGAATGAATAATAGCACAAACCCCCAGATTAATTAACTCTGACGTTATCTTCATTGGCTTCAATAGGAAATAGGTTTACTGTACTGAACATAAATACCACTTCCAAGTTGCTGTCCTCTGACCTTTTTCTGTTTTGTCTCATTCACTTTGTTTCTATTTCTGCAATGATATGGGGATGAAATAGTCTCATTCAAAGTCTATGGAAGTTTATAGAAGGTTCTCCTTTCCATCCTGTGTGGTATTATCAACAGTCTCAATATGCAATCCATCAATGCTAATGAAAATTGACCTAGATCAGCAAGGTTCATAAGCATTAAATAAGTTTTAAAAATCATTAATCCCATCAGTGATTTAAGCTCAATGAGCAACTACATTTTTAAGTGAATTTTACTTGAAATTTTTGTGAAGTACTACATTATGTATTATATTTTCTGCAATGTGCAACATTTCACACCATTGTGTAACTGATTCCAAGTCATTTCTATCACTATCAGTCTACACATAGGTCAAAGCAGGCTCTTCTCTAAAGTCAGGTCTCTTTCTGGGATGAGAAAGAAAGCCATAATGCTTTCTCTTCAGAGAGGTTTCAGTTTGTTTCTATTTCAGACCTAAACAAATATCTGATTTAGAAATCTTGGTGAAATATATTTGTTTATTGTGAGAGCTTAGATAAGTTTTGGAAACAATTTGTGATCACTGTGGTATAATCTAATTTTATTGCAAACAGTCAATAAATCACTGCATTTAATTAAATTCAACCTCTTTATCACAGGATTAAATTTATTCTAGCAGAGATTTTTATTAAGATGTTTCATGTGCTCTCTATATTGCAATCCTTAATATGTAAGCCATATTTCTCTATATTACAATCCTTAATATGTAAGCCATATTGCATCATAGTTGTTGCCTTGGCAGAATAATACTAGAAAATGTATGAAGAAAGGTAAGTAGAGCTGAAGAAATTCTGAAGTTTTACTTGCCAAGAATTCTTTGGTGGAGGGGGGGGGGGGGGGAAGAAAAGCAAAAACAGTAAAGGAATACTTTACATTGGAGATATAATACATATATATGTATATATATATATAAAATATAATATTCAGATTTGCTGTAAGCAAGACAAAAGGCAGAATAAAAGTTACTCTATTTGAACACCATGCGAACAGTTCTCTAAAATATTACTCTACATGCAACTGATGTAATCTGACACACATCTCAAGAGACACAAACAGAACATGTATAAAATACCTAGTCATGGTATTATAGATTCTTTCTTTGAATGAGTGTGCAGCTGACACATTTCTAGTACTACTCTAGTAACTGAAGTAACATAAAGGTATATTAAGACACATAAAATTAACGTTCAATTTTTCTTGTTAGCTAACTGGTCTCAATAAATTACGAAACTCAGATATTATAGCTTTTATTTATATATGTAGGAACTTACTTGGTATGTCAGGAGAAGAGAGAATAATACAGAGCTAGAGTAGAGAATATAAAGTAGGGCTATAACTTTTCTGCCTAATAACCACCTTCTCCTTTCTAACAGTGATTAAAATTCATATTATCCCCAGCTGTTTTGCACTATGAGTTTTTCTTGTAAATACTCCAAAGATAACAGAAAAATAAAGTTTGTGTCATGATTGAGGGACTGTCTCCCTCAATCTGAATACTTGTGAGTGAGCCAACAATCACTGAGTGAATAAAGCCTGGGTGCCTAGATTTCTCTGCTCAAGTCATACATTCAATTAAAGATTAGATTTCGATATTTGCAGCTTCAAACATCTTCACTAAATCATTAAACATGAGACATAATAACTCCTCATATAAGCAAGGACTACTTATTGAGTATCTTGTTGCTACAAATACTACTGATTAACAATTACATTAATTTCTATATTGCATATTATCATGTAGATTTGAACTCAGTTTAGCTAAGTATGAACTTAAGCATAAAATATATATCCTAAATCAATCGTAATTTGGAACACAGAGACACAAAAAAAAAGGGAAACTTTTCATTTCAGTCAGTTGGGCAACAGTTAAACAGTTATTCCTGCTTTGGAACAATGTGCATATATGTAAGTCATAACACACTTCATACACACACAGAGACATATTTAAATCTGTCTTCTTGCTTTACTAAATATCTGAGTAAGTCGAGGGGAAAGAAGAGTTATGATCTAACCTTTCTCCAATTTTGAAACACTTCCAAATGTATGCTGAGGAGTGATGGCAATCTCACTTCTCACTTTAAACAAGTAAAAGAGAAAAAAAAAGATTAAAGGGGGAGGTGGGGGGAGGGGGGGAGAGGAACTGTATATTATTACACTTGAAAAATGTTTCATTTTTAATTGTCCCACCTGGTACTATAATGAAGCAATGGAGAATTCTAAAAGCTCAGTTGAGATCTGTCAGGCTATTGCAAATGAAGACACAAACTATTTTCGTTTCTTCAGTTGTATACAAATGAAATGAAGTTCTAGTCTTCAATGAAGTGAATGGAAAACAGTATTCACATTATAAATGGAGCATACTACTCCCAATCCCCATTCACTTCAAGTGCTCATGTTAAGTATTATTTGTTGCACAGAAACATTTTCAGTCTCAGGAGGTTTGAGCTACACTTGCATGAATATATATATCAACTGATAGATTCAAGGAAAACTGTTCTTCATGCAAAATAGGTTACACCATGAATAGAATTAACCTAAAACAAAAGTATAGAAAGTGTAATAGAAAGCTTACCTTCCAACTCCATACCAAGTATGGGGGTGGGGAAATGAGTCTACTCCCTGCATGAATTTTACTTCCTAATACTCAATGGAAACTGTAGATACCGCTGTTCTATCCTTTAGGTACTCACAGTACTATTGCCTTTTTCATTTCATAGCAGTGACTCAATGAAACTACTTTGAAACATCCTTTACTAACATTATCAGTTCTGTCCTCTTTCTGCCTTCATTTTATTGTAATTGTTTGTTTGCTTAGAAAGATGGTCAAAATACAAAATCAAATTCACCCTGACTCTGCACAGAAGAACTAAATTCCCTAAAATATCCAATAAATTTCCATATAACTTAATGGAGCTCCCACCTCTCATCAACCACAGGAACTTAATTCTAAAGTACAAGCAAATGCACATGATGCCATAGTTTAATTCAGTATTCAGTACCCTTGCATACTCTTATCTCACTCTAGAGGTCACAGGGAGAAAGACTACTTTGCTCACCTTTGCATAGACTTACAGAGTTCAGCGCCAAACAGAAGAAATCAAACTGTCCTTAAAACCATAAAAATATTAACTTAAGCCCTCCACTCTCTGCTGTCATCTTCGTTCTGCCACAAGTTGCTTAGCCTACTCAATGTGAAAAATAAATAATACATAGATGAAATATACTATGTGTGACATATTCACTTTAACAGGCTCCTTCATACTGCTTCTAAAAGTATCCTGTGATAACATCCTCCAAAACACACAATTTTTATCCAAGTCTTTTTGCCTAAGAATTAGAACCTTTACTTGTTTTTCTTGTTGTTTCAGAATGATTTATTCTGCAAGGTATCTCATTGTTCAGATCATTTTGCTCCCCTCATATAGCCATGCTCAACTCTATACCTAGCCAGAAAATCTAATTAGGGATAGTGTCTATATAGCAGAAGATGATTAGAGGATTAAGGATGATGCTCTGCAATAAGCCTCCGATGAACCGCAATCCAAATGACTTTCTTAATTCCTTTTATTTGTTTCCAGCGTAGGTGCATCCTAATTGGCATACTAAGCTCAATTAGGAAACCAAGAAACTTATCTGTCTCCCACTAAAACAGATAGGGAAGGGAATACTTTACAGAAATTCTTTGGCAGGTTCCACCTTGCAACCTAGTACTAAAGAATGGAAACATTTTTTCTAAGAAGAATAAAGAAAAAAAAGAAGAAAAAAAAAGAGGAAAAAAGAAAAAAACAAGCAAATAATTTCTGAGAGAAAACTTGAAATGGCATACTGAGTGATAGACCATCAGTTAAAAATGACTGACTTTCCACAAAATATCTTCTATTATTGCCTAATTAAATTCTCATGCAGAATATTCATCAATGTATCTTTACACTGACATGGGTATATAATGTAGTGATGGAGTTTAATAATGGTAAACTGTCATTTTATTTGACTTACTGTTCCATTACCATGGCCTGCTTCGTGTCTGAAAAGTTACTTTAAGATATAATTGGATAACAAAGTGTTTCCAAATGGTTTCTCTCTCCTCCCACATGTTCCTTCTTCAGTTACACATTTCCAGACAGAAATACTGTAGAAGATAATACCTATAGGATGGATCGAGATGTATTTTATCCTTCTTTCAGGACCACAGTAATTTCCAAAATCATAGTTTCTTATAACTAAAGTAAAACAACACACTACTGACCCAAGTAGACTTTTACAAAACACATAATGTTGATGCAAAAGCATCTCTTCTCCAGCAGGATAGTTTGGCAGAGATGTCATTTAACATTAATTCATGACCTCTTTTCCAGTGTGTGACTATCAAGTTCACATGCAGACTGCATGCAAGAGATCCTGACCTTTGTTTAAAACTTAATTTTTAAACCCACTCTTGGCATAAATATAACTTAGTCACCATCACTGAAATATTCAGGTGTAGTTCTCAAGAGAGGCTTTAAGTGACCTATATTAGATGCAGTTTGGAGTGAAGCTCATAATAAATGAATTATTGACTACAGTACTGCTGGACACATTCATTTATCATGTTTCCCTCTTAAACTGTGGTACATCAATACATATTTGTATGCTTTAGACTCCAGATTTAAGATATTTTTTTTCAGAAATGGATAGTACTGAGCAAAACAGAAGTACAACCTGTGCTACGAGACAGGAAGATATTTTCTGAATTGCTGCAGGTTTCATCAGTGGGTAGGAACTATGCTGGATGAGACAGAATGTCATTTGAATTATATAACTCTTTCAGATAATATTATAATTCAGATATTTTGGGTCACTTTTTCTCTATATGAAAGCCCAAGGACTTTGTTTAGGCACAAACCATTAAAAAACAAACAAATACAAAAATCTTTTCCCACATATGAGATAACTACCTGAATAAAAATTTCCATGATTCATGTGGTCTTTCTACACTAACAGTGCATATAAAAGCAATATTCAGACCTTAGGCCTGAAGTTCATGAAATTTATGCTTCTTTGGTTGGATCTGTCAAAACATGTTTATTAAATTATTCGCAAAAAATAGTATTATCCAGGTGAAAATCCTTCAATTGATAACATTAAATCATTTCATCATTGTCTATTTTCACTCACTTTCTAAATAAATGGTAGGGAATTTTGAAGTCTGACATAAGCTGATGAAAGTATGTGTTAGACCAGAAGACCACCTGCCATATTCTGTCTCTAGACTTTGGGGTGTTGGGGAATTCAAGACTGAGATAGAACAGCTAAATATAACATGGGAGGGAGGGAAGAAACCTGTGGAAGACTTATCAGAAGATAGAACAAAAAAAATGCATTAAAGTTTATATAATGGGCTGATCAGGAAACTAATTTCTGTCAGGCAGTTGAGACAAAATTAGTATACTAAGCCAGCTTATTTACTGAAAATTGCTGCAGTTTAAAACCCAAGCAATAAATAAAGTCAAAGATAGCATAGCAGCAGCAGAAATTCATTTTCCCCTTCCAAAATAGGATTTGAATCTGAACACCTAGACACTCCATAAAATACATAGCAATGAAAAACGTAGAATTTGGGCTTTTTCCCTTGAGCTGATCACATGCAAGGCTCAGATGCTAAAAACATAATATAGTGCTACTTGTAAATCTGAAAAAAAACAAAAAACAAACAAACAAACAAAAAAAAAAACCCACCTGATTATTATGTAAGAGATTCAGGAAGTGGAAAAAAAAAAACCAAAAAACTTTCTACTATTACATACTAAGTGAAAAACAGCAATATTTTTGACTGATGCTCATACAGAATCTTAAAAAGATCCTTAGAGATCTTTTAATAAAACTACACTCTTTCTGTTATTGCTTCATTATTAAACTATTATGCAAAAAAAAGTTTTTTCCTCTCTCAGCTTCTCCATCTATTTTATAAAAAATTTAGTGTTAACTTATTTCATTAACTGTTTAACTGTTAACTGTTTGTCCTGTCCTCAAAGACAATGCTGTGACCAAAAGCAGCTGTAATAAGTAAACCCACAGCTCTCACCATTTAGATAGCTAATGCAGAGGAATCCACTAACAGATTTTGCTTTCCATTCACAATTTACAAAATGAACCAATAATTTTCCCTAATAGGCTAAAATCTGAAGTCAATGCAAGTTAAAGTTATACTATAAGTAGGTAAGAATTGCATACACTTTACACACTGAATTTGAAAGCAACAATGAAAATTAAATACAAGAGTAATAAAAGAATGTGACCCCACAGGGAAAAAAATAAAAATAAAAAATCAAATACTAGTATCAGGAATGCAATGTTTACATTAAATATACCAGCAAATGTATTTTAAACTATACAAAACAGAATCTCAAGGTCAGATAGACATAATCATGGATTTCACAGTAGGCTCTTAAGTACTTTCTCTTATATTTAACATATGGAAACATATCTAAGAAGGAAAAACAACACAGAATTAATTAAAACAGATAAATCTTACAAAAACACATCTCAAAAGTTATTTTGGATTTAATCACTGAAGAAACTAGTTAGTTGTGCTGCTCTATGCACTTTTTTCTTTTCTTCCCCCCCCCCCCCCCCCCCCCCATTTCATGTTTAATGAAGTCACCTAGAAGACAAAGGGTGTCATCAACTTTTATTCAAGCAGGAATAAGACAAAAATTCAAGTGGTCAAATAATAAATAATTAAACCTCAAGTCTTCAGGTTCTTACAAAAAGCGCTTAGACCACAGAAATAGTAACAAGGCAATAAGAGGAATAATTTCCTCACTTTACAGGCTGCAACAGAAAACAAAGGCAAGTAGCAATCATCTGCTCCCAACAGCAAAAGGGTTACTTTTGATTAGTGTGTCTAACACCATTATTCAGTCAAAGGGAAAGAGGAAGTAGGCACAAGTAAAATAAGTGCAAATAAAACATCATTGTCTTGCTTTAAGATGGTTTCCTGGAGAAGGTAAATAGTGCCTGGGTGCTAATTTAACACAGGCTTTTGCTTTCATCACATTTAAGCCTGCAACATTTATGACCTAGTCCTAGGCTGTATAAAACACCTAAAAGGGGTATAGTTCTAAGGGAACTAAAAGTCGGTTTTAGGTATAGTTGGTGTTTTATTTTTATTTTTTTAATGCTTTCCTATCATGGCAGGATAAGTTTTTGCAAAACTTACAGAAAAGTTTTACAAATGGGAGATGAAAATACCTGAGCAAGACAAAAACAACCAGCACTCTAGTACTTCAATTGGACTTCACGAGTTTAGGGTCCTGGCTCTAGCAGTTAAATTACATTGTTGCAGAAAGTTGTCAAAGATTTAGCTACAACAAGAAATATATCAAAAGAAAGGCCAAACTTTTCAAGATGATAGGATGGAAGAACTGAAAGAAATAGTGAGGGTTCATGTTACCATCAACAAGACTGCTTTTCCCAAAATTTATATTTAGTTCTTACTTACAAAATTTACTTCTTCTTACAAAATAAATTTTGTTTAATTTGTAGTGTGCCGTAAAACTGTTGGCATCTTAGTACAATCAGAAGCCAGCCTAAAGCTCTACATTTATTCCATGTTCCAGGAGAGAAATGTGAAAGTTCTCACATTTTCACCTAAGCTCAAATTATGTTCTCAGTGTACAGTGTTTTGTTTTGTATATAGAAGTGATAATCAACTCAACAAGAAATATTCAGATTGTGTGGAGTTTAAGCATAAAGGGAAAAAATGGAATAAAAAAATATAACTGCTGGAGGAAATTCAGTTAGAAAACTACTTTACAAGCAGTAGGAACAAATATACAAGAATGTTTTTTTATTAAAGTTACAGACAAGGCTGCTAAACAAACATTATTCTAGATCTCCAGGAAACCAGAAAATAATTTACATGCAGAACTCTCAGATTAATTAAGTCTAATTTCTGAAAAGAGTCAGAACCAAAAATTCTCTGCTTATTTAAACATACTAGTACAGAAACTATTTCAGTGTTATTCTGGTAGAAATTTTTATTTCAAGAAAGTGACAGATGCTTTAAGATGAAACAGATGTTTAAAGTAAAAATATAACTCTCAAGTAATATACACACCCTTTTAATTTTAGAAGAAAAGTAAATACAAAACTGACCCTGTCATACCCTTAAGGAAGTATGCTTGTATGTTTAGAAACTTTTTGATACCAAATGAGTTACTTAGTACACAGAATGCTACAAGCTAGCGGTCAGCATGTGAAAATTTTGCTGTTTGTCAAAGCACATAGAATGCAGCAGGATTTAATGATCTACTTTATATTTTAACCTCAGTTTCTGAACTCATGTAATTTGATGCATATCCTCTTTGATATTTAAGTTCCCATTATATTTCTGTCTGTGACAAGAGCTATTAGAAGAGTCAGGACATTGTTCTTAGTACTAAACCAGTGATTACATACTTTTGTCTTGCATTGTCCTGATGCTAAACTGGAGAAGTATTAACAAAATTTAAAAATTAAAAATCCATCTTAAGTGAAAGAAATATGCTAAAACACAAGCATAAGATAAAATGCAATTTAAAAAGAGGTAAACTCTAAGAATTGAAAACAAAACCAAACAAATTTCTATACGTCTCATTTCAGAAGATAAAACTATTTACTATTCCTGGGAAATCTTATACAAATGTTAATCGTGGTTCAACCAGAGCCCAGTTTCAGCTAACCTCTTTCACTCCCTGTACAGCTAGATAGGTGTATGTGCATTCTTTTATCCTGCACTAAGCCTTCTACATAGCAATGGGTTTTGTGTCTGTGCAGGTCATCTGCCAACTTGCTAAAATACCTTTAGCAACTTTCTTGCATTTCTCATGGGGCTATTAAGTTCCATCTCTTTTTCATAACTCGGTTCTTTGAATCTGGCAAACTTAGCCATCAGTTTATTTATTTTCCTGATAAGCTTTTAGGAAAGTCTTTTACACCCTGGGCATCCCACATCACCCACAGTGTTATTGGGTCTTTGACCAGACAGGTTATGTCTTTGTAGTTGTTTACATCACTCTCCAACTATGTCTGCTTTAAAGATTACATATGTCATCAACATAACATTGAAACTTCATAGATGTAAAAAGACTTCTCATCAAAACAGGATGTTTCTTGTACATTCCTTCATTTCTACAGTGTTGTCTGAAAAATGAGTCCGAATGATTCACATTATACCTCAAAATTAACATCGCCTCTTCTTCTTATTGGAGTTTCATGTATCTAATCTTTTTGTTTAACAGCAAATGATATATGGCACTATCATATCATTATTCTGAATTGTAGCTTAACCACTAAAAAAAAAAAAAAAAAGGAAAAAGGAAAAAAAAAAAAGATTTTATTCTTGTATGGAAGACTCTAAGACAACAGAAAAGCTGAATTCCCCAAAACTCTTGTCCTTAGCCTAGGCATACAAGTTTTATATATCTATTACATTAATAAATAAATAAATAAAGAATTCCTTCCACCTAAACAAAACATTTTTACTGCATTCTTGCATTAACACCTGGTCTCCAAGTACAGTTTACTAACATTCAAAAGAAAAAGGGAATAAGAAAGGAATTAAAGAAATCAAATGCTCATAATTCACTGATACAGGAGTGCTCCAAAAGTAATGCCTCTTATTTTATTTCTTTGTTGGTGGGGTTGTAATAGAGGCTGAATATTTGCACCAATATCTCATTAAGTCTTGTTGCTGTGCAACAGATGGCAGCAGAGGGGCACACTGATAAAATGGTATCTGACATAGAAGTGTGTAGATTTGAATTCCTTCCTGCATCCATTCACTTTCATTTATGCTTTCAGAACATTTATAGATAAAAAAGAGTGACTGAGAGAACAGTTAGGCAGTGGGTGATGTGTTTCAGTAGTGGTAACAGTGACATGAAATACAAGCCAGTGACACATGGCCATGCAGATTTTAACAAGTGTGGCAAGCAAGCTTCTGTTCATTGCTAGTGAAAATGCATAACTAGGGGCAGTTTCCGTGTTGAAAAATAGTGTTTTGTAGATGAGAATTTGCTCTATCCAATAGTGTTGTTGTGCCCTTTGTCACAGTTTCTGTGGAAATAAATAGGTGGCATTATTCTTGGAGCAACGTACATATTTGCTGACATCCTTTTATGTATGTCTACTTTTTTCATTGCCATTTTCTACTGCAAAATTCCAGCTCTCAGTAAACATGACAAATCATATGATATCTATCCTTTAACAGGCATTTTTAACTGAAAAATATATATAATCACTGGGTCAAGTTAGAGTATAACAAAATGAAAGCACAAATCAGGCCTGAGAACACTATTACAGAGGAAGAACTAGAAAAATTTAGATTTTTGAATGTGCTCCATATTGCATATCGAATTTCTGCTTCTCATCAGTCTTCATATTTAATACAAATCTGTTTGCTAAGGGCAGTTCTGAGTTAGGTTCATATATATTCCATAGGTTTCACAAAAACTGAGGCTAATCTTAACATCTTGCACTTATCTAAAAAGATACTATAAAACCTTTTATTTAAAATCAATGGATTAAAATAAAACACTACACTTAAACACATCATTTACATAGCTCTTCATAGACTATGACTTTTTATGTAGAAAATAATCTGAGGGAAGACATAAATCACAAAGATTTTTAGCTTGTATACAGACTATGTAAAATACTTCTCAAATTTTACTTATATCAGCTATTGTCGAAGCCATACAATCAACAATCTGTGAAAAAATTCATGCAAAATGCTTAATATATCTGCACTAACAATCCTCAAAAATTTATAACTATTCTTTTGATCTGTCCATACTGAAATTTATGGTAACTTATTAAGCATGAAACTCATTTATGTCTTTAATGACAGTATGTCATTGTCTAGCATTCTGCTCATGATTTATTTTTTTTTTTCCAAAATAAACTTTCGTTGCATTTTCAGAGTTGTTTTCACAATTAAAATTTAAATTGGGTAGTTTAGACTGCATCAATATATCACTAGCATCTCACCTGTAATATATGTCAATATATGTCAATTCTTCTAAATAATTATAAGAAAGTATAATCACTGCTTGAATTTACTCTCAGTTACCTTTGTCTTCATTAATTAACATGAAGAGTAAAACATTCATTCAGTATGTCATTATATAGAAATACATAAAATCTATCTCAGCTTCTACCTTAAGATGCAGAAAAGCATCTTCTGTCAAAGAAACTTTTGTTTCAGACAAAACTAATAAGATAACCACACACACATACAAAAAATAATTAGACAAAATCCTGAACTACTCGGTACTATGTACAACAAAATTCAATATGTGAAATAAAACTTTTTTATTTACTTTCTTTTTTCTGTGTTTCCCCATAAGTTGCAGAAGTCCCTAATATTCCTTTACAGAGGAAAAGTTCTGCCATGCAATCTAGCTATTGTAGAACATCTAGCATCTGTTCTAGTAGATTACTCCTATGCAGGAGAAATATAGTATGTCAAAGTAGTTTTTGTTTGCAGAAATAATACACTCAAACTTAAAAAATAAAAATAATAATAATAAAAAAATAAACATATCAAGTTTTATCTGTTCATTACCTATTCATCTGCTAAACCTCAAATTCATCAAAATGTTCAGCTTACAGCTACTTAACACCAACATTAAGAACTTTAATGGGAATCTATGGAAGCGTATTGTGGCATGTGAGTACCTTTAAAAGACAGATACACTTAAATTCATTCCAAATATACCTTGCTCCTTCTCTCCTTGCAAGGACAAAAAGATATCTGCAGTGTCAATCCCACAAGAATGGAAAATTGCATTTTTAATTTTTTTCCACTGCTGGACCTTTGTATTTTTCTTCAAACAAACTGAACTGTCTCCTTGTCTCTTTGGCCCTTTGGTATATATGAGACAATAGTTTCCTTCTTATTCAGCTATCACCCTCTTAAACTTTGAGTAGTGGCAATTACCTGGACAGCTGCTCATTACTTAGGACAAACACATTCTCAAACCTATTGCTGAATTAGATTGTATCAGTGGAATTCCTGAGCTCTGTTTACCTAACCTTAAAATAAACTGTAACACTTCATGCCCTTCAGCCTAATTCTCAGCTTATCAATGGAGAATTCTTTTAATGCTTTGAAAAAATGATTTCAACTAAAACTAAATTAGTTTTCAACTAAAACTAAATTAGTTTAAGTTGCATACTGAAAATACATTCTGTTCCAGACCTTGTATTTACAAATATATATTACTTAAGCACATATAACTCTAAATTCTATAGTGTTCCTTAGAATATGAGCTGAACCAAAAAAAATAAATAAATAAAAAATAAAGAATAAAG
Source organism: Coturnix japonica (assembly GCF_054131305.1). Taxonomy (NCBI): domain Eukaryota; kingdom Metazoa; phylum Chordata; class Aves; order Galliformes; family Phasianidae; genus Coturnix; species Coturnix japonica. The sequence goes on from NC_140666.1 coordinate 73,157,733, forward strand.
ATGTTCTGAATAATAATAATAATAATAATGACTCTACCTTTAATTCAATAAGGGCTCATGATGAAGCAAATAAATACCATGTCATTATTTATAGCACTGCATTTAGGGATCACCAATTTTATTACTTTAATTCTCTCTGGCAATTAATAGTTCAGACAGTTACAGCCAAAGTATGAATTAATTTAACTGTTTTCCCAGCTATGATTTAAATCATTTTCAAGGTAACAATAAAGAGTATAATTCAAACAATGCTGAATGATCTTCACACACAAATACATTTTGAAAATGTCTCCAATTTATTACAATAAACACTTGTATTATAAAATCTTCCTTAACAATATTTGTAGAAACTAAAATTAAACCACATGTAAAATAACTTAAAAATAAAACAACCTCAAACTTCATGTTACTTAGTTTTGAACGAAAAACACAACAATCAAAATGATATGGAAGTCTCTATGTCTGTCAGTACAACCACATTTTCAAAGATCTTTACATTAAAAAGTTTAGTTAGCATAAAAAAAAAAAATCCTAAAATACCACAAGCTTAAGTATGATGTTTATTTTTCCAATTATAAAGGATGCAACTTATTTTAAGCAAACAACTTTATCCTACTGAAATCTGTATTAGAGCTAAAATACTGAAGTGTTACACCTTCTCATATGTAGGAAAATATCAATTATCTGTCAGGATGCACGTGCCTATTTCTTTACCTCATTTTTGTTATGTGTTTCTGTTGCATCACTCTGTTGAATCACTTAGGTTGTAAAAGACATTCATGGTCATCAAGTCATTTAAAGTATGTGGATGAATTGGGAGGAGTTGCTGACACCTTCAAAGATAAGAGAGATTTTCATAAACTTGGGGGCTGGGCAATCACCAACCATATGAAATTTAACAAGAGCCAGTGCTAAATTCTGCACCTGAGGCAGGGCAATGCTGGATATATGCACAAATGGGGAAAAAGAAGCCGGTGAGTTGCCCTCCAGAAATAGATCTGAAGGTCCTAGTTAATGGAAAATTGCATATGAGTCAGCAACATGACCTGGCAGCAAAAAATGCCAACCATATCATGGGGTTCATCAGGCACAGCATGGCTAGCTAGTCAAAGGAAGAGACTGTCCTAATCTGCTCTGCACTGCTGAGGCCTCACCTTGAGCACTGTGTGCAGTTTTAGGTACCTGTTGTATTAGACGTGCACGAACACTCGGGATGTAACGCGATAGGCCCTCCCCTGCTCGGTTATGCATATGTAGAAGGGGTGTAGACGAAGTAGATAGTGGCTTATTTAAACTGCTAACACACATAATAAAATGCCATTTAGCTATTCACCATGTTGGTGTGAACGTGTAGTTAAATGGGCCCTGGCTGGACCAGGTTGGATTCGCAGAGGAATAACACTAGAATCTTGACATGAAATGAACCGCAAGGAACAGGTACCATAATAGAAAAAGGGCGTGAAGTGCCCAAGTGTGAAATATAGTTTTTGTGTAGTCCTATATGGAGACAGTAATTTGACTGTATTATCATTGTTTCCTCTTAGGACACTCTATGATTCTATGTCCAACTGTCAACATGACCTACTGAGACATCACTAAATCATGATCCCTGTTGCTACAATAGGGATGTCTTAAATACCTCCAGGAAGGGGGATTCAACCACTTCCCTGGGCAGCCTGTTCCAGTACATTGCCACTTTCTCTATGAAGAAATTCTTCCTGATGTCCAATCTCAGTCTGATGTGACTTGAGACAATTTCCTTGCACACTACCACTGAAACAAAAGACCAACACTGCTCACTGAAGCTTCATTTTGAGTAGTTGTTCAAGTCAGTGAGGTGTCCCCTCAGACTTCTCCAGACTAAATAACTCCAGCTTCTTAAAGAAAACTATATCAAAAACAGTAGGAAAATATCATATATCAAAAATGTTTTCAGAGAGAAAGAATTCGGGAGTGTCCAGGGTCAGGAAGGGATAAATAAGTCTAGTTCTAGACACTGAGTAGAAATTCCCCCTCCCTGACATTACATTACTTCGTGTCTTTAATATCTAAGAAACTTCAGATACAAAAACAACCAAACAACCAAACAAACAAAAAAACCAATAAAACAAACAAACAAACAAAAAAAAAACCAACACAAAAAAGCCTGCCTTGTTTCATGACAAAAATAACTCTTCTAAACAGACAATGGATAAAATATTTGAAAAACACACCTCAAAGATGACAGTTTCATTAAAAATCAAGTCTTTCTGAAGTTATTGGAGAAGAATGGAAAGCGCTAAATAAGTATAATTTAAAATGGCTCACTTAAGTGGAAAGAAGCAAATGCTATGCAGATCCATCTACTAGGAACTAATTATTTTATGGCCTCATGGCATAGATTACCACATTACTTGTGAAACAAAAAGGTTAAAGATTATTAATTATCACTTTATTCTCTGAGAAGTATAAACCAATGCCAAAGAATTAATCTTACAATCAAGAAAGATATTGAAAGCATCTTAGTGAATAATCCAGTGCTTGAGATACATATCTTAATTTTGTTTTAATACATTACATTCTTTTCTCTAATAATAAATGCAACTTGAATGGAAAGAAGATTGCCATCCATCATGTTTTTTGTAAATTTCTAAGTGTATATAACAAGAACAGCACCAGTAGTTTAAGATCAACAGAGAGACAGCTCTGTTCTAAAGACAGCTTTAAGATTGCTTTTATTGCTGGAATTACTTCAGCTTCCACAGAATGTATTAAGATGTTTTGATGAAAATATAATACAGTTACTTCTAAGAAGTACGCTTTAGGTTTTCTTCTCCATGCTTTATGAAGCAAGATGTTATTTTGCATAAAAACACTTAGATTACATCACTCCTAAGTGTATCCATAACAGAAATAATTCAGTTTCTTAATGTTCCCTTGACATTCATTTTTCTTTAATTGATTTTGTACCTGAAATCGTAGGAGGCTTTAAGGGAAAAAAAAAAAAAAACCAAAAAAAACAAAAAACGAAAAACCAAAGTGAAGGAAAGAAAACTCATTCAGTTCTAAGAATTTTTGTTTCATGTAAAAAAAATAGACTAAAAATACACAGCATAATGATTTTGAAATAACAGAATCACAGAAAAACAAACAAACAAACAAACAAACAAACAAACAAAAACCTACCAAAAAAATTCTTATTTTCCAGAAAAGATAAGTATTTGCCATTAAGAAAATAATGGAGCAGAAGAATTACTGAATCTCAACAAAAATCTCATCTTTGTATGTCACTGAAACATTTAGTTTTAATGTGAAATTTGTATCTGCAGTTTCTGGTTAGAAGTATTATGCTGGCCTGCAACATGCCTTAAATGAAAGCAACGGATTTACTTAAAGACTATGTGAGGATTTCTAATTTTCTTTAAAGTATTTTATACATGCCTTAAGCTGTGTATGGTGCTTTCCTTCCAACAAACATACCAGTAGTAAGCTGCTTCAGAAAGTATGAACAGAACCCTAGTTATTGTCATTATCACTAAGCACTTTTCAAACTGAACAAATGTTATTACAGGTGCTAATGCATTAAAAAGAAAAATAGGATGAATATATTTCCAACACTGGCAGTTAGGAAATAAAGGCCCTTAAGTTGATCTCTTAGAGTTGTGAATTGCTTGAGCAAGGATAAACATTTTTTCTTCTTTCAGATCAATCACAAGTATTGAAACATTTCAAGATTAAATCTAAGATAATTCATTAGGCAAACACCTACATTTTTTTATTATTATTCTTTTATTTTTGTCTTCCTTTTATTTTTTCTTTTAACTGCATTCATTGATATTCCTTTCTTTCAGCTGTAACCACAGTGACATAGTTTCTCATACCAGGAAAATGAAGCTGACATGACAACTATTTGTGGAATCAAACTATAAGTCACCGTAGCTTCCATACAAGTTCTTTTCAATACAGATATCTTCTTCAAATAACACTTTTTGCTCTTAATATGCCTTCCAACAACTATTTTCTAGCATTATCATAATATCAGAAGAATATAATGATAAAACTGATCATATTTGAGTCTCCATATGTTCAACAAAATAGAAGTAAGAGGCAGATATTTCTGCAAGGAGAGACTGAGGAGAAAACTACTTCTAAGACTTTCATTGCTTGCCAGAGAAAATCTTCCAGATAATTTTCAGAAATATTTATTTGATCCCTACAGATGACTGTAGCAATAGAAATCCAAGCACATTCAGAAAAAAATACTTTCATATCTCCTTCAAAACTCCTTGAAGTTCCTTGTCCTCCTCTCATATTTTTTCTTTTCTTTTCTTTTCTTTTCTTTTCTTTTCTTTTCTTTTCTTTTCTTTTCTTTTCTTTTCTTTTCTTTTCTTTTTTCTTTTCTTTTCTTTTCTTTTCTTTTCTTTTCTTTTCTTTTCTTTTCTTTTCTTTTTTCTTTTCTTTTCTTTTCTTTTCTTTTCTTTTCTTTTCTTTTCTTTTCTTTTCTTTTCTTTTCTTTTCTTTTCTTTTCTTTTCTTTTCTTTTCTTTTCTTTTCTTTTTTTTTCATTAAATGCTTTAATTTAACAGAAAATATAAAATTTGGTGCAGGGGATCAGAAAACTCTCTTTTTACTTTTATCTAGAAATATGAAATATTAGTGTAGCATTGTGGCAGTCATGGGAAACCAACAATGTAGCACGTTTAGCTGAATCACATTAATACCTTACTCCATGCAAGTGTAACCAGCTTTGTACTTGCATGCTAATGCTAATCATCTATGGTTTTGCACTTTCTAGAAAGTATTCCAGTGCATCACTGACTCAGATTCTGTCTAGCTTAATATATATATATATTTCTAGTTAAGAGCTTTTGTTTTTTCAGTTTGAGGCAAAAAAAAAAAAAAAAAAAAAAGTCACGCAAATGTCTAAACAGGTCTATGTTGATGTTCCATGCAGAAAATGGTTCAGATCCTGGCAAGTTGTTGCATTACATACAACGTTGTTACCACTATTACAAAATGAAAACATTTCCATTACTTTAATATACAGACACTTGGTGAGGCGTACTCAGTAAAACAGAGTTGAAAACTTTCCCTGAAAAGTTTGATTTTATGTGCCCTTTCTGTCACCTCTAATCTGGGGGTCGTTCCATACCTAACTGACAGCATGTTACCTCACAGATAATATCTTTCAACTATTTGGATACTAATAAGAGGAAAGAGACCAAAGAATTCCCTATATTGTGCATTCTGAATCAGCTATTTTTGACACTGTAGAAACTGTGCCAACATAGTCATCTTCATAAGCTCAATCAGTTATAGGACTTCTTTTTTCTTGAACAACTGAAAGGCCAAAAAGGAGTTGCAGAAGATGAGTTCACATAATCAGCCTCTGCCATGACAGTGGTACTACAACGCCCATCCAATAAATGTAGTGTAATCTAAATATGAATGTTATTTGAAGAGGACATGTATTTGAGCAGGAAACTGACAAAGCAAGTCAAAAGCAAATGCCAGGAAGGCCAGCTGGGCATTAAGATCACATTCAAGATGGATACAGGGTATTCACATTTGATGACTCTTACTGAAGATGCCCTTGCTAGATAAATTTTGTGCTGAGGTAAGTCCTTTTGAGAGAGGAACTCTCATTAGTCTAGAAATGACAGGCATTAGAGATTGCTTCTGCTCTTTTTAATGCCTCTGATCTTCCATATACATAAATGTTCAGAGCACTCACCTTCATTCTGGAAGACTCAGTTTCCAGTCCCTGTTTCTCTAAATATTTAATGAAGTATACAAAGGTGGGGCTGAGAAAAATGGAATATGGCATGCACACTAAGTCAGGGCAATCTCACTTGGCATGAAGATAACAGTGAACTGGTGATTTAACACAAATGGAAGAAATGAAAGACATTCACAAAAGATTAGGACAAATATGTATTCAGTATCAGCAATCATGAAACTGGACAGAAAATCCACATTAAATCACATAAATAAGGCACACACCAAATATTTGTGATAAAATCAGGAGAGCTGGTAAGTCTGAAGGCAGCACCTGCAGAAGGTTAGTTAGCACATACACTTACAGGTATATTACAAAATGTTGTAGACGCTACAAACATACACTACTTGCATATAAAACAGAACATGCACTGCTGCAGGCACACTACAGGTGGCAGGTATGCAGCTACAACTAATAAGCATTATGCAGATAATAAATTGACCCACTGCCAATTGAACATTCTAATAAACCAAAATTCCTAATCTTAAAGGAAAATAAACTACCCCATCAGATAATTAATAAATATTCTGCTTACTAAAATGGTGAAATGTGAAGAATTTATAGCTCTGTACTTCTAAAGTACTTAGCTGTGTTTTGATTTTAAAATTGCTAGATTTTCATGTGAGTTATATTAGTAAAATTAATGAAAGACTGTGAAATATAAGTATGTGCAGCCATTTACAAAAATTCTGTCTACCCAACATTACAAAATATGTTTTAAATTAATGAACACTTCACTCAAAGCACTACAGCTTCAGTTGAAAACAGAAAAATAATTTTGTAGTTTAACTTTTGGGTATAAGGATGCACATAGAATAACGACTGATTTCTTAAGACACCTTACACATTTAACTTTCTGCAAAACTTTTTCTGAAAAAGATAGTGACTTGACAGAGCTAGCTTTTGGGTTGCACAGAAAAGCATGCATTAACACTACCATTGCTGTAGATAGCCTGCAGTCAAACTGAGGTCTTCCATTCCCAGTCTCATTTGATATCTTTGACTTCCAACGCTGACAGTAGGATTTCCCAACACTAAGTTCTAGCACTGAAATTATCAAAGCTGCAGCAGGGATTCGTGTTGCAAATCTCAGTTTTGCCAATGCAGTATGCTTATGTGGCAGTTCAATATCCAATAGTATAATAAATCAAGATTTTGGTTATTTCCCTCAGAATTTGTACTTTTTTTGTTCCCCATAAAACAAGATGGTTTATTCTGATCAAATACTGTACAGATAGGAAATATCAAACCAAGTGAGAAATACTTGAGTTTGTTTTTGTTTTTTGTATCCTCGAGCCTATATTCATCCAACACTGAATGTTAATGAAACATGAATATTAGAAAGGGATGGAATATGACAGTGCATATGGAAAATGTTAGGTTTCATTTATTACAGGAACTTTGTTTCAACTTAATTCTTACTAGTGTTTTAAAATTTCTAGTAGAACAGTTGGAAGAGTGACAGACTTTTAATATTTATTGAGTATCTGAGCTAACCTATTGTATAGTTTGAACAATTTCATTTTATTTATATTTTTATTTTAGTTGTTCAGTAATTGCATAAAAATTGATTTATGTGTCATAAATATATTTTTAACTCTACTAGCATTCTCAGTTTTATCTATAGGAAGGTCTTTTAAAAAGCCTAGCACTTTTACAGTGATTAGGTATTACTTAATAAATAAATAAATAAATAATGGGAATGGTAGCCTAATATTATTAATCGTGTAAAAAAAATTTATTAAACAGTCTCTATTTTTAAGCACTTTCAATTTTGGGGCAGCCTGTCCTTGCTAATTTGGGAGGACACTGTTTTCATGTTTTCATATTTTATAGAATGTCCAGTAACCTAGTCAGTACTCAGGAAAGTTTAGAACTTCTGAAGATCATGCTAAGGAAGTCTGAAGTTGGTTAAATATATACATATATATGTATCAGTAATTAAAGAAATAAAAATTAGAGGCTGTTAAATCCCTTCACTGCTATACAACTGCATATATTTTATAAGCCAGGGGACAAATGATAAAAATTAATTATTTTATTACTGGATTCTACCTTATGTATAGGAAAAATACTCAAAAGGAATCAATTTCCCCAGGAAGAAATATATATATATATATATATATATATATATATATATATATATACATTTTAGTTATTCCTTCTGAGTTTTGTGAATGATCTTTGTTGTTAAAAATACAAATTTTACATATTTAGAACAGAAGAATGACCACTAAACCTATGCCTTTACACAGCATATGATTCTGAAAGTAAGGGAACAAAAATAATAACAGCATGCAGAACTATATTTTTATGTTGCATATTGGTTTCCTTGACTTTCATGATCTTAATAATATTTGGAGGAATTTACAGTTTCCTCAACATCATAAATAGCTGCAATTATGTTCAAATCATGACAAGAAGAAACAGTTTCATTACATTAAAAGTACAGCACAACTTTGTAATAGTATATATCTATCTACTATTATAACTCCATTAGAAGTGTTTATAACAACTCTGCTATGTTTGATAAATGAAGTGGTATTAATTGGTTTCATGATCTTATTCCAGCTATGGCATATCCAGTAACAATTTTGAATATGAAATTACATATTTCAGAATGTCAGCTTTGTTAACAGTTCCACATGGAATGCATGCTGATTAGTTACTTCACAAATATAGGTGACTAAAAAAAAAAAGAAAGAAAAAAAAAAAAAAGAAAATCAGATTAATCACATTACACTACTGACAGTTGTAATTATTGGCAGTGTTCAGTAAAAGTAAATATATAAAACTATAACCGTACAGTGTAAAAATTAATGACCTACTAGTTTCTGTTTATAATGAACAAGAAAACATCCTATAAGTGTGGAAGAATTCAGTTATAAGACTGAGATCTATTAGATCTTTTTTTTTCTTATGTCTAGAAATAAACTATTTTTAGTGATATCTGTGAGGGGATTTTTTTTATTTTTAATCAGTTCTTTTAGATCCACGTTATCCATTGTTGTATATTTTGACAAGGAAAAAGTCAAGCTATAGAATATTATTACTTTGGCAGTCTAGATTAAAAACAAGATAATGGAACTGTTCTTCAGAATTATTTTAAATGACTAAAATGTATTAATGATCCCAAATGGGCTCAGTTCCTTTTTCCACACTACAACATCTATTTCCAAAACTTAAACAGCCTTCTATCATTTTAAAATGCCTAGCAAATAACACTTTTTTTCTGATCTTCATTCCAATTCTATCAAAATGTTTACTTTCAAACATAATTTAAGGGAGTATAGGAAGTATTTTTGAATAGAGTTTTGTCTGACACAACTTTTGGACTAAGCTTCGTCTTATATTTTATAATAAAATTAGTATGAAACAACATTTTTATAATTTTCCAGGAAAGTTTGTAAGAAGTGAACTGTGAATGGCAATTGCCTGGGAGAAGGGAATAACATCTTGATCAAGAGGGCCTATGATCTAAAAATATCATTGAAATGTGCTAACACTATTGAGTTTTCATATATGCAAACTCTCACTTATCTTTTACCACCCCTTCCCAGAAATTGCAAAGCTCTGTCATAGTGTACAACAGCTTTCTGATGAAGTTATGTCCATAAGTTCATACTCCCAACACCTAGCATTTTGAAAATGCTACATTTACAACAATTTTCATATTTATATAAAATTAGGTACAATTATTTTGATAGTTATAAAAAATTATATACTACTTCAGCTCAGGTTTCAAGGTGCTATCTAATTTAGCACCTACATTTTGGTAACAAAAGGATGATCTCTACTTTCAGTTCAGAAGATTCAGATTCTTCAGTGACATACAAAAAGTTATAGAAAATGCACACTGTTATGAAAAATCCAATACATTTTCACTTGCAGTTATTTTGTCCCATCGCAATGTTTTACAATCAGGACTGGTCTTTTAAAGCCAAGCAATAGGTACTATAGAAGACTGTCTATGTTTTCCATGTGTGAAATGACTCTAAACCACCAGAGAAAAAGCTTTTTCTTTGATTTTCTCAAGCTGCACACAATAGTGAATATTTTGTGCTACAAGAAAGGATCAAATACACAGACAAGAGCATTTTATTCAATCTGATATTCACTAGCAACTTGATGATGTATTATGGTATTTCCACTAGAAACAAGGATGTCATACAAGCTCTGAGTGGAACTGGAAATGGTATATCTGAGTGCCAGTACCTGAAAAATATTGTCTATTTTCATGACATTTCATTACATTATTATAACAAAATTACATGACGGAAGTAACATACTATATTATGTTTTATCATGGAATTCACATCTAAGGACTTTACTGAAAAGGCATGTGATGCAATCTCATCACTCATTTGCTAAAACAGTGCATTACTCCTTATTGGCCTTCACAAGTACATTGTGCTAAAGTTTCCAAGAGTGAAAGAAGAACTGTGGTCTGAATTATAAAAGCTGTCATCTGCTACAATCTGATCATCAGTCGGAAATCAGATCAGCAAAACACATGGTCTGCAATTTCACTGATATATTTTCCAGTATTAAAACTTGTAATGCTGATACAATCATTCATGTTTTTCCTCACATGCCAGAGATGAGAAATGGCCAGTTGACTGGTTTGTTTCCATTTGGCCTTGCTAAACTATTCACAGGACAGCGATCTCTGCAGCAATTCATAGTGCAGGTCACCATACAGTGATTGTTCTCTCAACGAAGCTTAAACTGAAACAGGTCATGTAAAGCTTTCTATAACACCACAGCCAAATCATACTGACACCTGCTCATAAACTTATCCTAATTCCTATTATTTATCAGTGGATTTATCTGAAAGCAGTAAATCTGCTATCGTAACTAGCAGTTTGTAGAACCAGTCCACTGAAACAAAAATGTAAAATACAGTATGACTATCTAGTCTCTGGGCCTTATTCATTGTCTATCTTAATATAGTTAGCCTATCACCAGGACAGTCTTTCTCTATATGTTGTCTTCCCCAATCCAAATCTACACCATGACTTTGTTGCTGTTTGGCTCTGGTGAGAAGCAGACCTATTACTGCATTAGCATTAATTAAAATGGCAACTAATTCCTCTTTTAATATAACAATAGCTTCTCCTATTTTATCCTTTCTTCCTTTATTCATTCTACTCATCTTTGTCTAGTAAATTTGTTTAAAAAGAAAAATCTCAGTATTTAAATCACTATTGATAATTCATATTTTTAGCATTGGTTACTAGTTCATTTTGCAACTACATCTTTCTGTACAGCCTAGTGAAATATGTAGTATAGATGAACTTTAAAAACATTTAATGTTAGTAAGATACTTTTACTTTTAGACGCTGTCACAGTGTAGTTGAACTGAAGGCAGATGCAGAGTAAACTCCTGCTATGTAGCTAGAAGCTGTTCTCGTTTCTAATGAGGAATCAGAGATCACTAACAACAGAATAAAATGAAATATTGTGATCTAAATGAAAAGCAGTACAGATTGAGAAAGATTAAATGAAAATCTAGCATACAATACTCCTTCAAAGCCTGACTCAGAAAGGAGAGTGACTAAACTCCTAGGCATTTTAAATTAAACTTGAGTAAATATATTATCTAATTTATTTCAAGTACTGCTGTTCAAAAGCAAAATATGTATTTTTCTTAATGCATCAGTGTTACAGTGCTAAACTGTTTTAATAATACTGTTATATGTATGGAGTATTAAAAAGTAAGAAAAAGTAAATTAGATACTGCTAGTGTTCATCACAATTTATCCATTATTAGAAAAGAAATGGGATGATGAGGTTAATCTACTGTTACCCAACTATAGGTTGTTCTTCACGGTTCTAAGGAGTTATTGTAAATGTTGACAGTCAGTGGATAATGTTCTGCCTCTAAATAGGGAACAAGTTCTGTGGCAACAGAAAAAAAAAAAAAACACAAAAAAACAAACAAACTCTGCTTCCCATGTTTGTTTGAATTTTGCATGTGGTTGAAAATGTTTTTAAGCATATTTTATATGCTTTGATGTTAACAAAATAAAAATAATAAGCAGCTCACAGACATATCCACATTACTCCTTACAGTGCACCCAAAATACAAATTTTTGTATTGATTCAACATGCTAATCTCAGATTTCAAGATTGTATCTTCTCCTAAGCAAGGGGATACAGCCCATCAATCATCTTTTGAAATAAAAAAAAAAAATCTTCAAAACAAACATTCTATTTTCTAAACAGGTGTTTTTTTGCCTACAAGGAGAAAACAGGACTTCTCAAAACACTCATTCCAATGAGGAGAAAAAGTTTAAGTTCTCAAATGGAAGGTGTCAAATACCACATCTTAATTCCCTGATGATGATGCACTAAGGCCGTGCATAGATCTACATCTGAGACCTTTACCTCATGCTGAAGTTTCAATGTGATTTATGCAAAGTCAAGCCTATTTTAGCACAAGAAATGAGAAAAAAAAAGAAAAATAAACAAAAACAAAAACAAAAACAAAACAAACAAAAAAAAAAACAACAAAGCAGAACACCCTACTTCTGTGTGAGTGTTAAGAACACCTGGCTGTACAGTAAAGGAAGGAATGTAAATGTAAGACTTTATTTCATGATATCTTTCTATTTTTTTTCCCAACAACTGTATGATACACAAACAAAAATAACCCTGGGAACAGGGAACATAATCTGAGACACTGCCCTCCCACATACAAGTACAGAGCTGCTCATAAATTTTGTTACTTTTATTTCATAATAGCTTTTCCATGAAGAAAGGACTTGGCAAACTCAGTGAGCTGGATTTGGATGTCATTTATCTGAAGGCTAATCCAAGCCCATCCTCCACTTAAAACCAACTTATGGTAGTCAATGAAATAAGTTTAATAACCAACATAATCAGATCAAACTCAATGACCTAGTTTTTCTTTGTGCTAGTAATATCTTGAGCAATAGGATTTTCAAAACATTTTTTATCAGGGAAGTATCTTTTAACACAGTAATGAATCAGAGAAATAATGATGTCACCAATATAAACAAAAACCAAACATTTTTCATCTGTGTTTATCATGTGTAGCACAAAATCTGTATGTACATTTTAAGGTGCTGTAATGACATTAGGATGACCTGAAGGATCTTGGTTAATTTATCCAGCCCTAAGTACACATATTTCAATAATAATGAATCTGTAAAACATTCCGATTTTTTTTAATCACCTTACACCCCAAAGGATGATATCAAAACAGCTGAATTGTAAAAGAGGATTAGTAAATTATTCTGCTTTCTCTATCTACTTAACCACACTGGGTGGTCTGCCCCCAAAATCTGTCTGCTAGCTATCCAGCTGGCAAGTACAAACTACTGTCTGTTGAAGCTACAGCACAGCTGTATGAATGCCATGAAGGATTCTTTTTCCCCCACACATACTACAACCCTGTTATTTAATTAGACTGAGCTAAGAAGGAAGATGCATTAGACAAATAAAATGCTTAACACAAGCTGATGTTTCATCTGCTCATGTCCATTATCTAATACAATTTTTTTCCAAAGTAAAGAAAATGCTGGTGGAAAAACAAATACAACAGTCTGAAAGCCATTTTGATGATTATGGCTCTACTTCAGTTGTGTGTTAGAGGAGCTTGTAATAGACCTGAAAACAAAAAGCCAAATTCACTTTTACAGAGGTCTGTGATTTATACATTCAGATAGTTTCACTCTAGAGGTATTACAGTGCACTGAGCTCCTCATGAGGGAAATAGTTTGGTGAAAAGAAATTGCAAGTCATCCACACCTACCATTTTATTACTGTCCAGAAAACACACCGCAAAACAAAATGTAGGTTATGCACCTGTAGAAAAACCAAGATACTTGTATAATTTACCCAACATGTATTGGGACCAGATGAATGAGAAAGAATGAGTAAACCATTTACTTAATGTTTTGTAAACTTTGTCCTCTTTTCTGTCGCTGAAGGCAGTCCTGCTAAGGTGGTTTAAAAACACTAACCATAAAGGCACAGGAACAACAACAAAAAGTGGTCTCAAATAAATCATTTGGCATCTTTTTCTTTTAGTCACATAGGCTAGCCTTTCTGAAGTAGCAGATCTCAGGAATTTCTGCCTATTCCTCCATATTTGTTTTGGGGATAAAAATTGTTACTATACAGTTGGCAGCAGCAAGTAAAATACAAAGTATGAAATCTGTTAATAATCACCACCAAAGGAATGCTGCTATTCTGCCAGATAGCCAGCTAATGTAATGTGATTAATAACGAGAAACTTACAGGGATCAAGCTTTTACAGGGTGCTAGAACAGGTGGCCATGATTAGCAGGTGAATAATAACTTGAGTGGTGACTTTGTTTGTTTAAACTTTTATTCTGATTAGAATATTTATTTTGTTTAATATAAAGGGCATAAGTATAGACTTTTGTTGTCTCTTATCAAATCAAGTATCTAACTCAATGTTCAACTATCTAAAGCCTACTGATGCTTACTCCCTGCTTTATTTGCAGTCATTAAATTCTACTTCAAAGTACATTTAAGCATTTTAGATTTTTTCATTTTACAATATTCGTATTTAATAATTTCATGCTATATACTCATTTGATCAGACAGTTCTTTAATGTAATGTACAACTATATCCATTAAATGCAAACATGTTAAGCATTTGCTTATATTAGGGATATTTCAGTTACCAAAAATACACCCGTCTTAGCTGGTACTTTTATTAACATGTTCAGTGTTCCCGGAGAAAAAAAACAAAAAACAAAAAACAAAAAACAAAAAACAAAAAACAAACAAACAAACAAACAAACAAAAGTAACATTGATAAGGCAAATGAGAAGTTGAACACCTGACATGACCATAAGGTAAGAAATGCAACCATGAATTGGCAAATTATTTTTTCTAATACTAAAATATAAAATGTAATGACTTGCAGAAATTAACATATTTTATATAAAAGCTATACATCACCCTAGGAAAATAAAATGGAAAAGAAAATACTAAAGAATGGTACAACGAATATTATTTTCTCTTTAGGTTTATGCCACATTATGGAACCATATCAATCAAAGATGACTGCCTGCTTTTCGTCTCCCTTCCCTTTATCCTCTCTTCTCAGATGCAACTGTTATTCATTCACACTTATCCCAAGCAAAACATTGAAGTAATTATTTATACTTGGAGTAAAGTCTGTATACAAGAAAGAAAGATGTTTCCTTCACACCCGAGGATATCAACAAACACAAACATGGCTTATTCTGGTGATCTTAAAAAAAATTGCATAATACATTAGGCATACAATTAGCAGTCAAATCATTATGAAGGGCAGAGTTAACACCTTTTATGGCGAAGGAAAAAAAAATTAAAAAAAAAAAAAAAAAAGGTCACCATACATAAAATAACTATATTCTCTCATATACAGGAATTATAATATAATACGTAAAAGGAAAAAAATAAAAAGCTACTGACTCTCCACAGAAGTAAATGCCTGATTTATTAACCATTAACATTTCATCCCTTTCAGAGAAGTGTCATTGTGAGTTTCACCCCAGCCCCAGAATGTTGTGCTAATCACTAAATTACAAGCTAAGCTGAAGAAGCCGTAAGAGATTTGACACTAGATGCTTGTTTCACTGGATTAAAGATGAAAAACAAGAGTGAGAAAGCATAAATCTGTGACCTAATGCTAGACTCTCAGCTATGAAGACAGAATGCGTGTTCTATGGAAGTTCTGAATATTTCATCTAACTATTAATGATCACGTATTACTGATACAGTTCTGTGAAAAGGGACTACAATCCAAGACTCCTTCCTGTGATTATAGCATTCAGAGACAGAAACTTGTAACCCAGCCCAGCAGTTCTTTATTCACTTTACACATGACAGTCATTGGATAATACTTGGTGTTATAGCCATCCTGTGGGCTGGGGGGAATATGATTTTCAAGGATCTAGTAAAACTAAAAAGACTCAAATCCCAGTTTGCCTGTACAACTAAATTCTTTCATTCCTGATCTCAGCTGGCATAAAAGAAACCCATAGAGATGGTTTTAGAAGAACTTAAAGCAAGCTAGAGAGAGGCTGGGGGAGGAAAACACACTTATCCTGAGAATCCTTGTTCACAGTTCTGGGATTTTGTCTAACAACAGAGCTTCACAGTGTAGGAAGCCAGCAGCAATTAAACATCATTGCATAAATCTACCAATAAGAGTGTGAATGTTTCAAAGATTAGTTTAGCCAAGTTGCTTTGAGGCTATCACAGGTACTTAAAGGACAGATTAATATTTTATAATCTCCTTTCTTTAACAACTATATATATTTGAAAAAAATAAAAATAAAAATCTTGACAGTAGCTGGTAAACATGACTATTGGCTTAACAGAGAAGCCTTCAACCAAAATTTCTTCTTTACAGTTACTAATGTTCACAAGGCCTCTGCCTCTTCTTCCACAAGAATGTTCTCTTTTTTCTTACAGATAAGATCTTGACAGATAATTTTTTTTAACCAATTTACAAGCATTTATTTTGCATCTGCCATATCCAATTTCAAGTTCCTTAACTGTCAGTTGCTTAAAAAGACAAAAGAGGAAATGGGTAAATTTTTATAATCATACTACTTTCCATTATAGAAAAAGAGAAATTCAACAATCCTGACAAGGTCAGGCTTGGGTCAATCCTGTATGTTCCTTATACATACTACACTTGTTCTGATGTAACACCTTAGGAGAATATGAAGACTTACGAACAAATAAATAAATAAATGTATATATTTTTTTATTTTATATATACATATATAAAAGCAGATCCTCATATGATAAGGATAAGACCTCATCGGACCACAAAGCCCTGATCAGGGGATCAGGCCCAGCCAGCACGGGTTCATGAAAAACAGTTTGTGCATGACCAACCTTATCTCCTTTTACAACTGGGTGACCAGACTGGTAGAGGAGGGAAAGGCTGTTGATGCAGTCATACCTAGACTTCAGCAAAGCCCCTGACATGGTCTCTCACAGTATTCTCCTGGGGAAACTGGCTGCCCGTGGCCCAGACAGGTATACCCTCCTTTGGGTAAGGAACTGGATAGAAGGCCATGCCCAGCAGGTAGTGGTTAAGTGGAGTTAAGTCCAGTTGCCGACCTTTTACAAGTGGTGTCCCCCAGGGGTCGATACTGGGGCCCATCTTATTTAACATCTTCATAGATGACCTAGATGAGGGGATTGAGCATACTCTCAGATTTTTTTGTAGATGACACTGAGTTGGGAGGTTGCATCAATCTGCCTGAGTGTAGGGACACCCTTCAGAGGAATCTGGATAGGCTGTATCGCTGGGCTGAGGTAAATGAGTTGAGGTTCAACAAGGCCATGTGCCGGAGCCTGCACTTTGGCCACAAGAACCCCATGCAGCATTATAGCCTTGGGGCAGAGTGGCTGGATGACTGTGAAGAAGAAAGGGACCTAGGGGTGTTGGTCGATGCTTGGCTGAACATAAGCTGACAGTGTGGCCCAGGTGGCCAAGAAGGCCAACAGCATCCTGACCTGTATAAGAAATTGTGTGGCCAGCAGAGTGGTGCAGAGAGGTAATCATCACTCTGTACACAGCTCTGGTGAGGCTGTACCTCAAGTATTGTGTTTGGTTTTAGGCTCCTCACTACATGAAAGATGCTGAGGCCCTGGAACATGTCCAGAGAAGGGCAGTGAAACTGGTGAGGGGTCAGGAGCACAAGTCTTATGAGGAACAGCTCAGGGAGCTGGGATTGTTTAGCCTAGAGAAGAGGAGGCTCAGTGTGACCTCATTGCACTCTACAATTTCCTGAAGGGAGACTGTGATGAAGAGACGCTTGGTCTCTTCTCCCAGGCAACAAACAGAACCTGAGGAAATGACCACAAGTTGTACCAGAAGAGGTTTAGATTGCACATAAGATGGAACTTTTTTTTCTCAGAGAGTGGTCAGGCACTGGAATGGCCTGCCCAGGGAGGTAGTGGAGTCACCGTCCCTGGCAGTTTTCAAGAAGTGTCTAGATGAGGAGCTCCAAGAAATGGTTCTGTGGTTTGCTGTAGCTATGTTAATGGGAAGACAGTTGGTCTAGATGATCTTGTAGGTCCTTTCCAACCTTGTGATTCTATGATTCAAATGTACTTTCGACCCTACTGATAAGCCAATAAGAGTTACACTGAAGAAGTACTGGGAAAACAAATAACATGACTGTAATTTTCTGCATACCATTAACTGATATCAACACAGTGCAGGCCATGAAAACTGAAGTATGGTTCATTAACCGTGTGTGGGTTTGATGAGCAACTCAGATATCTACATACTGTCTGACAACCAAGAAAAATCTACACTACATAAATCTGATGACGTATTTCAGTACATAGCCCACCTTCTGTTTAATATACTATAGATAATACTTCAACAATTCACAAAAAGCTAGGAATAAATAAGAACAAAAGCCTCTCATTTGCTTCAACCCACATTACCAAAAAAATAGCTAAGTTATTTGACAAATGAAGATAAGGATGCTCTCAGATGAAACTCTGTTCCCGTCCTCAACTTCAGAATGAAACCTTTATTTGCAGATAACAAACAGGTAAATGAATTATAGTGTATTTATTCAAACAGAAGTTAGACTGTTGGAACAGATCCTAAGAGTAGGATCCAGAGACGTGCCAGTCTTTGCTAAAAACACAGTAGAAGATCAAGAGGCAATGCTTATACCTTGAAACAAGAAAGACCTGACTGGATACAAGGGAAAAGGAAAATTACTGTGAAGATATCAAACATGAACCACTTACCCAAAGTTATGCAGTCAGTAGGCAACAAACTACAAAGCTGAATGATCATGTAGCATAATTTTGGAAAATGCTTTGCCTCATTGTAAGTAGTAAAAAAGTCCTAATTGTTACAGATTTAAATATCTTTCTTCCCCGAAATGTACTGTCCTGACATTACTTGATACTTCCTCTGTTTAGGAAGTAAACAAGTTCAAAAATTTTAAAACAGGTTTGTTAAAGGAGCTTAGTAGCTTTCTGCAATGATATTCTTAATGATGACAAGTTCATGCTCTGAAAGAGCATGAAGAGTTTGAAGAATGATTCAGATGAAGCACAAAATTATTAAAATTATTTATGGAAACGTGCCAGTTTGTTTGTTTTTATTTGTTTTTTTTTTTTCTTAGAGGTTGCTTCTACACTTGCAAAGTTGCAAGCAATGAAACAGTATGATGATGTTAACAAATTCACTGAATAAACTCTGCACACGACCACCTGAATAGTAAAGTTTAAGAGACAGTTGGGAGAAAGTCAAGAGAAGTGCAGCGTAAGATCAGTTATTTCATCAGTAACATGAACTAGTCATCATGCAAACTCAAGCAGTCAGTGAAAAGCCCATTTTCCACTCAGTAGCCAAAATAAACATATTGGCTGTAGAATCAGAGATGTAGAAAGATGTATGCATTTCTTCTTAAGTTCAGCATATGCTAGATACATTTCCCAAAAGAGTTAATTCACTTAAAAGTCATTGCTGATTTGATGCCAAGGGCACTTAGACCTTAAATAATCTGCTAAGTAAGTAAAGAATCTCAAAAGTTAAAGCTGCCAGAAGCCAAATTGAAGTAATGTATCCCTAGGGGAAAAGAAAAGAAAAGAAAGGAAAAGAAAAAAAGGAAGAGAAGAGAAGAGAAGAGAAGAGAAGAGAAGAGAAGAGAAGAGAAGAGAAGAGAAGAGAAGAGAAGAGAAGAGAAGAGAAGAGAAGAGAAGAGAAGAGAAGAGAAGAGAAGAGAAGAGAAGAGAAAAAGAAAAAGAAAAAAAGGAAAAAAGTAAGAAAAATAGAAAACAAACAAACAAAAAACATTCTTACCTCTGCTTTTCTATTTGGCAAGTTTGGCTAAGTATATTCTGTTGTAGCGACATGGATACAGACGTGTACAAGAGAAATGCATAGTTCAATTAAACAAAAACTGCTAGGAGTGTGGAGGGGAGGGAGTTGTGTCAGGGAAGGATGCCAGCAGCAGTATGCAACATATAAACAATCAATTAACTGGCTTTTGTTAGTTGAGAAAATCACAATAGCAACACAGATATCTTCATCAGTAAATGATAGATTCCTTTTAGTAAATGGAGGCAAATGCAGAGGGAAAAAAATTACCTTCACATTTCCCTTAAAAACTAGAGCTTGGCTGTATTAACTGAAGATATGAACACTTTGAGGACTTCTAGCCTCACAACATAAGCTTATTCGCATCTGGCATGATATTCTAAACTTCGAAGTCTAGTCTTGCCTGACTAGACTTAAGAACAAAGCTAACGGAAATGGTGAATCACTCTGAATCTCATCAACCTGATACTGTTAAATCAGCATAAGTCAAATGAAGAAAGAAGTTTTAAGCCACATAAAAAATGTCACTTACTACTGAAGTGAATTCAAATTTCACTTGTTAGTACAGTCATATCTTCATTACATTTAAGTTGTTGTTATTGTAATTGTTAAATAGTTTGTTCAAATAATTTGAACACAAATCTAACACCAGTGAATATACACACCAATTAAAAAAAAAAAAAAAAGAAAAAGAAACAAAACACAAAAAACTACAACAACAACAACAAAAAACAGATAACCAGGAATGTATGGCTGAACAATTGCTTGACATAATTAAAAGGGTGACTGTCTTAAAAGAGATTGGAGCACTACTAACAGTATGACTGAAAAGCAGTCAAATTACTGGTATGAATAGAAGCTTTTCAGACTCATTTTGTATTGATTCACACTGCTTATCTGTATTATTTCACCAATGAAATAATGCATCCAACAGACGAAACTTGAGCTATTACAGAACAGAAAGCCTCCAGAAATTGCACAACAAAGTCTACATTTATCTTTCATAATGCTGAGTTTTAATTTGAGAATACCTAAGCAATTTACAAACATATCTATAGAATTAGAACTTTGTTTATGATAGGAAGAGACCCAAAAAGTTCACATTACAGGTGAAATAGAATTCACCCAACAGCCTGACTCTCCAATATAAGCAAGAACCTTGTAAGTTAGAAACTAACATCTATGCAATAGGCCATCACTGGTAATCTTAATATTTTCATAATTACTAGCCACTAAACATTAAAAATATCTGTGCTCATGGTATGTCATAAATGTATCATTAATCACAGAAAAATAATTTAAGAAAAAAAAAAACCAACAAAAAACCTAATCTGCACACAAGTAGAAAGACTTTGACAAAAGCAGATAAAGTAGTTTGAGAGCCAAACAACTTTAGGACATCAAATGCTTTTGGATGTCTTCTATAAGTAGAAAAAACAGCTAATATTGTATGATTTTGAAGTATAATACCTGTTTCATATTTGACAGCAATACCACTGTTTCTTTGTAACTCATACTGACCTTAGTTTTATATTAGGAAAGACTAGAAGAGATTCATTATGCATCTCTGTTCATTATGCATAATATTTTTGAAAATGAATAAAGGTAACTAATTTGTTACCAAGACAAGGAGCAGATGCTCTGTGAATGAGACTAGAAATTCTCTCCACAAAAGTATCATTTTATTTATTTTGAGGAGATGCTAAACAAGGCCTGAAGTACCTTTTCCTGTCATCTTTCCTTCCAATTGGTAACCCTGTTCTTTACATATTTATAGAATCATAGAAGCCTTATTGGAAGGGACTTCTGAACATTTAGTCCAACTCCTCTGCAATGAACAGGGACACCACAGCTAGATCAGGTAGTCCAGAGCCTTACCCAGCTTCACCTTGAAAGTCTCCAAGGATGGGGCATCAACCACAACACTAGATAACCTGTTCCAGTGCCTCACTACATTCCCACTGTAAAAGATTTTTTTTCCATGTATCTACCCTCCCTTGATTCTATTGCCACAGATCCTGCTAAAGATATTGAAAGGCTACTATCAGCTCACTTCACAGCCTTTTCCATGATGAAGAGACCTACTACTCTCAGCCCATCCCCAAAGGAAAGGTGCTCCATTCCACTGACCATTTCTGTGGATCCAGTTTGTATTGGTGTCATGGTTTTGTAATGCTGCTGTCAATATTCCACATCATAACATCATGTGCAGTATGGATCATTAAAAGGTTTGTACTCCAGTTCCTTTTTAACCAGTCATACTCCAGTTCCTTTTAACCATTAACCTTTTAATGATCCATACTGCACATGATGTTATGATGTGGAATATTGACAGCAACATTACAAAACCATGACAATTGGTAATGGGGGTTGCCTCGACCCAGGTGCAAGATCTTGAACTTAGATCTCTTGAACCTCATGAAGTTCACCTGGGTCCACTGCTCAAGCCTATATATGTTCCTCTGAATGGTATCACACCCCTCTGGTGCATCGACTGCACCCCACAGCTTGGTGTCATATTGTACACACCACCGTAGCTTTTCTTTCATGGACAGCATCTTAGTTTAGTTTTATAATAAAATTTAATCCATATCTTTTAACAGTTATCTCATGAACTTTCTGCCACATTAAGATTATACCACAAAATAACAAGAATATGAAGAGTGCTGAAATGCATTCTGCTTTTAGCTAGAATGTAAATCCTTGTTTTTCACATTTTATGTTGTTTAAAATGAAGCTCCACCTATAATTAATACATACTTTGCAACATAGTCTGCACAATACATGTAAATACATACATACACTGGGTGCAATGTAAGGAGTTTAGAACACGAGTCATTGTTTTGAACTATTTCAGGCAATAAATTGATTTCTTGTTAATGGCATCAGAAAGCAAACCACCACATCCGTTGTTCAGTCAAAAGATTATAGGTTCACAGGGGGAAAGCTTCAACAAGAAAGGATCTCCAGAAAGAGATTCTTCCCCAGGGCAAGTCAGCCCTTAAATGAGGTCTAAACGATGTACCACCAGGCTCCTCCCCTTCCAGTCACACAGGTTAATTGCCTTCACCTGTACTCCCAGGACTGGTCCTTTTCCCAGGTGCTCAATCAGTGGTTCAGGCAGTGACTCAGTAGTTCCCATACACATTATTTGCAGTAACTGACTTTTAAGAAATCCAGTATTAATGCTTAGGAAGACCCATCTCAATTTCATGTTCTTTTCCTTACTATTATACAGTGTGTCTTGAATCTGACTCATATTTTGATAGGAAGTCTACTTGCCTGTCTTTCTGAAGTCTTCTCACACAATCACAGAACTGTAGTCATTTGGAGATCATCTAGGTGAGATGTGTCCAATCTGTGGCCTGGCACAGCCCGTCCTGCAGATGACCCCTTCTTTGTGCCATCCTGGCAGCAGCTTTTCCCCTCTAGGCATCTTGGTCTGGCCCCAGGGCGCACCCATTGCTCAGAAACAACCAAAACATTTTGCTCTTGAACATCTGTTACATTTCATGTCCCAGAAATTGAAAGGACCAAAGTCATAAGGACAAAAAAGAATGAAGTGGCTACACAATCATTTTTCATCCTCATACCCTTAGTTTCTGTCTACCTCGTGTGAGGCATGTAGAATATGGCTTTCCTTTCATGTTAGCAGTGTTAACTGGAGCTAAACCAATCCATATAGGGAAATACATAACAAAGTTATGCGCCTGTGAGAGAATGGTAGTGCTGTGGGGGAGGCTTTTTCCTGTCCCTACAATCCATATTTTATAAATGAATAAGTCTCAGAGACAATCATTTTAGAACAATGTTGTTGTTTTCACTTCAGTAAAGCTATGCAGCACAAAATAAATCTGTTCTGTATGTTTTAGGAATACTCCTAGTCCAACATGTGTTGACGTGTGAAATATAATGAAAATAAAAAACCAGCCATATTAGAATAAGCTCTATTACTTCATGACATATATAAATAATCAAATGTATATACATATATCTACATATAAAGGGGCAAACAAAAATATCCCCTTACTTTACAAATACATTCTTACTTAACTGTCTTTAACAAACATGCCTGCAAAAAACTCTTTGAGTAAAACATTAAAAAATAGTCAAGAACGAGATCTGTGTTCCTGCCTTTGCTTCCCTACATAAATAATTCCCTTGTGTTACATAAAAAGAATAATTTATTGAAATTAAGAATGCACATTAAATTTTAAAACAAAACTAACCTTAGAGTGAACCACTTCATTTCACAGTGGACAATAAAAAGATGAAGAAAACTTATGAAGGCAATAAATTATAAGTTATTTGCATAAGCCCTGCAATGTTATACCACAATGCCCATGCTGGTGAATACTGTGTACAGTACGGATGCCTCAAATTAAGGAGGACATAAAACTATTAGAGAACATCCAAAGAAAGGCTATGAAGATGGTGAAGGTCCTAGAAAACAATACATATAAGAAGTGACTGAGGTCACTCCCTTTATTCAGACCAGGGCAGAGGAGTCTGAGGGAGAGTCTAATGGCAGCTGTAGCTCCCTACAGGAGTAGAGGGGTAGCACTAAGCTCTGCACTCTGGTAACAGTGACAGGATCACAGAACAGCATGGAGCTGTGTCTTGAAGAGGTTCAGATATTAGTGATTAGTTCTTTGCTGAGAGGGTGGATGGGCACTAAAACAGGCTCTGCAGGGAGGTGGTTGAGGCGCCAAGACTGATGGACTTTAAGGAAGATTTGGATGATGCTCTCAGATATATGGATGGATTTTATTTCTATGATCTTTGTGTACTCTGTAACAATGGGCCTTGTATTACTTTGAGACGCAAGTGGCAAATATCTGTATTTGTTTTGCATACTGCTACACGTATGCTACTGTAGGGAATAACCCAGGAAATGAAAGAATTAAGTCATTCACTATATCTTCTGTGTAATCTTTTCATGGTAGATTTTGTTTGGATAATTACAAAGGAAAAATTATGTCAGTTCTTGGTCTGATTTTTATTTTTATTTTCTCCCTGACCTAGAAGAAAAAAAAATCTTGGAACTTTATTTTTATATATGTATTCAGTAATTTGCATGATATTTTACTAAAAGACAGGAATTCACCAGATAGTGATAATATTTCTCCTGCAGCATGTTCTGCTGGTTTATGTTTGTACCCTTACAAGGTTAATAAGATATAAGATATATTATCATCATGAGGTGATGGTAACACCCATAAGAGACATAAGAATTTTGCCATTTGTTATACACAAAGTCAAATAATTTCCTTTAATATTAGTATAATCAACTTTTGACTAAAAAAACATTTATAGAAAAAGGATTTTAAAAATAAAGCCAAAGGGATTTCTAAACCTATACAGCTTATCAAGAATAACGACAAATCAAAAGAATTATGTTCTTCCAAAGAAAAGCAATATATTATAAAATGATTGGAAAAAATACAAAGAAAGGAACTATAGACACACTATTAAAATGCAAATATTTACTAAGAATTCAAGTTTCTAGCAATGAATGTCCCTCTCTTTCTCTCTTTGTACCCATCTTCCTGATGTAAGCTTAAAAATTAGCCTATGAATAGCCCTCAATAAAATATCATATAAAATAAAATATGTGGTGACAGGAAGAGGGGAAATGACCTTAAGTTGCACCTGGGGAGGTTTAGGTTGGATATTAGGAAACATTTCTTTACATAAAGGTTTGTTAAGCACTGAAAGAGGCTCCCCAGGGAGGTGATTGAGTCCCCACCCCTGGATGTGTTTAAAATCTGTTTGGATATGGTGCTCAGGGACACGATTTAGTGGAGGGTTGTTAGCTAGGGTAGTACTTGATGATCTTTAAGGTCTTTTCCAGCCTGAGTGATTCTACAATTCTATGATTCTATGATCAGATTGAGTACTGGAAAATCTTTTAAGCTAGTGTTTAAGTGAAGTATACATAAACCTAAAAGAACCTCCGAGATTTAATCTACTTGCATACAGTTCTAATACTTTCCCTAAGTCTGTAAACATAAGAAATCTTCCATAAAAATGAAATTTTGACTGAAGCTTCATGGATGCACTAAGAAGGAAAGTGACCAGGATCTTCTAGAATCAAACTCATCTGACACTCAAGGAAAACACTTCAGCAGAAAGTGTAGAGAAACACTGCCATGTACACTGAATTATCTATGTACTTGAAACAATTAAAATCAATCTTCTTTTAAAAAACTGTATCATGAAACATTTAATGCAATTTTTCTCCTATTTATATCATAATTATTCTTAGCTAGTTGAACTTAACCTTTAATTGAATGCAACAAACAATTCAAAAAGCTAGATTTATTGCACTTTAAAGTGTAAGGAAAAAAAAAGCACAAAAAACTTAAGTATAAATATAAAATGCCCTTTTTATTTTCTCCAACTAAAGAATCCCATTTATTACAGTTAATGCTGGAAAGTTACTTTCCTTGAAGTCATTTTCACATTAATGGTTATTCTGTTGTCATATAATTATATCTGCTGCAAGTTTACTCATTCCTTACAGTTACAAAAATTTAAAAGCTGCAGCTGTGTTGGTTAATACATTTCTGAAAGGTCTTCAGAAGACACAGAATTTTTAAACTTTTTGAAAACCCAACCTGAAACACGAACCTGCTTTTCAGAACTACTAACAGGCATCTTCACAAATACAAAATCTGCGGTATTGCTTCTTGTTTTGAACTCAAAACTTATCATAGAACGTACTATCATTTTTAATCTGAAAGCTGAAAAAAAATCTAAAACACACACAAGGATAATTTAATGTTATGTTACTTACAGTGTTAGCTGTTACACTCGTGTAACAGAAGGGTAATTACTCCTTAAGCCTACCAAAACATTCTGCAAAATGATCATGTTCCATTAGAATCAATAATATTCCTACAGTATTCCTTAATAAAAAAATGTTCCTGTTCAAAAACTATATCTTTCAGGTACATAAAATAGAGACGCATCCAAATTTTCCTGAAAACTATGTTATGAGTAAGTTTGGAGTAAAAATTATGAAGCCTTTCACACTACAGACAGTGGAGTAGTGGAAGCTTTATAAACATACCGCACTATTTCCAGCATACTCCCAGACAGTAGATATACTTGTTAACATAAAAACTTTTGAGGGAAAAACAAAGCAGAACAAAACAGAACAAGCAAACAACAGTGACAACAAAACCAGCTAATCTTGGAAAGGGTCAAAGGAACTCTATCTAAATCAAGCATTGCCACTTCCATTCTAAAATCAACATGATAGGCATGTACAGTTTAGCTTATTTAATGTACTTTTCTCATTTATGGTGGAATATGTTTACTTAGGAAAATGAATACTTAGTACTATATCAGGCCACTGAATATCCTTTCTCTCAGTTTCTGTGTGTTTTTGTTTGTTTTGTTTTTATTTTGGTTTGTTTTGTTTGTTTTTTCCTTTGTTTGTAATTACATGCTTGGAAAACCCAATGAATATAGAGATTCTCTGAACAGTGAGAATAGTGAGAATACAGGCTGAGCATAATCCAAGCAATATATGAAATTAACATACCTGAAAGTTTCACTTCTTGCTAGCCTTCCTTTTGAGAAGCTTACTTATAAAGAATTTCCTATTAATTTTTTGAAACAGGTGTTTCTTCTGAACTGTGATTAACAAATTATTTCATTGTCTCATACTGACTGAACCAAAGCTAGAAACAGATCCAAGACTCTCTGTCTCCTGGTATCTATTTCAATTCAAACTGTGTAATGAATTGAACTGTTGGATTCAAAGGAGAAAGATGCCCATGTCTTGATGATGCACCATTGCCATGCAACTGAATCCACTGCAAAGATTTTGTTTGGCTACCTGAATTGCTGATTAACCATTGATTGATGGTTTCCTTATCAATTGGATGAAAATAACATTTTATTTACCTGTAATGAATTTCCAACTTTTTTTTTCTTTTTTTTTCCCCCATAAAAATCTGTTTATCATTTATCATTCAAAAAAAAAGCTGTAAAATCATTTATATTCTCTATTCACTATCTTCATCAAAGGAAATGATCTCTAAAGATCTTCTAAAGAAATCTCTAGTAGAGAGATAAAAATATTATTTGAATAGCAATTGCAAGTATTTCAGTCTAAGTTCAGATTGCAGAAACTAGAAAATACACAAAAACTTTTATATAACGCTTACCAAAAGAAAAGCTGAGAGAAACAAATGAAATAAACAGTCCTCTCAAAGTTTTCCTTCAAAATAATAGAGAGTATCCTAACAAATCTATTTTTCTCAAGTCTTAAAGGCATACATTGCATTTTTTTGCCCGAAGTTTCACAACACAATTAATCACAGCTGTCACTGAGCTCAGGAACATTTTGAGTAATGATATGGGAAAATAAGTCATTCTATTCCAGAACTGGTTGTATACATAGCTAAGTCTATGATTGCTGTTGGAAGAAATATAAGCAATATTTTGCTATTGATCATGACCTTGTTTTATACCAAGACAATATCTAAATGCAGTTATCTTTACTTGTCACCTCAATGAACTACATATTCTTCTTCCATACATCCTATAAGAACGTCTTGTGGGGCTTACAGAAGCATCAGCTTGCAGAAACATTATTATTTTTGCGAAAGTCACAGCTCCAGAAATAATGAGAAATGCATTAGGAATGAAACACAGAAAGGTAAACAAAAACGATCACAACCTTATATATGTCTATATGCTCTACTGAGGTCAACCTATCTCTTGATGTTTTGGGTTTTTTTTGTCTTGGTCTGTGGTTTGTGTTTGTTTTTGTTTGGATGTTGTTTATTTTAGATGGAAGCTTACCATGGTCTCAGACATTAAGATTCTATTATATAGGAGGAGCTCAGCAACTGGAGGCTTTACTGTATCATGTGTTCTAGCACACGGCTGGTATTTGGATCAAAGTCTCCATAAACAAATAAACATTAAAAAATAACAATGTTAGCTGTTTCCTATAATTCTATGTATCTACCTGTTGTAATACAAGAAGAATTTTACAGAGCAGCAGCCATGGATCAAGATAAGGACTTCACAGAGCAGCAGCTGCAGAGCAGGATAAACAGCATGAGAACCAAGGATACCTCTAGGAAAAGAATGAATGGCTCGCAGCTTTGAAGGGGTGTTTTAGGGTTGTTATTGCAGTAGCTTTCCTCCAATTAGTATGTGTGATTTTTGAATGCTCTCATCTGTCTGCTATAAAAGTATGGCTTTTCAGGCAATAAATTGATACAGCTATACTTAACCATTTGTTTGTGCTAGCATGCTGACCTTTTGCCTTCAGGTTCACCAACATCTACCAACAGTTTTAGTTATAGTATACTGATCTGTTACCCATCAGTCATGTCTAACCTGGTAGAATAGATTCTACATAAGCTGTTTTTACTTTCTCAGAATAAAGCACAAGAGAAGAATTGCTACAAAATATAAGGTCTGTATGCCTTTAAGGATTTAGCTGTTTCTAGCAAGTGTAATTCCCTTCTTCACACAGTTGTTATAGCAGTGTGGTTGAAGTTTTAATCTAGCTCTTTACAGTTGAATTTTAGAAATACTGTGTGCTTAAATACTTCATCCCTTGTGCAGCCTATAGTTCCCTCTGAAAAAGAAGTGATTACTGTAGTACTGTGTAAAGGAAATTTTAGTCTTATGTGGGATGTGGTAAAGTAAAAATAACTCAGATTTAGACTCTCTAGAAGAGTTTCTGGCTTAATTGCCGTAAATGAGTAATCTTTTCAGGATTATTAGAGGAAGACAAATCCAAGAAATCCCTCTCAAAGCTCAAAATATTGAAGATTTTGAGACCAGATTTTGAGGTGAGGATTCTCTGTTCTCTGAAAGTATGCTAGAGAACACAGCAGAAACCCTAAAAAGGCACTTTTATATTTTATATCTCAGTGAGCCATGGTTGTTTTCTTGAACAGCATTATTCTGTCAACATTTATTTGGGAACTATGCTGTAAATATATGCATACAATTAGATGAAGATTGGATCGTTTATCAATGAGATAGTCAAGATACTTGGAAAATCACAACACAAGTCAAGATATAGTTGAGAGGAAATAATTAGTCAATATAGTAAAATTTCAAAAAATGTTTCTTGCAATATGAGAGCAGATTTGGCTAAAAGTCTTGAGCCAAATTTATTCCTTTCTTATTATTACACATCTTCTTGATAGTGAATAAATTTCTTTTCAGTGAGGATAATACATTAGTGTAAATTACCATCATTTTCCAGAAAACAGTACAGTTTTCTAATTGCAGCAGTATTACCAAAAATCTCTTTATGTTGGCTTGATCTGAATTTGATGGTATTCCTTTATGTAAGAACATTTAACATTAACACCAGCAGTACCAGGCAGAGAACAGTTTTGGAGACAACAGTTTTGTAACCTCCTTAAGTTACTCAGTTAACATTTATTTAAAAATAAAAATAAAAAAATCAAGGTCATAATATTTTGAAGTTCTTCCACTTAAAATTCATAGCATGAGCAATAACATGTGGGATTTTACCTGGTGGAAGCTAAAGGCAATTGGTTCTTTTTGAAGAGAAAAGCAAGAGAAAAACATTCACTTATCTGAACCTTTGGGGGCATCTTGAGCTTTTCTGTGTTCTCCCATTACTATTTAGATCAAATCTGACTGTGTCTCAAGTTTCCATAGCTGCGCTCCTAGCAAGTGAGCCATGCCCCTTAGGAACAACCTTTGTTAGAAGCAGCGCACTGTGGCAGGGTAGAGCCTGTCCTCTGTATTGTCCTTTTCAAAATTAAGCATGTATTCCCCTTTGACTCTCAGCTTACTTTGGTTCCTAAGGGTCTGTCTGTCCATGAGCCAGCTCCTCACGCCACTGCCATTTCCTAAAGTTTAATTCTGCAGATATGACCATATGGTAGAAATGGGGTAGGGAAAGAATCAATCTTTCTCATCCCCTTTGAACACTGTTGAGCCTCTCAGATCAAAATATACGTTTTGTACAGATTAAAATTTGATTTCTCCTCCAACTTTTTTATTATCTACATAGGCTACAACTATGGCTTGAATAGATTATTTGTCTCTCCTTTTTGAAATAACAGGTATAACAGACAATGTCAAAACTGTTAAATGCTGGAGGGGAATGGGGAGGGGGGGGGGGGTGCTTATTCTTTTGTTTTCGGATTTACTTGGGCCTATGGTAATTGCTTAAATCTCAGTGCTGGCGAGAGTTATTCTAAGAGTAGAACCAAAGCTCATGTTTTATCTTTTCCTCTGCCAGTCCACTGTACTTCTGTACACCAACGTGTTAGAAAGAGGACCCAGCAGAGTTTGTAACATTTGCAAGTCACACTATGCAGGCTCCTTGGAACCAGTCAGATGGATCGATCAGTGCTTCTTTCCAGTGCTTTGGGATAGTTTAAATATTTCCTTGTACACTTCACAAGGCATAATGATCTTTCCATCATCATGCTATTATAGATTTTCAGTAAGCACAAGAACATTTGATTGTGATTTTTTTTTTTTAAACAAATTTTAATGCAGTAATAAAATGGCATTGAATATAACCAAGTTATGGGGCATTGAGTCAGACATCCTGAAAAACAATGTAAATACCTTGCATTTTAAAAATCAGCTCATGTAATGTCACTCATGGTTGCACCTCTTTCTCCTGCTTTCTACTCCTCATCATGGGGAAAAAAAAAAAAAAAAAAAGAAAAAAAGAAAAAAAGAAAAAAAAAAAAGATGTTATTTTATTTTATTACTCTCTCATATGTTTATGGCTATTTATGAGAAACAAACATACCCATGCCTACTGGCATATCACAGTAATCCCTGTATTAGTATTGCAATAGACAAAATATAAAATTATGCTAGCACAAATTGTGTGATTCAGCAGCAGAAAATGATTGTAACTGGTAAAAAAAAAAAAAACAAAAAACAAAAAACAAAAAAACATTGAAAAATACTAATAAAAGAGTATATGATATACACTTAAGTTTATTTTTCAAATATTCTGTTAAAACAAAATTGTTTCTATTCACCATGTAAAGAAATAAGACCGCTAGAAGCTAACAGCAGTGGAATGTGAAATTACATCAGATATCTTTGCCTTCCATTTGTAGTAAAAGCTTGCAAAGTCAAATTCCACTGAAATGTTAATTCAGCATCTCTTGATAATGTAAATGACACTGCGCTGCCCCAAAAGGGGCCACTTGCTATTTCAAAAGCAATATGAGTTAACTGGGAGTAAAAAGCCCCCACATAATATAACAATTAACATACAGTACATTTGGAATACTTTAAAGGTAGTGTGACTGCAGGACAAAAGTTTAAATTTTAAAAGCCTTTTTCCAAGGTTTCCTCTACTGGTCTTCACCGCTACTGGTCTTTATAAGACAAATCTGTCTTATACAAAAATAAATAAATAAATAAATAAAATCCACCAGTCAAGAAAATAAGTCAGCCATAAACCCATAGGAAAAGAAAACACTTTGGTACAAGCTCGTCCAGTGGCTCATTTACATGTGATTTTAGATATGATGCACTTTGATTTTCCTTTCCTTGTTGATGAAATAATACAGATTGCTTAGTAAAAGAACAAGTGCCCCCTGAGGGCTCTTTAGGGTTGATTTGTTCCTTAGATATAGTAAAAAAACAAGTTAAGACAAGCAAGTTGGGAAAGCCAGTATGTTTAGCTGCAAGAGCAACCAAAGAACTAGCAAAATAAATTAACTCCATAAACACAGTTCCTCTGTTACTCCCTTTACATTTTACTTTTTCTGTCATCCATAGAGAAATTCACATATGTACCTTAATTTCAGTTGTTTTGTATCACATAAATAAATAGTTTTGAATCATCTAACTCG
Source organism: Coturnix japonica (assembly GCF_054131305.1). Lineage (NCBI taxonomy): Eukaryota > Metazoa > Chordata > Aves > Galliformes > Phasianidae > Coturnix > Coturnix japonica. Next base: position 73,190,202 of record NC_140666.1, read on the forward strand.
GTATACATTTTTAATTATTACTTACTGAGATATATGTTTTCCTTTCCATAATTCTTAAAAGTACTATAAGAATAGGCAAATCTTTTAAACGTGATTAGTGTTCATTTACTCCTAGCAGCATGTTTCAAGTTAACAGTAATAAAGGTTTGCAATTAATATTACAAGAACTTAATAATCCATTCCAAAGTTATATATATATATATAGGTTATTTTTCTTGAAGAGCAATTAATTTCTGTTAAATAGGAATTTCACAACTCCAAATCTCACATCATACTGTTCTGTACTTTAAAAGAAAAGGAAAATTTGTTTCTATACATTTTTGTACTTTTTATCATTTCACAAATCTTTAAGAAAAATTAAGAGAGAATTTAATTAAAAATCTAAGAGAGATCTGAGTAACAAGCAACTTAGATATGCAAAGCAAACAGCCTAAGAAACTGCTATACAAATATTTATCAATAAATCAGGGCTACACTTATCAATTCTGTGTACTTGCTCTCCACTATTACTGGAAATTAAATCTCACTATAACAACGATTAACATATAATGTAATTTATAAATAAACCCATTCAATTGAGATTTGAATTTGAATGCAGATTTTTAAGCACAAAAATTTGTGAATGCTATGATTTATTTAAATTCAATTGTGTGGCCAATTACATATAGTCTTGTCCCTTCAATCCAGTTAAAACATTTTGAAAACAATGTCAGATTTTTGTTCTGGACAGCAATAAAATAATTAATACTTGATTTTATTATTACTATTATTTTTAATGGACTGCAGGATTTTTCTCTAGATTTTTTCAGTTCATAAATAGTAAAAACTATCCTAACTCTTAAAGCATCAATAAATAAAAAATATGTGATTAATTATTAAAAACAAACAAACAAAAACAACAACAAAAAACCAAACCAAACAAACAAACAAACAAAAAACAACAACGAATAGTAGTTGGTAACCAGCAGTCAAGAGCATTTAGAATAAATACAAAATGAAGAAATACCTCTGCAAAGAACTTCCCTCAGATTGTCATTATACTTGATGATTAGGAGGGACAAAAGGATCTAATGTCTAGTAAACTGAAGAAACTGTCATAAGAGAAGCGGCAAAATATTCCGCACTGAAAGGGCTCCACTGAACTGAGGAAAAAATAAATTTCTGTACACTATGTGCATTTGATTTTTACCAGGAAAGAGGCTATGATGTATGCAAAGATTGCTAAATATTCCATTCATAAACCAGATGTTTCTTCTTTGAGTCTAAATTTTTGAATACACTTTTTCTTCCATCCACATTCAAGACTCCAACAGTATCAAAAAGTTCTGCTGTCTGCATCATTGAGAGGCAACCCAACCTAGTAGTTGGCATGGAAGACTTGGATAAAAGCCTAACTCCACTAAGTCAATAGAAAGTCTCTCATCAACTTGACTGCAGGCTGAAATATGGTGTCCTTGAGGGCTGGGAAGTTTTTGGCTCTACTTGCTTGAACAATTCACAAGCTGACACTGGAAACCCTGCTTCACTTTCTGATTATTTTGTTCTCTATTTCTCATTTTAGTACGTCCTTTCCCATGCCCCTCAGTGGACTGATTTGAAATTCATAGATGAAGTAGGTTATATAAGTGCAACTGTCTAGATCTCATGAGTATTTGCAGAAAGATCTGACTCACCAAGATGTGTACATGCATTCATGCACACCCACATGCATGAATATAAACTCTTCCCTCACTGCTTCTCCTTAACAGATATAACAGCCAGAACACTTGCTAAAGACTGCAAAGCCTTTCTCCATTTTCAAATCATTGAATATGACTTTATTTTTTAAAGACATTACAAGAAAGCTAAGTTATAGTAAAAAGCAGTTCAAGGTGTCTAATAACTCTACTGTTTTGAAGAGCAGAGTGCACTTCTTGCTGTACATATATTCTTTTTAGAGTGCTGAAATCAGGATTAGAAGAAGAAATCTTGCAATTTTCTTTTTTTTTTTCTTTTTTTTTTTTTTTTGAGAGCCATATGCTGTTCTTCACTGTGAAGTATAAAGGGAGATAGAGCAAATAACATTGGAATAGAATGAGAAAGAATGATATTCATCAGGAAAAAAAAAAGAAAGAAAAAGAAAAAGAAAGAAAGAACGAGAAAGAGAGAAAGAGAGAGAGAGACAGAGAAACAAAAATTAAAAAAAAAAAAAAAAGAAAAAAAGAAAAAGGAAAAATAAAAAATAATAAAAAAAAAGAATTCTTGGTTAGCTTTCCTATAAATGTATGGGGGAGGATTCCAACACAGAGATATGCATTCCTTCTTTGATTTTGTTGGTATTTCTGTGGATGGCCACAGAAGATAAAAATGTAAGGAGAGAGGACATAATATACTGTTCTGGCTAATTCAGATTTTCTGCTCACAGTTGGCCTATATTTGGTCCTTTGATTAGCATTATGCACGGGAAGTACAATGTAAACATAGAATATTACATAAGATAAAATAACTCTTAGTGACATATCATTTAATCCAAGACCTAATAGTTTAACCTTCTACACTATTCTATTAACGTAATAATACATTTAAAAAATATCTAAAATACATATAATAACTTGCAATTTGTAAGAAAATTTAAAGCATTTCCCTAATTTTCCTTGCAAGCATATTTATACAACTTTTCAGAATGCACAGGAACTCTTAGAGAATGTCAGGCAATTTTGAATTTTGAAATATTGCTATGCATATTAGTTATTGAAGTATACACTTTTGATGAGTAAAGTTATTGGCATATGAGGTAAGATCATTTAAAGGAACTTGGTGAAAGGAAAGGAAAGGAAAGGAAAGGAAAGGAAAGGAAAGGAAAGGAAAGGAAAGGAAAGGAAAGGAAAGGAAAGGAAAGGAAAGGAAAGGAAAGGAAAGGAAAGGAAAGGAAAGGAAAGGAAAGGAAAGGAAAGGAAAGGAAAGGAAAGGAAAGGAAAGGAAAGGAAAGGAAAGGAAAGGAAAGGAAAGGGAAGGGAAGGGAAGAAAAGAAAAGAAAAGAAAAGAAAAGAAAAGAAAAGAAAAGAAAAGAAAAGAAAAGAAAAGAAAAGAAAAGAAAAGAAAAGAAAAGAAAAGAAAAGAAAAGAAAAGAAAAGAAAAGAAAAGAAAAGAAAAGAAAAGAAAAGAAAAGAAAAGACTAAAACAGTCAGTTCTTCCCAAGTAGATTCATTTTCTTACATAAGACTACACTAGCATAACATCTCTGCACAGAGTGCCTTCTGCCTGAGAAACTGGTTTGCCTTCTTTTCTGCTCTTAAGTTCTGCAGAACTTACCAAAATACTTTATTCTCAAAACAAAGTGGCTCAACACATAATCAATCAAGGAAAATAAGTGTTCCAAAAGATTATCCATGTATGTTGCTAGATTTACAGAATCCAGAGTTCATTCTGTGACAAATTATAGTTTAGGATTTACCAGAAACAAGGGTAATATTTATTATGTATATATATTACATATTTTATGAAATACTTTCTGATATTTTGCGTTCATACAGGCTGAGTAACATTTAAGAAACAGCAGATGTAAGAAATAACAAAGAAAAAAATAAAAATAATGATTAGCATGTAATTACTGCATTGAAAGCTTTTACTGACTCAACCCCTCAAAAGGGCTACTTCATTAATGTTTTAAAACAGTTTTCAAAAAAGAATTATTCATGTTCAGCTTAAGGACCTGAATTCAAGGGAACAGAATTCTATACAGGACTCAAAAAGCAGACTAGTCAATTAATGTCTGGATTACAACAAGGATGTTTAATTCTTCAAGAACAGTAACCTGTATTTGTATTATCACCATAAAACCTTAAAGTGAAATGGATTTTGTAAACTAGTAGGCTCTTTCTTTCACACTACTAACAGTTTCAGCCAGAGAACAAATATGCTGCCTTTCAAGTAAAAGTGAGACATGGCTCTTGCAAATAAAGTATATTTATTAATCATAAAAACTTCTTTAACATTTTCATGTCACTATCTCACATACCATGAACTACCTATCTACACACTGGAACTTCAGTGCTTACAGCCTAAATCTCAAATCATATATTTCTTTCACAGAGATTACTGCTGTTCTAGCACCTTTACATATCTGATACTGCAAAAGCAACTCACATAGAATGCTACACTTCAGACTGAAGATATGTGCATGCAGAAATACCTGAGCTAGCATGGATAGACATATAAGGTGTAGAAAACTGTCTAATTATGACTGAATGGAAATCTCCAGGGAAGAGCATGTGAGTGAAATCTGCTACAGTTTCAACACTGTAGATACTCCAGCCAAATGGAACAAAGGATGAAACCCGTAAGGCCACTACATGTGTAAATAAATAACAAGAATACAGAAATATTAAAAACTGAAGTATAATCAAATATTTCTAAGGAGGCTGCAAGAAACATGAGAAAGATTTGGCAAAACTATATAGTTGGACATAAAACAGAAGAATGAAAAATTCTGCTTAGGCATAATATGTGTGTTTAATAATAAAATTAATAATAAAAGCCTGTATTGTTCACTCCACAAATTCTGAATATTCAACTCCAGCTATCCCTACATTAGAACAAAAAGCAGAATCTAATGGAAAGAAAAAATCTACATGTATATGATAGTGAAAACCTGAAAAGCCCTGGAATATATAATTCAGATAAAAGTTATAAGATATGAAACATAAAAATCCACAGTATTTAAAGAGTAAAAAATAATATTTCCATCCATTTTCTTATAATGTTTAAAAGGAGCAGTCCCTAAATTGATTTAATGAGAGAAAAGAAGTATAAAAAGCAAATAAATAAAAACAATTTTGATAGCCATCAGAGGAACTCACTGTTGAAAATATTATTCAGGCCATGAAGAGGGGTTACAGCTTGTAATAACTTGGATTTGTTTTTATTATTATCTTTCAGAAAGTCACATTTTAAAGTATATGCTATTAACTGCTAGAATCATGAAAAAGTCAGAGATCTGCCATAGTGTTTTTGTTAGTGTGTTGGAGTTTTTTATCTTCTTTTGAGATATGGGACATTAGGCATTCTCATAAAAGAACACCATGACTAAAATACAAAGAAATTCATTTACCATGGTAATGTATTTTCTCTTGAAATATAAATATGAATGTAATAAGAATGTTCTTGAGAAAATTGTTAAATTCACATTAAGATAATGCCATCCTAAAAGCATATTAAGAGAAAAAGGCTACACATATGAGTAGAATTTCCTTGTAAGGAGAGCTCCAAGGGCAGGGGATAAATTAACTCAGAAGTAAGTTATAGTTCTGCAGATTTTACTAATTAACACAATTTTTGCATTCTGAATTTTCACAGTCAATCTGCTAACATATTCTTTTCTTATATATATATACATACATATATATATATATATATCATTTTCCTCCTGCATCTGACACCACAGCTAATCATCAGAACAAAACATCAATCTATATCTGACAGTCATGTAGGCTGGTAGACAATATACAGCATATTCCTAAAAAAATTAACCCCTCTACTGGTCGTTTCATTACAGCATTTCATCCTGCCTGAGAAAGTAAAAAGAAGCATCTTAACAGCAAACAGAAAATTGAATTTCATGTTTAATTCTGTAGTGAGCTCAACCTCCTTGCTTTCTTTAGTTATTTTATCTTGTTCCAAAATCTATCAAACATATCAGAGGGATTATCATACTGTGCTGAATATTATCTTTTCAAATTTTAAAATGAAACCCAAAACAGCTAGTTATAATGATAACTTTTTTTTATACCAACTGAAATGAAATGATAAATATCTGAAGTCCTAACAATTAAAAGCTAAGATAGCTTTCAAAGTTCCTTTTCCATGGATAATCTGAATGAAAATCCAGTATAAACTCCTATTAGAACTTAATCAAGTTAAACATTGTATCTTTCCTAGATTTCAATTAAATGCAATGAAAGAGCACTTGATAGATTTTGATTCCAATTCTATTTCTGTCAGTATTATCCATTAATGTTGAAGATTATATTATAAGAATTTGACCAATGCAATTGTGCTTCAAATAGTTAAAATACAAGTGGGCTTGAAAATCCAGTCACAGAAAATCCTCACTCACTCACTCCAATGACAGATACTACATATATGAAGTAACAGAAGTACATTCATTCTATCCTGTTCGATCATTATTTATGAGTTAATGGCAAGAAATTTATGGAGGCAGCTGAAATGTCATTGCGGAAATCTAGTTTTTATATGTGACAGAAAAATCCAGAAGTCCAATGGAGCATAACAATCAGCACACTGTCAACAACCTTTCAAAGGTCTCAATTCAAGGAGAATGAATCCTTGACTACTATATGCAAGTCCTGCCACACAACTTCCTTCATCATAATTTTGTTTTCAGTTGATTATTCATTTAATATTATATGTATCTACATATTTCTATTTATACCATATTATTTTTAAAACTTAATCAAATTAATCTCAGCAAAAATAAATTCTCATATTTCAAAAAATTAAAGTATTATTTAAATACTTCAAATGTTAGAATGCAGTGTCAGTTTCAACATCAACTAAAAAACTTAAATAAACTGCTTTGTTTTAGCTTGTCACATCACTCAAGCAATTCCATTTTCAATCACAATTCAGTAAGTGTGGTTATTTTCATTGGCTATAGAGTATATTAAAAATTATGTTCAATTATGGCTATCCAGTTTTTTGGTTCAGACACACTCCATGCTTTCTAAACTCAAAATGTCCACCAATGAACTGCACTGCTTTATGTCCAGGGGAATAAGCAAATTATTTAGTTACATTTTATTAACTGCAAAACCTAACCTAATTGCAAAACAAACATTCAGATAATAATCCTAATTTAGATGTAACATCTGTTAGTCTTTTTTCAGATATTTCTCTAGTAATAATCACTTTCTTTCTTATCATTCAACTGTAAAAAGGAAATACAAAGATATATATTCATACAAACAACCAAATAGAATATATAAACGCACACTTATATATAAACTAAATCTTATGTTTTACTGGATAATACCATCTTACTTTTTTATTAATTACTCATTATGTAGAGTGCTGTAGACATTATTCAGTCATTTTTACTAGACTTGTCAATATCTTACCACATAGAGCAAAATATTTTTATTGGGTCAACACGTCTATCTCAGGAAAGAATAAAAGCAAATAACAATTAGTGCTCTAGCCTCTGTAAAACTAAAATGTGTTTAGCCAAACTCATTCATCCAGTTTATATCAGTGAATACACCACCTCTATTTCATATATCCAACAACTCCATTTGGATTATCAAACCCATTATTTCACTGGTTAGCAATAAATCTGTATACTTTGAAATACAATAATTTATTTTATTGTTTATGGGCATGTGTTTGAAATACAGTGCAGTCAGTATCTGACTTCACCAAATTTTAGATTACGGTCAATAAGAGAAATGCAGTAAATGAATTAGTGTTTATATATTTCAAATTCAAAAGATTTTTTGTTTTTTAAAGCCCAGATTTTTTTAGGCAGAAAGAAAAACAGAAGTTAAGAATTAAATTACACTTATTTTGTAATTAATGAAAATTTAGTAGAGTGTAAATAAGGTTTCAACATTTTCCCCTTCTACAAAAATAGACGCTGAATTAAATCAGATGATCTAAAAGTACTTTACAAATTAAAGCATGAAGAAAAGGAAAGAAATATCCTTCTTAACTAAATACTGAAGAACAGACTTGACAGTGTTATTTTGAAAACAAGCTATACAAGATTTTGGGGGAAAGACAATTCTTTTGAGTGAAGTTTTAAATCCTACTGTCTTTTTGTTGATACTGTACAAATTACATTCAGGGAAATTTCCTAAGTAGTTTTTGAACAGCAAAAAACAACAACAACAACAAAAAGAAAAAAAAAAAACACTATAAAAATAAAATAAAAAAAAAGTAGAAAAAGAGGATATATAATTTTTTTATCTAAAATGGAAAATAATTTAATTCAATTACCATCTCCCCAGGTTTCTGCAGGTATTTTTTAAATGTTTTAACTGCTTCCGCAGTATAGTTTTTAAATCATATAAACAGAAGAAAATTCTGGGTTTATTAGTAGTGTTATGTCCCATTATTTTGTATATCTGTATTTTAACAATCTTTAAAATAAAATAATTACAATTTTAACTATTTATTATATTTATTTATTTATTGGACTGATCTATCAAAAGTCTACTTAGTATCACTTGCTAGTGAGATTATGTGTGTGAATGTTGTGTTTGTCCCTACCATTTTCCATATGCTCTGCCTCACCAACACTGCCATCCGGCGTAGTCCTTTCGTAGTTGTCCTCTGGGAGTGGAAGGGCACCCAGTCTTGGCCCTGATGAACTCTTACTGCTTGGTGTTTCTGACTCCTCCAGACCGCTGTCATAGCAACTCTGCAATGACCCTTGATGTGGGTCCTGAGGCTGACTCACAACAGAAAACGTCACTCTACGAAATGGCTGCAAGAGAAAAGATTCTGAATGTCACTGAAATGTTCAGTCTATGAACAACTGATTCTCAAAACATGACTTAAACAAACTAATATTTAAACATTTACTTATTAAACAATTTTGTCTAAGTTAAATCAAACAGTAAGTACAGTTCTTAAAAGGCCATTGGACAGAATGTCTGGAGACTTTCAGTGTTATAGACCAGAACCATCATGCAGTTTTCAATAGCCTCCTTTCAAACAGTTGCATGAGCTAAGCAAACTATTTTATAATTATTTATATAAATCATATTCAGCTTCTCTTTTACTCAACAGTAACAATTGGAATGGAGCTTATATCAAAATGCATAAAGGTACTTGAAAGTGTGTGAATGTGTATGCATAAGAGGGTGTGGGGATGTGTTTAAATGCTCACATGTAAACAATATTGCTTTTAGCAACATAGCAGCACACCCATAAGCATTTTTCCTTGGGTTTGAGATGCTAGTTGAAATCAGAAAGTTATAACAAAAACAAACAAACAAACAAACAAAAGGGTGGAGATGGGTAGGAGGGGAGGAGTTCAGTTTCACAGCTTCCATAAAATTTAGTGCCTAGAGATAGAGGGTGTGAGGCTGTTGCCAGATGACTTAATAAAAACTGCAAACACAGCTGACACTACCAGTTTCCAATGGGACTGTGCAGATGTAGACCATTATAGATTTGTATTCATTCATTTTTCATATCTGTTGAGATGTTCTGTTGTTTCTTTGCAATATGACTATTTTCTTATCAGCCCAGTAATTTCGACTATGTTGTAGTTCTGTGACTGCATACAGAGCTTAAGTCCCTCCTGCTTGTTTCCCACTCTGCATACAATTGTGCTCATATGCATGATTGAGGCAGCCCTGCTTTCATGCTGTTTTATTATTATGAAAGTGTCTCCTGGAACCACAGCCCAGCATACCTTGCTGTCCATTCCTGCCCATCACTTCCTTACTTGACTGTGAGTTTTACTTTCCCTCCAAAGCCATTCCTAGTTTAAGGATCTAAAAGCAAAAGTCCTTTGCAACAAAACCAATTGTTGACCCACGGGATCTATTTGGTTCTTGCCAATATCTTCACTGTCAGAATTGAGGCGACACCACTTAATCCCACATGCTCTTCCTCTTCTCCTACTGGAGACATGTAGCCAGCCTTGATACAGTCAGCATTTCCTCAGGAACTGCCACTGGTGCTTAGATGCATGAGACAGAAAATAGTGAAAGGGATGAATAAGCCTCAGAAGTTTCTTCAAGACATTCTGCATCTGAGCACCTGGCACACATATCAGGTGAGATGAGCAAATGGGATCCTTCACAAGAGGGCATCTATCTCTAATGCTTCATCAGGCAAAATTTTCACCCCATTTATCCCAAAATCAAAGGATGAATTATCTGTCTTGTGCTACAAGAAGTCACAAATCTACAGTCTTCTCCTACTTGCCAGTCTCTCTACTGAGAAAGCTGGTTCTTCTAACTTCTGTGAAGCCAGGGATTCAGGCTCTGTGGGTGATATATAGTTATGGGTATATGTACAGTATTTGTATTAATATAATAATATGTATTGGTAATAAATACATATGTTTGCTGGAAGAAATCTGCTTTAGTTAAAATAGCTGGGTATGTAAGGAATATCCATATGCTTATTCTTGACAGAAAAGTGCATTTTTATTTTAAACAAGTTCTAGAATAAAACACATATCTTATCTTTGAAAAAGAATGGTAAAATAAATTGTGGAATTATTCATACAAGCAAAAGTTATTTGTATGTTCTCTCCCATATTGTATACTATAACATATTATTAAACATACATAATATGTACTAGTGAGCACATTCATAAAATATACATTACAGAAACATTTGAAATAAATTTAGCATGATGTAAACACACGAAAGATCATCTATTTCTAAAGTGTTTAGCGAAGTTCCATTTTAAGAAGATTCCTATCACTGAAAATCCATGACAGCTAATATATATATTAAAATGAATCCTAAATGTCCACATGACTAGAGTTCAAGATATGATATTATCACTTGATAAATAACCTAATGACCGTTATCTTGTTCAGTAGATGGGCTGCAAACTATGATTGACCAAAACTTCATGTAATAAAACTCTGAACACTGTAGCTACACATCAGTTACCACTAAATTCTAAACCAACAATACAAACTTTGTAAACTTCTCACATTTTAGATTTACTTAATCCTTATCCCATAGGTTAATTCTGAATATCACAGTATATCTCAGATAAGAAATTAACTGCTAGAGATACTATGAAAAGATTCAAATTAAGGAGGCAGCTCTCACAGTTTCCCACAGATTGCTTAGTTTGTCTGTTACCAAATTTCTCTGAGAAAACACTGAAGGATGTATTTGGAAGGCCCTACAGATGTATGTATATATAGCCATATGGTAAACGGATAACTATCAGACTCTTAGTAAACTAAAGGAAATAGTTTACCAATCACTGTTTAAAGGACTTCTTGGTACAGATTATCAATGAAGTAGTAAGACCAATGCACAGCATTGAGCTAAACTCAATGGAACTTATCCTTAAAATACAAAGATCCTGCCCCTTATTTGGGTTATGTCTAGGAGAAACACACCTTCAGCTCTAACTGTACATAACTGGAGAGTATGACACTTAGAGACCCTGGGGACTTTCAAGAATTCAAAGGTAGGATGCAAAGACTACCGTTCATATTTACTACAAATGTGAATGAAGGAGGTAAAAGCCTCCTTTTCCAAATATAATCACTTGCCTGGGGTCATCTTGTAGCCAAGACACACTGAGCCACAAACATTCTGCATCATCCACACTTATTACAAGAAACAGAGATGCAACTTAAAATGGGAATTAGAAGAAATTGCCAGAGAGTTAAACATTTTTGCTCTCTTTACCATTTGACGAATGATATGCATATTAATTGTATCCTACTTCTACTGCCAGTACAAATATTACAGTTCTAACCTCTATATCATTAAGATCTCAGTCCATAAAACTTTTGAGAAAACTGTATACTAATGAGATGAAATAAAGAGATGGAAGATGGATATCAGGACTCACATTTCCAACAGACATTCATCATAATAGCAAAAATATAAATGACACTTTAACCAGAAGTAACAGCCTACATTCATAATTTTGTTTTTCCATTGATAAAATGATGTCAGTAACACTCCACAGGAAAACTGCCACAAGAAATTTCCAAAGTAAGGCACATGCCCATGCAAGGAAAGGAGAGGATTATGTGGGTTATGTTTAGCTTTATCTATTTTCAGTGCACAACATGAACATAGCTCCATCTGCCAGCACTGTGAATCAACGACATAGAACTGCCTTTACCCAAATAAGCCTGTCTTTCCCAGCAAAACAGCAATCCTTAGCCTTTACTAGTTCCACAGTAATCTTTACTAAGGATAGTCCTTACTGGATTCACAGCAAACATTGTACAGTAGGACTACAAGAGGTCTGCTAATTTTGTCCCTCTGAAAGTTTAGAATTGTTCCTAATTACATCTTGGCATAGAGATGATCAAATCACTGAGGAAAGAGGCACCCTTGCATTACACCTCGAAGGTTAATCACCATTTCTTCATTGATTTAGCTGCACTTCATGAAACAGATATTCTCTTCTCCCCTTGCCAGCAGTAAGGAATAATGCCTAGGGAGTCTCAGTAAGGCCAAGTGCAGAGTACTGCACTTGGGTCAGGGCAATCACAGGTATTTATACAAACTGGGTAAAGATCTCCTTGCGAGTAGCCCTGTGGAAAAGGACTTCAGCATCCTGGTGTACAAGAAGCTGGTCATGAACCAGCAGTGTGTGCTTGCATCCTGGAAGACCAACTGTGTTCTGGGCTGCATTAAAAAATGGGTGGCCAGAAAGGAGAGGGAGGTGATAGACCCCTCTATTCGGATACTGTGAGGTCTCATCAGGAGTACTGTGTGCAGGCCTGGGGCTCCCAGTACAGGATCTCTTGGAGCAGGTCCAGAGGAGGGCCACTAAGATGATCAGAGGGCCGGAGCACCTCTGCTATGAGGAAAAGTTGAGGGAATTTGGCTTGTTTAGCTTGGAGAAGAGAAGGCTCCAGGGAGACCTCATTGTGGCCTTCCAGTACTTGAAGGGAGAGTATAAACAGGAGGGGTGACTGTGAGGGTGGATAGTGATAGGAAAAGGAGGAATGGTTTAAAACCAAGACATGGGAGATTCATGTTAGATATTAAGAGGAATGTTTTCACCCAGAGGGTGGTTATGCACTCTAACAGGCTTCCCTAGGATGTAGTGGATGCCCCATCCTTGGAGGCATTCAAGGCCAGGCTGAATGTGGCTCTGGGCAGCCTGGTCTAGTGGCTGGTGAACCCACACATAGCAGGGGGTTGAAACTAGATGTTCTTTTAAACACAGATTATTCTATCATTCTATGATTCTGTGATTCTATTAATCACTGCAATGATGCCATATTAACTTTTTCTTCTTCTTCTTCTTCTTCTTTTTTTTTTCTTTCTTTTTTTTTTTTTTTTTTTTTTTTCCCTGAGATACGGTACTTATGTTTGGCAATGACTAATTCTATGTAAGTAAATAAAATGATATTACACCTTGAATTCATGAAGAACCCTAATTTCACAGACCATGGGACAGACCACGGGTAGACTAGGTGAAAAGCAGTATATCCATACAGCAGAATGAGACATGAATCCTGTCTCTTTCAAATTACAATGATGGAATGGAAGTGTTCCTTTTATGGTTAACTGTGAGTAGGTGTTTCCACCACCAAGCCTTCCTCTGCAAGCCCTTTTACAATTGGTGCTGGACACAAAGCGGACACACCAATGTGTAACAAGATGTAACAAGTGTAATAAGTATTGGCAATTCTGTCTTCATCACTTAGCATTTAGATAAAAAATTGCAAGTTTCTATCAGACCTTCTTTCTTCTGCAACACCTTCAACTCAACAGCCGCAGGATTTTGGAAACTTTTCAAAACAACTACAAAATACGATCCACAAATCAACTTAATAAGTTGAGAAGCATAAAAAATTAGTGCAAGCTGAATACTCAGCTAAATCAAGCTTTCTTACTTTGAACAGTTCTACTATTTCACTCAGCATTATCTTGGGCATTAACCAAACCCCTGCAAGATCAGCAATTAAAGCTCTTGGGTGATTTTTTGTTTGGTTGGTTGGTTGGTTGGTTGGTTGGTTTTGTTGGTTTTGTTGTTTTTTTTTCACTCAAATCATGTGAATTCCCTCTTTGAAGCACACATGATATTTTAGGCTTTGATTTAAGCTGACCAAGGAGCTGTCTAGTTCAGATTTTTCACAGAAGCACAGAACAGGTTACATTGAAAGGCAATATTAGAGGTACCCAAGTTCAATGGAGTCAGCTACAACACTTTGCACAGGGCCTTGTCTAGTCAGGTTTTGAATACCTTTGAGAATGGAGACTCCACAGTTCTTATTTTAGTTCTTATTTTTAAATTTTTATTTTTTTTTATTTATTTTTTTTTTTTGTATTTGAATTTGGGCCAAAGAACAGAAAACACCAGTGATGAGTCATACCTAAATAATTTTATAATTCCTGTTAGCTTCACAGAGTCAATCAATGTCAAGATTAACACAGCAACTCCAAGACATGTATAAGGTAGATCTTAAAAAAAAAAAGCAGAAGAGTTAAATCAACTCATCATGTAAGTTCAAAGAGTTTTTTTAAGCCCTTTTGATAAAACGAGTCATTATCCTTTTCTTTCTATTCACTCTTAATTGCTGGAAGTTTGTTGAAAGACAAACAAAATATTAATGAACAATTACTATTCTGCATGAATAGATTCAACCCACATAACTCTTTCTTCCATTCAAATCATATATTTCTACTGTTCAAACTTTCTATCATTGTCGTTAATATAATCTTGACAGGAAACAAAATTAAACAGGCATTATTTTTCAATGACAAGACTGAAACACCTGAGACAAGTACTGCAACAGGAGAGGAGATGAGGAGAAACACACTCACAAGAATAACCCACATTTTTCCTATAAGCTCAGCAAAAGATAGTAATAATTGCAATTTCAGACAGAAGTTGAATATAATATTACGACATTAGAAGCTCATCTACGATGAAGGGAGCTTGGTTTGGCTATCAAATAAGAACTCTACAAACAGGAACACTGAATCATTATCGTCCTTCATATTGATAATATTTTAATTAATCCGTGTTTCAGTAGCTTGTCATGAACCAGACGCATATTTTATTTGTTCTGTATAACAATGAAACACAAATCTACTAATATCCATTTAACTAAGCCCAAGGCATTTTATATGATAGGTATCTATACTTTCTACAAACATACATTTTTCCTTTTACGTTCAGTATTTTCCTCAAATATCACATCTCACTCCTCATTCAAATTTTTCTTTCTGAATCAGAGATATGATAGCTGTGTATCCTGGCTGTGTTCACTATGTACTCAACACTGGTGAGGCTGCATGTCTATTGTGTGTTCAGTTTTGGGCCCCTCACTACAAGAAAGAGATTGAGGCCCTGGAACGTGTCCAGAGAAACGCAACAAAACTGGTGAGGGGTCTGGAGCACAAGTCTTATAAAGATTGGCTAAGGGAGCTGGGATTGATTTGTCTGCAGAAGAGGAGACTCAGGGGAGACCTCATTGTGATCTGCAACTTCCTGAAGGGAGGCTGTGATGTAGAGGGGCTTGGCCTCTTCTCCCAGGCAACAAACAGGACCTGAGGAAATGACCACAAGTTGTACCAGAATAGGTTTAGATAGTTTTAATATTAAAATGTTGCAAAAAGGTGCAAAGTTGAAATAAACATTCTCCTATGAGGTGGTTTCACATGTAGGCATGTTACAATTTTGACTTACCACCTTTCTTTGTGTAAGTTTATTCTTTCACTGTACAGAGTCATGCGGAAAATAATATCTGGGCTTTTGGATAATTAGGTTGGATGATTACAGAAAAAGAGTAACCAAATTATTTAGTCTAAACATAAGTAAAATCAGATTTTCTTTTTCATTAAACGACACAGTTTTTACAACATCATAAGTTAGAACAAAATCAAAATCACATAATGAAAATATTACATAATTCATAAAGTAATTATAAAAATATCAAAATTCTCCATTAAATCCAAAATGGACATTTCCCACTTGGTCAGAATGGCCTGCACGTTCTTACAAACCACACACTTAGCCAGCACTGGGATTCTCCTAGGAGATAATCACTTTTATGAAACACTAGAGAAAGTACAATTCTACAGACTTCCTCTCTGAACACAGAAGAAATAGCCTTTCTGGATAATGTATCTGGTATTAAATTACCACCATTCTTCATATCTACATTGCAAACTATGTTTAAGTGTGAAGTCACCTAAGCAAGTTCAAAAAGACTTGTTGAAGAAGGCTGCTCTCAAGCTTAAGTGTCCTCCATCCGCATTCATACAATGCATTATAGATGAGTATGTGCAATTTCCATTTTGAACTTCGCAACTTTCATGATTTTTGTATTTATTTTTAATTTTCTGATGCGAATGAATGAGAGGTCAGATTCCCAGTTTACACAAATCGATGTACTCTTGTTTGACTTCACACATTTGTTCCATTCCTATTTATACTAAGCTGTATTGCTTTGTTCCACTAAAACCGTGTAATGGGCAACAGTATTGTCATGACTGCAGATAGTGGGATCTTTATTGGATAAGGCAGCATGCAGTTTATAAAGCCAGCTGGTATTAGTGAAAACACTATCTGGTCAATGCTCCATAAAATAAAGAAGTAACAATCTTGCCAACAGCAGCCCTCTGTTGTAAAGACCAGAATTAAATGTAGCTCTCCCATTTGGTTAATTTTCTTGCTGCCACTAGTCATCTGAACAAGAATATTTAGCACTATAAGCTTGATTTCTGTTCCTCTCAAAGAACAAACATGTACACTTGAGATTTGCACAAATTCTTCTAGATAAGTGGTAGAATAAGATTTTTGTCTTTTGACTTGAGCACAAGGAAAAAAGTAAACCTGGACATATGTTGGGAAATAAATTTTGAGATGAACTCCCTTCCAAAATAAATAAATAAATAAATAAATTAACAAACTAATACTTCAAGAATTTTAAAGTGAAAAAATAATCCAGTGCCTACACTACTTTAAAGGAGACTTGAATAAATATAAATTTATTCAAGTTTATTTATATAGTTGAGTTCATCCTGATATCTTTATCTTATGCTTTCTTGGATTCTTTCATGCGATTATAGGTTATTGGATCAAAGCAGAGGCAAAACTGTGATCTGTATATAACTCAGTCTATAACTTATTCGGGACTATATTGACTGATTATTTATTTACTTATTTATTTTTAGATTTCATGCCTTCAAACACTGCTTTGGCAGTGTTTAACAAGTTTGTCAATTCAAGACAATGATTAACCTTCTACCTTTTTATATTGTATTTACCCTGAGTTTGCAAATTAACATTGAAAGTTTATGGAAGAAACTTCTAGAAACAGACATGACAAGAAATGTAATGTAATGGCATTCTGAATAAACAAAATTCCAGTTAGAGGCTGCAATAGACCTAAGAATCTAAAACACAGAGGATACTGCTGGCTTCTGTATTTATTATTTGTTTGTTATTTATTTATTTATTTATTTTCAAAAATTGCAACAAAACATAGACATAGGTATCTGGCCAGCAATACAATTAGAAATATGCAAAATATTCAAAATACTATTGACTTTATCTGTTCAGTGTTGCATATGAAACACAGCAATATGCTCAAATGCAAAAGATCGTTTTCAAAGTGGGTATGCAAGTAAATGCAGTAAAAGAAAGAAAAAAAAAAGGAAAAAAACAAACAAAACAAAACAAACAAAACACACACACACAAAAAAAAAAAAAAACCACAAGCAAAACAAAACAAAAAAAGAAACAAACAAAACACTTGTGGGTGAGAAGAATGAGAAGAATAAAACTGGCAACATTACAGAAACTTCAAGAATACATTTACTACATTTACTCTTATCTCTCTTTCTGTCCTAGAAGAAACAAGGAAGAACATTTTTTGGCACTAGAGATTAATTTCTCCACCTAAAATGCCCAATAAACATGTAACAACATGGCAAAAGTCGATATTTTAAGACACACACAAAGATATCTGATAAATCACATCTAAATCAAAACAAGGTTTAGGGTGCTGAAAAACAATCCTATTTGTTTACATTTGTTGAAGCCCAAGAAAATATGTAAGGGGTTTTCTTCATGTTCCTCTGCTTTTCCATCCTATTTTAAATAACAAAAAGAGCAGTTCTATTAGGTATACAAATGTCTGAAATTTCCCCTACACAGATGAAAACACTTGCAGAAGATTTCTATTTCCACAAAATATTTTAAAGTATATATGTTTCAACAATGTATTTTTCAATAATACTGCTATTTCTAAATACATTATAACTGATCTGAATTCTTTTCCCTGCAAGTGATATGATACTTAAAATGTGATTAAAATGTGATTTCAGGGTAAAGTAATACAAGACACATTTAATTCAACTTTTGTGAAAAATGTGATTAAAATGTGATTTCAGGGTAAAGTAATACAAGACACATTTAATTCAACTTTTGTGAAACAATAAGGAAGCATTTTTAGACTTTAAAACATTTCTCTTTGACATTTTCAAAATAAAATATTTTACCTTTCTCATTCAGAATTTAACTGTATGTTAAGCTGAATTGAGCAAAGCATTTTTATAAAACATAAACATTTTCCAAAAGTGTTTTAATTCATTTTTTTCCTGTCATAATCAAATTTTAATCTTAAAGAAAAATAAAAAATAAGTAACTTCTTAGTTCATTCCATTTTTTTCAGTTCATTTTTTTCTTCTCCCCATTCTCAAACAGGTACCAGAACTATTACATTTCAGTGATTCCTGCACACACCATCTGAAAAAGACCTAATGCACTAAGGTTTTTATTGAATGGGAAATCTCTCCCTACTGAATCCTACAGAAGATAACTTTTCACACAGATTTATTTAAAATGTACACATATAGCCTTCAGGAAATTGAATAAATCTGTACAAACCCATATTGCATAAATATATTTAAATAAAGGAACATTTATGTAATAAATGTAATTTTTTTTTTTTTTCCTCACATACACCATTCTTGTACTTCCCATATTCTTTCTTTTAACTGAAACCTTGCTTTTGTGACTGATATATTGATTTTTGGGTCAGCAGATAGGACACTACTAGAGGGAACAATGGTCATAATCCAGCTGGTCCCGTTCTCCTTTTTGAAAGATGAGAATAAATTGTCAGAAGTTTGTTGTATAATATCAAAGGCAAAAACATGGAATGTCTAATTTTTTTTTTAGTGTTTTTTGTGTGTGCATGTGTTCTTGCTATCTGAGGCCTGTTAGGAATCATAGAATAACAGAATGGCTGACATTGGAAGAAACCTTTAGAGGTCACCTAGTCCTGCCCATGTACACCAAGTTGCCCAGGACAATGTCCAGTAATCTTCTAAATATATCCAAGGAGGGAGACTCCACAACTTTTGGGCGACCTGTGCCAATGTTAATTCACTCACACAGGGAAAGTGTTTCCTAGTGTTCAGACAGAAGTTTCCATGTTTTGGTTTGTGTTAAGTTCAAGTATCTTGCTATCCTGGGCTGCATTAGGAAGAATATTGACAGTGGGGAGATGATCCCCCCCCCCTCTACAAAGCACTGGTGAGGCCACAGATGAAGTGTTCTTTTCATTTCTGGGCTCCCCAGACAAAAAAAATGCCAAAAGCATAAAAATAGAAATAGCAAGAAAAGAGTAAGCAGATATCTGACTTGCCAAGTTTATTTTATTACCATAACAACTTATGGACTTTGTGTATTTTGGATTTACATAAATATCTTTAGAGAATTACCAGAAAACACTATGCAATATTTAACATGCAAGTTTACTGGCATAAAAAGCACTTAATATTAACAAATCCAGATATTTTCTACAAATTATTCAATGGTATGGTATGTTTTTACCTGAGAAGCTTAGAACACTTCACAGAGAAATTATGTTAATATTGCATTACAAATTAATTAATCAAGGCATAGACACAGACTGGTAAAAGTGATTTCCCCTAGTATAGGGTTCTCTCCAGAAAATCTGCATGCATTCAGTCTATTACATGTAGTTTGTGAGCACAGGATACTGAGGTATAATGGTTCGTATATTACTAGACATATCTTCCACATCTGAAGAATGATCTGCCATGCAGTAATTCAGACCAGTCTAATACAATTCACCGTATGCATGCTATGTGACATTTATGACTGATCTATCCAATAAGTCCAGATGCCAGGTAAATAGGATAAAGACATTGCTTTGCAAATCAATTAATTCTTCTGATTTTGACACTAACTTTAGACTTAAAAGCAATGTAAAGTCAACGATAGTGGATGTAATTTTCAGAAAAATTAAAGCATTTGTTCTGATTCCTGACATTATTATGTATATTTATAAAGACTCATAGCATTTGAATGCAATTTATGTTATGAAAATGATATTGTACTCTTTTTAAACTACGCTCCTTCAACTTCATTATCATATCTTCTTTATCCCGCACTTGTAATGGAAGAACAGATTCTGAGGGATAGCCAGTCATGATACTCATCAATATAGTAACTGCAACACTAAAATGGATACCTTCACAATGTAAATGGACAAAGATCAGGTTCAGGTAAAACTCTGTAAAGAACCTACTCTGCAACCACAGGCTGACTGCTAACAACATGATTTCAATGGCACCTATGAATTTATCTCTGTGAAATAAGAACTGAACTAGAACTGTTGATTTCAAAGTTCATGATAATGCTATAGGAAAAGGATTTCTAGTAACATTTCACAGTCAAATCACCAAACTTTTTGATATATAGAAATAAGGAAGTAGCAGATTCAACCACTTTCAGGCTTAAAAAATGGGTGAGAAAGGAAAGTCACAATAGAAACTTATTACTACAGGTGCTGGCATTTAACAATGCAGATAGTCATGTTTACGGTCAATGGTGCTAAAAAATGCTACAATGACAATCAGAGCAAAAAGATTTCTAGGAATTAAGTTCAAAAAACATCATCATTTAATTGCTTCTCATTGTCCTGGAATATAGACTTCTAAGTCACTTGTGTACTTTCAAACGTTCTATCAACTATTCAAAGTTAAGTGCTTGCATTAGCAAAATCATGTATTATTTCATGTTAAAGTTTATTCAACATTTTCACCATTTTAGTAAAAAGGCAGTTCTACTGAACAGCTCTTTTGGTGTAAATGAGTAACTATATTTCAGTGATATCAAATATTTGTCAATCTTTCACTTTTGTGAGAAACAAGTTATAGAGTACAACACTGTAATTTACAAGTCAGATTATAAATAAATAATAGTGAGATCTGTTTGTTATTTGTAATTAGTAATATCAAGCAACTAACACCATGAGATTAATATTTTCAGAGCAGGAGGTAATATTTTAATTCATTGCCCATTACATACAAGGGTATCATGCTAATTCTATTCAGGCCAGTTGAGAAACAGTTAAGCTTCAGCTTACTGTAGGCTTTTGAAGATGACCAGTAATATTCATTTTCCTATCCAGTCTACGACACCTCTATTTAAGATTAATATTAAAAATCTATTACTGATTCTACATTTATATCACACAATCACAGAATCATAAGGGTTGAAATATACTTCTGGAGATCACCTAGTCCAAGTACCTGCTAAACAGTTTTCCTGAAGTGGGTTACAAGAAAGCATCCAGATGAGCCCTGAATATTTCCAGAAGACTCCATAACTTCTCTGGGAAGTGTGTACCAGTACTCCAAGCTCCGTTGGATTGAAATGGAATGCAGTCATCGTTTTAGAGAGGGAATCTGGTGTTCAGCACAGCTTGTATTAGAGGATGACTTAGTGCATAGAAGCTATGATTATAGAATTGCAGGGGCTGAAAGGGACCACAAGAGATCACTGAGTCCAGCTGCCCCGCTAAAACAGGTGCCCTACAATAGATTGCACAGGTGGGCATCTTGAACACCTCCACATCCTCTCCTGGGAACCCATTCCAGTGCTCTGTCAACATAACCAAAAAGATGGTTTTCCACACGTTAGTATGGAATTTCTTACATTCAAGTCTTAAGTCACTACTTCTTGTCCTATCTCTACACAACACTGAGAAGAGCCTGGCCTCATCCATTTACCTTCCACCTCCCTTGAGATATTTCTAAACATTAATCTGATTCCTTCTCAGTTTTCTTTATCCCAGGCTGAACAGACACAGGTTACTCAGCCCTTTCTTATCTGGGAGATGCTCCAGCTCCTTTATCATCTTTGTGGCCCTTTGCTGGACTCCATCTAGAAGATCCCTGTCTTTTTTCAACTGGGGAGCTCATAACTGGACACAGTATTTTAAATGTGGACTCATCAGAGCAGAATAGAGAGGAAAGATCACCTCCCTTGACCTGCTGGCAACTCTCTTTTTAATGCACACCTGGATACCACTGGCCTCCTTGGCCCCTTGTGTACACTGCTGCTCGTGGCCAACCTGTTTTCCACCAGGACCACCAGGTCCTTCTCTGCAGAACTCATCTACAGAAGGTCATCTCCTAACCTATACTGATGATGTAGGAAGGTATAAGTGAGTTTAAAATCAGTCTGTCTTCTAAATTGCCAAGAGTCTTTGTTTTATTTGACCTTCCATATCTAACAATAACAGCCTTCCTAGTATATTCTGCTCTGGGCAAACATGCCAATGCAGGAGGATTGAAAATGCAGTTACAATAATGATATTTTCTTTCTTCTAAAGTATCTCTCAAGAGTGCCAGTTGCAAACAAGGTTTCATAGTCTACATGAGTTCTAAAAATTTTACAATCAGTACTTCCCAAGGGTATCAGAGAACAATCTAGAGTGCAGAAAGGATGGATCAGCTTCCATATTTATTCTCAGAGAAGAAGAAATGGACTAAGGGGTTTGATTTCCAGTGTAGGCTATAATTGACAAGCACATTCAGAATTAGACTCACTCCTAAGAGATTATGAGCAGATTTATTGGAGTGATAAGGACTTTGTACAGCCATAGAGAACTATGAGAATTGAGACTGCTTAGCACTGGTCATATTCAGTTTAAAAATAAATAATTAAAAAATAAAAGTGATTAATAAGAAATTAATTAAACAAGAATAGGAAAGTGTTAAAATTATTTTGTGTGCCAATCTATATGTTTTCAACTGTGACAATTACAGGGGTATGATATACATGCTGATATACATATCT
Organism: Coturnix japonica; assembly: GCF_054131305.1. Taxonomy (NCBI): domain Eukaryota; kingdom Metazoa; phylum Chordata; class Aves; order Galliformes; family Phasianidae; genus Coturnix; species Coturnix japonica. The sequence goes on from NC_140666.1 coordinate 73,213,012, forward strand.
ATACCCCAATATAAATTTACATGATCTTTAACAAGAAAAAAACAAAACCCTAACAAACACAAAACCACAATACAGTGGAGGAACTGAATTTTGAATCTTTGAAACACATGTGCAGTATCAAGTTAGTACAGTATTTGCTCTATCCAGATAACTGTCCTTTTAAGCAGTTGTAAATTGTAAGTAAACTCTTGGCATCAATAAGCCTTGAGTCTGCACAAACCTATTCTCCAACATTTGAGACAGACAGAAACAGAAACACTTAAATATGAAGTGAGCAAGCACAGTAACACATGTCTCTTGAGCATAGTAGGTTTCTAGTAAGTGAGCTAGTGAGTGCTTCAAAGGGAATTAAAGGGCATGGTTAACTATTAGTCTCAGCTAGCACAAGTCTCTGCTATTTAGAATGTATGCTTTAAAATTTGCAAGAACAGAAAACATTTGAATGTAAGTTCGTGTCTGAGCTGACTCCCAGAGGAAGGAAAAGACAAGTAGTACTGCATTCATTGAGATACTTAGATTTGATCCTTAAGAAAAACTGCTTTGCCTTCAGGATAAGTAGTAATGGAGGAGGCGCAATTTAAAATATTTAATGGAAAAAAATATTCAGTCACTATGCTTCAGAAATGACTTTATTTTTAAGAAAGGTGACCAAGACCAGCACTAATTTATTTGTTTCTGGATGATCTTAGAGGTCTTTTCCAACCTTGGTGATTCTGTGATTCTACAATTCTCATTCTAATTCTATTTGCTGCAATTTCACTGTGTTTCCTTTTTCCTACATTTTTTCATATCACTCTATTTTCTTCTTTATGCACACTTTATGGTAATATTGATTTTTATGTTAATCTTTGGCTGAATTAGCAAGTATGTTCTTTCCCAGAGAAGCAATATTATGACTTTGTAGTTGTTGTTGTTAAATAGCACCAAAAGAAACAAATGAACAACAACGACAACAACACAAAAAACCCGCCCACTGATAATCAGAGAAAGGAAAGTGGATGCAAAGAGAAAAGTAAGGCTGAAACATACCTTCTAGTCTCATTGATTGATTTCAGTGTAATAATGCAATATCTTCAGAAAATTTACACTGGCTCAATATTAATGACATCTGAGATTTACATTTATTTGCATACCAGAATATATTTTCCATGAAGGACTGTTTCAATCAGTAAAACAAATCATTTGAAAAAATTTGCTGGCTTGAATGCTTCTACCTTTTATAATCATAGAGTTGTAGAATGTCCTGGGTTGAAAAGAACCTCAATGATCATCTAGTTTCAATGTCCTTGCTATGTACAGGGTCACCAGCCACTAGACCAGACTGCCCAGAACCACATCCAGCCTAGCCTTGAATGCCTCCAGGGATGGGGCATCCACAACCTCCCTGGGCAACCTGTCCCAGTGAATCACCGCAATGAGGGCTCCCTGGAGCCTTCTCTTCCCAAAGCTAAACAAGCCCAGTTCCCTCAACCTCAATAGGAGAAGTGTTCTGATCATCTTAGTACTCCTCTGGATTTCCTCCAAGAGTTCCTGTCCTTCCTGTACTGGCAGCCCCAGGCCTGAACTCAGTACTCCAGATGGAGAGCTCAGTAGAGGGGGACAATTACCTCCCTTTCTCCACTGGCCACGCCTTTTCTAATGCAGCCCAGGATACAGTTGTCTGTTTGATTAAAATGAAGAAGAAAAAAGGAAAAAAGAAAAAAAAGAAAAAAAAAATAGTAAAAAAAAAAAAAGTAAAAATTATACATCTTTTACTCATTAAAAAGTAAAAATTAGCACACTTCTGCAAAATCTTCAGTGTGAGAATAAGTATTTCTAAGTGTAAAGTGACCCAACTTTACAATCTCATCTATCACTGAGATGATAGTTTGTCATTGGATACATTGCTTTCTACAGAAATTTCTAGAACTCTGTTGATCCTTCAGAAGGGAGGATTCCAGTGATATCAACGTTATCTTATTCAAATTACAACAAATTTAGAATCCGTTGAATTTCATAAGGGAAGGTATTTTTCACTGTATCAAACTAGCGCACAATAATGGTGGCTGCTTTGTTCAAGATTACTATTGTTACCATATTGCAGACAACTTTTATGGGCCTCAGGTTCTTTGTCAGTTATCTAAATATGAGTGAAGTAGCTTAACAAAGACAAAAAACCAAAAAATCCTATGTCACCTCAATAGGACAAGTATTGTCTATAGGATCAACAGAGACAAAGCAACGTGTTGAATGCACATTATTAAAATCACTGCTAGTCAGCTGATTTATTCCTATGCTGACTCAGTGTTTCAGAGTGAAATACTGCAACCCCTCCTACTCCCTGTATTGCTTGCCAAAATTCACTAGGAAATGCAAAGCAATTAAGGTTAAATGTCTTCACTCAACCCATCTCTACCCAGAAGCTACATTGGAACAACTCTGAAGTCACCAGGAAGGAAAACTTTCAGTTCAGTGCCAGAAAAGACTTAGTATCTGTGAGACAATGAGCAAGAACTAGGCTGTTTTTTCCCAGGAAGATGAGCCAGTAGTTTCATGTGGCTCACAAGAGAGGCAATGTCTGCACCAAAAGCCAGGCAGACAAAGTGGAGTAGGGACACCAACAGATTTTGTCAGCAGCATAGTGAGCACCAAGAAAAGCAAAGTAATTTCTAGTGCTTGGCTTCATTCTAGTACGAATGACTTCCATGATGAAGGGCCCTATCTGGATTGTGAGTAAACAGCATGGTCTCCAAAGGTACTAGGCCAGTACAGATGTTGCTATAACAAACACTTGTTCTTGATAATCAGATCATATTAATTCTTTTTTTTTTTTTTTTCTCTCATCTTTCTTTTTTTCTCTACAAGAAGACCTACTGAATCTTATGAACCATTTGTTTACTGGAGTATAGGTGCCAACTCTCAAGAAGCATTCAAGGGGAGAAAAGAATAGCATAAATGCAGATGTCTTTATCGTGATTAATTAGCCTTAATGGTAAGAACACTATTCTCACAATAAGCCCCAGTGCTGTTTGAATATTCTGTCAATATAATTAGTGTTTAGGATTTAGTGTCACTGTTGACTTTGCCTATCGCAATGCATAAAAACTGGGATCTGATTTTTCACATAACTGAAGTAAAACAATTCCCTATTCAAACTCTCAATCAGATATTCCTCAATTTTCAAGTCCTTGGGAGAAAAAAAAAAAATCCAAGGTTCATCTTTTGCAACTCACATTCTAAATAAACAAACAAAAAACAACAACAAAAAGCCCTGATATGTCTGCCACAGTATTTTACACGAAATAGTCAGCAAGGCCACTAATATGTCTGAAAATATTTAGCTTCTGCCTGCAACTCTTCATGCATTGTAGGTGCTTGTTTATTAATCAGAAATCACACCCTGCTGTGCGTCATTATTTTCAAGAAAGGAAAAGAACAATTAGTGTTTCTTGTTTTGTATCTCACATCTGAGGAAGAATTAATGCACACCTGAAATTTACTTATGGTAAGCAACAATCTCTTTCACTCTTGCATTCAGTGTGGCCTTTCACTACAGCTCTGGATGTTCAGGGACAGATTTTAAAGATTCTTGAAAACTATTTTGGCAATATCGCCAATATGCTCATACTCATAATTTCAAGTCCTAGTAGCAGGTGGCTAATTTCTTCTGGAAATATATCCGTGAATAAAGCACATAGATAAAAATGCTATTTTTGTAACATCAATTTTTTAAAAAGGCATTCAGGCCAGGTATATTTCCAAATTCCAAACAAATGTTCATCCTCCACTGAACTTTTGGAATGTAAATATTGTAAAAGCAAGATCAAAACTTGATATCATTTTTTAAAAATATATTCCTGTCTCCATTTAGTCAGCAACCAGTTAGAACACTTTCCTTACTTAATGTAATAGAAACAGAAAGTGTGATCATTGTCAAAAATACTTGTCATCGATTTGCTTGATTTGTAGACATAGTTAATTGTCAGAACAATAGAAATAGTCTTCTTAAGTACCATTTCATAAACAAATGAATGTCTGATGGCAGGATCATTCTAAAATCAATTTTTTCAACTGATATGAAGTTTCTGGTTTTCTCTCACTCCAGAGTTAGTAATGATTCTTTATATCATTTGATCTCATACTGTTTGATATTGTTCCTCTATCCTCTGAGATGACCTTAAAAAACAAAAGTAACAAACAAACAGACAAATAAAAAAAAAAAGAAAGAAATTACATTGAGGGAGTTCAGTGGCATTTCACAATCAGCTGAGAAGGCCAACTGTATCCTGGGTTGCACCAAGAGAAGTATGACCAGTTGAGGGAGGAGATTGTGACCCTCTGGTCTGCTCTCATGAGACCCCATCTGGAGCCCCCATGTCCAGTTCTGGGGCTCCCAACACAAGAAGGACATTGAGCTGTTGGGGCGGATCCAGAGGAGTGACATGAATTTGATCAGAGGGCCGGAGCACCTCCCCTCTGAGGACAGGCTGAGAGAGTTGGGGCTTTTGAGCCTAGAGAAGACTCCAGAATGACCTTACAGCGACCTTCCAGTGCTTGAAGGGAGCCTACATGAAAGCTGGGGAGGGACTTTTTAAAAGGGCACATAGCAACAGGACAAGATGAAATGATTTTAAACTGGAAGAGGGTAGATTTATACGAGATATTAGGAAGATATTATTTACTGTGAGGGTCGTAAAACACTGGAACAGACTGCCCAGTGAAGCTGTGGATGCCCCATCCTTGCAAGCATTCAAGGCCAGGTTGGGTGGGGCTTAGACCTGGTCTACAGGAGGGTGTCCTTGCCTATAGCAGAGGGGTTGGAACTAGATGATCGTAAAGGTCTCTTCCAAACTAAACCATTCTATGATTTTCTGATCATTAGTACTACATCTGTTGAAAATTTATTTGTATCTTGATGATTCAAAAAATACCAGTAATTACAACAATCAGTGATCAATGTATGCTTTTTTTCTGTGTATACCTATCTGCATGTAACTACTGTTACAGTAGCATCAAGATGATAAATATAACTGACAAAAATATTTAGAAATATCAAATCTTAGCTTGACTTCTGTAGTTGTAGTTAATGTGAAGAAATAACAAAAGAATTTTATAAAATGGGAACCAAAGAAAAAGCATACATTATATATAATAAAAAAACACGATTATATTTTCTGTTTATATTGAAGTAATGTTACACCGTTGCTTTCAGATGCTTATTACCTGATCCATGTAGCTACCATTAATAATGCTGACAGATAAAATATTTTACTGAAAACAACGGTTGTCTAGCAGATACAAAAACAGTGTAGATTTCATAATATCTTAACACATTTAATTGAAAAAGTCTGAAGTTTCTTGCTTTTGATCAAAAAGTGCCAATAACAGATTTCTTTCCCGTTGCTTTATGTATGGAGTAGGATTAGTCTGTAAAGAACTCCTGTCTTTGATGTTAACTTTGATGTACAAGCAAGTTTATCAATATAATCCAAAGACTGTGGAGCTAAACCTCATTTTATTTAGAGGATTAAAAGCAATTAAAAGTGTATTACAATATACTCCCATTTGGTTTCTTCATAAAGGTGTGTTAGCTGTTAGTCACAAATAAACTAACCTCCTGAAAGGATTTATTCCTCAAGTAATTAAGGCTATTGCAGAATTAAAGGCTCCATTCTTCAGGAGGACAGTACTAGCTGTGAACAACAATTTCCCTTTGCAGGAGGAAGGGGAAAAAGAGAAATTGGAAAAAAAAAAAAAAAAAAGAAAGAAAAAAAAAAAAGTAATCGATTTCATAGGGAACCAAATCAGCTTGAAGGACAAAAATATCTCAAAATCCTTTAGAAACTATTCTCAATCACAATATATTTTGATTTGTGTTGTATTTTATGTTAAGACAGTTTGACTCAAAAGCTTGCATTATCCTCCAATAATGCTGCATAAGCACAGATAGCAATCCAAATACATGCTATGTAGTCAGCATTTATTGAAAGGACAAAATGTCTGAATGAATTGTGGCTGTATGAAAAATGTGTGTAAACTGTGTTTATTTTATAAAGATCCTTCTCAGTGTCATCAGATTTTAGAAATAATAAAAAAATATAGAGTAAAAAAAAACACAGTAAAGCAATTCTATAAAACATGTGCAAAGTTAAAATCTGTATTGAACTGTTACTTAACATCTTTATTATGAAATATTAATTAAGTTTAAATTCATCTGTGATTTTCATTTATGGTTGCTTTGCTTTGATTAAGATTTTATCTGAGATGGCAAACTAAAAATATTATTCTTCACATCTGAAATATGTAAAATATATAATATATATAATCAGGTGGTAAAACTTCTCCAGAGGCACACAGGCCAAAATCTAGAATGATGTTGATAAATAGTTTTTTCCTTTATTTTTTTCTTAATCAGTTCTATATTATTTTCTGTCTCCAAGCTGGAATGAAAAACTGAAAATTTGGAATTATTTACAAAATAATAATTTAAAAAAAAAAAAAAAGCGGGTAAATCAAGTTTTTTGCTTAGATTTTAAAAGTGGCCAGTTGTCACAATAGCTGGCCTACTACCAGAAATACATTTAGAAAATGGATATTCATTTTTAAAACGTATTTAACTCTCATTTTTAAGCTACAAAATAGGAAGCTTCATAATACTGAAATGTACATTGAAAAACAAAAACATTAAAAATGAAATATCAGGTTTTTTAAGCAGACCCCAGGAATCATTTCCTGATAAATAAATCAGAATTTTACCATCAAAAACATGATGATAGGAAACAACTGATTTTATTTTGCCATGAAGATTCCCCTGTTCTCTGGATTTTCCCTAGAGGTATTGTTTCAGTTTGATACCTGTCAGGCTTTGCAATTAGTACAAGTGTAATAATAATTAATAGTTTAGTGCTTTTTATTGAAATATCTGGGTCTTTCAGCAGATGTAAACTATATGGACCTCCAAGTGCTTAGACAATTTAAAATTATAAGGATATATGGAAAGAATGAAATTTTGGTTTTATTAGATATAATGTGTAGCTTTATTTTTAGTGAACACAACAGAATTTAGGTACCAGCAATGGTTATTAATTGTCTCATTCAACAGAATTTAGTTCTAAGTACTTTGATTATAATCCACAGAAACTGAGGACACTGAATATATCATTTTGTACTTCTGTATCCTTGTTGCATATCGTGTCTTCAGATAAACCAGCACTGAGTGATAGAAATCATTTTTCCTCCAAAGATTTAAAAAGAAATTCAACTGTTAACCTTGAAAAAATAAGCAATCCTCTCAAGGAAACACTTTCTCTTGTACTTATTTTAAAAGAAAAGAATCGAAATAATAAAACCATATAGAACATGAATGAACTTAACAAAAGTGTACTGTATCCTTTAACCCTGTCAGCAGTATAAATATTTGTGTTCACGGTATTAATAATTTACAGACTTTCCTTATTTCACTTTTTTATGAACAGTAGCTGAAAAAAACCTCTTCAAATATTCATGGCTACAAGCAAAATCTTTGGGATTTTTTACATTCTCCCTCATGGCATTTATCTGACTGATCACCTCTTGTTCTCCTGATAGCGTACTATTTCTGTACATTCTGCATCTGTGGCATTCACAAAAAGTTTACTGCATCTCAAGCATACATAGAGATGTGTCAGAATTAGAGCTGATTAGATAGAATAGTAACACTGGAGAACATATTCTTTAGCATAGCTCTGTGACTGACTAATCCTTTGGAATGCCTCCCTATATCTGGATTAGCTACTTTCTCACAAGTTTTGTGTAAATCAGTTTCATCATCAAAAAAAAAAAAAAAAAAAAAAAAGTCAACAAAAAAAGCAGGCAACCAACCAACACCCCAAATTTCATAAATTCAGTGGATGGCTGAATTTTATGATTGTAAAGGTCTTCTCCAACATAAATGATTCCATGGTTCTAAAAAAGCTAGTTAATCTCAGGGGAGAATATATTAATGATTACATTAATCATCACTGTTGCAATAAATAAAGGAGTTTTAAATATAAAGTCATCAGAAATGTTAAAAAAATACTTGATTTGGAGGTGTTTTCAAATTAGTTCTCTAAGCTGGTAATTTACTGTTCTGTGTTCAGTTCAGGCTTACTGCATTAAAGCACTATTTTATGAAGTGATTCATTGTCAGTGCCATGAAAAACAAAATTCTGATTAAGAGATGTAATACAGTTTTCAATGATAAATAATTTATTTGTATCCTTTCTGTATTACTTTACAATTGCTGCAGCTTTGCCTCTTGTTATACTCAGACACTAACAACTAATATATTCACACAAGTTTTACACATCAAATTAGCTCTACTCCTGTGTTTTACTGGGATACCAGAATAAGGCCCGTCACATGGGCAGACTTCAAATGACCACATCCTATAGACTGATCCAATACTTTTTAGCGTTAGGTAGAAAATTTCTGACACTGTTTAAAATCTATAAGAAGTATTGAATGCTTTCATTTGAAGCACTGTCTGGACGTTTTATGATTGGATCCCAAACTCCACAGGAGTCTGCAGACACCGACATATCTAAGAAAATATGTCTTGCTGTGCTTCAGAGCTAAGCAGAAAGATGCATAAATCCCATCTGGCTCCCAAGACAAATCTGAAGAGTTAGTCATGTGAGACCTTTTAATATAGTATGATATGGGCTATAAACACCTCTATTTCCCAAGAGTTTCACTAAACTAATTGAGGGTAAAGAAATCCTTACATAAAATTTATCCTTAATTTCCCTGGAAAAGACTGAGATGTCTATGGTAAATGCATAAATAAAATACCTATACATTAAGCAAGTACTTAAGCCATCTTTGAACACAGATAAACTGATATTCAATAAGAACAGATTTTTTTTTTCTGTCAATTTCAATGCCTTTCTCCACTTATCACCCACTATATTAAGTTTTAAATTCTGTTTAATTTAAATTATGTTATTCATAACCAGTGATAAACTTGCTGTTGCTAAAGCAACAAAAATCAATTCAAAAAAGATTTTAGAACAGTGTAGATAGACAAAGGAGGGTTATAAATGGAACTGATGACAGACCTTGTCTCTAGTGTCTTGAAAGTGTCTTGGTTACATTTTAATGCAGATATGAAAAGAAAATTTTAATTCCTGTTTCAGCTTCTTCTGAAGTGAATAGAGTATTTGCAGTTTGATTACTTGCACTTTTATTTTTAATAATTTTCTGTAGGTTTTTATGTTTTCTTCAATAAAGCAATAAAAGGAAAAAAAAAAAAACCAAAAAAAAAACCAACTGTATGTACATGATTGTATGTAGCAGTAGAAGATTAGCTGCTGCCAGAACTTTCTGAGTCCATATTTCTGAATGTTTAGTGAAAAAGAATAGGAGAAAGGAGGATGCAAAGTATGAACATATTTGCCAACCCTAACTTTGAAAACTTTAGAAATTCAACACTACTTTACAAATTACCTCATTTTTCCTACTTTCAAAAGATAAACAAATGAAGGGTTTTTATGCTTGCCACTTTTTAATACTGAACTTTATTCACATCCATCAGAGAAATCATAGCACTCTAAAAAATAGTCTTAGACTTCTGTCGTTATAATTAAAATTATAAATCTTCACAAAATGATATGTAAAATCTCCCCTAAGTTTTCTGAGAGGCCATTTTTCTTGTTGCTACCTATTATTATTTTAGAGTTGAATTATGCAAGGAGTCATGCTGAGACTGTTTTTTCAAAATTTCCCACAAACTATTATCAAGAAATAAGCAAAATGGTTAAATTAGTGATACAGAATCTTATATGTCAGCAGGTAACCTGCAAACTTGAATAAACAGTCTGATAAAACCAGTCATGATTCATTATTAAGATCTCTAATTTGCTTGCATTTTTTAATATTAAGATACACAATTTCTGCTGTATAAAAGTAGATTTAAAGTAAAAATATACAGAATACACATTCATAAATAGAATTCATAAATAACAGAATTTGAAAATTGAACTTTTAGAAAAACTATTAAAAATAGCTCGCTGATTAAAGGTTTGCACTGTTTGCTTGCTTGTTTTCACTTTGTTAAAGTTCAAGTGAGTTTAATTATAAGATGGGAAGAGAAGTTCTGAGTAAGTAGACTATATGAATACACAACTGAATTACAATGCCATTATTACACTCTCTGCTCAGATGACTCATAACACTATTGCAATTACATCCATCTATCTGGATGACGTAACAATTAGTGAACATATTAATGGATTAATCACAGAATCAGAGAATTGCAGGAGTTGGAAGAGACCTGAAGAAATCTCCAAATTCAGCCCCCCTGTTAAAGTAGGTTCTGCACAATAGGTAGGAGGCCACACATGTCTTGAATATGTTCATAGAAGGAGACTCCACAACCCCTCTTACAAAATACTAAGTTGATAAAATCAGGTATCTACAGATTCCTGTAGAATTCAAAACTCTGGTATGCGTTTGTCCATTATTTAGAATAGGATTTAAGCTTTTCAGAATTTCTGGCACCCACAAAGAGACAAAGACAGTCAGTAGTATTATATACTGTACACTACTTGCAGAGATGCTTTCCCAAAAAGGGCAGAAGGTATTTGTGATGTAATGGCAGGTACATAAAAGTTAACTGTCCCTAAACAAATCGGAGGAAAGGAATTAATTTGGCATTATTGGCTTAATTTTGTTTGTTGTGACTAGTACATTCAAAATTGAATTCTTAAATTTTTAAAACTGGAAAGTTTAAACTTAAAATTGTGGTTTTGAAGCACCACTCCAAAAAACAGACTCACAAAAGACAAACATATTTGAAGATAATACTCTCCCTCTCTTTGACTATAACCAACGTTAGCTGTCTTCAGAAACACTGGACTATAAGAATATAAGGACTAGGGATTCTATCTCAATCCCAATGTGTGGAATTTATTTATTTTTTTCTTTTCCTTGCCTTTGACCAAATGCTTTGTTATTTAGATAAACCTCTCTTAATCAAAATATTGTTCTTGATAAAATAATCAAATAGAAATGAACAAAAGGAAAACTAAGCAGGGGGGAAAATATTAAAAATACTATCCTGATTTTGGCTGAAATGGAGTTAACTTTATAGTAGCTGCTATGCTGCTGCGTTTTGGATGTCGATAACATGCTCATGTTTTACAGTTGCTGAGCAGTGCTTACAGTGAGTCAAGGACTTTTCATCTCCTTGTGCTGTCCTGATAGCAAGGAGGCTGGGGGTGCACAAGGAATGAGGAGAAGATACAACCAGGAAAGCTGATCCAACGTGGACAGTTATGTTGAGCAATAAAACTGGAGGGAGTTGGCTGGGAGTGCAGCCATTGCTTGGGGGCTGACTGGTTATCATTCAGTGAGTACTAAGCACATTATTAGTAGTCTTGTTAGTAGTAGTTCTACTCGTGCTTAGCTGCTTGCCAAGTTAAACCACAACAAACACTGAAGAGTAAGGAACAAAAAAGCAAACTAAAATACTCTGAATATAACATTATTATGATTTAATTTACAGAATTAAATATCATAACAATAAGAGCTCCAAAAGAATAACAGTAGCATCAAAAAAGAGATGGTGTCAATGAACAGAAATAATCAAAACTGCCTTTGGTTTCATTTTTAAAAGCATGTTAGCACACTGTGTAAACAGTAAATACTTATCACAGATCTCAGAAGCCTGTGGAACATATTCATCAACTCAAGAAGGGTATAGTTTTGTTTCATAAGGGAATCAGAAACCACCTATTACAGCATCACAAATCTAGTATACTCCTATGATGAAGTATATGGAATGCCAAATTTAACCTAGAAATTGATATAATAAACTGTGTTTTATGGACTTTTATGCAAACATACTTTGATATAGTAATGATTGGAGGAAAGAATCAGAAAAAGGAAACAGAAGACCTCACTTGTGAAATAGAATTTTTGTTACAATAAATACTAAAGCAATCTCTAACGTCAATTATAAGAATTCAAAATCATTCTTAAAACTTTTTGAACAGTATTTACAGTATTTAAATGTTTCTATCTTTAGCATGCATTCTTTTGTTCTCAATTAACAAGCAGTAACAACACCAAGTCTCTCTCCTTCCCACAAACAGATTTTAAATAAATTGATTCTAGTACAAGGACTAATTTTATTTAAGTTGCCAACATCAAAACCCTCTACAGTCTCAGTTAAAGTGGGAAAAAAAAAAAAAAAAAAAAAAAAGAATCTCAGAATAGAAAATCTGGACATATATTTCTTATACAATTTCTCATTCTCAAGAACACTAGAGTCAGTTGTGCTAAATTGCAGTCTTTTATCTGAGCTACTACTACTGAAATCGTTTCAGTAGAGAAATTGCTGATGATGGTGTAATTATTGTCAGGTGTTCCTGCTACAAACAAAGGGAGCAAAGTTGCAATCACCTGTCTTTATAATTGATAATAACTTGCAAAGTTGATGAGGAGCTTTGGACTTTATTGTTCATAAGCTATAGCATGTTGATTTTTTATTTTTTTTCCCCCCTTAAATGCACGGCTAAATTCTATGTCATTAGTTAATGCTAATTCAATCAAAAGGTTTTCTTTCAGTATTTCAGTAGACCACGAGCAAACTAACATTTCTTAAAGTGAGACAGGATAGATTATGTGTCAAATTTTGAATCAGCTTGAAATAGAATCCTGAGATTAAAAATAATGTATCCTGAATTCATTATTCTCATGACTGCAGCATGATTTTTGAGTCCCATTTACATAGCTTTTAAAAAATTGAATAGAGATTAAGCAATCAAATTAAGAAATCAAAGATTCAAAATAATTTAAAAAAAAACAAACCACACACAAAAAAAAAACAAACAACGACACACACAACAAAAAACTGTTTGCCTCAAAGCCCTAGATAGTTGCAAACTAACTGTGAAGAAAACTTAGAAATCAGAAAGGAAGTTTATAAATCTTCAAATAAATTAGGTTATTTCCCCACAGAATTGTCAGCAAATCAATGGTTTTAAAATGTTATTTGATGACTTCGGCAAATGCAATTATACGTTTGCTTCAAAAAGGGAACTGGACTTGATGACACAGAAATATTTTTTTCTACTGTCATTTCTTATACACATGAACTGAATTGCCTTTTACAGCTAGAAATTGTCATAACAAATTCCTCCCAAGTAAGCAAAAACACTCTGTTTGAAGATTCTAGGTTTCCTTTTATACTTTGCACCTTCTACAGATATCCTTAAGGACATTCTCCTTTGTTAGGAAGGAAGCTGAAAGATACTATCAATCCAGAGATTCATGTCATTCCATATCAGTGACTGGAGTGAAACAGTACCAGTATTTTTCTGGTATCATCAGTTTCCATAGAATTTATTATTAATTTTGAATTAGGTTTTGATAACTGAGATACTTCTTCTGCTGAATTTCTTATGGTATGACTTTTTATGTAGATAGACTGAAATTATCACTATAAAAATGATGAAACTTGTGCGTCTGCTTTAATGTTGGGTGAATCCTAATGCTTGACAATTTAATGATCTGCTTTTCATACCGTAAGACTTGAATTTCATGAGCACTTTTAAAGGTTCACAGGCGAGCCATACATTTGTAAAACTGTCTGAGCTAATTAGTACATGTGTCCACTTACATGCACAAATGTCTGGTAACTGTGTGGCAATGGCATGCACAAAAGTAGCCTCCCAAAACATTAATGGATCTTTGGTTCCAAATAATAAAAATCAGAATGAGTTAATTAAAATAACTTAATTATTGCTTCGGTGCTTAAATCATTCCCAATGTTTGGAGTCTACACAGATCTCTAACATAGAATAAAAATGAAACATTTTACCAGTTTGTTTGTGTGTTTGTGTGTTTGTTTGCCCAGGCAAGTTAGTGTTCTGCACATTTCTTACTCATTACTTGCAGTGACAATGGCAAAGAAAATATTGATAATGCATTTTTCCTTTGTTGTTTTTTTCTTCCTGGATCAATATATTCTCCCTAACAGAGAAGTGGAAAAGCTAAACTATTCCTCTTTTAAAAAAAACATAAAAGTCAGAACTTGATTTACCATTAATCTGAGTTTTGTACTACTGTCATGGCAATAAACAAAAGTTTATACTGAGACAAAAGAAAGGAAAAGGTGAGAGAGATAATAAATTTATTTAATCATCTGATGTAGAGAAACCCTGGGTCAAACTCTTTTCCAATTAAATCAATAGGTTATAAGTCAGGAGAAAATATGGCCTGGAAATGTCAAAAGAGAACATCAGTGAGATCTGAGGACCTTATTCTTTTAAAAATTCGAGACTTTTTGGAGAGAAGCCATTAAGAAGTTTGCGTATTTCTTCATGGGTAAATTCCAAGTTCTATGGCTGAAAGACAGATGTGGAACAGCATGATAACTTTACAGCATGATGAGAACAGAATATTTCTGAAGCCTTTAGATAAAACACTTCGACCCACAAATTAAATTTTAAAGGATACAAGAGCAGATCCTCACCGACACTAAATTAGTTAAGCTTCAATGACTTCAAATAAGCTATGCCAATTTCCAATGAGCTGAGAACCTTATCTATAAATTTCATCTTTCCAGAGAGCTTGTGTCTGTGTTGTTGTGAACACTAACAGTAATATGAAGTATATTCCACAGTAAATCATATAATGATTTAGCCAGGATTGTCCCCTGGAAACTCTTCAGTTCATCCTCCTGTCACAGTATGGGACGACTTAAAAGCTTAAAAGGTGGCTCAAGGCCTTCCTCAGTAATGTATCAATGAACAGAGACACTACTTCTCTGTGCAATTCGTGGCACTGCTCAACCATTGCTGTGGTGGCTTTTTTCTTCCCAGTCTAATTGGAAATCCTCTAATTGCAGCATATGTGCATTGTCCCTTTCCTTGTCAGTGTTTGCCCTTGAGAAAAGTCGGGTTTACCTGCCTAATGTATAGTTTAAAATAGTATCACAAAACCTTCACTTGCCTGAAAATTTTGCTCTTTCACTCTCTCACTGTTTGTCACACCATGTACAACACTAATAATTTGGGTTGCACTTGTCTGGATTCACCTCCAATTGTTGAATACGATGCCTGACAAATGCCTGGCTTTCTCTGCAAAGGATCAGGTAGGCTGGTCTTCTCTAGCAGCAGAATGATTTGATTTCCTTCTTTGAGTTCATTTCCACCTAGGAGAATCTCAGACTGATCTTATTAGAATTAAGGTAAAGAATGTAATGATTCAGTATGCACTTCCACCTTAAACACATACATACAATTTATATTTTAATATTTAATGTGAAATAATTGGCAATCATTGCTTCTCAATAATATGCAGTCCATTATAATACCATCTATGATTTTTGTGTGTGTGCAAAAAACAAAGCACTATTTTCTACTATAAAAGACAAACATTTGAAAGCATACAACACCAAATTACTGTCATACTGCTCTTTTGATCTTAAAATTTATATTTTGTAATATATGAGCAGTAGAAATACTGTAGATACAATTTAAAGTGCTTAAGATTTTCAGTCAAACCTTTGGAAGGAATTAGAAAAAAATGGCTCTCAGATGTGTGGAGTAAGGAGATCAATTTTCATACTGAAACTTTCATTTTTTTTAGTAAAACTTATGCATATCTGTGAAAGATCACAGCCTCATTCTATTGTATATTTTTATTTAATTGCAAATTAAAAATATCAGTATAGTTGCAAATTAAAAATATCAGTATAGTGTGGAATATGATTTAGCACAATTCTGTAATGACTACAAATTACATTATGATGAGGGAAACAATAGAAAGTATGAAACTAATCACTGGACACAATTACAACCTAGAGAAAATCTAAATGACTAGAAGAGTTTATTATTTTAATCAATTAATCATTAATTTGTGCTCAACATTACAGTACATGGAAATGCTAAGCAAAACTGAATGATCCATTAAATGCAGTCTAAAGCAGCTGGTAGTAATCAAAGTATGGGTAAAAAAAGGTCATTATAAAAAATGAGACAATTTTTTCTCAATATAAAACAAACTGTTATATATTGTGTCTCGTGTCAATGATATAGTAGACAAATTTTGTGCAAAATTGCTGATCCTAGTTGTGGTCAGCATTTGTCTAGACAATTTACATTGCCGTTGTTGACACCAGCAGATGCCCTCAAACTCAATTTCCCTCTTTATAAAAGACTGCAGAGCTGCTGGCAAAACATTCTTCACAAGGGACTTTTCCTCTGGAATGCTGTTCCTTGCCAAGGTCTAAAATAGCCATAAACTGTTGACATTCCGGGTATGTTACAAAGTCCATCTGTGTAAGCTGACTGAGGCAGTAACGGGTAGGATATCTCGTGGGAAGGTGTGATGGAGGTGCATGGGTCTTATGACTAGAAATTAAATGGGGTGTTAGAGAGTGGGAGGACAGAAGAGTGCTGCTTTTTTTGGAAGTTTTATTTACTGCAGTCTCTGCAGTATGTTTTAAAATACATGCCAAGGTTGCTCAAAGTCTTAAGTGTCTTTTATTGTGCTTATTTTTGATGAAAATCTGGATGAATTATAATTCAACTCCTAGTGTTAATGATTCATTTCATTTTCTAAATTTTTCAGAGATTTTTCATACATTAAAATCTGAGCAGAAGACTTATTTTTCAAAATCCTTTCAGAGTGAAACAGATAAGATTTCTTAAAGAGTAAAGCACTAAGCAAAGTGACTAAGAATGTAAGAATCAACCGAAATGATTTTGACAGTAAGAGCATCATATTTTGCAGAAAGGCTTTTCTTCAAAACACTAACAAAACACTTTTGCTAAGCAAAAGGTATTGCAGGGATAACACTTGATTGTTTTAGAGGAATAAGAAAAAAACCTAACACTATATACAAAAAACAATGTCATTGTGAGGCACACACATTTAGAGGATAGCATCAATTTTTCACTGTACAAAGTTCAGAAAGAGACAGGTGTTTTATCTGTCACAGAGCTTTTGATTTCTTGTCCATGTTCCACATTCATATTGTCAACTAATATGCACTAGTGAAACTGGTTAGATGCTGAGAAGACATTATACTTCAGAGGTCATAAGATAAGTATATTATATATACATATATAAGTATGTGAGTGCTGTGTTTTCTTTCTCCCAACTTTTGACTAATTTATCTGCTCTACAACTTATTTTATGAGAAACTAAATTAAATTTGATCATGTTAACTTTTAAAAAGTTATTGGCTGAAACTAAATGAAAGGTTTTTTTAAATAAGTTAATGACTTAATGGTTTGAGTATGAGATTAGTATTAGTATTAGTTGGTTGTTCATACAAAGAGAAATTTTTAGAGAAGTGTAATTTATTTTCATTTCATAATTTACAGGAAAAAAATCAATTGCTAATTTTAGGTAATATTGATCACTAGACAGATCAGAATGTAAAATTTTGGTGTATGTGACCACATATACCTGTCACACTCACACAAAAAAGATTTAGAAATAAAATCTTAAAATTGGAAGCATTTGTAAGTTTCAGAGTTTAATCAACAAAACAGAACAAAAAAATAGTTTCCTTTTTAAAGGAAACTTAAGACTTATTAACAAAAAACAAACAAACAAACAAAACAAAAAAAAACCAAACAACTAAATTCTCCTGAAGTTATTCCTATTGATAATTGCTGCCATACCCTGAATTTTCAATATTTATCTATTTTTTTAATATTAAATGAATATTCTTTCAATAGCAAGCACCTACATGTGAAGTAAAATCTCAAGTTAATATATTTTTTAGAAGTTATAATGTTAAATACACTGTCAATTAAGAAAAAAAAAAAAAAGCACAGTGATGAGAAAGCTAATTATTCTTCCCTTCTCCACATGCTTATCTATTATTGATACTCTCTAATATCAAACTAGACAGCTCCTACAATGACTCTAGTGCCCTTGTGGGAAGCTGTAGGAGCATAACTTTTCAATGCAGGTAGCCATCAGTAACAAGAGTACTTCAGTTACATCTAAATCCACCTAATCAAGATGAATTCGAATTCTCCTCTGGGACTTTTTTTTTTTTTCATTTTCTTTCTTATCCTTCTGCTCATTTCTTTACCAAAAATCAATCACTCTACATATAGAATGCTCATGCAGAAAATTTGCGAAATGCTTAAAGAGAAGGCTTTCTTCTCTGATTGCTTGCCCCTGAAGTATAGATTGCATTGAATTTTATTTTCTGCAGCATAAAGATTTTACCTTTATGCCAAATAGCTGAGAAGGTCCCTGTGCATTAAGGCAGATGAACCCAGTGTGCCTAAAGTATGTCAGCTACAATCATTTCCAAGAAGCAGTGAAATAAGACACTGAGACCTCTGAATCTTATTCAACGCCAGAACCATAAAAATGGGTTTAATCAGGATGGTTTTATTACCAATAGCGTCAACTGGCAGATTACATAATCCCCTAACAAAATGTGAGTGTCACAGCAAAACAATCTACCCCCACAATTGCCACCTGCAGAAACAAGGTGCAGTACTCACAGAACACTGATAATTTGAAACTTTTCAGACATAAAACCTGAATTTATGCTTTTGTTGTAATTTATATAGTAGAAAACGAAAACCTTTGCTGTGAAATAGGTGAGACTTCACTACAAAATATCCACACTTTAACTGTGGTATGTTCAGTTCCATCTGTGTCTTTTTTGTAACATTCATGTTATAGGAACACAAGCAAAAGCTCTAGACATGCAGTAATAGTATATTACAACTGAGATAACACTGAAATAATGAATGCTGTCGGGCATCAAGGCCACACTTTTCAAATCATTTTTTGGAATGCCACTTCAAAAATATATAACTAGCATGAGGACAAATTAGAAACATAGATCAGCTCAACAACTAAATGTCTACTCAAAGATACTAAAACAACATTGTCTTACCTAGTAAATTATACAAAACAATGGTAATAGCACAGAAGAATAGCTGAAACAATAACAATTTTATTTTATAAATCAACAGAATTTACTGAGGAGACATATTAACAAAATGGAAAATGCAAAGCTGATTGCAGAAATTACAAATCACCCTTTGTGTGACTGTGTATTTCACATTGTTGGCTTTAATGTTTTACATTTTAAATGCTTTTAAAAAGAAGAAATGAGAGCTACTAAAACTACCTGTTCCCACATTAAGAATAACTTCAAAAAATGGTGAAAAGTATATTAATAAATTGTCTGTTTTGCTTTACTAACTCCTGTTACAGTTCTCTAAACTAAGGCCAATACTGGCAGTCATAGATACACGGCAGCCACCAAGTTCCTACGTTGCTGCTGAACGTGTTACAGAAGGTAAGCTGATTGTATTACTAGTATTTCCTTTCCCTTCATTTCCTGTCTTTCATATAGCATGATACTGGAAACTAATAAAGGATGCAGAATGTGTCCAATTAAAAAAAAAAAAAAAAAAAAAAAAGTATTACAAAAACCTGGATTTCTAAATAGCCCTGTGCTTATTCCTTTGAACTGGGAAATCAATTAAAAATGAAAATGGGAAAGCATAAGATTTTTGTTTAAATAATATAGACTAAATGCGATAATTTAAATTCAATTGCATATAAGTTTGCAGATTATACACACACATATTGATGCATTTGTTTCATTTTACAAATGTGCTATCTAATGTAATTCCATCTTTTAGGGCTAGAAATATTCATCATTTCAGAATGAAAATAACTTCAATACCAGGATAATAAAGCTGCTTCTTTTTTATAAGGTTTAGACTTTAAAATATGCAATAGTAACCCAAATATTCACGATTCAAATTCTTTCCAAATAATACCTTGTTACCAAAAGAAATTATTTTCTACTGTAGATTTCAGACATAGGATCATAGAATAGGTTTGGAGGTAAATGAAGATCACCTAGATGCAAACCCCCCTGCCACAGGGAAAGACAAGTTCTACTAGTCATTAGAACATCGGAACATAAATCATTTTTATTTAACTGAATTAAATTACTCTCAGTGAAAGATACAGCTCATCAGAAAGTAACCTGTAAAATGTGAGAAATTCTGAGCAAGATAAAACTATCCACAAAGCTGGGCTCAGGTATGTTAAACAGGATTAAGAACACTGTATACACACTGCATATACATCTGATATGCAGTAGCCACAAGCTGATTTGTAGTTATGAGCTACTTATAATTCAAATGTTTCAAATGGCTATTATGCAGAGAAATGAAAGTTGTGAAACATTGTTCATCTGCTACAGAAATGATGTAATATTTTGAGTATTATACAGAAGTTCCTTCTGATTAGATCTTCTTGTTGTAAGTTCTATAAAAAAACAAAGACAATCACAATTTCTGCTCCATGCTCCTGGGGCAGAAAGACGTGATCTGTATACTTGAACTCTTAAACACAGGAAGAATTAAAAATACACTTTAAAACCAGTGGTTCGATGACTTGAACCTCAACGATACACCTGAATTGAAATGGAAAATGGCATTCAGTACTACTAATTATAAACACAGTAGTAGATATTCATCACCTGAAAATTTTGTCACTAGCTGGTATTTACAAGAAGAATGTTTTTGTAGATGAAAATTTTGTGTAGCTACTTTGTAACTACTACTACTATTAGTGATAGTGCAAGAATATTAAACAAGTGAGTAAAATATAAAGCAAAGCAATTTTTTTGATTGTAATCAATTGATACAATTGTATTTTTATCATTTTTCATAGATATTTCAGATAAAACTTAATAACAGCAGCTTGCTTAGAGTATTAGTTTAAATGAAATCATTTTAATAGGCATAAGGAAGCACATGAAATCACTCATATAGTTGGAGTTTTTCATGTTTTAAAGAAAAAAAAAGGGGGAAAAAAACAGAGGAAATCATCAATAATAAACAAAGGTAATACTTTTTCAAATATGTTTTACGGTGGATGAACCTTGTTGCCGTTTCTTTCATTCAGTAAATGACCAAAGAAAGCAGGTGGTTTGTTATCACTTAATAATTATGTTTTATTATATCCACTGCATTTTTTTTCTCCAGGAACCCTTTGCTTTTTGAATCTGAAAAAATTACACATAGAAGACTAACATATATGTGACTGATAGCATAAACTCAGAACTATTTCAATTACTTGTAAATACATGATTTGTTAACTATTTCAGTTTCAAGTAAATCTTTTGCATCTCTTGAGTAGGAAAAACTGGCAGCCTGACAGAAATAATGGTCACTTAAATAGTTAAGGGTCACTTAAATAGTTATGCTGAGTTACCTGACTTGGACAGTCATCTGCACTTGGATCAAAAAATGCTGGACTCATGCGGTTACAGGTTCCCTTTAAGTAAGTTGGCTACAAACACTATTCCTCATTCCAGCCTCTTCTTCAGCCTTTTTCTTTGGTATAGAATTTATCCTTGCTTGAGTGGGAACACACAGCCCAAATGCTTTGGGACACCAGGATCAATGTTGGTTCCCAGGATATCTCAGTAATGCATTTCTCTCTAGTAGTTCAATATGGTGCATATATTTCATTGCTTTACCCAGAAGAAGAAATAATTTGAGACAGTAAATAACATGTGCCCACTTTTTGGACTTTCACCACTATCCTTAGTCCAGGTCTGCTCTGTAGGTAACCAGTAGTTCAGACAACCACAAAAGATATATAAAACAAGTACAGTTTAATAAATAAGTGCACACTTAAACATATATTCTCAAACACTTGGAAGATGTGCTGGTAGCTGCCAGAAAGCATAATGGGTAGGCAGCCACCAACTTCTGTCAGTGCCTGCCTGCAGGCAGAGTTGGCTCCATTGCTGTTCACATCAATTCATATACAAAAGACTAACTCACACCAGCCTCATATCCACAGGATTACTTGCTGAAAAGGCCACACAACTCTAGCTCTAACACAAAGGCCTTCCAAGTATATCACACAGAGCATTCACATAGACTATACATGAATTTCACTGCATTTTTAAAGGATTTCAATAATAATCAAATTTATTTCTAATGCCATACCATAGGACCTGGAAATTATAGACTGCATACCAATATGCCAGTCAAGGAGGAGCTCTGGGTGTACTTCCCATGAAGTAGGTAACAGTTCCTCTGGGGCTATTTCACAGGGGTTCCTTTGCAGAATAGATCTCTCTCAACTTCTGTGTGGTCCCAGAGCTGTTGTTAACGTTGATTTAATGAGCAGTTGCTGATCAGCTCTCTCTGGCTAATAAGGATGTGGATTACCTTGCTCCAGACCAAGTCTCCTATCATTTATGTAAGTCCTATGGGGAAGGAAAGTCACATTCAAAGCTACTTTAAGCAGTACATGGCACAGCTGCAGTTCAAACAGTCTTGCTGTCAAGCTTAATTTCACAACCCAATCATTCAGCATGGGTAACTTATTTCAGACTAATTTTAGTATGATTTAAATGTGAATACAGCTATGCATAGAGAGCTTTGAAAAACATTCTGTGTACAGAAGAATGGATGGGAGAAACTAAAGTTTAAGTCTAAGTTTAAAAGAAACTTAGACTTTATAAACTTTATTTTAAACTTAGTTTAAAATAAACTTTAAAATATATTCATTTATTTATTCATTTATCCATTCAGTTTTGTCAGTGGAAAAGAAAGACATTACTACTTCTGTGGTTTCAACAAGAAACCAACTTCCAAGTAAAACTGGTGCAATAAGTCCCAGTAGCCCCCTGAAATCAGAAGCAAAGTATAAAATATTGTGATTTATGAAATCTCTGTAGGAATACAATCTGAAAGAAAGACAAACATGTACCTAAGAGAAAGAAAATCTGTATTCAGATCAACAACAGAAACTATGCTGTTTCCTTTCTCTCCAATAAAAAAAGATATTTAAGAATGGTGAGTACACAGGTTTGCATTTTTGACAAGTAGAGTTCTTGCACTGGCAAATTCTACTCCTTATTATCATTCTTAATGAAGGCAAAAGATATTGGTATGCTTCCCATTTGCTATTATTACAGTTATAACAACTATTGCAGCATAGCTGATACGATCATTTTAATAAGTACCCACATTTTTCTTCTCAAATCTTCATCACCCATTACTGAACTGAAAGGACATATATATATATTTTTCAAACATCTCCTATTATCAATAGTCATAAGGCTAGTATCATATTTAAATGTGGAACAACTTTATTGTAATCCCAGTGGTATCTGACTGTCAGCAAGAGGGTGGCATAATGGATTATAATCATTTTGCACAGAGTAAGGACAGGTCTAGCAGAAAATATTTAATTCTAGGTGATAGCTCCTGCAGAGTCAGTAAAGGGCACATGCTAATAAGGAAACTGCAGAAAGGCAGTGGTGATGACATGTTCCTGAAAACAGCAAGCTCAGCAGATACAGTTCAGCTAATAGAACCATTACTGCCTCATGTCAAGCTATGAAAAATACCAAAGGACAGAGTCATCACAGTGAAGGGAAAAACAAAGCTTTCACATATTACGGTTGGAAAAGCTTTACAGGCAGAACAGTGTTAGGATAACAGTGTTATGAAATGCATGAATAAAAATATGCCAAAAAGCTTGCTCAGTAGAAAGAGCAATTTCCCCTTTTTAATTCGCTCTATATTCCACATGTTGTAGCTCTACCATTCATTGTATTAATTTTCAGTTCAAAACTCATTTCCCACCAAGGCATCCATTGTCTTCTGCTGATGGTAGCAAGTTTGCTTTTGCTTTTATTTATTTATTTTCCATTTCAGCTTATGACAGAGTCCACAAGTAAAGCACAAAGTACTACCTATGAAGAAACTACAAAGGAGGAAAAACACCTAGATTCTTTCACAAAGAATTAATTTTCTAGAGTCAGATTAAAGGCTTCTGTTACCGCTGACAAAGTGTTGGCCAGCTTCTTCCCATCCAAAACTGGGAATCTGTCCAGAAATTCTGAAACAATGAAATCTTCATAGTATGCTTGTGCTATGGTTAGGAGCACTCTAGATGAACATATTGTGGTATAGATTTAAAAAAATAATAATAATCCCTATCATCTCATGTAGCATTGTTATTTTTAAAACCAGCTCACCAACATTTTACCAGATTGAATGAAATGATTGTATATGTATATTTTAGGCATAAAATATAAAGTATGTGCTAGAAAAGGAAAAAAAAAAAACAACCTTAATTTTTTCCTAAATTATCAAAGCTAATAACTCACTCTCAATTTCCAACAACAACAAAAAAAAAACTAATGTATTAGACAGAACATATATACATATAACATATGTATGTATGCATAATATTTACTGCATATTTATAATATTTGTGATCCCTCTCCATTTTTGTTGTTGTTGTTTTAAATACATATAATGAGCCGGACTCTTTTGAGCCACTATATGAAAAAATAAATAAATAAAAAATCAAACCAACAATGCAAGACACAAGAATAAATATCTAACATTACACTCTGAAATTGCAATGCTGCTGTTGTGATCTTTGTTTAACTACCAAAGGATTTAATTAGTCAGTATTGTTAGTAAAACACAGATCTAACAAAAAGCCTACTAAATCAATGGAGTCTATACACTGGCTTCCATTGATGCTAACTTTCAGATCAACAGTGCTAATCCAGTGGGTTAGATCCATAAAAATTAGTCTTGGAAAGCAAGATTTACAGTGTGCTTTTGAAATTTTAATTTTATATTCTTAAAACTTAATTTATTACAAATGAAGCTGAACTTCAGCTAAAAAAACATATAAACTGTCCTCTAAAACATGCAATTCATGATCTCTCTTTTTCCTGTTCCCTTTATACTCCCATGAAATTTCTCTGGAATATTCCTAGGTACTGTTACTTTGTATATTTGCTTCACCTCTTCAATTTTCAAGAAATCCAGCAACACTACAAGAAATAAGTCAATTATTATACTCTGTACATTAATGTGTAATTTGTCATGAAGATTAATCATATTGGCAAACAATAATTACATATGAATCTCATTTATAAGTCAAAAGAAGGCATGCACATTTTCCAAGTGCTCAGTCACTTATGTCCTCAGGCATTCCTTACTACTTATACATTTTTGTCCTAAGTAAGCCTCAAGTAATTAGTTCCAACCTGGTACAGATTACTGAATCACTAAAATCAAAAACTTATGTAGAAAGAAACAACATTTAATTCTCTTATTTAGTGATTTGTACAGCTATAAATGTCTTCTTTAGAATCTGGGAGCAACCCTGCAAACCATTGTCACATGAGAAATCTTTTTTGACGTGAATAGATCCATTAAGTCAGTGGGGCTACTCATGTAAACAGAGACTGATGTCAAAACACACTGTTGCTGATAATGTCATTTTTTATGTTTTTTCATTTGTATGGATAAGTGAGGGAGTGCACATTAATAATATTAAGTCATCATTTCAGTACAGTAACTGTATTTTGCATTGCTTGCAGTAAAACTCCAGAGTACGCTGTTTCTCACTCACACTTTGTTTTTAAATCTGTTAAGCAGTATTAACAAGAGAAGATGTTTTTCATTCAAGACATGAATGTCACAACATGGTAATTAACAGACAGTGTGCACTTATCTTCTCTAATTTTAAAGTTTCATTTGAAGATTTTTCATTGCAATAAGGGCCTATGAAACTGTTAATCAGTACTGTCGTTTCTCACATCTGCAGGTCTAAACTACTTTTTTTTTTTTTTTTGAGTAAGGTTCTGACACAGCAGTTATCAGAGAAAAAGATGGTACATTAGTTTCTTTTTCTTTTCTCTCTTTTTTTTTTTCTCTCTCTTTTTTTTTTTTTTTTTTTTTCTTTCCTTAAGTTTGGTTCAGCTAAGGAGAAACTACACATGTCAGAGAATATTATAAAGATACTGCACACCACTCTAGCTAGTGGGGAGTAAAAAGGCATATAGAATCACCAGAACCCAAAAAGGTATCTGAGGTATCTGGGTATGCTGGAGCAGAACCGCTCTGAGGGTAGAATTTACTCACACATTTTCACAGAGTCAGCACTTCTGGTAAAGTTCTGTGCTATTGGTATACATTCAGATGTAAGAAAAATTCCTGAAATAATTATCTTGTCTTCTTTAGAAGCAGAGCTTGATGCCCTTAATAATATATATATTCTGTAATTTACATTGTGCTAAGTTTAGATGTATATGTAGTAGCTTTAGAAATCACCTGCAAGAATTGTCAGGAAATGGACAGTACCCTCTGATGAGAATCACTGAAGCTATTCCAACTGATAAAACTGTGTGCATATTAATACTAGTTTTACTGTAGTTTCATTAGGAATAATATTGAGTCTCATTCAATATCCAGCCACCATGAAATCCTGAAGTATAGGTAAGGCCTTCCCAACCTTATCTTCATTTTCTAACTTTTCAGCTACAGACTGCTGAGAACAATAAAATCTATTGTAAGATTTGATGGTTGTCATACTGTATTGTGTTGTTATAACATTAAATGATTACTACAGTCAGGCAGATGAGAGAGAACTAGAAACAGTCCCTCAAGACAGTTAAAATGTACAAACTTCACTTTTCATTTCATGGCAATATAGTCTCTCCTGCTTTTCTGTACAATAATGTTTCAATCACAAGTGCTGAAGAGTGGCAAACAGCTGCTTACCTCAGCCTTTACATGAAAGAAGAAAAGCACTTCAGAACAAGGTCCACATGAGCAAATGTCATAAGAGAAATATATATATATTCTCTCTCATCGTTGTGAAATGGCTTTACAGGTAGATAGTTCTTAATTGAATTAGTTAGAAACAATCATCTTCCCTGCCACATTATATAATAAAAATAAATTCTCTATCAGAATACCTATCTTCTAGTTCTTGAAACTGCTAACTTTCTGTACTAAACAGTTAGGGCTAACTATGCAGTTAAGACAGAAAATGTAGGCCTCTGGTCTATGAAAATAAAATGAAGATGTGTCATTTAGGGCCTAAGAGGTTATAAGAACAGAACCTTCAACAAATTAACTTGGCAGAATGTCATGGTTTTGTAATGTTTCTGTCAATATTCCACATCATAACATCATGTGCAGTATGGAAAAAAAAATTTACATTACAAAACCATGTCACAGATAATAAAAGTACAGGGTAGAAAGGCATGCTTAGCTTCCCATTTTTGTGCACACATGTCTCTATATGTCCCTGTCCCTATGCTGTCTATGAATATATTTCATTCAACTGTGATGAATGCAGGAGGAAGTATCTGAAATCCTAAATCTGCTGACTAGGGAGCAATCATCTTTAAAGCTGCATTGTGAAACATGTACCAGTGTAAAGAACTCTTACAGCTTTAAGGAGGGTAAATCTTTCTACACAGCTCAGTGTAGGTGCTAGTATTTTACAGGGAATATGTGAATAAAAAATTCATTGATGAACAAAGCTAACCAGGAAAACTCTCTAATGTATTGGACAGTCAGGTGTGAAGCTAAAATGAAAAGAATCTGTAAATAATTGTTTCAGTAATTATCAGTAAATTATTTGTAAATAATTAAAAAAAGAAAAAAAACAGAAAATGCTAATCTGAATTTTGTTATTATGCAACTTATCAGGAAATTTTTTTCTAAAATTGTAACAATTAGTCTTTTTAAAAGACTTGGAAACTAAAAGACTTTGTAAACCTTTGTAACCCAAACTGAACCCTCCTTATTCACAGAGCATAACTTCCTCATTCACTAATTTTGGGAACATGCAATATGCAGATGAATAATTTAATTTATCGTTGCTGAAAAAAGGCATAGAATTCTATTTTTACTTTCCTATCTAAATTTCATCTTAACAATATGAAGCTCACATATAACTGTCAAACTCAGAATTTAATTCCTCGCACATTCCATCTCTGTATCATCACCAGGCCAAGACAATTTCAAATGTACACCACCAACTTAATAACCTGACAATGTACTTGATGCATCACTTCATGGAAATCAGTAGTCATGACAAAATACAGTTATAACAGATAAATACTTCTGCTGGAATTTACACTGACCCACTGGAAGTTCTATACATAAAAGATCTTAAAGCCACAGTTGGTTCTGTCAAACAAAGTTACAGGATTTGGCTATAAAGATTTTGCATACATGGCTTTGTTTTCTTCTGGATGTTCAGTAGTTAGAATTTATTCATATTTGTTCATATACAGTTTTCATTTATATGTAATAAAACAAACCATACTAATTATGAACTTTCTGTGGCCATGAAAACCTATCTAGATCACACAAACTGAATGGAAATATATACACAAAAATAACAACATGATAAATATCTGTTCAGTTGAATATTTTCCTCAGGAAATGCATTTGTAAATATTATTTTCTGTACAGAATACTTGTTGTTAGGTTACCACAAAAGAAATGGAAAATAAAAAAAAAATCTGTTGAAAGCAGCACAGTTTATATTGAAACATCTGTGCAGTGTTGCAGTGTTGCAGTGTTGCAGTGTTGCAGTGTTGCAGTGTTGCAGTGTTTTGGTTCTTTTAATTTTCTAATCCATGTAATCTTAATATATATATGTATATAAATCCCCTTAATATATATATATATATATATCCCCTGGTCTATGACAATACTGAAACAAGAAATGAAGTCACTGAATTTTACACTGGACAAAATAATTGCCTGGATGGAGAAGTAACAGAGATTTAAAAAAAGATCTTTAAAATGTGGTCTGATGCATGTATGAAACAATAGCTGCCATTTTATAATTCATATAAATCCCCCTGTCTACAGCAGATAAACCCATAGAATATCACCTTCAAGATTCTCTCTAGCTTTGTACAGGCATTGCTTTTTCATTAATGAATAATAGATCTTCATTGTTCCAACTGTTTTGTCTGTTTTCTATCATGCATATGTAATTTATTGAAGTTGAAAAACACATACAAGAATTGTATTATTTTAATCTCATGTTAAATTATGTCATAACTCTATTTGCACACTTTAGTGCTGAATCATTATTTGATGCACATGTATTCCCTTCTATTTGCTTAGAAAATTCTGTCAGCTAGAAAACTACCTATTAACTAGTGAATGTCAACTCACCCACTTAAGGAGATGAAAATAAAGCCTGTGTAGGTATTTACTTAAATAATTACTCCTCCACTCCCCAAACACTCTCTTTCTTCCCATGTGAATCAACTTTGATGAAATTCAATGATAAGATGTTGAAAGAGCTGGTTTAAACTTTTCCCTGAATCACAAATAAACATTATAGGCAAAGAGGAATAATACAGAAACTCTTCATAAATGGTATATATTCCAACAAGGAAAAATGCTCTATTTTTAATATAACTTCTGTATACTGAATGTACATGCTTCTTTCTTCACAGTCAAAACAAAACAAAACAAACAAACAAACAAAACTATTTTTATTATGAACACAGAATCACAGAATCATAAATGCACGGGTTGAAAGGGCTTCAGAGATCTTCTAGTGATACTCTTCCCAACATGCACAAGAACACCTTCCACTAGAATCATATTGCCCAACCCCCAATCCAATCTGACCTTGAAAACTTCCAGGGATGGGACAGCCACAGCTTTTCTGGGCAAACTGTTCAAGTGCCTTATGACATTCATAATAAAGAAACTTCATATCTAATCTAAATTAACCATCTTTCAGTTTAAAGTCCTTGTCCTTGTCCTTGCAAAAGAAGTTTTTCTCCAGCATTCCTGTAGCACCTTCTAGAAACTGGAAGGCTGCTATGATGTCTTCCCAGAACCTTCTCTTCTCTAGACTGAACAACCCAACTCTGTCAGTTTGTCTTCATAATAAACATAGAATCACAAGGTTGGAAAGGACCTACAAGATCATCTATTCCAACTGTCTGCTACCACAAGCCACTAAACCATATCTTGTAGCTCCTCATTCAGATGCCTCTAGAACACTGCCAGGGACAGCAACTCCACCACCACCCTGTGTAGCTATTCCAGTGCCTGACCACTCTCTGGGAGAAAAAATTCTTTCTTATGTCTAATCCAAACCTCTCCTGGTACAACTTGCGGCCATTTCCTCGGGTCTTGTTTGTTGCCTGAGAGAAGAGACTAAGCCCCTCCTCATCACAACCTCCCTTCAGAAAGTTGTAGAGTTTAAGGGAGGTACTCCAGCTATTTGAGAAGCCTCATGGCCATCCTCTGAACTTCATTAAACTAGTCCACATACTTCTTGTGTTGGAGACCCTAGACGTGAATGGAATACTCTAGGTGGAGGCCTCAGGTAAACACAGAAAAAGGGGAACAATTTTATCCCTTGACCTGCCGTATTAACTTCTGATGCAGTCCTGCATGCAGCTGGCTATCCAGGCTGCAAGCACATGTTCTTGGTTCTTGTCGAAGATTTCAACAAAACCAGCCCTAACGCCACATCAGTTCATCAATCCATTCTCCACCCAGCCAGTAATTGTACTTGGAATTGCCCTGACTTATTTACAGGACCTTGCACCTTGCCTTGTAGAACTTAGGTTCACACAGGCCAACTTCTCAAGCTTGTCAAAATCCCTCTGGATCACATACCTTCCTTCCAGGATGTTGATCACACCATACAGATTCTTTCACTGCCAAAATAATTATTATAATCAACTGCCAAGTTGCCTGATTTCAAATGAAAGTTCAATAACTGAAAAGAGAAAATGAGTAAAGGAAAAAAAAGAAAAAAAAAATTTAAAAAAAAATTGTCATTATTGTTATCAGAGAGGAAACAGACCAGATGAAGCTCCAACTGCATTTCAGACACGAAAAGGGCAGTGAAGGATGAAATGAATTAAAAGACATTATATGAGCAGGAAGCAGAAACCTGTATGGTAGAAAGATATTTTTTTCTACATGTAACAGAAGAGGAGGAGGAAAGCTGCAAAAATAAAGTTAATGTAGGCTCAACATAGCAAGTTCTCAATATATGTAAAATAAATAATTAATTTGTTATTTGTTGAATCCAGTGAGATATTTCAGTGATTCATGATTTCTTTGAAAACAAGATGTGCCTTACTACCTCATTAAGCATTATAGTTTATAGCTTAAAAAAAAACAAAAAAAAAAAAAAACAAAAAAAAAACTGCATATTTATCACTAAAAGACTGCACTCCTAAAACCAGGATTGAAACGCACAGTTACTGTAACAGGTGAGTATGCAGGTTCTATTATTCTCTTCAGACAGACATGGCAAGGTTTTCCATCTGTCATTTGCTGAAAAAAATCAATTGCTTTTTAGACTAAGCAGAATTTCAAATGAGCTCACATTTTAATATGTCATCCTCAGAAAATAAACAAAAGAAATAATTCCCCATCTAACATTTCCTTAATGCTTACAATGCAGTTACCTAAAATGCAGGAAATATAATAACATTTTTCATTTTCTAATCAAAGCCATGTTTAAATTTACAGCACTTAGAGAATTTAGGATAGGAATGATTACTAAAAAAAAAAAAAAAAACCCAAACTCATCTTCTTACACATCTATGAAAATTTATAAATGCAAGTAATGGCAATCCATCACTTACATGAAACTTAGCAAGGGAACAAACATATGGAAGCCAATGGAACTGTACCACAGATTTAAACATAATGAAATACCTAGAAAGAGCAGTGTCTAAGAAAGAAAAAAAACATCCTTGATATCGTTCTCCTGAAGAAAGAGGCAAATAGTTCTTAAGCTATGAAAGTCAATTCAAGGGAAAATATGTAAAAGGCTTTATAAGAGATGAAATGGGTCAAATAGACCAATAGGAAACATCTGCCTATACTTCTATATTTTATTGCTCTAATTAAAATGGGGGGGGGGAAAAGCTTATTCTCCTTTTTGAAAATTTAATTAATTAAGCCTTTTTTTTTGGTTGTCCCAAACCCCAATCAAGTAGCATTACCAGCCTTTTTACCTGTTTTTGTTTGTTTGTTTGTTTGCTTTTTGCACGAAACTCTTTGTTTCATTCAGATTCTTCATGCTCTGAAAATTCTGCAACACACTGAAAAGTGGTACTTTTGATGTTGATGGTGTAAAGGATGAGAAGAGAATTAGTAAGATGCACAACAGGGTGGTCTATGCAATGCACAAGATGTTTTGTAATGCAGACTGAATGAAAAACTTCAGCTGTCTTAGCCAGGAATACTCTGCTCTCCATTCTATGTAAGCCAAGATGTGAAGTACATAAACTAAACATGGAGGATGCCAGAACTCTGAGAAGTCTCTGTAAGACTGTACTGCTTAGCTGCAGTCAAACTCTAAAGAAAACAAGTCCTACAATGAAGCTGATGAGTTTGCTGCAAATGCCTGCTAAGAAACTACTTAAAAGTATTTGTGATTCTTTCAAAATAGTCATATACACATGGCTACAGTTCTAACAGTTGAATACAACAGAATTACAAGTTAAATTAATCTAACTGTTATTATTCCTACATAATTCTGATGCAGACAAAGACTTTTTCCTAAATCCATATATGTAATCTTCTTACTTTTGGCCCTTCAAAATGTCAAGGCTAAAGACTAGTGAAGAAAAAGACTCAATTTGTGCTTCAGATCAGCTTCTAACTTTATCTTAAACAGTCCTCTCAGGCCCTTTCTTATTGACTCACTTCCATAAAAGTGCTGTGGGCACATGCACTGTAATTTGGGAGTCCATATTGTTGTTAGGCTGTATCAGCACCCTTGGCTGAAGTGCTCCAGTGATTTATTGAGTGCCCTAAAGTGCTCTCAAACTCTATGCTTTACCTCTTCTGCTGTTGCAATATTGACTTTTAGAAGTTTGAAAAGACATGAGCAAATGTAAAAGTGTACATAGCAGGACTGTTACCTGGAGGCACTCCCGTCAAAATATGGTATTTGCTGTATCATGCAAACTTCTTCAGTTCTGGCACAGAACAGAACCTTAAATATCATTGTAATATTTGATATACACTTCAATAACATAACAAAAAGCTGGAGACAAAATAATAGCAATCACTTCTGTATGTATTAGAATTGCAAAGCAGACTGAAGTATGCAGTGTTACATAAGTCCATAATCACATTACAGAAAGCAAATATATGCAAATATAAGCCATTGAAAACTATATATATTTCTTTTAATTAAAAAACAACAACAACAACAACAAAAAACCAAAAACAAAACCACACAGGTTTTAGAATAAAATTTAGAAAGGCAATTAAAGCTTGATCAGAAGGAGAAATGCAAGTAGGCTTTCTCACACAACTACGCCGAAGAACATATTTTCACAACAGCAGGCATGACATAGGAAGGAAGAGACAGGTGTTAGAGGAACTGGATGTGAAGCAAAGCAAATGAAGACAGATGAATGTTTGAAAAGCTTTAAAAATGTTTGGAATTTGAATGGGAACCAGTGGAAAAGTATGAGCATCAGAATGACACTCCCATAGTGGTAATTACTGAACCTTAGCATTCATTATAAGAGCTTGCGAAAACAGGGAAGTAACATTCATCAAAGGCTGGATCCAAATCAGTTTCTTATGACAGTACAGTCCAGGAAAGAGAAAACTCAGCCCTATGGGTATATATCAGAAATAGAGGAAGATATTTGGAGAAAATTTGGCTGTGGTGACAGAGGAAACATGTGAAGGAAAATTAAGTTCAGAGTCGGTGCGAATACTGCTATCCTCTCATCATGCAAGCACAAATGTCAAGACAGGATGCAGCACTATTAAACCCTCTTGCTAAACAGGAATTTTCTTTCCTGTATTTATTGGAAGAAGACTGAGACGGTGAGAAAATCTAAAGCAAATTACTAAAGAAGGATGTAGATATTAAATTCCATCAATTACTGGCCCGTGAAAGATATAATGATAAAAAGAGGTGGAAGGAAATTGCTTATACTCATTACTGTGAGATCAGAAAGCTTAATGCCTAACATGAATAAATATGCAGGTGTCCAGTTCAGAAACACATGGAATCATTGAAATATCTATCTTAATTTTAAAAACTAGAAAATTAACTTCCACAGTTATAGATGTCATGGTAGAGAGAAAGAAGATTAATTGTATCTTCCACATTTAATCGCCCAATGAATTCACTGATGCATAAGATGAATATTTTCTTCATTTATTATGTTCATAGAATCATAAAATCATGGAATGCATAGAATAGTTTGGGTTGGAAAGAATTTCAAAGATCATCTAGTTCTAACCCTCCCTGCTGTGGGCAGGGTTGATACCCACTAGATTTGTCTGCCAAAGTTCTCATCCAACTTAACCTTAAATGGCCCCAGGGATGGGGCATCCACAGCTTCTCTGGAAATCCTATTCCAGCACCTCACAACTATGTGAGTGAAAGATTTCCTCCTAATGTATAATATAAATCTCTCCTCATCTAGTTCAAAACAAAACAAACTAAACACAAAATCAAAACAAAAAATATATGGGGAAAAAAAATATGGGTGGGGACTCAGAACTAGTCTAAATAGGAATGATTATGTTCTTAATACTTGTATGGTTTGAACAAGAACAGCAATTTGTTACTGGTAAATACCACAGTATTCATCCTGATATCCTCATATATCAGGTGAATCATATATCAAGTGTATGAAACCAGAGAGAAAGGGTTTGGGCTTCCAAATAATCTTAATTCTATGTTGAAATCAACTGCAAATCTTCTCTAACAAGTTTTCCTAAAATTAAACTATTAAATCTACTGAAGTAATTCAGGATTTCTAACTGGAATGCACTGAAAGAATTTTGAAATTTTACATGCTCATACAGTAAATATGAAACTTGCAGTTGGATGCTGTCAACTGCTATTCCTGACAAACCAGTGAAGAGAATTTTAATTCTTAACTGTCTGGTACACACAAATTCCAAAGTTTTGCACTCAAGTATCTTAGTGAAAATTTGATTGTTAAAATCAAGGTTTTTATAGGTCTTACTATTTTAAAATTTGTTATTGAGGCTGTATACAAACACTGACTTTTTATCACGTGTATCTTTATTCTGCCGTGTAACAAAGATGTAACAAAGACAATTAGGTGGAGTTTGATGCATCAGTGCTTTCCTCTAGGGAAAGAAAACAGCAGAAATTGCATGCCTAGATTTTTCCTCTGGTAGTTCAAAATTAAATTATACAAGATGCAGATAATGCCTACAGCCTGTCAGAGATACAGATCACTGTCTCCTCCACAGTCCAATTCTTTCACATAAGACCACTAAATAATTTCTCACCATTTGTGTACTCATATGAGCAGTGTTCTACTGTATGGTTTAAAAATACTAAATGAGTTCAACACAGCCATATTTGAGGGATGCTCAGCCCATGGCATCAAACACAGATGATTATGGTATGGCAGTAGAGTTTGAACATTCCCAACAATATTTCATTACATTTTGTTGCTGTGTGACCAACAGCAGCACAGGAGCATCCTGACAAATGCAGTTGGACACAGAAGCACATTTAAAACAAAGACATGTCACTGAATTCCTCCATGTGGAGAAAAAAATTGCACCCATTGACATTCACTGACAATCTCTGAATAGTTATGAAGACCAAACAGCGGGTGTTACCACTGTGAAAGCTGGACTATGCGGTAACATTTTCCTAGCAACTGCACCATCATAGTATCTGTGAAACATTGGATGATCTTCACTGGCAGTTTTTTGTTTGTTTGTTTGTTTGTTTTGTGTGCTGTGTTTCTTTTCTTTGACAAAAGCGGCATGCAAGCTCCTGCTTATCTCTGATGAAAATGCATGAATAACAGTGATGACTATGTTGAAAAATAGTATTACTAGATGAGAATTTACTCTATCAAATAATTTTATTTTACTCTTCTCATCTGTTGTAGATTCCATGGAAATTAGTAGGAGACATTACTTTTCAGGCAACCTATGTACAATTCACTGTACAACACTGACAAGTCCACAGTAGCCATGCATACTTCCTTCTCCAAAAGCTAGTTCACTTTGCAAAGATCAGAATTAAATCCCATACCCACTTCTGCTAGAAATCTATCAGGTTGCCATGGTAGTATGCTGTGTACAAAGGCTGCTCATTGGCTCTGTACCTTCCTTGCAAGTACATAAAACCCTAATTACAAGATATGTACAGAGAATATTTTTGGTGGGCTTAGAAGAAGCATTAACAAATACACTACTTCCTTTATTCTGAGTTGCAGTCCTCTGGAACCATTTTTTGTCTCCTTTTCTTGGACCTCCATCACAATGGGGGAGACTTTCAAACTTCACTGTTATCATTCTGAACACAACTAACATCTAATTTCTTTCTTTTTTTTTTTTTTTTTTTTTTTTTCTTCTTTTTTTTTTTTCTCTTATTCTAATTTCATTTCAAAACACAGAGTAAACAAATCTGGAATGGCAAATAATAACTAAAAACCTGAAAGAAGATGATAGTGGAACCATGATTGCCCAGTTTCCATTACCATTCAAATATTAATGAGACTTCTTTTCTTCTACAAATTAACTATTAGAAAGTATCAGAAAACACCTCTTCATTTTACATACTTGCATTATAAAGCTTTACCTATTTGTTTACCTAGTGGTGCGATTATATATTTGTCTCCTGGTTTGGAGTGCAGGGGTAACTTTTTTCTTCTCTTCAATTACTCAGCTTTACCTTGTTTTCACTACACATACTTTAAAACTTCATTTCATCCTACTTCCCGAAAATCTCTCAATTAAATAAAGCCCAAGTCTAAGCT
Organism: Coturnix japonica; assembly: GCF_054131305.1. Lineage (NCBI taxonomy): Eukaryota > Metazoa > Chordata > Aves > Galliformes > Phasianidae > Coturnix > Coturnix japonica. Next base: position 73,249,616 of record NC_140666.1, read on the forward strand.
ATTAAAGGTGACCATAGGTGAGACTCAGGTGTTGCTGCATTCCTTTACTATAGTAATCTATATTAATAATGTTATTTCTAGGCATGGACATTTAATACTGCATGTCTCTTATGTTAGCCAAACACTTATTCTATAACATGCTACAAATATTTGATTTAGTTTTGCAGTTTTCTCACAAGGAGTTTCAGCAGACAATCCTCAATAATAAAAATAATAATAATAATAATATTTTTTTTTTTAAATGGCATATGACAAAGGAAAAATACACAATAGTTGCTCCTTGAACAACCTAAAAGTGTACTAGCTCTTCTCATAACACACTAAGAACAGTTACGTATATGCATATCTTACATATATATAGCATTGATTAAAACTGCCTTCCTGCAATGTGAATTCTGCTTTGTGCTTACTTCAGAGCAACTTGTACTTTATATTTTAAATTTAATACAAATTAGAATTGTTCTATGTAAAAATTAAACAGTACCATGTTCTAAGGTGAAATGTAAAACTCACTCTCTAAACATATAAAGATAACTTCTGCTCACTTTTTAAGCCTTTATTTTAATATGATTTTTTAATTATTATTGTTATTATTTTTCCAGATAAGAGAGTTCCTTTCAGCATCCTCTTTTTAAGGGTTATTATTATTTTGTTTTGGAACTCTATTTACATGGAGACCAAAATGTTCCCTTTTAGAAAACACTGCACTGGATTTTGTTCATTATTTGTACTTTTCTCTACTTGTTTTCCTTTGGCATTAGAGTGAGCAGAATTGCTTTAAGATATAATTTGTCTCACCCCTTTTCTTTGATACTCCCTACAACTCATTTCTACATACACAAAAAGCACCTGAAATAGAAAAATTCAAAATAGTTTCCAATAAGGGGGCACAGTGAATGACAAAAAACAAAAAAGGAGGGGGGGGGGGATATGATTAACATTCTTTGGGAAGAAATTAAGTGCTCCTTTTTACTTTTTTTGCTGTATTTTCTAAGACACTGTATACACACATTTACATACATATATACATATATGTATATACATATTTACATGTATCAGACCTAAGTCTGCAAATTGGTATCATTATGGCAAGGAATTTGTGAAAGAATCTAATTTCTTTGGTACTCCCACGTACAGTACCATGGTCTCCATTACTAGAAATTTTCTTGGTGTCTTTCCGTAGAGTGAAGATGCTACCATTCTGTATGAGGTTATCACTATTCACTTAGTCCATCTCAGGTACAAGACCAAATGTACTAAATGGATGGGAAGTACCATCATCCCCAAATAACGATTCTTTTTATAAATTTTGATAATAGTATGAGTTAACAAAATATTTTCTATTACTTCTCAAATTCAGATTAAAACAGTTGAAACCACTTACTTACCTATTGCTTAGTGTGGAAGACAATATGCTTCAAAATATTAATCACTGTCTCTTTATGGTGCATTTACTACAGGTTATTATTAAAACAAAACCTAATAAAAAGAAAAACAGAAACCCCAGATCATGGCCTTTGGTTGTTACTGACAAAATCAATGATATCTATGTCCCTGATAAATTTGAATTTAGAAGTATCTCTATGTGTGGCTCAATATTAATGCACAAATAAAATTTTTCTCAAGTAGCTTTTGCATAATACTGATATAAAACAAAGTCATCAGTTACTACCTGAAATGCATTTTAATTTTAATATGAAGATAGTTGCTTGATATTTGTGGCTAATGAAGACTTCAAATTATATTAAGAGATTAGAATTAATTTATTATATTTATAAGGCAGTTTGGAGTAAAGATTTGTGTTAAAAGTTTGCTTACATGTACAGAACACTGAAGAGTGGCCATAGGCAATTTTAAACAACTCTTCCTGGTCATCTTTCAAGACCAGGTTGGACAGGGCTTCAAGACCAGGTTGGACAGGGCCCTGGGCAACCTGATGTAGTAAAGGTGTATGTTTGGTGGCCCTGCTAGGCAGGGGGGTTGGAACTACATGATCCTTGAGGTCCCTTCCAACCCGGGTCATTCTGTGATTCTGTGATTCTGTGATTCTTCATCAACAATAAACTACAGACAGACACTACTCACAGATGGAGCCAGACACTAACATATCTTTGTTCACATATTACCCCATAAAATGTAGGATAAAATCCAAACCGTAATCCTGCTTTATGTATAATTACAATGTGCTTTAAAAAAAAAAAAAAACAAAAAAAAAAACATATGGTCATAAGCTGGCAGAAGTGTTCTGGACATAAAAAAAAAAATTATGTGAGTAAGACACAGAGGCAAACTATAATCTGCTTACTAAGGAAAAAGAAAGGAAATACCAATCATTTCTTCTGATAAACTCATGATGTAAATATTAATGAATCAAAGATCAATGTAGGGAGTTCAAAATTTCAAGCACAGTACAGGAAACCTAGCTGGACCTAAGTCGTTACAGTAAAGATTTTTTTGAATCTGTTTTGCACTTTCTCATGTCCCTGGGATAAAAGGACTAGCCCTGTCACTATCTCCTCCAGAACATGATATTTCCCAGATTAGCTCTATATGAGGTAACACTTATCTAGGTTACTTGTTAATGATGATATATTAGCATGTATACACATACATACATTTCATATATGCATACACATACATATGCCAGCAATGACACGGAGTACATTATTAGAATGAAATAGATTGCCTGCATGCAGAGGAGTTCTGCTGACTTAGCTCACTGAGACCCTTCTTATAATTTGGGGTAGTGTGTAAATTATATTGCAGAAATGCTTGTTTGCCCTTTCATTAAATTTTGCAAGTCGAAGGAAAAAAAAAAAAAAAAAAAAAAAAAGTACTTTGGTTTTTATGCTCACTACGTAATCCAGAACTTTCTAAACATATGGAGCACAGGCCACTGAGAGACTTCCAAGTGTTCTTTGGATCACTCAGCGTTCACATTATCGGTCTTAACTGAAAACAACCAAAAGATAACACAGCACTGAAAAGCAAGCTGGAATGTTATATCCTCATCTAGTGTGAAGACCACAGCTTGTCAAAAACACTGATACAGCCCCAGGAAGACAGAATGGCAGCACAGAAGGAAGGATGTTTTCAAGAGCAAATCTCACATTAATGAAGTTCGCTGGATGTGGGAGATTAAAAAATTACTTTATCACTAGCTCCTTACACTGTCTCCTCATAAATGTGACAGAAATCTCAACTTTTCCACACATCTCAGATTTTATATTAGTTTCCATGTTCCCTGGATTCATCATTACTCTCCTATGGGCATTCTGACTGAAGTTTATGAAGATTTACATATTTACTTACTGAAGTAGTATGTAAGTGAACAGAACATCAAAGCAAATGACTGAACACTAAATAAATCAAAAGCACAGTTTCATAAACACATAAACAGAAAATTGTCACATTTAGGAAACTGTCAAATTCATTATTCAATGAATTCACTTTTCTAATAGTGATCCCAGACTCAGTGAAGGCAACAATACCGATAGAGAAATTTAGAACATTGCAAACTGCTTTTTCTTTCCCTGCAGATCTTTGCGGTCAGGGATAGGGTAAGGCACAAAAAACTTCTTTATTTTCCATAAAGACAGGCTGTCTGGGATGACAGACTTGCACAAAGCTTTAGCTATCTCATTTTGAGAAAAACTGAGATTAAATTTTTATGATAAGAATACTTCCCCATGCAGAAATAGCAAAACAAAAACAAACAAACAAAAAAAACCTGTTATCTTAAGAACTTGCCAGTGTATATACAAAATCTATAAGCTAAACCTACACACCAAAAGCTCCAGTGTGAATTTACCAAGTGGATTACTATATTTCATGGCAATAATTAAAGCATAACGTAACATGTAAGAAATTAATGATAAATATAATGATGGTACTAAAATTGTCATTTAAAAGTTTATACCTACACAGTTCAAAAAATATATATAACAAAGCTGAGATGGAAATAAGATTCTTATTCAGAAATGTGGGATGAAGAACGAAATAATTATGGTAAAAGAAATGGGATGACTAATTATTTATAAAACAAAAAAGAGTAAAAAAGAAAAGAGGTTTTAATCAGGAAGAACTGGTAATAAAATTCTAAATTAAAATTCCGATTCCAGTGAGGATTTTCAGACATCGTTTCATTCCAATGATTTATTATTTCTTCAGTATACCACAGCACTAAGAGATCATGTTTTTCATATTAATATAAAATGATAAATACCACTGCAATCAGTAACACTGACTTTCTCTTTCATCAGCTAGTGGTCTGGTGCTGATCAGATGATGAAATCAACAAGAGTGAATTGGTAAACTAGCTGAAGAGAGCATTTCTAATATGATTTAAAAGAACAGATGCAACAAAAACAGAGGAGCTTTCTCATTTTGTTTTGGTGCATTCCTACTTACAAGAAAGTAATTTCATTTACATCTGTGAAAAGTGTGTATAAAATCCTTCTCTAATGCTTAGGGATAAGTTACAGCACAATTCAAATAAAATGAAGAGATAATATTTTTCTTAAGTCTTCCCCATAATTCTAGAACAAGCAATATAAATATACATATCATGAGACATCAACATTTTTATTCCTTTTCACTCTGGTTATAGAGAAAAAAAGAAAGAGAAAAAAGAAAAAAGGAAAGAGAAAACAGAAAGGAGTACCATATCTCTTTTGTGGTCTGAATTGACTGAAAAGGAGTTTGACAAGTCTAAAAGCCCAGCAGAAGACACACAGAATCTCCCTCATTAGATTTTGCACAACAGTGACTACTGAGGGCTATGAATGCACAGTACTATGAGTAATAAAACATCTGTCTATTACATAATGTCACTAAGTATGTTCCAAATGGTATGCATATATTAACCCACAAATACAGGCTGGTACTTATTTAATAAAAAATCAGACTAAATAATGGTGTTTCTGAAAGGTCTTGCAAGTCCATTACTCTATCCAAATCTCTCATATTACTCTGAGGAAAGAGATATTGTTATACCATAATAAAAAATAGTCACATTAACAGCTCTTAGTTACAGGTAGAGATATCTTTGGGAAATCCATCCACTCTAGTGAAATGCTTTAAGTAAATAAAATCTCTTCCTGTATGTACAACTACTTGTAGTCTACAAATAACAAAGCCAATATGAGGATGGTTTGTATGTACTGAGACTCAATGTATTCACAACACTTCATATTGTTTTGAAATGTACAGTCAATATCCCAACATGGTACTTTCTGACAATTAAACTCCTTCTTTATATCACTCCAGACTGCACATGGTTTGATTGGAACCCTGTTTTACAGTCCACTCTCACACCCTCCACAACCCTGGTCATAAATTATTTTCAGATTTGTATGCTTGCTGTTAACTTTAATGAATGATGTCCTGCTTTGTTACTGTTGAAGCCACATTTCTTTTTATGCAGCTATAGTAATCTGACTGTGTAATACAGAACTGGATCAATAATTATAAAAGAGTGTCAAATACATGGCTACTCTAATGTACATTCTTCTAAAAGACTAGTTCAGAAATGGGAATATTAAAACCAGTGTTTCAAACAGAAGTCTGAGACCCCTAGGGATTTTAAAGATTTAAATGAATAGTCCATAAAAACAAACAAACAAGGAAACAACAACAAAAAAAAAAAAAAAAACTTTCTTTGTTTTTTGTTTTTTGTTTTTTTTTTTTCTTCTGAGAAGTTATCTACTCTTTTAATGAATAGCAACATATACTGTGTAATTATCCTACAAGGACATGTTATCAAACTATCCCACAGGCTGATATAATTACTTCCAATGAAATGTAAATACAGAATTGTACCATGTTTAACCACATCTGGCTATGTTTATCATCTGATAATTTGTCAGTTTAGATACTGAGACCTGACCCAAAACCCAATGAAATTACTGAGACACTTTTTTTCTTTTATTTTCTTGAGTCATAAGTGAGTTTTAGGAAGAAGTTATATGTTGTTCACACTTTCACTCCAGTACTTTCACTCCAAGCCCATTTTGTAGCTGTGTCTTCTGAAGTTTCAGTATCCATGATAGTTTAGAATAGGTTTGTCAAAAAGAAGACCTGAGACTATCCATAGATTTCGTGAAATCACCACACGGCTGTGGACAGAAAATATTTAAAGGAGATTTTGTTTTTTAATGAAAATAGATTGAGATTTTATATGTAGCTAAGACTCAGGTATTTATTTGATTTTATCCCAGAAATAATTTGAGATCATCCAGGTTACCATATGGACTGTATTTCACTCCTCCTATTAAAGGTAGATCACAGAGAGACTAAAGCTACTTATGATATTTTGAGCTTACCAGAATTACTTTGAATAATATATAATAGATGAGAGAATCATGATTGGCAGCCATCCCAGATATACAAATTACAACATATTCCACAGATTTTCAATGGATTTCAAAATTGAGTATTAAAAGATCTAGTGATAAACTGATCTTCTCTTTTTTAGTATAGTAATAGTTCTTTGAGTGTCATTATTCACTACAGTTTCCTTCAGGGAAAAAAAAAAAAAAAGTTGCAGTATTTCTATTATGTCCTGAAGTAAAAACTTGGAAGCATACATTGAGGTGTTCAATATGTGCACAAAAAAAAAAAGACCTGTGGATGTGAAGAAAACATGAAGCACTTTCGGTGAGACAGGAATTCAGTATCAGGTGCCAGATATCAATGTTGCCTGGGGACAAGCATTTCAAATGCTTTTTCTTTTCTAGTTGTGGATTCTTGGGAAGCAGCTGTACAGGCCCTGAGAGACAGATGCACAAGCCTGAGAGACTGCACAGATTTCCAGAACTTTCCCACCTGCTGCCTTGATGAATTAACATTGGTTATTGCAAGATTTGGATAAACCATCTGTACATTAGGGGAGCAAAATCTCTCCCACTTTAAGAAAAGAGCATGTCAGAGACAGTTGCATGAAACAGAATGTGTACCAAGTCTACAGGACCGATGACATGCACTCCAGAGTCCTGAAGAAAGTGGCTAAGGTGAAGTCCCAGTGACTGAAAAAAAAGGAAATATCACTTATATTTTTAAGAAAGGGAAAAAGGAGCGCTTTGGAAACTAAAGGCTGGAAACTGGAAAGGCTTCATCTGTGCCTGAGAAGATTGTGGAACAGATCCTCTATGAAGTTATGTCAAGACACATGCAATACAAGGAGGAGATCTGTGAAAGGAAGCATGGCTTCACCAAGGACAGATTGTTTCTGATCAGTCTGTAACAGCAGGAAAAAATTAACATTCTGAAAATGACAGAGCTGAAATGATTATATCAGAATTTGAGATTTTAATTCTTTAATATTAAGACATAAACGTGCAGTGCAGTTGTAGATGAAAAACATCTCTAAACTTAAACATTAGTGCATCAACCAGCAAATTTCCGCTGCTGGTCACAAATCATGATAAGCATTCGTTTAAGCAACCTTGACTGTACCTGAAAGATGTTTTTATACCCATTTAATATATCAGATAATCCAGGCACAGAAAGCTAGGATGACTTCTTCCACCCCACAAAAACAGGTCAGTGTCACCAGAAGGAATATGAGGCAAGATCTCTGATTTCCACTTCCCAATCCTAGATAGTAAACAATATTTGATAGGTGATCCATTTGAATTCAGGGTAGCTCATGCCATAAATTTAATTTTTACTGATAATAGCAATAGAACAGAAATAAGTCCTATTGTATGCGTGCATTATATATATGCAGAAATCTTGAAAAGAAAATATCAAGAGAATTCTAAGTAATTAATAGACTAAATGGCATTTCAAAAATCCTTCATCTCCTTTTATGCCTTTATAATGTATTATCTTCTTGCATCACTTACAGTAATGAATTCTACAAAACAGAGGGCCTGACATTACTGTCTGACCTCCTATAGTTGTAAAATCTATTTTTGGAAAGCTGTTTTTCCCTGAACAGATGGCAATAAACCACCAATTCAGACATAGGTATGAAAAAATTAATAAAGAAATCACACTAACAACAAGTATAAAAACAGTATGCATTTGTCAGGAGTCATTCTACTAGAAATAACTCCTGAGTGAAAAAAATATATATTCAGTGCTGCTCACCAACAGTTCTGATTTCAGTGAGAATGATTCAAAGCAAGATGCAGAAGGCTGCATGGAAGAGCTCCCCAGTGCAACACAAAATTAAATTGTCTTATATTTAAAATCTAATGCTATATTTAGAAATAAAATCTACTTTTAGATGGGAGATTAAAATTTTAAATACAGCTTTTTAGTATTTAGACATTTTTTAATTTTTTATGAAGGCCAGAAATTGACACCTTCAATGTTAGGAAAAAAAAAAGGAAAACTGCAGCCTGATCTAAAATAATGTTTGTAGCTCCCTGCACACACACCTAGTACTTTGGGAATGTTCTTATGCCTATACATAATCCAGGCACAAGTTTTGTCTAAGTGCCATGCCTGGATTCATAAAGGTAACCAAACAAGTCAGCTTTGAAAGACAATAAAGTGAATTCCAGGGGTAACCAGTAATTATCAATTCCTTATGACTGCAAGATGCCCAGACCAACTTCTCATACTTTTAAGCATCTGGAACAAGAGGTTAGCAAAGCACAATATCACATGATAACAATTTCACAGATACATGTAACTATATTATTTCTATTCTCCTTTTACCATCCTCTCTATGCAACAATCTCTTCATTCTGCATAGGAAACACCTGACTAATTGCATTGGGAAATAAACTTTTTTTTATTCCACAACACTGCCTATAGCTGTTTAGTCCAGACTCACAACTTCGTAATACCCTCCAAAGAAAACATTTCAAAATGAAGGATTTGATCAGGATGAATGCGAACCAAGAAAACCATATCAAACACCTATCCAGTTTCCCCTCTTATAAAATAAGCTTATCAGAACAAAACAAACTGTCCTTGTTTGAGCTGGAATAGAGTTAATTTTCTTCATAATGGCTGGTACGGTGCCATAGTTAAGATTTAGGAGGAAAATAATGTTGATAACACATCAATATTCCAGCTGTTGAAGAAGAGTGCTTAAACTAAATCACGGACATTTCAACTGCTCGCACTGCCCTGCCAGTGATTAGCTATAAGTACACAATAAGCCAGGAGGGGGAAAAATCAGAACAACTGACCAAAACTGATCAAAAAGTTGGCACCACACAATAAAAGTTCAAGAAGTTAGATGGGTGGGGGCTGCCATCGCTCTAGGACTGGCTGGGCAATGATTGATGGGTGACACGCAACTGAATTATGCATCATATGTTTTTGTTTGTTGTTTTTCGTTGTGGCTGTTGTTTTAACTTTTTAAACTGTCCTTATCTTGACCCACAAACTGACACACTTTTATCTTTTTCTGAATTTCTTCTCCAATCCTACGGGGGAGAATGTATGAACAGTTGTGTGGTGGTGATTAGCTGCCAGCTCAGTTAAACCACAACTGTTCTTCTGGTGCCCAGCATGGGGCAAAAAGAGTTGATATGTCTATGCTATATGTCTGTGTCATTGCCTGCACTGAGTGGTTGCAATGGTTGCACAATACTATTGTACTGATTACTTCCATATTACGCCTTTTTTTTCCAATTTGCACCAAGTCTTTACCCAATATCAACAGTCTCAATAGATTCACAGTTCACAGCCTTGAAAATCCTGAAATAAAAACACATTGTCTGTATCTATGTATCTCTACTCAAAACTAAAACAAAATAAGTTGCTTCCTGATATTTTAGAAAATAAGCAATCTATACAATATTCTTTCTTATAGGCAGCAAGGTTTAACCTAAACCATTCTTTAATGAAAGCACATTAAAATGTGTGTATAAAGAACTGTCCTATATGCATAATGGTGAAAATTAATATGCGTTTCAAACAAGTTATCCAGGAGGCAGTTTACAGTTACTAAACAAAAACGGTTCTCTAAAAGCCACTTCTCCCAGTTGCAATGAAATAGAGGATGCTAAAGTATTTCTACAATGTCACACTGCTTTTTATAGACATTTCTACAGATCTCACCATCGTATCTTATGAACAGTACTCAAAACAAAAAGGAACAAGCTATTACTCACCTTTAGTGGCATAATGAGTAATGATAACCAAATCTCCTGGTTTCTAGCCCTGCAACAGTTAATACAAGTCTAGTTTCTTCCACCTCCATAAAAAAGGCACTGTGAGGTTAGTAAGGTCTAATGTACTATCTTCCATCATTAGATATATGCTAAAGCAAAGAAAGTGAGATGAGAAATTTCTACTTAAACGTGTTCAGTGTTAACTGATGTTACAGTTAAATGCAGAAATGGTTTTGAATTTGAATGCATTTAAAGATCCTCTTAGATCAAAGGTCTTTGTGTGGTCACAGGCAGGGAGACTCCAGAAAGGATATCATCTTAAATATTACAAAACCAGATCAGGCTGACATGAACAGGCTTCCAGAGGGACCTATTTCTCACCATGAAATCTTCCACTTGTGAACCCATACAGCTAGCTTAGATGAGAAACCATTTTTTATAATAATCATACTCACTCATTAAAACTCACGCATAACCTGTAAGCCTGGTTATTTGCTAATATATTTAGATGTGGAAGCTGAGATCAGGGCAAGTCAGGTGTGAATTAGCTTTACTCCATACAGGGAGTACCCTCTGCAATTCTCACAATACACAGGTGAATGAGAGAATCAAATTGTCATTATTTTGGCAGATGAACATTTATGAAACAGAACTACACCCAAAACTCTTCTGGAGTCCATATATCACTATTTTGCTTGTATTTACTAAAATAAAATTACTCTGTGCAATATTCAAGACATGCTTATTTTTCCAGAAATAACTGTCCGTGCACAGTTACAGTGTTAAAAGAAAGGTTATTCTGCATCAAATGCTAATTTAAAGTTCTTTTACTTTCTGAATAGCAATACTGCAAAATGCAACCTAAACAGATAATTAAGCCAAGTAAAGCCTGATATTAAGCCTGATACAGCCCAATAGGATACAGAGCATAATTAGATTCTGCAATATCCTTCAGAAGAGTTTTCTCCATCACACTTCCAATACTAGCTTTCTCAAAGATAATAATTAAATACAAGGTAACTGTGCCTAAACTATAAATAATACAAATATTTTCTAAACAGGTTAGGACAGCAGTTGCTATTCAAACAGTTTTACTGGGATAAACTAAAGCTCTTTAAATGTGAAAAGTAATCTGATTTGGAAGAAAATTAATTTTGAACTAGATTTGAAAACATTACTGCCTTCCTTGAATTCTACCTCTGAAGACTGCCAAAGGTTCTGCTGTAAGTAGCAGGGGACATAACAAACTTAGAATCGCAACTCCCTCAGAAAGGCTGACAAACTGTTTTCCTGTGATAGATAGCTCTGATGTCACTTTGAGGAACTATGGATCAAATAAAACTTCCCTGTTGAAATAGGCTGTAGGGGTATGAGACAGATTCTAACTAAAATAAATGGATGAATTTTAGAAATGAAATTGTGTAGGCATGTTCAGTGTTAGAAACGGCTACTTCATCACATTTTACACCCTTAATGTAGATTTCTGTAAAATACTGAGAATTGTATAGAATCTGGATTTGTTCTTCACATCATTACAGTGTGACCTAAATATAACATCAGAAGTCAAACATTTCTACAAGTACAATAGTTTGTTTTATTTGGGTCCCAATGATAGGGAGATAAATTTAAAAGTATGCATAACAAATATACATTGGAAACACGAATCTGTCTACTACATTTGTGAATAAAAATCTGTCTTCCACTAGTAAATCAAGATTCAGTCAACCTAGTGATCCTCAAAAATCAAAATGAATAATGGGCTAAATATGGATTATCACACAAGATTTTTATTTTTTTAAATACTAATTGGTTAAATCTATGACTCTGCCTAAATTAAGCTTGCAGGAAGAGAAGGGAGAGATGGTTTTTAATAAGCCTGAGAAACCTCAAGAGAAAAATTTAAGTTGTTTAATGAACTTTCACTAAAACATTTTATTTGAATCCAATTGTATTGCCCTATCTTAGAATAAATAGTAGTCTAGGCAGTGAAAGTTTATTTAGTTTAATCTATTAGTTTAGGTTTGACAGACAGCTTAGTAAGTCATTGATAGCTGAAGAAACCATACCTAATTCTTCAGCTACATTTATATTTGTCATTGGTATGAGACTCTACTGTTTCTGACAATACACAGTCCCAAAAGGTACAGGCAATAGGAACAGAAAAGCTGTGTCACATACCTCAATTTCCCACTGTTTGCCCTAGCTATATAATTCCTGCTAATAATTTAGCTAATTTACATTTTAAATAACTAAAAAAATTGTATATCACAGCTTTCCTTACAGCTTGCTACAGATATTTCTTGTTCTTTAGTTGTCTTCTATAAAAGATGAAAAGATAAATTGATGCTAACAAAAGAGTTGTACATACAAAATACAGGACATCTCAATGGGTTTCACTGACCTATTCATATGAATAAGGTAAGTCACTTTTAGCTTTAAAGACTGTACTTGAGCTCCTACAAGGCAAGAAAACTAGACACATAAGGATGTCATTTTCTTCCTCATCCATGTATGACAATGGCAAAAAAGAAAGCAGAATTCCCATTCTCACAAATGAGCTTTCTCTCCTTCATTCTGACAGAAGAGAAGACATTGCCCAACAATAAAGCAGCCATGGGAGGAAAAGATGAAAGAAACAGATGAAAGAATCTATACCACCACTTGTAATTTTGAAACTCCCAGTATCCTGCAAGTTGATGTCACAGAAGAAAAAAAATTCTTCATTTGGTCTCCCACTGTTATGCTAACCTTTCCCTGCTGGTGGTGAAGCAGGAGGCAATATAGAAGTGCTTTTATTCCATACAAATTAGCTTGGCTTCTAAACTATGTGCAGTCTGAAAAACTAAAGTATTTCTCAAGAATCCTCTACTGGTAATTGCTTTTGACCAGAAAAATTAAATACATGAGAATGAAATTGGAATGAACACAAAAGACACTCTTTTGATTTCATACCTGGTTGCAAAATAATTTGGTAGAAATATCAAGTTGCTGTATCTGGGATGAGAATCTGACCAAATATCCTGAACATTTTTCTTTGTTTTCCATCTTAAGCTTTTTTTCTTACACTAATATAATATGTTTACCTAAAAAAAGTTAACATTTCACAAAAGTATTTTCAAACTTTACACACTTATTTTTTGTGAAATGTTAAATTTATATACTTCTTATTACTTTTCTCTTCTTTAGATGACATGCACAACAGCTCTTAAATAAGATCTAAGGACCACAGGTATTTCGCATCTCATTTCTAGTGCTATACTGAGATAAAGAGAAGAGTTAGAATGCAAAGTAAACAATCTGATTATTACTTTGAGAAAGTTATTGGTGTTAATTTTTATAGATTTTCTATTATTCTTAAATAATGCATCCCAGTTGAGAAGCTTAAGTTGATGCTTATCTTGATTTTATTTTACATCTTTTTCCTTCTTATTCCTGTATGTTTCAGTTTTTACATTTCTCCTTGTATTTTATTGCCTATGGGTCTTCTTTATGTAAAATTACTAAAGATCTAATGTGTTTTTATATCAGTGAGTTCCAAACTAGGAGTTAAGTTAAAATAAACAAACTCCATGAAAATCTGAATGTGTTTAAAAAAAAAAATAAAAAAAATGAATTGATTGATTTCTTATTTCAATTTTACTCAATGATTTTGCTTACAGAAACAAAATCAGCATAGTAGCTGTATACAGACTTAAAAGTTTGGAAAACATATCTCAATATAGTAAAGAGATCAAAGGCTCTGCTGTATCATAAATACTTCCACGTGGAACTAATTATCACAAGTAGGAAAAAAAAAAAAAAAAAAAAGTGGCAGACTACCAGTTTTGAAGACAAACACAAAGGGCAATGTAATTGAGACATAAATGAATGACAATCAGGAAAGAAAAACTGGTTTTGAAAAGCAATATTAAGAAGGAAGGACAGCAATAATATGCGCTTTTGTTTCAAATATATATAAATATATAGATAAGTTTCCTCACACATTTATACCAGCTTTGTATATCCTAGAAATTTAAATGCATTGAAGTTTGTACTTAAAATACTCTTTTATTGTTACTTATGATAAATAAGAATCATATGAATTAAATAATTACTTAGAAGAAAATATTTATCTACTCCTTTCTCTAAATTATTAGCTGATATAATATATAGTGTAATACAGTGTAATATCCATACATATGTATATATAAATTGGAGTTGAGGCGTAGCTTTTTCTATATATGGTATAAACATCTTAACAATGATTGCAGAATTTAAAAGGTTTTCCCTACATGTGCTTTCTTTATTGGCAACTGTACAATATTTTTCTTTAACAAACAAATTGTATGTGCCTGTATATACTTACATGAAGGTAAGTATTAACTTCCCTATTCACTGGTATAGTCATTTAGCTTTTTTTGTTTCTTCTCTGCACATACCCCTATTTCTTTGTAGAGCTATATTTGCATCAAAATTTGAAGCATCTAAGAACACTTCCTCTAATTTCTTATCTCCATTCTGTCCCCAAGTAAAACAAAGTTTTTTAAATGATTAAACTATGATTTTCCAAAAATCAATTTCCAAGGTGTATTTTCTTTGTTTATCTGGATATATTATCAAGATTGTTGTTCTTTTTTTTTCAGCAACCCACAAATACTTCCTTGATTTAAATACTGAAAATTCAATCTTGTTCACACTCATCTACAAGTTACTGTGAAGCAATCATCAAATCAAATTTCCATCCTTTCAAAGATGGAACAAAGAAAATTGTGAGTTTTTTTCATCGTACTAGTACTTCTAAATTAGATGTTATTTGATCTTGTTCCTTCACTTATGATCATTCCTGCCCATCAAGTCTTTCTGATATACACTGTTTTTGTCTCTTACTTTCAGTTTTCAGTGTTCCACTGTTTTTATTGTTTTGTTTTTTAATAATTTATTCTATGTTTGTTTTGTTTATAAAATAGCTTTGTTTTAGAGGTCCACTTTGTTTTGCAGTAACCCTGCCCTCTGGGAATCAATTTCTTAATATAAGACTAAAGAGAGTTCTTCTACTTTGTGATCCAACATTCCTTAGAGTTGGAGTTTCATTTCATAAATAATTCACTTATGAGCACATACATTCATTTTACATGATTCCTCAATGCAGTCAGGGTGCTGCGTAGTCTCTACTGTATCCACCTACAAAAAATACAAAAATATATGTCTGCTTACCAGGATATGAGTGGGGTTTGGCTAGCGTATTCCTTTATTATAGATTTTGTGAGCAAAAATATTCCTCTTCTGTCTTTAATGTCCAATACATATTTATATATATTCCATAAAATAGTGTTTGGCTGTAAACTCACTTAGAATAGAATAACATATTGATTAACAAACATTAAAGGAAGTAACTGAACTATGTCCAATAACAGAACGGTTTTAGATCATGGTGTAAAGAAACTGAGCCAAGATTTACTTTACCCTTTTCTAAGGTACTAACTTCTTACTAGCTACTGTGGAAAGATGAAAGCAATGTACATGTTTCAGATATTGGTGATGAACATAACTTCTTCTCCATTAAGTGATGGGATAAATAGTGCAGTAAGTCTCAAAAATATTACGTAATTGAAAGAAACAACATTAATCTTGTAAGAAAATAAAAAATAGGCAATGTATCTTTTCCCATACTTTACCCTATCCTCTCAACATCCACCTCTCTGAACAGAGAAAAAAAAAAAAGTTAAAAAAAAGAAAAAGTGGGAGAGATCACAATTTACAGGGTAGTACATATAAAATGTCAATTCTGTGAAAATGTAAATTAGCCAAAATGCCAGATATCAACTATTATTTTATAAGGCGGACAAAAAAAGAAACTGGAGAACAAGGGATGTTGAGCTTTCTTTCTGCTACTGGTATCCGTAAGTTTATCAAGGAAATGAGATACAATGCACATCTAATGATAAACAGTGAGCTTTCTGTCCAATATATTCTTCTAAAACGTCTCTTAATATAATACTCAGAAACAAATCATCTACAAAAAAAACCACTAACCTTATGCTTGGTAGTTACATAATACATTTCTTTGGCATTCATCAGTCAGTCATTTCTGCTTTTATATTATTTTTATATTATCAATCTATAATTCTTTCACATCACTTACTGTGAATTTCTTATTTTCAAACATTTTAATGAATCACTTATTCTAATCTATTACACACACAAAGTTAAAACCAATTTACACAAGCATAGAAAAGCAATGTCAAGGATCTCTACAAAGCAGCTTTTACTCTATGAACATAATCCACAAAAGATTCCCAAATGTCCTCAAATAAGTAACGTCTGTTCACCAATCTAAATACGATCTTCTTACAGGAAGCCATCTGGGACAACTAAGCAGAACATTCTGCTTTGGTTGCAGAAGAAATATATTTATGCCTCAGTAAAATTCTTCATCATCATCAATCCAATTGCAAACAAATCTTTTTATCTCTCTAAGATATGTTCGCTTGCCTAAACAGCAAAAATGATAGAAAGGGCAAAAAAATTACAGAAGTATACCTATCTAACTGTTTCTCTCTGCATGTCAGTTTATTTATCTATCCATTTATCTGTCCTAACCCCGCACTTCAAGAGAGCCAACTTGTCCTCTTCAAGGACCTACTTGGAGGCATTTCATGGATTAGAGCATTGGAAGGGGGCCCAAGAGAGTTGGTTGACATTCAAACACCACTTCTTCCAAGCTCAGGATTGGTGCATCCCCAAGAGTACGAAATCAAGCAGAGGTGGCAGAAGGCCCACAAGGATAAGCAAGAAATTGATGGAAATTTCCAATGTAGTAACAAAGTATACAGAAGCTTGAAAAGGGATCTGGCCACCTGCAAGAAATGCAAAAACACTGTCAGGCCATGCAGGGATGCAAAAAGGAAGGCTAAGGCCCATTTAGAATTAAATCTGGCTAGGTAGGTCAAAGACTACAAGAAAGACTTCTTTAAGTAAGCAAAAGGAAAACTAGGGCCTGGCACTGATTAGGTGAGTGCCCTAGTGACAGAGGACACTGAGAAGGTAGAGTTACAGAATGTTTTCTTTGCTTCAGTCTTTACTGCTACGACTTCCCCTCAGAAATCCCAGATTCTGAGGATAAGAGAGAGAGTCTGAGGAATAGAAAAATTTACCCTGGCTGTGAAAGAGCTGGTCAGGGATGATCTAGGAAAAGTCAACACACACAAGTCCAGGGGCACCGATGGGAAGCACCCAAGATCTCCAGTGGTCCCTTCCAATGTGAAAAATGCTGTGATTCTTTGATTCTGTATTTCTGTGATATTGAGTACCTCAACAATTATTCAAATTTATATGAAAAATCCTTAAATTCTGCATCTAGATTCTATTTTTCATAGGCATAATCTCGTATTTCCTTGATAGCTTACAATTTTCTTGTTGCTGTAGTATTTGAAATTTACTCTAATAACCTATCCAAATTTCTTCATAAGTATTTGCATCTTTCTTCTTTTTCCTTGACTTGCATATGTTTCCATTCAAAAGTGAACTTTTAGAATAGGGTTTTTTTGTTTTTTTTTTTAATTCAATAATTAGTAGGACACACTTTAACACGGCATGGAATACAATATAGTGCTAGAACCTCAGAGTTATTAATTTCGGCAAGCAAATTTTATTGTTAATTTTTTGTCACTCATTCATTTTGCATTGAATGAGTCTACAAACATTTCATGTAGTACAATCAATGTGTATTCATTACTAAAAACATAAGAAACTACAAGTTTCTGCAACATTCAATGTGTTTTAAATGAAAAAATACAACATGCTTGGTGTTGACCGCTATGGGAAATGGCAGATAAAAATACATCTTGATTTATTTCCTGCTGTATATCACAGTATGCTTCTGACCTATTTTTAAACTTCTTTACACACACATCTTCATTTTAAGTTGGTGACATAAAGTAAAATAGAATATAGGCAATTACCAGAAACATTGTTAGTACATTTCCTTAGAATATACATGTTGACAGGGAATACAAATCTAGGCTGGAACTCTAATTCTCTTACATTTAAATAAAAGAAAGTTAATCACTAAAAAATAACACTTAACCTATTTGTTTGCTTTACTATTTGTACAACATCTGCTGAATCATTAAAGACCATATACAGGGCAAAAAAGATACTCAGCAAAAGATACAAACAAACTGATAAAATGACTTTCTGGATAAGAAATGAATGAGATTGCTACCTAAGATCACAAAGAGTTGCATAGGTTTTAGTCATCAGTGTTTGTAATAGATATAATCTAATAAGATGTAAGAAAATCCATTAATACTCCTCATGATGAAAGCTATATATATATAACAAAAAAAAAAAAAAAAAAAAAAAAAAAAAAAAAAAAAAAGGTAAAGAAAATGACTTAAAAGGCCAAGACATCCGGCTATTACTTAACACTACGGTATTATTATTAAACTCAACTTCAACACAACTATATTCTTAGCTACTCAATGTCATCGCCAGCTCTAGTTTTGCAACATTATTGCAGCTACTGCTGGCTTCTCCTGTGTAGTTGTAAATAAAAATACTGCATGTTTAATGCTATTTACTACAACATCATGTGATTCCTGGAATTATAACTTACTAGGATTTTTTGAAGGTATCCAAAGAGTCTCAATAACGTAAACTGGTATATGGTTTGTACATGCCCAGAGAGGTTGCACATACTCCGTCCCTGGGGGTGTTCAAGACCAGGTTGGATGGGGCCCTGGGCAACCTGGTTTACTTCCAGATTGGTGGCCATGCCTATGGCAGTTGGAACTTTATGACTCTTTGGGTCCGTCCCAACCCACGCCATTCTATGATTCTGATATTACTTCCATAAAACATTAATTAAAATTCTGACATCTTAACCTACTGAATAAACGCATTAATACAATCTTATAAAAAGACTGTATAATTCTAAGCAAATAATAAAAATGTTACATACTTAAGTTACTTTTTAGAAACATAACACAACAGCACTCTGAACTTTTTTGAAAGCTCAGTAATTCTGTCATGTCAAGAAACAAAATTGGCTTACAGAAAAATAGAACACCAAGTACTGATATCTTTTGATGCCTCTGATGCTTCAAATTGCACACTGAGAGGTTTGGGCTGCTCTTTAAAACAGCTTACAGAACATAACTTGATCTTGGCATAGATAATGCTTCTAATAGTTTAATCTAGTGGTAAAAAACAGAAGCATGAATAGCCTGAAACAGTTTTTTGTTGCTTTCTTTTCTCCTATTCTTAGGAGTACAGGAACATACTAGAAGGAAAATATTATATTTTTACATCACTTCATACCTCCAGAGGGTTGAATTCTTTTTTTTTCCACTTTTCTAGCCTGAACGTATATGTGATATATTGACTGCTATTATATCAGCATGGTGTTTCAATATTTTTGCCAGCATTTATTCCCAACAAATTTATGAAGACCAATAAAATCTCTTTTCACTAGTTATTTTCTGAAGGCTCTGAGGTTTGTATAGCAGTGGCTTAGAACCAGATGACAGGAACAGGTACCATCTTCAATTGTCTGCTCCACCCCTCAGACAGGATTTAGAGCCTTCAGGGCTGGACTATTTTATACTAACGAACCCATGTTCTGTCACAGTCTTCTTCACCTAGGTATAATAAACCAAAACAATTCCAGCTTTGATTTACTCTAATATACCACACAGTGGTTAGCATAGCAATTCGAAGAAGTTTCAGGTATTTATGCCTTGAGGATAGTAACAACTTTCGTCATCCAATTTTAGCCTGCCACAATATGTCTCTCAGAGTCTTAACTCTGAATGAGCAAAACCCTTTCAGACATTTCTTGCACAGCTAATTATATATTCCATACTCAGTAAGAAGCTCTTTCTGAATCTCGAGTTCTACATTATTTCTTACTGAATATGTCCAACTAAAATAATATAACAGTCTTTCAGATGAAGTCTCATGTGTTCCTTCCCAAATGATACTACTATTGTTTTACTGCAATAAGTAACTTAGTGCTGCCCTGATGTTGTAGAAGCAAATTTTCCTGTGTCACACTGGTATTCATAATACCTGTGTCTAACTTGCTGCTGCTCCAACTCATGAGTTTCAAAATGAATTTATGAGTTATAGTATTGTTTTTGCTATCGTGCTTTGACTTATTATCATTGCTAAAGTCTGTAACATTTTCCAGTTATTAATTTACTCTTATCTAATTTTCCCCCCAAACTCATGATAGTTATACTTCTTTCATAATCATTTTTCATTATTACATTTGCATTCTCTGCAGCAAGGTGAAAATATAAAGCAAAATCATTCTTAAAATGGACATTTGACTTGAACAAGTAACTTTCCTTCTTTTTATAGTGTTTACCATTGCAACAACAGCTATTGTCAATCTTATTTTAGTAAATTTCTTACACATTTACTGATTTGTTTAGTAATCTCCATCTTCCTTAGATGACCAAATAATTTCCCATGTGGCAAACTATCAACTGCTTGCTGAAGTTTAAAGAGAAGAGATGACTAAATCTTCTTTATCTAGCAAACTAGTTATCCTTTCAGAGGATGGTATCAGATAGGTTTGCACAAACTCTTTTCAGTAAAGCCATTTTCATTTTCCATTTTAGCCAATCTTTTCTCGCCTTTACGTCAGTATCTTGATTCTTTTTTCATATAAATTCTGCTCAACTGTTAAATAAAACCTTCATTCCTTCTTCTTCATCTTCCACAATACTTAAATATAAATAGAGTATTTGTTATTCTGCAATAAAACAGCTCCATGTTTGCCCAAAGAGGTTTATCTACAAGATGACCTAGAATGCCTTTTTCTGTATCACTCAGACGTTTATCTGTTCCTCCTTGACTTACATATATCAGGCTTCAAGTTTCATTCCAGTCTC
This sequence comes from Coturnix japonica, assembly GCF_054131305.1. Classification (NCBI taxonomy): domain Eukaryota; kingdom Metazoa; phylum Chordata; class Aves; order Galliformes; family Phasianidae; genus Coturnix; species Coturnix japonica. The sequence continues at coordinate 73,270,575 of NC_140666.1, forward strand.
AGTCTTACTTCCAGCTTTTGGCTCTAAAATATAACATTATCACCTTTGTTTAAAACTAAGGTTAAGAATCAATCTCATTTTATTATAACATCTACATTATCTTTCTATATTTACCTCTAAATGAAATAATTGTCCAAATTCTTTCTTGCTTTGGTTAATACAGCAAAATAAAGTTTTATTTTTACCATTCCTCTAATACATATTTTATTTGATATTTATCAGTCCTTCTTCCTTATACTGACCCTATCCCCATGTTGAACTTACTTTCTCCCCTTTTCTCATTGTCACGGGTTACTTAGATTTACCTATGCCCGTGACAGGGGAAGCCACCCCGTGCCTCCCCCCACCCCCCCCCTTCCCCCAGGGCCTGGAAAGGAGGGGGAAAAGGGCAATGGGATAAAAACAGTGGCAATCTAAGGAGGAAAAACTTATTTTACTAAATATGATATCGAAATACAAGATAACACAATATAATATAATTGAGGCTAACAAATCGAACAAACAGAGAGAGAGAGTCCCCGAAAACCGAGAGGCCTACTGTGAACTCTTGGCGACACAGCAGGAACGCTTCCCACTCTCCGAGAAGTTCAAGAGAAGAAGGAGGGCACTCCAGCCTGGGAACAAGATTATATAGCGTCCTGGTCCCGTGACTTACCACTGACTGTGTTGTTCTCTGGGATATGTAGTCTTCTTCTGTGGACTGCACATTCAATAGAAGTATCCCTACTTTACATGATGTTATGATGTGGAATACTGATAGCAAAATTACAAAATTACAAAACCATGACACTCATTCTTCGTAATATTCTTGATTACATATTTTATCCTATGAGAAAACAAACAACAGAATTTTCCCATGTCTTGTCTGTACACATAATTAATGCTGCTGTATCTGAGCTTCTACCAAAAATAAATAAATATAGATATATATTAAAAAAAGAGAGAGAGAGAGAGATTGTGTATGAGAATATGTGTATGAGAAGCATCTCCATTACAAATTCCCAACCTTTCTCCTGTCTATCAGTGATACTAAAATGACTGTCTATACTTACTACCAGTGAAGAGAATAAACCACATAAAGTGAACATGGAATATAATTTTCCAAATCCCAGTATTAATCAGCTTAAAGGCAAAATGTCTATGTTCTTTGCTATTAATACTTTGTCATTTCAGGCACTATTACAATTTTTTTTTTTTTTTTTTTTTTTTTTTTTTGTGGCACTCCAGAACATAATGAAAATAAATATAAGAAAACAGAATTGTACTTCTAATGTATATGAAAACTGATGTGAATGACAAGTTCATACATTTTAAAATTTAATTTTGTTTTTTCAAATTGTAAAAAAAATCTCTTCAAAATTAAATGAAAATTGTTAATTTATGGCTTAATTTATAATCTGCATGGATTGGTGTCTGTCAGATAAATTGTTGCTTGCTAAGGTCTTCCTTTGAACACAGAAGGTCAAAGAAGACTTCTAGAGAAATGACGAGAGAGAGAGAAGCATTTTTCATAGAATTAAATGCTTTAGTATATATATTTAAAATAGCTTGATCTGATGTGGCAGAAATAATAAGATGATACATTTATTATTTACTCTGCAATGTCTAATACTATGTTTCAACTCACAGGCACAACAGACTTTACATACTATTCACAGTTTAGCCATTTGGAGACACTGGGCCAGTAATCCCTGTTCAATATAGACCCTTATGGGGTAGAGAGGGTTTCAGAAGCTTTTCTTGCCCTTGCTTCAGAAGGAAAGCAAGAGATTGACTGAAGAGGAGAATAAATGTAATAATGTTGCAGGAGCAGGAATTCTGTTGGAGCAGCAGGAGACCTGCTGCTCCTTCCCGGTAGATAAAACTGCAGCCGGCAGGCAGCAAAGAGGATTATGCCAAAGGCACAGTAGGGTAGAGCCATACAGAGAGGCCAAAACTAAACAAAAATGTTATAAAAAGATGAGAAAAAAATACATAAGGCAAAGAAAAAAAGAAAAAGAATGTTAGAATGTTGTAGTTTAAAAAGAAGAAAGGAAAGAAAGAAGATCAAGAACAAATTATGCCAACAGGCAATGATAAGCACTGCTACCAATCTATCACTGATTTGATAGGAAATGCCAGTGTTTCAAAGAAGGGACAGGCTGTACTTCTTATATATGCGTAGGCTGAAGCCACTATTTGAACAGATCACAAAAAACATGGGTATAAAATACAGACTCATAAAATGACAGTACTTAAAGCCAGTTTTTCAGAAGACAAAAACTGGCATTAGGATTTCTGAATTCCCCTCCCACATACCTCCAAGCTGTACTCAAAAGACTAGTGAGGTTTCTTAGTTCAAAGTTATACCATACCTTAATCTGAATATTCAATTAAGTTATGAAATCATCCTAAAGAAGAGCTAAGTTTATAAGCAATATGGTGGTCCTCTTTATACTATTACACATTTGAAAAATACTATTATTATACTACTGAGAGCACAAACATTTTTGAATTGTCAATTGTTCACTTTTGTAAAATTAAGTGAAAAATGAGATTTTTCTGAATGTATCGCTTCTCTTTCAATGCATTATAAATTCCATATTTCTAAACAAGTTACAAATTTTGTCCTTTGTAAGTGAGCAGTACAGTGTTTTCTAATAAATAAGAGCTTATTTCATAGCATCTTATGTGCACCGTGTGCTTGGTTGGCTTAATTAAAGTCTGCCAAGCTATCATAAGGATTTTGCACTGCAAACAACTGCTTTTTCTCCTCTATTCACTTTTTACTACATGCCCAAATCAGACTGTGATACTAACATTACAAAGATCTTAAAGAAGCTGATCCTTCAAATGCGAGGGCTGCTCTGAAAGTAATGCCTATTATTATACTATGCTGGCCAGCAACATCAGAGGTGGATGTTGGTATGGCAGTAGATGTTGAACCTTCCCACCAGTATCCCATTACGTTTTGTTGCCATGAAACAGATGGCAGCAGAGGAGCAGCCTGACAAAACTGTATCTGACATGGAAGCACATAAGAAGAAAAGATATGGAATTCAACTCCTTCATGAGGAAGAAACTGCACCTTCTGACATTTATTGTTGCTTGCTGAACATTTATGGATACCATGCTGTGGATGTGAGCACAGTGAGATAGTGGGTGGTCCATTTCAGCAGCGCTGAGAGTGACTTGAAAAACAAGCCCCATTCCAGACAGCCATGCAGATTTTCACATATACTGCATGCCAGCTCTTCTTCAAAACTGGTAAAAATATATAGCTAACAGTAGTAATAATGTTGGGAAATATTTCTCTGCAGCTGAGAAATTGCTTTATGAAATACTGTGTTATTGTGCATATTGTATCTGTTTCACTTTCAGTGGAAATAAATAGAAGGCATTAATTTTGGAGAAACATACATATTTCTGAATCACGTAAAGTATCTCACACTGGACTGTAAACTAGTGATCCAAACACAGCATATTTTGCATGCTTACAGGTTTTAAGTATTAATCCTATAAATTCCTCAGCACAGATTAATTTATACACAGATTTTGAACACGAGCATAGACAATGAACACCACACTTTTTTGAACACTTTTAGTAAAAAAAAGATTTTTAGTGAAATAGAAAAATGCTTATTTTAGGATCAAAAAGTCAGTTTTATGTTTATCTCCATTTCTTTCTTACTAGATAATAATTAACATGCAGTGTGTGCATGTTATGAAGATAATATATTAAGTTACAGAAACATCGTGTAGTCTACCTTTACACAACTGCTCATACCAAGAATAATACCAGTTGTAATATCTGTCAGCTTGGGCAGGGGGAAGGAGAGCATGGACAGACAAGACATGAGTGATAATAACAAAAAAAAATTCTAATTTTATAATAAGTTTCTAGAGACTCATACACACTTATGATTAGCATTAATGGCAAGTAAAGTATACCTGGATCAGGTTGACAGTTGACAATTCTAGATTGTGTTTTTTTCTATTTTAAACAGAAGAATGTCTCAGAAATTAATAACAGCTGCATACTTCATGTATATTATAATTGGTTTTCTGCACTGTATAGCATTTTACAAATGATAGTTTTCTCTTTCTTCAAATATCAAGTGCTAAGCTGATTTCATCTCAAAATTTGCATAACCTTTTTTCTGATACCTTTCCAGTAGTTATCCATTCTAATCTGAAGATGTTCTTCTGTAATCAGAACATCCACACGAAGATAAAAAAAAGAAAAAACTTTGAAATTTTAAATAATTTAGAAATACATTTTTCTGCAGCTAGCTGTCAAATGCTGATGTAATTAAATACTGAAACGCAGTCAGCAAGCATTGTTTGCAAGGAAAAAAAAGTCCAAACACTATTTCATCCCATTCTTCTACATGCAATAAAAAAAAAGTATCAGCACCATAAACTTGGCAGAAACTTACTAGAAATACACGGAAACTGCTTACTCATAGCATATCCACTTCAGAACTATCAAGGCTCATTTAAAAGATGACAATTTGCTCTTCTGTATAAGAAGCACAATAGCAACACTATTAACTTATTTGCAAAGTATTTAGAAAAAAATGTGTAACTACTCAGTACAGTTGTAAACTACCTACCTGTTTTTGTTAGTTTCTTATTTATGGTTTAGTTTCTCCAAGAATATTAGACATTTGTAATACTTACTTCCCTTAAAGTTTTCATGTTCATCACAAAGGTAGTTACTACTAAAATTTTGACTCACTTAGAAGCAGAGTAAAAAGGGAAGTAAAAGGAAAGCAAATACTTGTGACAGATTTTAGTACAACTGAGTAGTTAAGATTCTTTTGGAGCAGATTACCAGATAAGATTGATACGTTTCAGAGCATTAGACAAAAAAACAAAGCAAGGAATATCAGCCTCACTTTGCCTGTATCTACACAAAACGTAGGTTCCACACTACAGTAGCTTTTACTTGGTGAATCATAGAATATCCAGCTAAGAGACCTTCAAGAAGTGCAATTCCTGGTTCCACACCGGACAACCCAGAAATCAGATTATGTATTTGAGAGCTTAAACTGAGATTTTTCCAAACTCTGGCAGCTCAGTGCCACAAACACATCCCTGGAGAGCCTATTCTAGTGCCCTAACATCCTCTCAATGCAGTCCTGCTCAACAGAATTTCACTGTCAGTTATTTTTCTGTTACAAACATGAGTATAATGCACTTAAATAAATTCACAGTTATTAAGAATTTTTATCATCAGAGAGTATGCCTGCTAAGGAAGGAAGAGTCACATTCACTAAGTTCAGTCCCCACTCTCTAGGGTGGTCTTATAAGAAAAAAAACCTTTGAGGATGTATATTAAAATTCAGGATTTAAACAAGCAAGGTAGGTCACCTGGCTCTTGACCCACAGAATAAGAAACCTGTGAAAATGAGAGAGGGTAAAGTAAAAGTCATTAAAACAACATATAAAGAGCAGTGAGAAAAACTGTAGTTATCTGCTGGTTTCAGAAAGGATAGTACTGCCTTCCCTGAAACAATGGCTGGGTCTTGGAATAAAGATGCATGGTCACTAAATACATATATTAAAATCTGTGGATTACATTAGAAGGTTTTGAGCATCTAAAAACAAGGCAAGGGACTATTACCACCCTACTAAATAGACTAATACTATTATTTCTTTAGAAAGAAACAGACAAATGAAATATTAGCAAATGTTTAGAAACCCAGATCTGACTAAAACATTCTCCTGATTTTATTCCTAAATTATCATTTCTGCATTACTGAAATTAATTTGAATGAAAGACACAATAGCCTAACTTCTAAGCACCAACAGAAATGTGAGAAAATATAAGTTTCATCTAATTATATCAGATTTAGATTTCATGTAACTGCTTCAAGAAATCCTGTTATAATACAAAATTGTTTAGAGATAATTAAATCACAATTAAGCTCTGAACGTAGTGTCTTACATTTATTGTCAGTGTTCTTCCTTGTGCTTTTACAGAAAAAAAAAAAAAAACAAACAAATAAAAAACAAAAAAACTAAGAAGAGTTGCATCTTCAATGAGTACACACATTTTAGATATATTTGATTTACTCAATTTGTTTTAAGTTGAAGACTGAAAAGTAATCTTTGACAAAACTGTCATCTTTAAAATATAGCGATATTTCATTTTCTCCTTTCTACACTATTTAGAATGTCTGGAACTAAAATACTTCCACCAGCCACTGTATCCAATTTCTCAGAGCTGTCACTTCCTGGCAAATCTATTTAAGCAAAACAAAGTGTTAGAAAACAGAAAACATAATATAAAATTACTTCTATACTTCTTTGCAGAATTACTTGCATTCAAGCACACAATACAGCAAGAACACATTAAAATCTTAAAGTAGAATTCAGCAAACTCTTAAGAATCCATAAATCCAGCACTCTCACAACTATTCCAAATGGCTAGAATTAGCACACAGTTTCTTTGACTGAGCTGACTTTTTCCATCCAGAAATCATAATTGACACAATTGATCAAGCAATAATCAAAATGTTGTTTTAATATAAACTACTCCAGGTCATTAAATCATTAAACCTAACACTTCACTTGAACAACATAAAAAATTTATAATAACCTTTTCTAACTCTCCCTTCCACAAGTCTGCTTAGTATACTTCCCCTCCACATCATCATCTCATGATCTGCAAGGTGAAACCAAATTGCTACAGTTTTACACTTATGGACATACGCTTCAGCATGCAAGCTGAAAAAAGGAGAACAGACATTATGTGAAATATAAGAAAAATACTTAAATGAACAATAAAAATTAAGGTATTTACCTAGGACTAAGGTTATTCTTTACAGAAATAGAAACAAAATTATTCTTTAAAAATATTCATTTTTATGTACATCACTCTGAAAGTAATGCCTCCTATTTATTTCCATGGGAAGTGCTACAGATACAAAGAGCGTAATAACATGATTAAATAGAGCAAATTCTGAGCTACAAAGCTCTGCTTTTCAAAACAGTCACCATTATTAGCAATGCGTTTTCACCAGCAATGAACAGCCCACATACCACACTTGCAACAATCTGCACCAGTAGAGGTGACCCATCATCACCTCCGACAGTGACTGATGCCACTGTCGAAAGCACCACCCACCTCCTCACTGTGCTTGCAGCTACTGCTTTGTCTCCATAAATGTTCAACAAGCATCAAAATGAATATCAGTGGGTACAATTTGTTTCCACATAAAAGAATCCAGTTCTACATTTATACTTTATTCACACTTCCATGTCAGATGCCATTTTGTCAGACTACCTCTCTGCTGCCATTCATCGCATGGCAACAAAATGTAATGAAATACTGGTGGGAAAGTTCAGCTTCTACACCCATGCCACCAACATCTGCCTCTGACATCATGGGCCAAAATCATTGAATTAGTTATAAGTTCTGGATGTCAAGAGCTTTTAGAGACAACAGTCTGCAGGATGTTTTTGGTTGCAATAAGTCAGTAAGTATTCTTTTTCATTTGATTATTTTTATTTTTAATATAAGATTTTAATTTCTCTATTTTGTAGATTTACATGCGTGGAATTACGTAAGACTGCAGTTACTACCAATGCTTTAGAAAGCTTGTCATGTTACAGCAAAGCCAGTACTTCTTTCTGTGTACAGTTCAACTCTCAATTCCCTGATGGCCCATTAACACCAAATATGTCACCTTTTAACACTGCAGAATCAATACACTGGATTGTCATGGTACCCTGATGGGCCACAAAGCTTCTGTATACATTTATTAGACAAAGATTTTATATTACTTCAGAGAAGAAATGTGTCAAGTTAGAATCAATTTCCAGCTTCTTCCTAAGCACAAAATAGTCTTAGATACATAAAAGATTTTTTTTCAAGTTACTTTCAGTCAAGCACAGGAACTGCACAATGAAGGTCAAAGTAATTTAGACATCTCCTTCTGAGGCAGGACACTTGTATGCACATAACGTTATAAATTCTATCCCTCATTTTCAAGGTAACTTTTTTTGTTTTGGCAGCTCTTTGTCATTGAGATCATCACCCACCAGGGCACTGTTGAGACCACATTTCACAAAAGTATCAGAAGAATACAAATATGAAATAACATAAATGTTCCAGTATAATGAAACTGTAACATCCAAAAACCTAGGTGTACAAAGCTCTTCTAAAGGTTACTTCATCTCACAGAACTATTTAAGTGTTAGTGCAATTAAAAGGAAGTGTAACGCTATAGCTATAATGCAATGGAAAGTGCAGCAATAATAGCAGAGTGGCACAATCATAGGCTGCAGCAAATGAGAACAAGCCCAAATGCAACAGTCATAGACACAGAAGCAACAAAGAAAAATCTGGAAGGACTCACATTATCAGACAGTTTCAGCAAGATAACTTCACCTCCACTACCAGCCCTTAAATGAGGTCTGGGAAGGTGTGGATCCTGGCTCTACCCCTTCTGGTTACTCAGGTGCACTGCATGTACCTGAGCTTCCCTGGGTTGGCCCTGCTTTCCCACTAGGTGCTCAATCACCATTTCAGGACTTAGCATTTCTGTTACAGCAAGCTCATAACAATTTCATTTATTTTTAAAATGCTTCTGTAGTACACTCTGAAGAAGTCAAGAGGCAGTTGCTGAGCTTTGTGTCAAGACAACCTGAAGACCAGACAAAACCATCAGTAATTTTCTCATAATTAATTCTTCAAAAATAGTTTAAGAATCCAAGACACTAAGTATTATTTCTCCATTGCTTTGTAGAGATGTAACAATCAGTAACAGCCAATGCAATTTCAACAGTATTTTTAATAGAGAAAGCAACTGAACCACAGAACCAACAAAATAATCAAGCAAACAAAAAAAACCTCTGAGTTGGGTTCAGTTAACATAATAAACAACACCCTTCTTTAATTTCCGGATTTCAAAACCACATCTGCTTTTTGTTTGTTTCTTTTCAAATATTGCATATGTCCAAAATCTCAGATAGAAAAATGTACTCCAGGCTTCAGTATATAGAAATTAAGATTTGAGATTAATTACTCCAGTAACTGTAGTAGAAATGGATAAGGTGGTGTTCTACAAAACTGCTGCCTGCAAGAAAAGGAGCCCACATAATAGCCTAGATTTCCAAAAGTTTAAAGAAATATTTTAAAGAAATACAGAATTGCATCACATACAGGTTGGTATCAGTTCAGAATTTTGACATAGCATTAATTAAAATTATGTAAGAAACACACAAGTTGAAGTTGACTTATGAGTTATCAAACTGATCACCTAAAGCATTAATGACAAATCTAGTTTCCATTTTCATCCTTTGTGACTTTCACGAGCTTTCTACATTTGTAATTACGTTACAGAAAATTATATAGAAGAGATTTTTCTCTCTTTTATAAATTGATAACTGAAGGTAAAGAAACAATTTACTGTATTCCAAAGAATATAAAGAAGAAAAAGAAACAGAATGTTTCTCAAAATACACTAAATACTTTAATCCATAAAATAAATATTTACAAATCCAAACAAAAATCAGAATTACTTTCACTCAAAGGCAAATGGACAACACAGATTAGCATCTGAAAATAAGTGGTAAACCAGAATTAAAACTTAATTTCTACAAGTTTCAGTTTTGTATTAATTGAATACTGTCTCTTTTAGAGTACAGCACATTACTGATGTAAAAATATTATCTTCAATACTTTTTACTCCTGTGACTTAAATACATGTGGAAAAAATCGTATTATCAATATTGAAGTTGCTATAACCTCTTGCAGAAAAACAATTGTACATAAAACCTTTAAAATGACCTAAGGTAGTAAGTAGTATATGCAGCGTTTCTCACAAATACCAGCAAACAACATACTTTGTTTCCACTTCTTTTTTTTCTTCTTCTTCTTTTTTTTTTTTTTAATATTAACTAAAATATATAGCATCTCATGATATTTACAATTACACCTACATTAAATATAATGATAGAATGATTTTCAACTCCTTTCTAACATAAACTAAATTGAGGGGATTATCAGCAGGCCATCTCATTAATACATTAGCAAATTCATCAGTGAAAAAAGCTGTCTCAAAAGAGGCAACACTGCCATTTTACCCTGTGAAATCAATGCACTCCATCTCAGAAGTTGCTATCATCCATTTCCTGCTCTCCTTTCATTTCAATCAAAGACATCCAGAACAAATAAAGAAAAATAGGAAAGAAGTATGGAAAGAAGAAAAGAAAGGAGGGAGAAAACCAATGAATATTATTTTTACATGCTGTAGTAAAAAATGAATATTTCAAACAGTCTTGCCAATCTCCTTCTGAATAGTGAGTGTTAGTTTTAACTAGTCATGAAAATAGCATGATGGGGGATTGAAAATAGAAAGGAAAACAACACAGGAAGACTCTCCTGAGAATACAAATACCCATGTTTTGCCCCTTCTGAAGCCTTCAGTACAGTAGATTGTCATTATTTCCACTTCCTCTGGTTGCTTTAATATTTTCTGTGACGTCTCTTACCAACTCACCAGCGTCTCTCAGTAGATGTTACTGTGCTCAGTAACATCTCAGTAAGTCTCAGGAGAGCTAGGATACTTTTGTCAATTAGGAATAAGCAAGTTGCTTAATTAACACACCCTTTTCATTAATGGTTTAACCCTCAGCTGACAGAGAATCTTTGCTGCAAACCACAAACAAAGAAAGGAGTACTAATTAACATCCCAATATTTCTAAAGGGATAGTTTCTTTCAGCACTCAAGGGATTCTCTGAACTCTTTAGAGAATCCCCAGTACTTTTCAAGACCCTGTCAAATTTTATAGCTGTCCCGCTCAGAAAAAAAGAAAAAAAAAAAAAAAGAAAAAAAAATAAGAAAGAAAGAAAAAGGCAAAACAACAACAACAGCAACACCAAAAAACACCAATAAAAACCACAAAGTCTAAAGATTTTGGACACTTTTCTGGTCTATATTCAAGGTTGCGTAAAATCAGAACTCTAAAATATCCTCAGAACAGACACACTACAATACAACAAATTTTTTTAATATATATAAGTTTTGACAATATATTCAAACATATGTTCAAAATCAAGGCTGGAGAACTATTTCCAGTTCCAGCTTGAATTCTTCAGATCATGATGAGCTTATAGGATCTAACTAAATGCTTACAGTGTAATTCAAAGTGATCTACATACTAGTTATTACATAAGAGCTAAATTAACACAGCTGTCAAGACAAAAGGTAATTCCTTGCAGGAGGCAATGATTGCCTATCAGCAAGGCACACAGTGTTCTACTGCCACAAACATTTCACCTTTTTGTTCATTCAGAAGTACTGTGTGCACTGTATTGTGTGAACATTTTTTTTTAAAATCAACCGGCCAAACTAAAAAGTAACAAGCACGGGAATCTAACTGGTGTGAGTTTGAATTGAGGGTTTCTGATGCAAGACAAAGAATTGCTTTCCTGAGACAGCTAGAAGCAATCTTTGCTTCTGCTGTCCAACTTACTGTCCCCTCGAATTACTTACACACTTGGAAGAGCAACACTTTTTAGGAGGCAGCTGTTGAAAACTGTTGAAGTTTACAGCCTGGTTCAGTAAGGCAAAAGAGCACTGATTCTTCAGTGCTCAGGCTGCAACTTGCACTGATTCAGTAACTGCTGCATGAGCAATCATAAAGGACAGAAATGGCAAAGGGACAGATAGCCATGGGTAGTGTCATAAAGTCTGACATTAATCAGATCTCTAACTCTGAGCAGGTATAAAGTAGCTGTCAAATTATTGTGTCTGGAGGAAGTAGAAGCAGTATTACCCTATTTTAATATCCCTTATACTCAGCTGTATTTAGCTACTTCTAAATTTGATACAGAATCCAACAGAATGACAACAGAAGAAAAGTTTTGGAACTTGCTAGAGCTAGGGCTGAAAATACCAGCCATTCAGACTTCCTTCACCTTAATTCCATCCCATCTTGATAGTGTTATATTTCCTTAATCTGCTCTATTTACTTACACATTTACTTATAAACTATCCAGAACACTGAGAAACACCTTTTTTTCCCCCTGTATTCTATGATATTAAATGTATGTACTTCCTTGTTCATAACATGCATTCAGTTTCAGATGCTGATGTCAAGTTTTTTGTCATAATTTTAAGAATTTGTTATTTAGGATTTAGTCAGGTCTAAAGTTCTACATGTCCATCTATCATCCATAACTAAAAAAAAAAAAACAAAATTAGCTAGGCTAGTGTCACAAAGAAATGAGAACCAAATAACTCTGCACCACAAAAATTTATATATACTCAATAATGGACCAGAACCTATTTTACAGAAGAGAAAAAAGAGATTTGTAAAGATTTTATATATATATATATATGTATTTTATTTTTTTTTTATTTTTTTTTCAATGAAAAAATATGTAGATATATTTATGTACTTTCTCTTCTAGGACTAGCATTTTGGTGAAACTGATGATAATTTCAATGATAGTGTTTCAATTCATTGTTTCTAGAAACAAACTTCCAACAATTTCCATTGTGTGCTTCAGAGTAAACTCTAAGGAAATATTGTATTAACAATACTGTCAATTATATTCAAATTTAGAATATCCAGAGATCCAAAAGTATACTGAAATCCACTGATCCAAAGATTTCACAGTTTCTTATTTCATGATTCATTGAAAAGCATATGAATAAGCAAGCAAGAGAGGAACAAATATAAGTGAATTGGGACAAGCTCTGGAACAGGCAGCTGGGCTTCAGCCAGGAGACTGCACTTGCCTCTTTATCCTCCCAAATAAACAGCTCTAGCATACTGAACTGCTTCTTCATCCAACAAAAAGAGGCATTTTTTTACATCTCCAAACTGAAAATTTGAATTACTCCCAGGTCCAATAAGACAAATTCCTTAATATCTAATCCTTATTTAAGGTAGGGACCCAGGTATTATTAATGTTGTAAATTACATTCTATTAAGTAGAAAATACTGACTGTGAGATTTCCTGAAAGAAAACTGTCTCCCCGTGGGATACACTGAGGCTGAGTGGTACAGACTTCTGGAGTAAATATTTCTTCTTCCAAGTACTTTTTTCTTTCCAGTGCTCTCATTCAAACAATTAACACGATCTGGTCTAGCCTGTAGGCGTTATCTTTAGAGGCACTAATCACTACTGTTTCTCACTAACTGTAGTGTCTTTAATCATCTGTCTGAAAATTTTAACACTTTGGCAGAACACATTGTTTCATACACGTTTTTGTGATGTGCAATTTAAATTCCTGCAGCTGACTTTTAATCTGAACTTCACCTTATACTCAAAAAAAAAAAAAAAAAAAAAAGGAACACTTTTTTCTCTCTCAAAATAGTATTTATTTTGGACTTTGAGCCACCCTAGTGGCTGGCTATTTTAATTTAGCTCCACTCGCTGATTTGCAAATATTCCATTATAATAAAACCAAGCAGGTTGTGCAATCAAATGGAATACAAGTAATCCATAAAAACTGATAGAAGCATAAGGGGAAAAAAAAAAAAAAAAAAAAAAAAAAAAAAAAAAAAAAAAAGGAAAGGAAAGAAAGAAAAGAAAGGAAAAGGTAAATAACATTGAAAATGTTCATTATGAAAAACATGAGAAAATCTTTGGTTATTTTATCCTAAAAAAAATAGAGATTTTTCTTGTTTCTTTGAAGAAATCATATACGCATTACTTCAATAAGTAATGAAATACAAACTCAAAAGTTCATCTCTGTTAAAAAAATACAGAACAAATTAATAAAATAGTTTTCATGTTTGTATATCAAACTGAAGCTATTTTTCAGGAGTCATTTCGTAAGTGGAACCTAAAAAATTAAGTAAATTCAATGAGAATTTTCCTATTGTTGGTCAAAAAAAATTAAAGCCAAACTTTTTCCACAGTTGGTTTGTTCCTAATTTTCCCATTTCTTTTCATTTTCATGTTTAGTTTTCATGCACATGTGAATTAAGCCCTCATTTTGCCAATGTGTTCAACCCAATAGCAAGCTCATAACAACGAAACCAATGTGCTGGCTACACAAGTAAATGTCTACAAGACTGAAGTCTCAATACAGCATTGCTCTTTATCTTGTAATAGATTTTCCTTTGTTTCTATGAACTACTTCTTTAAAGTTGCTTCAGCCACATTTTTTCTGCTGCTGCCATTTTCTGCTTCAAAGAGTTTTGAAGGATAGCTAAGGCAGATGATGGAGGGAGCCACAAAACAAGAATGGTGGGGGAATAAAATGGTTTAACTCTCTTGTTCCTCTTTATCAGTAAAAGACTGAAGAAATTGCAATTTAATTAAGATACCTCACAAAAGCCAATCAAAGTCATGGAGGAAAAAAAAATTAAAAAAAAATTAAATCATTAATTGTTCCTCTATACAATGTCAGACAAAAAGGAAAGACTTGCTCTAGCTGTGACAATAGCAATGATGTGTCTACCTTCATAGCGAGAAATTAGAATTGCTACAGCTAAGTTACTCCACTCCTGCTTTCCTAATGTCAGGAAGAACAGAACACTACAGATGTATTTAATTAGCAAGTTCAGACAACTAAATTAACAGCTGATACACAAACTGCACTATCAGCTATCCTCTACAGTAATATTGCTACTGTCTTAGTATTTCAAGAGACAAAAGCCCTCAAGGCAAATCATAAAAAAAAAAAAAAAAAAAAAAAAAAAAGTTGCATGGCAGGAAAAAGTAAGTCTGAACGAATAAAGTAATAAAAATACATTATATAGCACTAGTAAGCATTCTGGACTGCAAAATCAAGCCAATCTCTATGATTGCCAAACCTGGCAATAGATCAATGCTTCTCTGTATCTGATTTACAGTTAAGCCTATGATGTAGTGCCTGGTATGACTTGCTTGTGGAGATCATGGAACAAGTTTATTTCAAGCAATAACAAACTGGTTATCTAAGATTGGTTGTATGCCTTTGCAATAACTGAGGACTCAAATACTTTTGTGATTTTTTTGAATTCCATATTATTCTTAATATCTAAAACAACTTGACATTTTGATATATTCCTGTTTATGGTATGACTACAATATTACCAATGCCTTCAGCACCTGGTAATGGTCTCTACATCTGGTAAGTATTTCTCAGAATCACAAAATCACCACACAACTCTCTAACCTGTCCAGGTATCACTGAATGGCAGCATAGCCTTCTGGTGTGTCAGCTACTCCTCCCAGCTTCATATAATCAGCAAACTTGCTGAGGGCGTTCTCTAATTTAGTGGCCTTCCTTTTATAGTGGTGCTCAAAACTGCAGACAGTGCTCAAGTTTAAACCACAGCAGAACAAAGCTGAGAGTGACAATTACTCTCCTTACACAGCTGGCAGTGCTGGGCCTGATGCAACCCAGTTGGCCCAGTTAGTTGCCAGTGTATTCCACTGACTCATATTAAACTTGCCATCAACCCAAACCTCAAGATCTCTTTCTCCATCTAGAAGCTCAAGCAAAATAATTTGAGATACACTGATAAGTCAGAAAGAATCCAGAGGACAGCCACCATAAGAAGTCCATGAAACGTTAACCAGCTTTCCTACTGTTAGCTTATTAAAAAATATCAAAAGGACTAATAACATTTCCCAAAATGTTATAAAAGGATAAGGACTTTTTTTTCCATTTGCATTAGGATAAGTCAAGATGGCCTTGCTTCGACAATACCAATTTAACAGATCTGATTTTGGTAGTCACCACCTTCCTTAAACGATGCTCACTGACTTCCTAATTTCTCTCCTGCCTGCTGAAAGCTCTGTAACTTTCAAATTAGTTTATCTCAGTTAAATGTTTCCATTAAAAGTTTCTTCTGTTTTTTTTTTTTAAGTACTTCAAGCACATAAAAATAAGTGGAGGTGTCCTCCAGATGTAGAGAAGGCTTGAGCAGCTAGGTACAAAGGTTAAGGACTCCTAACAGTGCAAAGAATCACAGCAGTACCAGAGCTTTTAGGAAAAACAAACAACATCAACAACAACAACAAAACCCACTTTCATAGTAACTGTAAGATATTTCTACCTGGGTAAGCAGTGAATGCTCCTTTTTGAAAGATTTAAAAAAAATAATAAATTTACAGGCAAGATAACTATGAAATGCCTTCTAACACTATCTTTTTATCCCTACTACAAGGTCTACAACCTTTGCTTAGACAAAAATATCCAGCAAGTAATGTGCTCTGCCTGTCAGACTCACTCTAATTCCATGGTTAAAACAATGCAGGAAAATTTTGCAAAAAATATTCATTAACTTTGATTAAATTAATGAAAAAGTGGAGCTAAAACATTTCATGTAGATGAGAATTTTATTAAGGAAATCAAACATAAAAAGCCAACATTCAGTATTTTCTTAATATTATCTGTTTCATTGGCTTCTTCCTCTTCTTCATTTTAGGTAGTGTCAACATACACAGAATGGATATTTGTTTCTCCTCACCTGTGACTTCCTTTGAGTTATTGGTTTAATAGGCAAAATTCTCATAGGTAATAATTATAGCCTGAAGGAAAACAGTCCAACTACGCATTTTTTTCTTTATTACCTTTTCATTATAGAAGTCCAGTTACTCTACCAGCCCTATGATTTGCTGTAGTGACCAATGCAGTTTTCAGCCAGACATTTTGCTTGGAAATCTATTCCACAAATATATTAAATATTAATAACATGCCATTTAAGAACACACCCCCTCAAAAAAAGCAGTTATTTCCATAGCCCTCCTGTGTGAAGCATAACTAGATTACTTTTACACTTATTTATTACAATGACTTATAATTAATATTGATTAGCCTCCAAAGGCAGGCACTGCAATCATCAGAGCAATGCTTCAACAAACAATTTCTCACAACAGTTAAAAAAGTGACCATGTAGCACAGTACTCAGCTAAAATCATATCACTGATTTCATCTTCTTCAGAAGACCAATTACTACATCAAAGTTCACTTTGAAATTTCTACCCAGCACAAGAAATTTGCTGTTCTAGGCTAAAAGGTTATTGTCCCCGGTTCTTACCAACTGATTCCCCCTACTATTTCCCATTGGAGGTACATAATTCCTCGCATCTGTAAGAACCATGTATGCAACTAACTCTTAACTGAGTCCTGTCAAAATGGTTTTGTTTAAATATATATCTATGTATATGTATATAGATATATTTGAAGTGTTTCAGTGAAACTGAAATTGCTTGTCAGAATGCATCTTAAATATCACTTATCTTTAAATTTGGGAATTAGAAGCTTCTGTTTACAATGACAAGCAATGATAATCAATTTATGCTTCCCAAATGATTCCCCAGGCTCTCTTAATGTTCAAGAACTGGAAAGGAGAACATTTGAAGGTAAACAAACTTTTTCTTCTCTACCAGATCAAATATTCATGTTACAAAATACCATGCTGCCTTCTAAAGTTAGCTTCATCAAAGGTTGTGGAGAGCATCCTGACATATTAAGAAATCATCATGCTGACTGTCTAGAACAGTAAAGAGTATGCTTAAGCATTTCTTTATCATAATTCTGTATGATTGTAACATTTTTCTCTATTTTTATGTTACCCAGAAGCCTTCAGGAACTCAGTTATAAAAGATTGTATCACAAACTTTGATATGACTTGACATTTGATGTAACTTTAGAAATAGCTATTTACAAATGTTTTTCAATATAACATAGCAACTGCTAGCTCTGAGCAGATCACAAAAAATACACTAGTTAATTCAAATGGAAAAAAAAGATTGAAAAGAAAGATTTTGCTAAGTTTCTTTTGCTTAATTTTCTCTGTATTCATATAATATTTAAATAGGTTTAGCAAACTGGCTTCTGGGCAACATTAAGATTTCCACCATCTTCATAATTCAACCAACATTAGGATCTGAGAAAGATTCATTATTCTGGATCTTGTGCTCTGCACTGCCTCACAACAAAAGGTAAACAGTACGAGCAGTTTGGGGGTGAGTGAGAAACTGGAATGTGACAAAGAAGGGATTGTTGACCCAAACTAACAATTTGGATATTATTTTCCATACTGCTTGACAGTGTCCTGGACACTAAAAGTTTAAAGAAAATTAGGTAGGAAGGGATTATGTTTCTGGCTATGTATTTGTCTTCCTAAGTGACCTTTATGCATTATGAGCTCCTTTTTTTCAGGAAGTGCCTGAGCAATTACCTGCCAATTGGAAGTAGTGAAGGAGCTCCTTACTTTGCTTTGCTTGCATGAGCAACTTTTGCTACAACTTTAAACTCTTTTTATCTTGACATCACATGTCTTTACACTCCATTTTCTCCCTGTACTGTGTGAGCAGGGAGTGAGTGAGTATACATAATTTGCAAGACAGTATTGTCAGGTAAATTTCATCTTTCATTTCCAAAAAAATACCCTAGTTTCTCAAGATTTATTCTTTAAGACTAGTAGCTCCTACATTGCATTAGATTAGATTGTTAAGAGATTGTAGTTTAGTACCTTCAATTCATAATTCTAGAAATTAGAAAAGCTCTCCAGTTCCCAACAATCTGAAATACATTACTACACACTTTCTAATAGAAAATGAAAGAAGTCAAAGAGGTTTATCAAGTGCACCCTCAGAAAGTCTGCAGATGATACCAAGATGAATGATGCTGTCAATACATTGGAAAGAAGGGAAGCCATTCAGAGGGACCTAGACAAGCTGGAGAAGTGGGCCCGTGTTAACCTAAAGAGGTTCAATAAGGCCAAGTGCAGGGTGCTGCACTTGGGTCAGGGCAACCCCAAGTATTTATACAAACTGATGGAAGATCTCCTTGAGAGCAGCCCTACAGAGAGGGACCTGAGGGTCCTGGTGGATGAGAAGCTGGATATGAGCCGCCAGTGCGTGCTTGCAGCCCAGAAGGTCAACTGTGTTTTGGGCTGCATTAAAAAGGGGGTGGCCAGCAGGGAGAAGGAGGTGATTGTCCCTCTCTAGTCGGGAATTGTGAGGCCCCATCTGGAGTGCTGCATCCAGGCCTGAGGCCCCCAATACAGTAAGGACATGGAGCTCTTGGAGCAGGTCCAGAGGAGGGCCCCTAAGATGATCAGAGGGCTGGAGCACCTCTCCTATGAGGAAAGTTTGAGGGAACTGGGCTTGTTTAGCTTAGAGTAGAGAAGGCTTCAGAGAGACCTCATTGCGGTCTTCCAGTACTTGCAGGGAGCGTTTAAACAGGAGGGAGAATGCCTGTTTACAAGGATGGATAGTGACAGGACAAGGGGGAATGGTTTTAAACTAAGACAGGGGAGGTTTAGGTTAGAGATTAGGAGAAAGTTTTTCACACAAAGGGTGGTGACGCACTGGAACAGTTTGCCCAGGGAAGCTGTGGATGACACATCCCTGGGAGTATTCAAGGCCAGGCTGGATGTGACTCTGGGCAGCCTGGTCTAGTGGCTGGCGGCCCTGCATATGGCAGGGGTGTTGAAACAAGATGATCATTGTGGTCCTTTTCAACCCAGGCCATTCTATGATTCTATGATTCTGTGAAGAAATAAACTTGTACTCATATCACTACTGCAGCTGATATATAGCAGCCATCATCCCAGACTTTTGAGGCATGACTTATAAATACACAAAAGTTTGTTTTCAGTCACAGAATGATAGGGGTTGGAAGGGACCCCCAGAGATCATCATGTCCAACCCCCCTGCCAAAGCAGGTTCCCTACACCAGGTCACACAGGTAGGTGTCCAGGCGGATCTCAAATATCTCCAGAGACGAAAACTCCACAACCCCCCAGGGCAGTATGAAGCAAAAGTGATTTCAGGACATATTCTAATGAACCATGTGAAAAGCTTGTAGCTCACACACATCTGATACATATTTTTAAAGGCATTGCAAACTGCTTTGATCAGTTCCAAACATTTAAATAGCTAATAAAGACTGATACCAAAAGTATTTGAACATAAGCAACATGGGCCTTGGAATGGAATGCCACAGTAGTCTTGCTGGCTGGTTTTATATAGCTAAAAGAATCCATATTTAATGTATTTCTTTTTTGAGTTATATGTCATAGAATCATAGAATCACCAAGGTTGGAAAAGATCTCCAAGATCATCCAGTCCAGAAGTCTACCTACCACCAATATAACCCCACTAAACCATGTCCCACAGTGATACATCTAAACGTTTCCTGAACACCTCCAGGAACACTGACTCAACCACCTTTGTGTACAGCCCATTGCAGCACATGACTCTTCTTTCAGAGAAGAAGTTTTTCCTAATATCCAATCTGAACCTCTCTTGGCACTACTTGAGGCCATTCCTTCTAGCCCTATCTCTTTTCAGGTCATTGTAGAGAGCAATAAGGTCTCCCCTGAACTTCCTCTTCTCCAAAATAAACAATCCCAGTTCCTTCAGCCACTTCTTGTAAGATTCATAATATGTTAAGTGATATTTAAATAACACTTTGATTCTAGGCAGCTATTTGTCACATAATTTTCCATTTATTTTGGATACTGAAAACTCTCAAACTTGGCCACATATATGTATTTTTTTTTCTCCTAATATGAATACTATCCCTCCAGCCATCTGGTAATTATCTGAGTGTGAAAGAATGATATTTTAGTGCATTCATTTACACTTAAAAATTATTTAATTCTTCTTTCCTTAGCAATTTATGTGTGCATCAAACTGTGATATTAACAGTTGTACTGCTTCGTTCACTGATATTAGTCAATTCAGAGCTTTCACATCCACATCAGACCATTTTGAGAACCCTCAGAATGAAGAAGTTAACAAAACTTCTCCAGAGCTTCAACTGTTACCTCCAACGCATTTTTATAAGTTTATTGTAAAGGAAAATTCCAGTCTACCTTCAAGAAATGAACGGGAACTTTACAGAATTTTACAGTGTCAAAACTTCCCGAGATTCACCCAGTGCTACTGTTTGCTGTAAAAGTTGGTTATACTCTATTCAGGAAAATCACTTGGCAATTTGTGGAACGCATGACCATCCTAAGCTTACATATTTCCTGAAAGGAACTTGAGTTCCTACCTATCTGCATGGGTTTCAGTTTTAGTGTTAGATGAGGGAATGTTTCAATTAACACTTTTCAGGGATATGTGGTAAAAATATTACAGGATATATTCTACATTCACTTATGTAAGTGTAAATTTAGGATTTATTTATTTATTTATTTCCAGTGTACTATTACAACTAAGCTAAGAGTTTGAGTTCTCAATCTCATTGGTAATATTCCTACAAAAAGCACATCCAAGAGTTTAGTGGGAAATGCTATGAGCATTATGCTTCCCATGAGATTCTGTAAAGCACTTTAATCACAATAACAATGATGATGTTAGAAAGCATTTATGTATAAGACTTTTATTTTTTAATTTTTAAAGTGTAAGGGAAAAAAAAAAAACAAAAAAAAAACTGGTTGCAAATATATATTCCTACCACATAAC
Organism: Coturnix japonica; assembly: GCF_054131305.1. Taxonomy (NCBI): domain Eukaryota; kingdom Metazoa; phylum Chordata; class Aves; order Galliformes; family Phasianidae; genus Coturnix; species Coturnix japonica. Next base: position 73,291,945 of record NC_140666.1, read on the forward strand.
ACTGGTGGTTATTACTTTGCTTTACTTTTTTGCTTTTAAGTGTTGTTGGTTTATTTTTTAAGCTGATATCCAAAATTAAAAACAGTGAGTATACAAGCAAAAACCTGCATAGAATCACAATCACAAACCTAATGTTTATGAGTCAGTTCTCATGAGGAGTGGCTGAGGGAGCTGGGATTGATTAGTTTGGAAAAGAGGAGGCTCAGGGGAGTCCTCATTGTACTCTACAACTTCCTGAAGGGAGGCTGTGATGAGGAGGGGTTTGGCTTCTTCTCCCAGGCAACAAACGGGACCTGAGAGGTGTCTGGATGAGGAGCTATGAGATATGGTTTAGTAGCTTCTGGTAACAGTGTTAATGGGAGGACGGTTGGACTAGATGTTCTTGTAGGTTCTTTCCAACTTTGTTATTCTGTGATTCTATGATAATTTTTGAAGGCAAACCATCATGCCAAAGTCTAGAAGATCTCTTAAGAATATCTAAATTCAGCTCTTACATTTTACTTTCCATATGCAAATTTTTACATATAGGAGCATCTTGCCAAAGAGTTGTGACATGCAAAAATTGCATAAAAACACCCCCAATTTAAAAAACAGAAACGAAAAAAAAAACCCAAAAAAAAAAAAAAACAACAACAAAAAAAACCCACAATCAATTCCTGAAATACACTAAAAGTCTTTTGAATCGATGTAAAGCACTATCTATGCACAGACTTCGTTTCATACAAGTGAACATCCATGGCACTAAATGATTAGTAAAACCTTCATCACACCCTTGGCTGATGCCAAACAAGACTCTTCCCTGTAGTGCCCACCCACAGTCAGGAGCCATCATAGGATATCTTCCCATTCAGCATTCTGAACCTACCTGTCCTTTTCTGGAGAGCAAGAGATGTTTTAACTGGTTTCTCAAAGAACAGGTATGATCCTGTGAACTGAGTTAGGCTAATTAAATCCATTTTTGCTTGCTGGATATCAGGAAAAATTTCTTCTCAGAAAGAGTGGTAAAGCATTAGAACAGGCTGGCCACGGAAGTGGTGGAGTCATGTAGATGTGGCATTTAGGGAGACAGAATCATAGAATCATTAATGTAGGAAATGTACTCATCAACCCATGCCTATGACTGCTCTAGACCACGTCACTCAGTCCTACATCTATCACTTTCTTGAAGAACTCCAGAGACTCCATCACTTCCCTGAGTAGCTAGTTCCAATGCCTAAGAAGAAACTTTTCCTATTATCAAACCTGAACTTTCATGGCGCAACTTGAAGCCACTTGCCCTATCATTGTTACCTGGGAGAAGAGGTCCATCTCCACCTCCTTACAACCCCCTCACAGGCAGTTGTAGAGAGAGAGGTGGTCTTCACTGATCCTCCTCTTCTCCAAAATAAGCAATCCAAGATCCCTCCACCATTACTCATAAAACTTGCGTTTAGTGGGCACATAGGTGATGGACTGACAGATAGTATCAAAATAAAATTCTAATCTGGTACTGTAGGACAGGATACTACACAGGACAAATAACAAAGATTATCCTCAAGTAGACATCATCAGAGGATAAATGCTGAAACTGCAATGAGTAATATACTGACTATTCTGTCATTCTCTGGGAACATGATAACTTAAAGAGACTCTGCTGACATTTATAATTCCTTATCACAGATACTGAATTAGCTATTCTCCTCTACTGAACTTTGCCTGTTGGGATTATGGGAGAATGGAATACTCCTGAGTATATCACATTGAATTTCAGTCACTTCCGAAAGCCAGCAGACAGATGCTTGCATAAGGTACTTAAGTCTCAGATCACTTTCACAGTAGGTGAATGAAATGGTTATACAGTTACAGGATTTGCCAGAATCATTCCATCTATAGGGCACTGAGATTGTGCTACCAGCAACAAATGAAAAGAACTGATCAGTCAGTGTGTAAAATCCACAACAGAACTTATAGTTCTGTATTCTGTACTCTGGCAGGTTCCCTTTCCTCAAAATAAAACAAAATTACTATTGTTATTTTTTTAAAGGGAGTGTGAGTAGCATAAACATGTTGTTTCTGCAGACCATTGTATACCTGCAAAAATCAATTCTATAAAATATTGTTGTATCAATGATGTTAACTAGAGCCATAAAAACATTAATGCTACAAACCCCTTCTAGTTCCCATTCTTTCCTCTGAAACATTTCTCATGTCTCTTTTAAACCTACAATAATTTAATTCTGTTTTCATATCATTTCAATACTGCTATTTACAATAAAAGTTTTAAATTGTTTTAATATTTTAAATAAATTATTTTAAAAGTTAAAAAGATATAGAATACAATATGTATATGTATCAGTTAATCTATAAAATGATACAATAATAAACTGATACTGAGCTTGAACATACACAGATTTTTTCCTAAAATGACAACTGTTTCAGTTGAAAGATTAGTCAAACAAATGCAGTTCATATATATATGCACATGCTTAATTCCAAAAGTTACTTATTATGTTAGCTAATGAAAAAATATCCAGAGCTGCATATTTTTTAATTTTTTATTCATTTTTTCTTTAAAATAATTGATTGTAATGATTTATTTAATGTTTAGCATAATTAAGTATACTTACTTATAATTATATTTAATATTAATAATTATTAATAATACAAAGAGCATTAAAATGTAACATGATAGCATCATAATTTTTGAAGCAAACAGAAAATAATAACTAATGTTCAGGTAAACCTGAGCACAATCAGTATATTTAAAATAATAAATGTAGGCACTGTAAACACCATGTTTACCAGGATATGCAGGATTGTGCCTCTTATTTGTTTTTCTATCAAATCTTTCACATTAACTCTGTTTCCATTTAATTTTAAAAATAGGAAATGAAAATACTAAAGAACAGATATACAGATATTTTATTTCAAACTACATTCTGTTCCAGATAAAAGGTATGGAAAATCTTGGCAACTGTCTTTTTTTTTTTTTTCTTTTTTAAATCTCACTAACCTGAACAACAGAATCAGCTATATTTCAGCAACTCATTTCTCCCCAAATAGTCTTTTGCTAGAAGAGAAGTCAAGCCTGCATTAGAGCAATAACTTGGAGACAGGTACTACTAATCTTACGAATCTTCCCCAAAATCCCCTAAATCAAGGACTAATAATGTAACAGTGATAAAACTTCTAACTATGTGTTCAGTCTGGCTCCTTGCCTGTTTTACAGATGAAAAACCAATTGGTGGCTTACTGGTTGGCTTTTTTGTTTGTTTGTTTGTTTGTTTTTTATGAGATTGTCTGTGATGTTAGAGGAATCAATTGCAGGAACTAGCTGCACATTTTATAAAATGATTTGTATCACTGTGAGATTTATAGACCTCTAGAAATACATAATCTATGTCTAAAATATTTGTAAAAGCTGACCAGTAAGAGATTTACTTACATAATATACCCATTTATGTGTGAGAAATATCTAAATGCACCTGTATTAGAAAAAATAATGACTAATAACATTAAATCTGTTTACTTAAAGTCTACATAATCCAAATGTTATGCTATGTTGGCATCGAGAGTAAGTGTACAGTAGACATTTCATGTATAAGCAATCACAGTAACTACATGCTGATCTCCTATACAATCAGTGCATAAAATAAGACAGTTACAGCATCTGAAAAAACTCAGGTACTGACTTGCATCTCATTGTAGCCAATACATGACTCTGTAAAGACCTTTCTGTCACAGCATCCTATTCTTCACAAAAATATATTCAATTGCCTCCCACATAGCCCTCATCTGCAGCTAGGCAGACGTTTATCAAGGACATAAGAGTTTGTATTAGTTGGATGGACTCCCACTGAGCCATTTCTGTAACAATTCCCAGTACACCTCTATCTCCCTTTTCAGACAGCCACTGTATTCCTCTGTGCAAATATTTCCAAGGTTTTTTTTCCCCCTTGGGAAACAGAAATGTATTCTTGTCATTTTCTCAGTTGAATCTCCTTCATCTAGTCTATGATTTTTTCTATCTCAAAACTGTCAGTTGTTGTTCAACAAAGAGGGAATAGGACATGACTTTGAATTCACAGGCACAAGCTTTGGAAAAATAATTTCAGAAAACTATCATTTTTCTGTTTTCAAAGTGAAAACTTCATGTACTAGAATAATTGTGTTCCTGTTTTTACCTTATTTCCTATTTCTACAAATTATGCATTTTATGGATGAAGAAAGATCAATGAGATATGCAGTTTTTATAAAGTCACAACATAAAAAACACTGCAGAAATTCTAACAAAACACTGTATTATCACAAAGCCAAGATAGTTTGTTTTTTTGTCAGACAATTTTTATCACAAATTATGTTGCAAGCCATCAGTGTTCATCTTACACATAGTTTCCTTGAACTTCTATAAACTGTCTCAACAACTTCACTTTTCATTTTTAACTTTCGTTGTATAAGCACTGCTGACTATTTCCCATTCTTGTTCACTTTTATTCTTACTGAAGAGGTTCAACTTTAGAACATCTTAAAAATTCCTTTATAATCTTCAGCATTGACATTATGATTAAAGAAGAAACACTGCATTACCAAATTAGATGTTGCTACAATCATAAAAGAAGAAAAACAAACAAACAAACAAAAAAAACCCACATGTTCTTGGCTCATTTATATACAACTTCAAAGCAAACTTAATGATATAAAATTAAGCTACCCAGCATTGACTTAGACTTCAAACCATATTTGTTGAACAGAGGACAAAACATAAAACACTTGTGAATCATACATGTTTATTTTTTCCTAACTTTCTAGCATCTCTGTTTGCACCTCGCTTGCTAGACTTGAAAACAGAAACAGCCAAAACCATGAACGTTATTTATGAAATCTAAGTAATACACAAGACTTCTTTTTTTTTCCTTAATTAGCTCTGATGTTTATTCACCGTAAAGAGTGTTTAGCATAAGGAGGACAAATCTGTGCATCAGAATCCTCTGCAAATGCTTTGCAGGTAACAGTAGCAAAACCTCCAGAAATACTGATGATGAACTCATGGCCTCTTGTATCAGAACAGCACTGCATCACTGCTATCAATTCCATCACTATCACCATTTATTCAAAACAAGTAAGGTAAAGAGTTAATTACCGTACCACCATATATACCACTTAGCCATGCTGCAACAGTCAAAAGGTACAGAAATAACTAAAAATATTTGTTTGTAGGTCTGCACAGTCATTTGCACAGATGAAATATAACATATTTAGACAAATCATAACTGGCATCTGAAAATCTCAGTACATATGGAATCTCATCCAAATTCAGTAATCAGAAGACATCTAAACTAGCCATCTTACTTGATCACAGGGGACATAACCTACCTAACAAGAACTGAGTAGTTTGATTTTGGAAAGTACATATCTCTCATTTTTTGAAGTGATCCTATGTAAGTAACTTGCATTAGATGACAATCAAGCTGAGGTGGCCTGAAGGCAAATTTGAAAACATTTTTTTTTTTTTAATTTTTTAATCTTTTAAAATTGTGATTCTTCATTAGATTTGTATCTCTACACCATTCTTACCTTAAGAACTAATATAGAAATAGGGATTTAACAGCAACTATATTATTTCAGCCAAAATACACTCATCCAAAGAGTTAATAATTCTTGTCCAGTGAACTGATTTTTTTTCAGAGAATACACAGTTAAACTTGTACACAAAACTTCTGAAAACTTTACCCCTGTATCATCCATGTGCAGGAAATATTATATTAGTGCAAAACAAGACTGTTATGCCATTCCAAGGCTGGAATACTTACCATGTTTTAATAAATGTGGGTTGCTCCAAAAGTAATGCCTCCTATTTATTTTCATGTTTATTTTAATGGAAACCACATCAGATACAAAGAGTGCAATAACACCATTTCATTGAGAAAATTCTCAGCTACAAAACACTATTTTTTAACAGGCACTGCCATTAACTATGCATTTTTGTCAGCAATGAACAGGAGCCTGCATGCTCTGCTCATAAAAATCTGTACCAGCAGAGGTGACACACTGTTTCATAGCTGCTATGATGGTGTAACTGCTAGGAAAATATTGCCCAAGTAGTTCATCTCTCACCAGCCTGAACAGATTGAAATCAGAGCATGCCAAATCTGGATAATAAAAGTAGGAGTAGCAAAACAGTCCAGCTAGGACTGGCAATGTATTCCCACATTCTTCAAACTCACATCAGGTCAGGAATTATTGTGTTGCAAGAGAAAGGTTGAGTTCTCCTCTGACCTGACTCTGAGACTTCAGTTTATTCAGCCTTGTGATATAGCAGACAGAGTTGATGGTTTGTCCAGGTTCTAAAAAATCCTCAAGGATCACTCCTTCCTCCAATAGACAGTGCACATCACTTCACCTGCTGCAGGCTATGTCTCAAAATTTTCTTCACTGGGGAATTCACGTTGCCACTCTACGGACTGCTGTTTTGACTGCATCTCATATTACTGACACCACATCTCATCACTGGAAATGGTGTGATCAAGGAAACTATCACCTTCATCCTTGTATTGGTTCAGTATGTCTGATAAACTTGCAAGTGGTGTTCTCTCTGTTCTTGTGTATTTGTAGGATCTATCTAGCACTAATTGTGACAATCCAATATTTCCACCACTGTTTCCAAAGCATTGAAACTGATCTTAATTTTGCACAGATGAACTGACAAGACACTCTTCATTTTGTGGTGTGACAGCTGTGCATGGCCACCCAAAGCATTGCTTTTCTTTCACATTGCTGTCACTGCTGCTGAAACACACTTTCCACTGCCTCACTGTAGTAACACTGTATGTTTCATGTCCATAAACATAGAGCAAGCACTGATTAATGTCAATAGGTACAAATTTTTTCCACACTGAGAAATTCAATGACACACTTTTGCACTTCTGTGTCAGATGCTGTTTTGTCAGACTGCCCCTCTGCTGCCATCTGTCACACAGCAAAAAAATGTAATAGAATATTGGCAGGAAGGTTGAACCCATACTGCCATACCACCAACATCTCCTCTGACACTGTGAGCCAATATAATAAGATAGGAGACATTACATTTGGAGCAGTCCTTGGAGACTGAGAATGAGCATTATTTGTATGAATTTAGACAATATTATCAACCTAAAACATTAGATACAAATTTAACTCTGACATAGAAAATGGAAGAATAATATGTATGAAACATTGTAATGCACTAATATGATGCTTGAAAGAAAATCAAATTTAATCTCTCTTAAAACACTGAAAACCACAGCATGTCATGCAACATTGTAATGTAAACTTCTATAAATATATACATGATATCAGCATCTTATCAGTGTTATTTCAAAGTGTTCTACAAAAACTATCCCAATAATTCAAAATGCTGAATATAACAACCTTGTTTGCTTACACTTGTCAGAAGAGCCAAATGATGGAACCTGATACTTAGGACTCTGGGACTCTGATAATCCATCTAAAGTCCAGAGTTTGTACAAAATTCTGCACTCTGTAAGAACACGCTTCCCATCATTGAATTCTACCAAACTCATAACATACCCCAATTGCAAAAAATACCATTATCCACTTCTTACATACCAGAAATACTGAAGATAGATCTTGAATGAGAATGCATTAAAAATGTCCATTAAAAAGATCCCGCACTCATACATTTTCTCACTCCCTCTCCACTAAATATAAAGAAGAATATTTTATTTAAAAAAAAAAACAAAAAAAAGGGGGGGGGGGGGGAGGGAGAGAGAAAAAAAAAAAAAAGGACCAACTTTGTAAAATAATGAATTCACATCAATTATATGAATGGATTCATTTACAGGCCATCTTGGAGCCCCTATTATTAAGAACTAGTTCAAGAATTTGTACTTGTAGAAGCCCACAAAACAGAGAGATAATAATACTGCATCCTACAGTAATGTAATGAACTAAATTGTATTACTGGATGCTATACACTACACAAAGCAGTTTGCAATGATTTTTATTACCTCTGCTCTGCAGTTTAGATGCTAATCATTTATTTTGCTTAAACTCTAACAATAGGTCATCAGTATTTCTTTGTCTGCACCTTTCTTTTCTATGCCTGCAAAATGTCAACTGATAATTTAATAATGAACTGCCAAGAAGATAGGTAAATGTTTACCCAGAATTTTCCAGTCTGAACATCTTTTTCTTTAAAATTCTCCTTAAGTTTTGCATGATAAATCCTTAAATTCTCTTAGTCTCCTCTAAGACTGTGCAAGAAAATATAAATCTATTCATAGCTTGGGTCATTAATGAGTAAATATATTCCTTCCTTTATAAAGAGCTAGCAAAAGCGTAATACTGCCTCATTTTCCCCCTTCACTGTCAATTACACACAGTCACAGAACAAGCTTTTCAAAAATCAGGCTCTTGAATTTTGCAAAAGTAAAGAAGATGGGCATTACTTCATTTGTGCTTTTTTGGAAAGAAATAAAAAAAAAGAGGATCAGTTACAAAACTAACATTCCCTATGTTTACAGTATAGATCAGTATAGATAGGTGTTTGCCAGACTGCTTCTCAGTTTATCTTGATTTTGATTCATGGACACAGAAATCAGAATTATTTGGAAATATTGCATTTTTTAGTCACTATCTTAACAAATAAAAGATCTCTCTTTAGGAAAATAGAATCCAAAATGGCATATGGACATGTACATCCATTCTAAGGCGCAGAGAAACGCTGTAAATGAAGCTCTTCCCTGTCTTCACTGTCTTACCTGTCACCCTATGTGCACATACATTCAAATACTTAGGATTTTACAGAAGAATTTTAAAAAATAAAACTAAACTAAAAGTAACAACAAATGTCTAAACGCCCAACATGTTCCACAGTCCAGCAGAAATACTAAAGTATAAAGAATGCTTATACTTCACCTCTTGCTAACATTTGACCTAGCACTCATCAGTTTGTGATGCTTTCATGAAAAAAAAAAACAAAAAAACAAACTGAACTGTTTTGGTGGAAATAAGGGAAACTGAAGTTAAAACCTATAAATCTTTATACAGTCACATAAAAGGTAAAACTAAAAAATCAGGGCACAATAGCTAAAATTACAATATTACAGAAGAGGAGAAGGGTAGAGGGAGATGCCAGTCTCTTCTTCATGGAAACCAATTACACGATGCAAACGAACAGCATAATGTTGTGCCAGGGGAGGTCCAGATTTAACATTATGAAAAATTTCTTTACTATGAGGGTGGTAAACCACTGGAACAGGCTTCCTAAAGAGGTGTTCGACATCCCATGTCTGTTAGCATTCAAAGGCAGATAATGACCTCAAACGCTTTAACTTTTGGTTAGCTTTAACTGTGAGTTAGATTATCTTTGAAGGCGCCTTTCAAGTGATCTATTCTATTCTATGTAAGAATAAAATTCTCATGCATGGTGGTACTGTCCTTTTAATCTCTGTTCCACTTCCTATTCCAGACAGTTTCATCCTCCTAAAACAGTATAGAAGATTCGCTTTATTTGGCTCTCAGAATAGTTCTTAACGAAGCAAGTGATTTTTTTTACAGCTCACCAGATGAATTTTATTCATTAGAATATTTCTGTTTAAATTAAAAAACAAAAGCAAACAAAATAACAACCAAAAAAAAAAACCACAAAAAAAAAAAAACAAAACAGGTGACATACTTTTGGTTGTAACTGTTCCCATCTCTTACTTCCTAATATGAGCAAGCTAACCCATGACTTATGTAACAGTCCCTACAAAATCAATCTAAATACAAAACTAGGGAAGAAAAAAAAAGTAGACAATCAAAAAAGCATAGAAAGATGGAGCTTTTCTATCCATATCCCCCAGTGTTTTAAACGTGCATTGCTTTTGATGAAGAGAAAAGCGGAGGTAGAGAGCATCATTTTTACTTGACAAAGTTCTCTCAAAACATGTTTTCAATTATTAAATAAAAGACTCAGACAGAAACTACAATACTAGCATGATTTAAAAAATAGTTGTTCTTTCTAAGTTCCAGGCAAAATTCTAGGGGGAAAAAGACAGACAGACAGAAAGAAAAAAGAACTCTAACTGCACTCTTTTTCTATGAGAAAAGTCTTGCTTAAATGTTAGATCTTTCCTTTGGGAGACAAAATAAATATCTAGTTTTCCACTACAGAAAAAATGAACAACCAAAAAAAAAACAAAAAAGAGAGAGAGAGAAAAAGAAAAAGAAAAAGTGCTAATAAAGTCCTCATTATAACCTGAATTTCCTTTTCTCAAGAAATAGTCCTTCTTCATCCTCCAGATTACATGCTTGCACCTTCTACAAGGTATACATCTTAAAACTGAAAAGAAATGCACTGCAGACAGTAGTCAAATTGCCTACTTATTGAACTAGACATCACACTGGCAGCACATGCCCCTTGGATCTGCCATTCTTTCTTATTAATATTGCAATGAACCAGAACACGTTGATTGCAAACTTTAAAACCTCTGCTGCATAAAGAAACAAAACTGTTATCTCTGCAAGAAAACTGAGAATGAACCTGAAAGAAAAAAAAAAAAAAAAAGGAAAGGAGAGGAGAGGAAAAGAAAAGAAAGGAAAAAAAATCAGTGAAGGCAATATGTGCTTTATGAATTTAGGGGAATTTCCTGACCATCTCTTTCACTGAATTTATCAGGTTCGTTATGATAAATGGATGTTGTCATAATCTTTCATTGTCAGACTGCACTGCTGCCCTAACAGCATATATTCTTGTAAAACAGAACTGAAATCTAAAAGTTCAAAATTAATAGCTGTGAAATCTCAAGCACTCGTAACCATGTGTTTTTATCACTTCCATGCTGTGCAGATCGGGTACTCTTGTTATTTATTATTTGTGACAGTGAACAATTCCCACTTGCTTTAGTGAAAAAGTGAAGAGCTGTTTGCATAACTAGCAAGGTGAAAAATAGATTTCAAACTGTTGGAATCGCTTCACACGAACAACATACACACATGAGCAGACAGCATACTTTCAGACCACTACAATGTGCTGACAACACAATATATTATTCTATGGCTTCCTTTTGTAAAAGCGTTTCTCACAGAATGCTCTGGATTTGTGAGGAACCTGAAATGACGGAGCCTTGATACGGTACAGGGGATCCTATCTACTTCAGTAGTCAACTTCATCTTCAGATTGGAAAAATATAAATTTTTATGATGTCTTAAAGCAGTAATTTGTGTGTGATACCTGGTTACTATGTGGTCTGATCCACAGAGTACTCTCTGACAAGCACTACAAACAAACCACCAAGCTATAGCATAGGAGAGCACAGCTTCCTCCTACAAGACTTGGCTTGTCAGACACATTCTTCTCCCCTCTGAGTCAAACAGAAAAGTATGAGATTTTACAGGTAAAGATTTAAGTATCAGCAGTACTTCTATCCCACATAGAAGTAACTTTTTTATGAGTAGAAAATAAAAAAATATGTTTACTGTATTTTCCTTAAGATATTTTGTCAATTTATTTTTAGAAATGAAATGCAGAGATAGCATCTCCAAACACTATAAATTTCAAATTAGAAAGGAGAGGTTAAAGATAGTAACTGCAACGGTATTACAAAATGTCTCCATCTGATATAATATTAATGTTCAGGAAAATCTATCATGTATCAGGACAGCAAGTAAGATTTGCCTGTGGGCAGTGCTATTATCAGCACACAATTAGTTGCAGATTGGAGACACTAGCCTTAGATCTGTTCTCGTGCCAGTAATCTGTTTCCTAGTTGATTGAAATTCAACAGCTTTTGATGAAATGCTATTTATTTAGCTACAGACAATTTGATTAAATTGATTAAATGAAAGGGTAATAATAACAAAACCAGTAATGCCCAACGTGACATGAAATGGTGTAGGTCATATTTTAATTGAGACATTCTATGAAGAATGCATAATTATTAAATGAAGCAGGATATGTTACAAGAGAAGTGTTTTTTATTGCAAAGTCATTTTTTTTCAATTAAAAAAGGAAAAAAAAAAAAAAAAAAAAAGGAAAACACTGAGAAGGCTAAAAAGACCTCTACTGTCAATTACTATAAACCCATCACAAAGTATGAACTCTAAGTTCTTAATGCTAAGTCTTTCAAATCCTTGGACTTATTTCATTTATTTTTTTCTCTTTGATAACAGATGGATTTTCCTTTATCCTCAGTAATTTGCATCAATAGTAGATCATGAAGTTCTATAAATACATAATGCCTTTTAGAAACATTTGATAGAGAGACAATTTAGCCATTCCTTTCATATGGCTATAACATTAGTTCTCCAGGAAGGTTACTGTACAACTTGAAGAGTTTGGTATATTGTATTTAATAAAGAACTAGTAAAGAAAAAAAGTACATAAAGTTAGCTTTCAAGCTTCCTGGAAAAGTGCACTGATATTCAGTATTAAAAAGACCAAAATCCAGTTCATTCAGCAGTGTCTGAAAGGCCAATTGAGTACATGTTCCAATTGCCTTGAATATCATAAGTGATGTAGTATTTCACAATAAATTAGTTCACAGTAAAACAAAGACAGCACCTTCTTAATTTATTCTGCACAGAGAAATTTCATTGTTTTTTAACTTTTCCTCTACATTTAATAAATAAATAAATAATCAAAAATATCCAGAAAAGTAGCAACAGTTAATGTATAAATACTTAAAGACCTGGTGTTACACAAAATAAATAAATAAATAAATAAATAAATAAATAAATAAATAAATGGGTAAATTATGTAAGTGTACAGTGGTCTCTGGAGACTACAGATAGCAAAGTTTGGGCAGTTCTGTAGACAGCTAATCAAGTTTCTTTCACTTTTAAACTAAACCTCCCCCATGTGTTTTTACATTTACATGGGAAAAGGGAAAAATAAAATAAAATAAAATAAAATAAAATAAAATAAAATAAAATAAAATAAAATAAAATAAAATAAAATAAAATAAAATAAAATAAAATAATAAAATAAACACATGCAAACAACACAGGCACTATTCTCTACAGTAAAATACAATCAAGCACATAGTCCTACCGAATCTAAACAGGATGAGCTTTTATACTTTTTCAGCAGGGAAATCAGATCAAGGGAGCTGCTAGTGTGAAGTGTGAGACTACAGAATGAAATACCTGTATCCTGGTGAAACTACTACTGTATCTCAATGGTAGTTGTCTGTCATTCTTATGAAGTTGTTAGATATTTCATATACAGTATTCTAGACTACCTTGACTACCTTATGTGCATGGAGTAATCAAATGGGTAAAGTATGTGACCCAAACTACCTGCTGAAATCTCCAGAAAAAATGGTCATAATTGAAGGCCACCAGGAAAATAGGTATTTCTCTATTTCATATCCATTAGTATGCTTTTACAGAAATGAATTAATATTTGCTCTAGAAACTGTTAAGCTTCATTTATATTCAGAAACTTTCCATTAAAATACAGTGATAGTTTAAGGTCCTTGGTTTGCATGACCCAGAATAAAACTGTCAATATGCAGTCAAGAAGCCTTCTGAATGAGTTCGCTAAGTCTACACAACAGTTCTAATCCAAGATCTAGGCTGAGGCTTAGGGGAGAAGCATTTAGTAGCCTGTATTAAAAGAAGATATCAAGCTTTCAGAGCAATTATTCCTTTTGTAGAATAAATACTTTTCTTTCAAATAAATCAAATACTGTACTTCCGTAAACTTGTGCTAAAACTGTAAGCTAATTATATGCTCATTGAAAATAGCATTTTTTTGATTCAACAGAATGATGGATATGCACTCCTGCTATAACACAAGGAACATATATGTCATTAAAACCAGTTCAGAATATGCGAATAGAGATAAAAATTGGATTCCCCATTTAATTACTCAAATTTTATGACAGTGTAACTTAGCCCAGAAGAAGAGTAACACAATGGAGAATGAGACCAAATACATGTTGAAATCAGCAGAGAAATGTGAGCAAAACATATGGCAACACAGAGGCTTAAAGTATCACTGTGAAAATATTTGGAGCAGGTGAACTAACACTTCAATTTGCTGTTGTTCTGTCATCTATATTTCCATTTCTGTCTTTCATCTTTAGAAAGCTTGCAAACTACTAAAGTATTTGCTCCTGTTAAACAGTGTTTAAGAAGAGGACTCACAAACATATTAAACTGATTTGCATAAGGAAACAGACAGATTTCATGTGAAACACAAAATTTGCTGTATAAAGTAGGTATGAATTTTCATGCCAAGCCTTTCTCATATGTTGCATCCCTAGTAGGGGGTAGCACACAGCTCCATGAATTGATACCATGACCAGCCACGTTACTAAAGTTATCTCACCAGATACACTCCTACAGTACCATCTATTAGAGCAAGATCATGTTTAAAGCCAGCACTATACTTTTTGAAATTTCACTAAGGTTACAGCATTCCCAGATGCCATGAGAAAGATAATAGCATATTTGGATGTAATGTATCATCAAAGCATGCTGTCCAGTATTTTGCCACTTCATATACACATACTCACTAGTCAGTTAAATGAATGAGATTTGATGCATAATGTAAAAATTGACATAGTGTTCTTCTGTACTTTCTTTTAAAGTAAATCAGTCTCAGAATGTTACATTATACATTTAGTTTGCAATGGTTAATATTAGATGTCTTGCTGGCTTTAGCAGGAAACTATTAGCAACTTTTTTTAACCTAATGTGAGAACAACATCAGCCTAAATGCTCTGAAGGTGAGTTAATTGCTAAGTGCTGTCAGTATTTGGTTTCTATGAAAACACAAAGTTTGTGCCCATTCAAAATAATTTGTTAACCTAACAGCAGTATATATATGAACATGTATATATGCATGCATGTTCTACTAATAGGCATGTGTACAGTACACATAAAAACTGTGCTTAAGTCCTTGCTATATAAATATTTTCAGCTTTGCCCAAATACATTGTACTCACAAAGAGACCAAATAATGCTTAAACTGTGTCTTTAAACAATATTAAAAACAAACAAACAAACACATTGGCCTCAGTCTGTACCTACAGAAAGTGTCCTAGAAGGCATCTAGGTCTTGAATCACATAGCAGTTGTGCACTTGAGTTCAGTTATTCTAAGCTTTGAAGTATCTTCAGTTACACTGAGACACATATGTTTCAATACCTGAATCACACCCAGAATACTACAAAGTCTTCATTTATTCCTAAATTTTATTTTTCAGACAGCACTGAACTCAGAAAAACAACTGTACATTAAGTTATATCTCTGTTAAAGTATTGTCCTGGTAAAGGGCATTTTTCCAAAGGATAAGCCTCTGAAAATAAATAATTCTGATTCACACGGATTTGGTGTCCAAAGGAAGTAGGGGCCGCTTCTCCTACTTCACACTGCTCCAAAGCTGCACAGTCCTTCACAGCTATACATGGAGAGACAGAATAAATAATGGTGGTCCCTCCATGCTCTTTTGAGTGCTACCACACAGAAAACATTTGGCACACTGCACAAGACACATTCCCCTAGCATTCTAACCACAACCTCAAGTCAAGAAACTACTTTTTAGGGAGCTTACATAGGGTTCTCCGTAATTATTCCAGTAACACATGAATTTTTACCCTGTCAAATAAGAAATGTATTGCTACTTACAATCTGGTACCATAAAGGAATTGGATCAACTAAGACAAAAAGATAAAATTCTCTCACAGAATTAAATCAGTACTTCTGCATACTTGTTCTGTGAAAGATTTCCAGCATATCAGCTAGTACTAACCTTCTGTACCTCGCCTCTTAAAACTGTGATGTTTTATTTTGAATTCTAAATCAAATAATTTGATAAAGATCATTTTTCCTACAACTCCAGGAATGCAACATACAAAAATATATTTCTATCATTCATTGACTATTTAGAACACAATATCTGTAACAAAAACTCAGCTGACAGAATGGATGTTTGTCTTTTAAAAATAAATCTCCTCTCATCAGTAGCTAATAATGTAAACTAAGTTTTGAAAGACAAATATACTTTTCTTAAAGCATCTAATATTCTTGGTGCCATTTGTGAGTAAAACTTCAGTTTTACTAAAGTATTAGAGTACTTTAGTATTATTTTGGGGTTATGCTGCAACACTTTATGAGCTAATAATTCCAAAACAGCTGTGTTGGGTTGCCAAAAAAAAGAGGATCCTTGTATAGGTGTAAACAATAAATATACATATATATCTCCCTTAATATATCAGTCAGTTACAGACATGATGAGCATACTGGCTTTATTAAAACTTCTAGAACTCAGAACATTTTCTATCCAATTTTGCATAAAAAGAAAGTAGTAAAAGTAGAGCGGATTCTCAGGTTGTTAATATATTTTAAATATTAAACTTATTGCTATTTTTTGAAAACAATCAATGTTTACTTTTAACTGTGATTTTACAACTCTTGCTTCTTGCTGAAGCATGAGGCAAAAGAGCAAAGAATTCATGTGAAGCAGAGGTTATTGGACACTCACACATCACTTAGGAACTTATCCAATTGATTCTTTAGTGTAACTGCATTTTGAAATTTTGTCATCTGTTCATGACCTGCAATTTTCTCTCTATTTTCTTTAATGTTACTGTTAAGTGTTTAAATCCTCCTTCGTCATTTCTGCTGCTGCAAATCATATTTTAGATGCCCCAGCTAACCTTAGATACTTAGTTTCTCCACTATTAACATAGCATTTTGTAATCCACAACAGAAAAGAAAGTGACCTCAGGAAGTCTGTTGCTTGGAGCTATTGGAAGACAGTAAGTCAGCTGTGGCATACTGTGTGTGTATTCTCCTCCTTCTCTGAGATTTGTTTAAACAGAAGACCAAATTCAGACAGATTTGACATATAACTTTCTCTGTTATTCTGTTTTATTCACACCTTATATTCACAAATTACTTTTACTTACGTTTAACTAATCTTTAAAACTTTCCAACTGTGCAGTAGTATAAATAAGGTAAAATGAGAAAGAATACAGGGTACAGGTGATTATTTGTTTTTATTATTTACTTGACATTTTGTAGGATAGATAGATAAGGCAAACTAGAACTGAATTCTGTGAGACCAACTGAAAAACAATAACTAAGATTATATTTAATACCACTATTTAAATGTTCTTGTTACAGTGTCACGGGGCTTTGCAGAAGGCACTGCTTTAAACAATTTGAATTGCACAGTCCCTATTACCTTGTCATAAAACTGCAGTCGATAAACTTGACACATACGCATCTCAATGACAGAGTTTTCTTTTAGAACCTTGATTAAAACAAAAAAATGAAATAATGCAACTTTATATACAAGAATAATAAGAAAAGGCTTTCTTTTGATTCTGGATAGTAACTGTTGTTCTCTATTTTTGTTTTTGTTTCAATTACTGATGAAAATGAATATACAGTACAATCTAGCAAAGTCCAAAATCGGATAAAGAAAAGATAACAAATCTCCTTTTCTAGGAAAGGGAAAATACAGAAATAGCATCTCCTGAGCACATGGGATATAAACACCTAAAAATTCCACTAAATATTGGATAAGAGTAAAAAATAAATTGCATCGAATATATTACATGCAGTCTAAG
Source organism: Coturnix japonica (assembly GCF_054131305.1). Taxonomy (NCBI): domain Eukaryota; kingdom Metazoa; phylum Chordata; class Aves; order Galliformes; family Phasianidae; genus Coturnix; species Coturnix japonica. The sequence goes on from NC_140666.1 coordinate 73,309,491, forward strand.
ATTAAAAAGAAATGAAATTATTTCGTAGCTTTAAAAACTTATAAATAATTTTTAGGAGCAGAATTGTTAAACCGACCAGAAAACCAACCTACTACGAACTGTACTGAATTACTCATATGTCTGTATCAGTGTTTCTGTAGTCAAAATCAACATATCTGTAGTAAAAAAAAATAATAATAATAACAATTAAAAAAAAAATCATTTGTTCTGTAAAGAACAGGTGTTATTAAGATTATGTTTTCTGTTAAGGTAAGTAATTAAACACTAACACAGAAAAGTTCTGCAAATATTCCACAAAGACTTCCACAAAGAGCTCACAGTGATTGTGAAAGATTTAGTTAATTAACTCAAAAGCATAATGCCAACTGTTTTGGAAATGTGTTAATTCCCTACTATAATTTAATGACAAAACCCATTAGTTAAGTTTTACACTTCAAAGTAGCCCAACAGATGTAAAAATCCAAATCTTTGACAGAAATATCCTTAAATGAAATTGTGCCTGAAGCTCCAGGGCAGTTATACCTCTGAAATATAGCTGGTTTGTTAAACCAGCAAATACACCAAATAATCGGAATCAAGGCAACTCAATGTACATATAAAAGTAAATATATACACATACAGTACTACAGTACAAAGTCTGAGACAGTGCAGGTCCAACCCTGGGTCTGTGGGTTTAACACAGGTTCACATCTGCATGTACAATACCAAAGAAATGTCGGAGTTGATAAATCAGATTCTAACTTTTAAAAAATATTTCTTTCTTCCCCTTCTGTAATAGTGCAGTTCGTTACTTATTCAAAGCATGATTCCTCCTTTACTCAGATCCTGTCCCTTTTGGCTCTGTACATCTCCTGGGAGTGCAGAATGATTCAGTGGTAACTTAGTCATTTGCACACTCTACAAGATTATTTTACTGAAGAAGAAAAAAATAATAAAGACTGTACTTATCAGTGGAACACTTTGTGTTAAATACAGATAATGAAAACATCAACAATCCATCTATTTCATGTTTAATTAGCCCCTCTTTCAACATAATTTGTTACTGAAGGTCAAATATGGGTCACTCATAAAAACTGATTGTAAAATATTTAATATAATGCAAACTGAGAATAGAAGACTTAAATACATTTCTAGACACCTTGCTCTGAACAGTTTTAAAGCTAAATACCTCCTAAAAAAGCTACCAACGCAACTGTTTGTATTTGAAGAACAAGTTCTTAATTTATTTCTGCAGATTACCTAGTGTTTATTAAGAATGTTTATTAACGTAAAAGTAATTAAAAAGGTTTACTACTGAAAGCTGCAATCTGATTTTAAATGTCAATCTTTTATCTAAGACCATGCATGCATGTGTCTGTCTGTACATTAAAAAACACGCTTTCCTACACTGTTAAGCAGACTGATCTCTTAATACATGAATTCTGGTTCCCAATAAGGCTCTTGCTACATGTGCATGCTTATAAGGAAACTGACCGATTTTTTTGAATAGATATAATTCAACTGCCTAATAACCAAATAACCAAAATGCACCTGCAGTGCAACAGACTGGACAACATTTGGAAGATAATTAAACAGATTATCTAACTACATTAAAAATATATATATATATATATATATGTTTTGCTTTCTTGGAAATTAAATTTTGGTGAAACGCTTGCAAATTTCCTCCCTAGTCATGGAACATCCCAAGTCACTTTTCTAACAACAGGACAAGTATTCAGCCTTGATTACTGTGTCAGCACACTCTAATGTCCGAAATGTTTTTCCTCCCTCAGTAGTAGATTTCAAATGAGAAAAGGCATAGGAGCAATTCATTAAAAAATAGCCAGAAAGGAATATACTCCAAGAAAAGTAATAATGCTTCTCAAAAATCCCTGTACTGTTTCTTTTAGTTCTACTGATGGTGACTTGCATCTCTTAAACAAAAATGTGTAAATAAAGTAAAAAGCGCAGTCTTTCAAGTAATCAAAAAGCATTCTTCATTGAGTGGAACAAATAAGAGAGAAATTATGAGAAAATGATGGAAAAAAATCAAATCAAATAAAAACAAAACAAAAAAAGCACATATAAACAGGCTGTAAAAGGTCTATTCTTCAAAAAGGAATCATTAGCATGCTAATCTCATAGTCATGAGAAATTTCAGTGAAATAAACCTGCTCATGTGCTATTAGTTTGATGTCAGTGGAAGAGCAGAAAACAGCACTAAAAAACAAATATTTGTAAATAATTTGAGGAAATATACAATTGTTTACAATTGTGAAGTAAGATTATAGAATGATATTTAAGGATGCAGTCCTCCAAATAACTGAGTGATTGCAGCTATGCACTGAGCTTTCTTTGCTGTCTTTGTTAGTACTTGACAGTACCCTGGATGCTGACTGGCAATGTTCAGCACCAGGAAGATCCAAATTTTACATCTACAATTCATAAAAAACATTTCCAATAGATGCATCCTGATACAGCAGAACACTTCTGTACAGGTTTAACTTTGGGCAAGTGATTAAGATAAATGGAATATTAAGGGATTTAAACATTTGCTTGCCAAATGTGTAACAGCTTTGCTGAATAGGACAGAATTGCAAAGTGGGAGGCTAAAAGAATATTTCGGAGAATAACACTATGCAGAAAAGAACAAGGGCACGTTTCAAAAAGCCTTGCATTTAAGCAACTTCTAGAAAACATCTAGAACATCTTCCAGAAAAGTGACAGTAAAAAGTCTATCAGATGCAAAATTTAGCTTTGATCTTCATATAAAATACTTAAAGGAGGGGAGTTATAAATTGTTTTTACCTTTCTTCTATTAAGTTATTCTATAATGCATTTTATCAAACAAGATGTATTTGGGAAAACATGCAAGATATGTAACACACTGCCTTAAAAAGGAAGTGTCAAATGATAAGAATGAAAACAGCTTATATTCACTGGGGAACACCAATCAGTCACCTAAGTAGAGACTTACTATCCTCACAGTGATACTGTGAATATGTGGAAGTATCAATTACCTGTTCTAACTACATTAATGGAAAATGAGAATTGCTCTTATCTCTAGTAACTCTGAACAAATACATCTAGCTATATTGATTTATTTATTTTAAAACTCTATACATCCTCTAAAATCTCCTAAGAACAAAGGGAACTGCCAATAATTAAATAAAGGCAATCAGAGGCGTTTCACCTAATCTCCCTATTGTCACATTACTATGCCATTGGCTCTATTTCATATGGACCGTTGAACCATGAAACACTCCAATATACACCACATCATACCCATTTATCTGCAATTACTTCATATCACTCTCTCAAAAACATGCCAAACAAGTATTTCACCTGGTTTGAGTGTTAAAACTGCCAATGTGCTTTTTCCTGATAAACAGAGAAATGCTCAATTATCAGTGTTTGAGAAATAAAAGATCTACATCTTATTAATGCAAATATCTCTTAATGTGTGCAAAAGCAAGAACAAAACTATATAAATGTCACTCAGTATCAAGCCGGTAAGTACACATATGAAACCATTAACAGAAGTTTTATGCCCGAGGTTCTCTGCTTTAAGTTCTTATTTGGAAACTTTCCTTAACTTAGAAGCATCCTTTGCAAACATACAAGTACTCTCCACATATTTAAAAATTGAAAGACAAGGCATTTGACCATCTTCTATAAACAATTCAGGTAAACTCACTTTTACAGGCTACACATTTAGCACAGGAAACCTCACAAACACTGGGAAACTAGCTCTATATCAAGCGAAGTAAATAACGGAGCAACTCAGAATACATTCTTGCAGTTTGACTGCTGCAAATGGAAGTGTAATAAAGCCATTTTCTTCCACAAAGAATTACTATGAATCAGAAATATGTGCTTGCAAAGCATCAATAAACCAAATAATATTTTTGTCTAACGTAACTTCAGATAAGGCTGTTAATCAAGCTGCAATCCTTTACCACTGGTGAATTTAACATGCAAGTCATGCTTTCACACTGAAAATAAATTACACTTTTGACACTTTTTAATTCATGTTTAGATGAATTGCAGCAGCAAGACAGAAGTAGCATCTGATTAGCATTTGTTTCACTTCTACTTCACTGGTCCAGTGCTCACTAAAAAGGCATAACCTACTTTGTGCTTAATAAGCCTTACTAGATGGAAGCTTAGGAACTTTTTCAGTACTTTGGATTTTATAAAGACTGTATTTTAAAACTGAAACTATAACATTACCTTCAGAGGTAATGAAATATATCACCCAGAAACAACCACATCAAATGTTCTATAAAACATTTGTCTAACATACTCAGAAATATTAGCAGAAAATATATCAGTCACACACTGTTGTTGATGTGGAAGATGGTGTGACTTCATTTCCTTTCATAATATTATAAATCTTTTTTTTTTTTTTCCTGCACAGAATACAAGTACTGATTACAGTGTAAAACTTCAATTGTAATAGCCTAACAGACGTTTCAAAGTATAAAAAATGTCATACTGTGCCATATTTGCATGTTAATAAGGTGGAAATAAAGCATTTTTGTCAAACTAATCAGACTGTTCCTGTTTCAGGCTTGGCTCCCTATTCACATGAATCAGCATTCATTTATCTCTAGATCCTTGTGTAACATACGCTGGAGCTGTGAGGAAACACTTCGAATATTATCTTACACGGAAGGAGGCAAAGGGAATCACCCAGAGTTAAATATCTCATTTCACAATCCGTAAAAGTATGCCCAAAAAGAAAAATCATTTCTGTTCAGGCTACGTATGTGTCTTATCAAATTAACAAAGCTTTAATTTAGAATCTCCTTTCCCCTACGCTAACTCTCTACTGCTGTGTAAAGCAGTTCCTGCCATTACCAGTTTTACTCTGCTGGGGCCTCACTGCACCGACCTGCATGGCACAGTCGAGATCAGAGCCGGGCACTGAGGGCACTGCTGAAGGAAGGCTCAGTGCGCTCAGATTGCTCTCGGGAAAGGCAGCCTCTCTGCTAGTCAGAGCCGTGCAGAAACTGGACTGGCAAATAAGGGCCCCTCGCTTTGAGTTAATGATTTTCATGTGATGTGCATTAGGGGAAGAAAAAAAAAAAAAACAGGCGAAGAAAGAAAGAGGAACAAAAGCATGCTAAGGTCCGATTCTAAGCTCATTAACCTTTATGCGCATTCAGAGCAACTGCTGAACATCAGTAAAATCTCAGTGATTTCAGACCATTTATAGGCTTTCTAGATTGTGAAAGAGCCGCCATCCTAATGAACGAGCTGATAATTACAGTCATTTGCGTTTCAGCGCGGCACATCACTCTCACTGACCCTCTAAAATGCGAAACTTTCCGTTTCCAGCCGGAGCTCGCTGCCTCTCTGCGGCTGAAACCCTCCCCACCCCCAAGTGAGACCGCTGGGGCTCCTCAGGACAACCCAGGTGGTGCTCCTGCCCAGCCTCCCAGCAACGGGCCCTAACGAGGTGCGGGAGCCGACAGAGTCATCCTGGGCTGCGCGCAGCTCGCCATCTGAGTAAGCAGCCCACCCACCCCAGTCGCGCAGCGCTGTGCGGAAGGGGGGGGGGGGGGACTCCGCGCCCGGCACCTCCCAGGGGCGGTACCACAGAGCAAGTGTGGGCTCTGCAAAGTGGGATTTACAATAGAAATAGTACAAAGAGCTGTCCCTGACTGTCCTTCCTGCCTGATGTGTGCCCAGGTATGCTCCTGGCACCTGACTGAAGGGGTGATGCACCTGATGGTGACAGGTATCACCATCCCTTACGCAATGTGTGTGCATGTCCATGTGCTTGCATGCATGAGTGCCCAAGCGTGGGGCATTGCCCTTACCTGCTTGCTGTACTTGCTACCGGCCTGGCAGCTGTACTCGGAGCAGTGGTCCGAGCCGATGGAGATGTTGTCACCAGCTCCCACGAAGGTGTTGGCCGGGGGCAGGTCCTGTACAGCCTGGTGCTTTTTGCCAGCAGTGGGGGACTGCGGGTGCAGCTGCACGGTGGGCAGTGGTGAGCTCGACTTGTAATGCCGAGCTAGGTCGGGGCTGCCCGGGCCACCATTGACTGAGCGGTAGCGGCCCATGCCTGGGCTGTCTGAGAGCTTCTCATTCACGCTGTCATAGCGTTGCCCATTGGGCTTGGAGGCCTCAACAGTGACAATGCTGCTGTAGAGGGGCTGCTTGCCCTTTTTGCCTTTCTTGTCCTTCTTGGGCTTCTTGGCCTTGTCATGCTGCTGCGGGGTGAAAAAGTCCTCATGGTCCTTCTTGCCAGCCTCATAGCCATGCTTGCCCTTGGAGCGGCAGTAGCGGGCCATGACCACCACCAGAATGAGGAGGATGACAGTCATGATGCCAGCCACCACACCAATGACAATGCTGAGGCGCTGCTTGCTCAGTTCATAGCTGGGATCGCCAGCAATGTCCTGGGCCAGGGGTGTGTGGAGACTGCGTGCCACCTGGTTCTCCACCACAGTAGCATTGGACAAGCTCTCATTGACGAAGACGTGGAGCAGGGCAGTTGTTGACTGGGGTGGCTGGCCACTGTCATTCACTTGTACAACAAGGCGGTGCAGGCCGTAGTGCTTGGGAGCCAGCTTGCCCACAAGTGACACCACACCACTGGCTGGATCAATCTCAAAGAGCTTGAAGGGGTTTCCTCCAACAATGCTGTAGTTGAGGTCAGCATTGAGGCCGGTATCAGCATCAGTGGCTACCACTGTGGCCACTACAGTGCGCATGTTGCTGGAGGGTGGCAACACAGTGTAGGAGCTGTTGCTGGGGAAGGTGACTGTGGGCGCATTATCATTCTCATCCATTACAAAGAGGGACACAGTAGCGGTGGCTGAGCGTGACGGCTCGCCGCCATCTACCGCCTTCACTTTGAAGGTGTAGCTGGTCTGCTGCTCCCGGTCAAATGAGACTGTGGAGTAGATGGTTCCTGTGTCATTTTCAATGGAGAAGATGCCAGTCTCCTGGCCATGTTCACTGGGCTGTATAGAGAGGCTGAGCTCAGCATTGCGCCCCTTGTCAAAGTCCATCACAGTCACCATGCCCACGGGGCTGTTGGGCTGCAAGTTCTCCTTCACGTAGAAAGTAAACACATCCTGCATGAAGCGTGGCTCGTTATCATTCCGATCCGCCACCCGCACCACCACCATGGTGGAGCCCTGCAGTGATGGTACCCCCTTGTCTCGGGCCGTCACTTGGAACTCATAGGTGTCGCGCTGCTCACGGTCCAGCACCACCTGCACAGATACATCCCCAGAGTCAGGATCAATGCTGAAGATGCCGTTTGGTGACTCCGAGGAGAGGGGCGAGGGCTCCAGGGAGTAAGTGAGCTCAGCATTCTTGCCGCTGTCCGCATCTGTGGCCACCACCGTGGCTACCCTCTCACCAGGCAGATTGTTCTCTGGAAAAGAGACCTCCAGCACAGCCTGGCCAAACACAGGAGGGTTGTCATTAGTGTCTGCGACTCGCACCAGCAAGGAGTTGTTGCTGGACAAGCTGGGGCTGCCTGAGTCCACAGCTACAATCACCACATTGTAGTCACGCACTGCCTCATAGTCCAGAGGGGCTGAGGTGTGGAGGAAGTACTTGCGCTTGTTCTGCGGCTCCCCTTCACCCTCACTGGCTGGCTTGAGCTGGAAGGGCACATCCCCCACCACGGTGCAGGTCACCACACCATTTTCACCTTGGTCCCGGTCTGACACCTGCACCAGAGCAATGGGGGTATCCACCAGCACATCCTCAGCCACGCTGGCTACTCCGTCTCGCAGTGGGATACGCCCAATCTTTCGGATGTCAATGGTGGGCACGTTGTCATTCTCATCACGGATGTTCAGCACCACTGTGGCCTTGTCTGTCTTAGGGGGCTGCCCACGGTCTCGAGCCATCACAGTGAAGCGCAGCTGGTTAACCTCCTCTCGATCAATGCGGTGCAGGACACTGAGCCAGCCTGAGGTCTCATCCAGCCGCAGCAGCCGCCTCACTGACTCGGTGGCTGCCCCAAAGACGTACTCAATCTGCCCATTCACCCCCACGTCCAGGTCGGCAGCTCGCAGCTGCAGGATAGGGGTCCCGGGGCTGCTGTTCTCCGCCAGGTCGGCCTCATAGACGCTCTTCTCGAAGCGGGGGCTGTTGTCGTTCACGTCGGTGATCAGCACCCGCAGGATGGCCTGCGAGGAACGCGCGGGCTCGCCGCCGTCGCGCACACGCAGGCTCAGCTCGTATGAGTCCCTCTGCTCCCGGTCTAGCGCCCCCTTGACGATCAGCTGCGGCTGCTTCTCCCCGTCCAGGGTGTCGGCCACCTGCAGCTCAAACACGCTGCTGCGGGCCTCCGCCTCTTGCCTCCGCTTGCTGCCGCCGGGATAGAGGGCGCTCTCCGGGCCGGCCGCCGCAGCACCGCCCCCGCCCCCGCCGCCGCCGCCGCCGCCGCCGCCGCCGCCGCCGCCCCCGCCGCGCCGTCCCCCGTCCCCGCTGGGTTCCTGCAGCAGCTCGTACCGCTCGATGCCGTTGCGGCCGAAGTCCCTGTCGGTGGCAGTGGGGAGCAAGTAGAGGGTCCCCACGGGCCGGTTCTCCTCCACGGTGAGCGTGAGGACGGGGGAAGGGAAAGTGGGGGTGTTGTCATTGATGTCCAGGATGATGACCCTGCCCTCGAAGAGGTCCACCCAGCTCTGCGAGGGGCCGATGACCGACACCTCGAAGTCCAGGAAGCACTCGTTCTCGTCGAAGATCATCTGGCACTGCGGCAGCTTCTCGCGGTCGATGCGCCGCTCCGTGGTGCTCAGCTCCCCGGTCATGTTATCGATCTTGAGGTAGTCAGAGCCTGATTCCAGGCTGAATGTCACCTCTCCGGAGCCCGTCACGATGCCCAGGTCGGCGGCCACGTTGCCGATGCGGATGTCGGCAGGTCCCTCCTCGGCCAGCCGGTACCTCAGCAGCTGCTTGGCCGCTGCCAGGCTGACCCGGAGCGGCGGAGGCAGGAGGAGCAAGAAGCAGCAGCAGCAGCAATGCACAAAGCCGAGAAGAGTCCGCATTTTCCTCATCTTCTTCTCCCCGACCCACCCTCCCCCCTCCTCTCACTCCCCTATAAACTCCCCTGATGAGCCAACAGAGCGGCCGGGCGAGCAATTAAAGAATCCTTCTGCTCCCGGAAACTTAGCGCCTCATGGCTGGTGCAATCGGTGGGCAAAACCCCGCTGCTGCCTCCTCCGCTGCTCGCCCTGCCTCCCAGCTGCGATATACTTACAGTTCACGGGACAGTGTATTTTGCTTTTTAAAGATTCATCTCGGCAGATAGGATGGGATTTTCCTCCTCCTCCCCCTTCTCCTCCTCCTCCTGATTTTACTGTAATCACTTTGCAAGGTTTGCAATAAAAGCCGGAGCAGCACCGTGCGATCTGAAGCCCCCCAGGTCGTCTTCTTCGACACCGGAGTTAACTACAATTCACACTCTCTCTTCTCTCTCTCTCTCTCTCGCCCTCTCAGTCGTTCACGACAAACGCATTAGATTTATTCTCTCCCCTATCTGCACACACAGGAAAAAAAAAAAAATGTGATTTGCTTTATTCAACGGGCTCGTGTCCGGGAGAACTCCAAATCCTCTTAGCATGGGCAGTTCTTTAAAAATATTAATAATAATTTAAAAAGATAAAGAAAAAAAAAATCCCAATAATGTCGGTAGCTGCACAATGGGTAGCAGAAGCACCCCGTGTATTACAGAGCAGTCCATGGAATATCCCCTTTGGTTGGCAGAAAAGCACCTAAATCCATCTTCAGAGATCGCCTACAATGTTCAGCTCTTTCTCCGGAGAGGATTTTTTTTTACCAACTCTGCGCAAGGTCATTAGTCACAAAGCAACGAGACAGAAACTGCAGAAGCCGTTTGCCCGGAATTTGCAAGGCTGTAGATCTGAGCACACACACACCACAGTCCCAAGTTTGTTTTCGCATCCGCAGTTTGTGTGTGTGCCTTACCTGCATTTGCACTGCATGTGTTATAGCAATCTGAAGCTGCAGCACTGAGCGCGATTCACAAATGAGATTGCAGTCTCTCTCTCCCTCTCTCGCCTCTCTCTCTCGCCTCTTCCTTCCCGTCCCAATGCAGGTAACCAGAGCTGAACTCGATCCTTTCAGTTCAAAGGTTAGCGACAAAACTATGTGTCCAAAGGCGATTATTGGTCTCTCGTTAACATACCCGGAGCGGAACGAGATGTAACTGGATCCCCCACGTGAATTAACACAGATTCTGAATTACATCCATATAAGCTGAATAGCAAGGGGAGGGGAAGAGAGCCGCGACGCGAGTAAAAAACCACACGGAGTTCTATTTGCGAATAAAATGCAATCAGTCAGTTGTTTCCTGGGGTCTGCACCGCTACGGCGGGTGATATCTGCGATTGTGTATTCCCTCCTGTGCCTTTCAGAGGAGTGTGGCTCGGGCGCTTTCACGGCAGAGCAGCTTGTGCTTTAAAATGCTGAATGGCAACTGAGGAGCTTCCCACTCGGAAGGCAGGAAAAAAAAAAAAAAAAAAAAAAAGAAAAAAAAAAAGCTGTTAAACCGGCAACTTTGCCCAAAGTGGTGGGAGCTGCTGGAGTCTCTCTCGGCAGCTCTTCCCTGACGCTGCAGCACAGCCGCCTGCTCTACATGCACAGAGAGAGGGAGAGAGAGAGCGAGAGAGGAGGGAGGAGGAGGAGGGAGGAGGAGGACGAGCCAAGCGCTGCGCTCCACAAGCCCAGCCTTACCCTCTGCCTGCCGCGGCTGTGCTGTTCTGTGCTGCGTTGCGAGCGGGATAGCTCAGCCCTCAGAGTCAGTCTCGCTGCTGCTGCCGCCGGCTCCAACCCGGCATCTGGAGCGGTTCTATCCTACTCACTCCCTCCCCACCTCCGCCGTAGACTGTGAACCGAGCAACGATTTTTTAAGCAAATGTTTATTCGCCTTTCTTTTAGGCAGAGCTGCTGCACATTCGGGGCTCTGCGTTTTGCGGAATCGTGCTGGTAAGGAAACTCGTTTCGCACAGATTCCCACCTCCCCCTGTCGTGTCGGTGCTGTTGTGACATAGCTGCAGTCCCTGGAACTGCACAGAACCCCAGGGAGGAGGAAGCTGCCCCTGACCTCAGACTTTCGTCCTGTTTTCTATTGCTGTTGAAGCCCTTTCGGATTTTGTGCTCATGCACTTCCTATTGCCATGATCTGATTGTATCCTTTCAGCGTGTTTGTGGGTTTCCTAGGATCACCCCCCGCCCCCCCCCCCGAAAAAAAAAAAAAAAAAAAAAGAGTCATGATGGGGATGGGGTTGGGGTTGAGAGGGTCAGGAGAACAAGCAGCGTAAGTAGTCCGAAATTTATTTCCGAACAGAGAATTTCTGCTTCGATTATTGCTAAAATGTAGCGTCACCTACCTGGGTGAGAGGGAAATAAACTTTAACGTGGAAGCTCTCCATTCAACTTTGTTTATTCCTGCGTCCCCTGTTCGCTTCTCCTTTTGACTTTGTGCCATTTAATCGCCGATAGCATCTGCGTGGCCCTGCCCCCACGCCACGGGTGAATCCCGTGGCAGTACTGTCCCCTTGGAGCAAGGGGGGCAGAGGGGTACCAGGGCGATGCGAGGCCTCCAGTGGGAAGCAACCCGGCGTGTGAACAGAGAGGGCACGACTCCAGCTGTTCCCCCCTCCCCCGCGAGCTCATGTGGGAAAACAAGTTGCTGCGGGTTCTACATGTGAGGACTTCTGGCATTACATGGTTATTCTGAATTTATAAATATATAAATAAAAATTAAAAAAAAAATTAAAAAAGCATGAGGGCGCGTATAGCGAACTGTCTTTCATTCACCGCGGTGACATTTGAGAGAAAGTGGCCGGATGTTGAGGTGATTCAACGCTCTGCTCGCAGTGTGCCTTTGTCATTCGGGGCGGTGAGTGAACGTGGGAGGGACGGAAGGTTGCCACCTCTTTCCACGGGGAGCCCCGAGGGGCAGAGTCGCGCTGCGTGGAGCCAGGGAGGAAGGGACCGCTGCCCTCCGGAGGTCTGCGGGGTTTCTCCCCGGCCGGGCCACTCTCTCCAGAACGCACAAACCCACCCCCGCAAATGCCGGAGATTCTCGGCTTTATATCTGCAGCATCAGCGAGAAAGCCCGGCTCGGCGCAGGCTCAGTGCTCACAGCCGCAGTCCCGGCCGGAGGAGGGGGACTCGGCAGCTCAGCATCTTCTCAGCGGGTTAAGTAGGATTTATACCAAATCCCTATTATATTTGCCAAGCAACTTGAATTTATCAAAATTCCCCCTCGCTGTTCTGAAGCTCCGAGAGGAGGAAATGTTGCTTACAGTGTAAGATCCGGACATAGCAGCACGCAGGGAATGCCAGCACGCTGCATCACACTGCTCCCCGCATCAGCCACACAACCCGAAGATCCCACTGTTCCCGTCCCTTTGTGCTTTAAATGCGATCGGAACGCTGAATGGGTTCTCCAGAGAAAGGGCGGGGTGGGTGAGCTTGTAACCTCCCCGCCATAAACTTTAATCGGATTCGGAGCTGTTGCACAGCACGGACTTCTCCTGATCGCGGCTTCTTCCCCGCTGTCCCCCATGTCTACTATCGCGGTTTGCTTTGCGAGAGCGTTTTCCAAGCGAATGAGTGATATCTTTCTCTTGCCATGTGTAGCGTCCCCCTTCCAACCCCCCCGCCCGCCCCTTGCCCCCCGCCCCGCTCCCGGCCTCCGTACACACACTGCGCCTTTCACACTCGGGCTGCCCCCGGCCCCCCTCCCCTTCTCTCTCCTTTGCAGTGTCTTCACATGCAATCTCTCTCTGAATGTGCAATGTCTTTCCTGCTCGGGAGTGCCTCGTCCTTCACAGTGGATTGGTTCCTCTTTCGGAGCAGAGGTAACGGCCCCCCTCCCTTCTCCATCATCCCCCCTTCCTCCCCCTCTTCCCTTTCTTCTCCCGGGGCAGGCAAACGGCGTGGGAAATGGGCCCGACGTGCTTTGCATGGTGGATGGCAGCGCCGCTCCAGCTCCACGTGTGCCGGCTGCCAGGAGGGGGGCAGGGCTGCCCGCCCGCCTCCCCCCCCCCCCCCCACACACACACACATCCTGCTGCTTCGTTTCGTGCTGGGGAGGGGGGCGGGGAGGGGAAGGGAAGCCCAGCCACCCCTCGACCCCTCAGAGCGCCGGTCCCAGTGGCTGCGGGTGGGGGAGGTCGCCTCCCCCCCAGCCCGCCGGGCAAAGCTGTTGCGCAGCGCAGCCCCCCCTTGCCCACCCGATACACACAGACGCCCACACGCTCTCAGACATTTGTCCTCCTGATCTGGTGCGATCAAATGGGAAGTGGGATCGCCAGCATAATCGGCTGTAATAAATAAAATAGCCCGAGATGCCGGAGATACACAGAGGGGAAATAAGAGCTTGTGTCCTTAAAGGGAACATCTGATAAGGCCACTGAGGTGGCATCGTGCGTGTGGGAAGGAATCCGTCTTGCTGACATTCGCAGCCTGCTGTACGTGGGGGAATCCTAAAGCAGGCTGGGAGCTTCCCCGGTTCCTCTAAACCCCCCCCCCCCCCCCCCCCCCTCCCCCCACAACGCTGCTTTCCGAAGCTCTGCAACGGGGCTTTCCTATTGTGGCAGTGATTGGAAAGACGGGGTCACGGCTGAAATACGCAGTGTTTGTTCGGCTGCGTCCCGGCGAACCCTACGCCCTCCGCCTTCAGCCCGGGACGGTTCGGTTCTGCAGTTCGGGAATGTCGGTGCCTCTGACCAGAGCGTTACCTTTCTGCTCTGCAGTCGGAGCTAACCTCAAGAGACGGGTTATTTAATCATTTATATAGCTTTGTACGATAATCAATGCATATTGTTATTAGTTTGTGCGCACACAAGAAAGCACATCAAAGAAGGCAGAAAAAAAAAATCAGGTGAGCTAGGAAATAACATATTCATAATAATACCAGGAAAAGGTTAAATACAGTAAACATGACAGCAAACTCGAACGCGGGGGAAAAACAACGAAAAAAGCCCCACAGAAATCAGTTAAAAACGTTTGGCTGAAGGGAGAAACTAACTCAAGAACTCCACCAAGGGACAAACAGAGGAAATGACACCACAACAGCTCTAAGCCCGAGTTGACCTTTCATCTCCCTAAAGTGTCCCACTGCTCTGGCGCAGTTCTGTTGTGATCTCTGCACCTCCCTCTCCCCACCTCCGAGCTCCCGAGTTGGCCGCAGTGTTTGCGCACCGAGGTCGCAGAATTACAAGGAGGGCTGACACGTGCCCGGTGCCTTTTACAGCTTTGCAGAAACACTCACTGTGTAGCAGTGTGAAGAGGACAGAAATGATTAAATTATTCATTGCAGCCTTCCTGATGGACATTAAAACTTAAGTGTTTAAATAAGGAAACCGAAGATTTTCTTTTAAGCCGATAATAACTGCATCTGTGCTGGTTGAACTGTATGCTGGCTAAACGTGGAACTGGTTATGTTGTTTAAATCCTCTTTTACTCACTGCGAGCAGTTTGAACTGGATTGCACTACAAGTTACTGTAAGAGCAAACAGAGTTTAAATCTTACATAGTTATAACTGCTTGTTCTTAAAACAGTATTTGAGGTCTGTTCAAAATACAAGGTCACTATTTTTCATCGACATCATTCCACCAACCTGAGTTCTTACATTTACAAGGAATCATTCCAAGTAACATTAAGTAAAAGTGGTAGTAGCTCAATTTTTTATATTTATTTACTTCTTTCTGTGTAGATTGCTTCTACAATTTGCAATGATTAAGCTTGAGGCCTTGACACTTTTTTTTTTCTTTTTGTTTGTTTAAAAAAGTCATAAATCTGTAGGATCAGCTCTGATAGATCATTTCCAGACAGCATTGTTGGCAGTGGTTTTGTTTTGTTTGTTTGTTTTGTTTTGTTTTTTCAGGTGTCAAAATATCCAAGCATTCACAAACATGCAGCAGTGTTCCCAGCTGTCTTATTTTCAGCTGGGACAGAATATTATACTTGAAATCAGAAGGAAAGAGTATTGAAAAGTTTTTAAAGTGCATACAGATTTTCACGAGGGAAGGCAGATATGGGGTATCTTTATGCTTTACTGAGAACGACTGGATTTTCTGAACTTGTAGGAATACAAACAAGTGCTGCACACTGTTCCACACATTTATAGATTTTTATTTTTATTTTTAATTTAAACTACTGTTCCATTTCTTTAAATACAAAGAAAACTGTAGGAAAAAATAAAAGTAGTTATGATGAGCGTGCATGAATTCATAGCAAAACCAGGGAAAATATGAATTATTAGTATGCATTCTACTTTAGGAGAAACAATGAGACGTTCAGGGAAGATAATTAAGTCTGGATCTAATTTTAATGAAATGTATGAAAACCAGGTAGCACTGACAAATAAAGAAAAATATGATAACTGTCTCTGTGAATATTAGATGTGTACAGTTGTTACACGTATGGACTCACCAGCACAGAACACCACTGTTAATTTTAGAAATAATGTTGGATTTATTTATTTATTTATTTTGCTACAGCATTTTATATTTTAAAATGTATATTTTTAAATATAAATTTAATATCAACAGTGAGCACATTTAAGGTCTCAAAGCACTGTGTAAATTATCTCTGAGATGGAAGGAACTGCAGTGACCTGTTCAGTCACCCAGTAAGCCACTAACAAATGTCTCTTTCCAGGTTCCTCAGACCACAGCTTTGCACTTCTGCAGTTTTTGAGTGTATCCTGGATTTGGCTTGGTATTCATCTCTTAATACATGGCAGTTATTTCCTCTTATTTTAATGGACTGCTGGAAAGTCAAAGCAGCTCATTCTAAAGAGAATTTAGAACAAATGTGTGTACCAGAGAACTACACATACAAAAGAAAGTCTTGTACCCTGCAATGTACTGGGTACCAGTAAAACATATCAAACTGTTATACTGGAATAAAGTTATTCTTAAGTTTTTACTCTGTCTTATTTTTTTTCAGCAAATCTTTATACATAGAACTATATGCACAGTGTTTCTAAAATGGTTTTGCTTCTACATACTGATGAAATGTTCTCAGCTTAATTTCGGTTTTCACTTCTATGCTCTAAGTATATTTGTTTATTTATTATCCGGTGTCAGCTTTCTGTTGGGTAGAAACCAAAATATCTGAGCAAGATGGCAGCTCTGCAGAGCTCAAACAAAGAAATTCATATATTAAAATTCAAGTGTGATGAATAACTGAATTTTGTGCAGATCTAGCCTCTTCTCTAAGTTAACCACAATATATGTTGTTGGCAATGCACAAAATGTTATTTTTAAGTTTAGACATATATTCACTTACTTACTTCTGAACTTTGATGCTTCTGTTTATCAAAAGTAATCATTGCTCCAGCTGAAATAAGGTCTATGTAGATACACAGCTATTATAAATTAAGGAAATAAGTGTAGTGACAAGAGAAGTAATTTAGTGTAGGACCAAACTGCTGCTTGCTTATTGGACAGCCTGTTTGGCCTTGTTTTTAAAGGATTAAAATAGCTTTACTATAAAATATTAGACCCTCCATTTATTTTCAGATAAAGAGTGCAACATTAGAACATTGTTATATTATTACAACTCTTACTTAGTTGTGAAGTAAGCATGTAAGCATGTAAGCATGCAGCAGCATGTAATTCTTTCCCTGTTACCTTTGACCCTAACAGATCTGTGACTATTCAACAAAATCTGTGTGGGCTGCTCACTTGCTCCCATCTGCTTTTAATGCTGAGCAGGATGAAGCAACGGTGGGAAGAGTCAGAGTCCCCTGCAGCTTTTCACGAACATTCTTCTGTATTGCACAGCTCCATTGAAGACCTCTTATGCTTTCTTGGAATAGGAATTTGAGTTTAAGAAAGGAGTTGCATAAACATAACCCTAAAATGTAGCCTATCTTTGTCCTCCTGTTGCCACTTTTGCACTTTCTGTCATGTACAGGAAGCTATACTTTTATGACTGCTTCAACTATTTTGAAAAATGGTGGGGTTTTTTTGGTTTGTTTTTTTTTTTTTTTTAAGATCATCATTCACATAATTACAATTCTAGCTTCCTTTATAAGAATAATAAGTGCTGTACAGAGTGGGGTTTTACGACCTGCAATATATCTAGAGGAAGAGAGGTACTGATAAGTTTCCACATTTTTCATGTTCTGATAGAAGCCTGACATATCTTCCAGTTCATTCATTCTGTGAGATGATTAAAAAGTTGCTCAACAAACTAAGCCTCATCCAGGGCTCAGCAGGAAATAACTGCAATCTAAGCACATTAAAGAACAGACAGGGCAACCAAAGTGCACCTCTTTCTTTGCCTTTTAAGATCATGGGCAAAAGAGAAAAGCAGTGTAATATTCTGATAAAACTGGAAGCCAGCAGAAGCTGGTTGACAGGTAAAGTTATAGAAACTAATCCAAAGCACACAGAAGTCAATGGAAATGCTCTGACTAAATAAGCTTTGCATTAGGCACCTAGTGAGTGAATGATGTTTAAAGCATTCATGCAGATCTTAGTCAGATGAATGGAGAAGAAAGTGATGCACATTTTATCAAAATAAATGCTATTAAACCCATTGGTATAAATATTATTTTGGCTGAGCTTAAAGTTCACCTTTATGACTCAGAATAAACTGGAAGTGGATCCTTTGGTGCTAAGTCCTATATGTCCTATCATTTGGTAGAGCAAACACTTTGATCACATAGAAATGTATATATTCATGTATGTTTAGACAATATATATTCAGGTGAGTTTTAAAATCAGTTAGTACCATTATAATCTGCAGAGAAAGTCCTTCTGGAAATACACTTCTCATGTGGCTAAAATGCTTTCCTTTTTGATATTAAATTTATTTTAACTGTTATGTACCTATTCTTACATTGATATTGATCTAAAAGATCAATAACATCTGCAATCTCTGTTTATTCATTCATGTGCTTACAGAGAGCATTTCCCTTATGTTAGTTTTCTTTGCAAGATTTTTCAGTTTTATCTAAATATTAAGTTCTGCATTGACATCAAACTGACAGTCTTCCCCTTAACTCTACTCTATCTTAGTGAATCTTTGTTTAATACGGAGAACAGGGCCTGTTCAAGGTTTTCACAAAGATGATACATGAAATAACATTACACACTACTTTCTTTTCCATTCCTTTTCTAATTTTTCATTTTTTAATAGCTACATAATACTTTGGTAGTTGATAGTTTTCTCCAGTTGCTTGTCTAGATGGTCCTCTTTCTCTGTCATTTCAACCTGATGAGATTGCAGGTCACAGTAAAAAAAGAAATTGTTACAGTGCTTTTTGTAGCATTTTAAGTTTAATTCTATTTCTATTATAAAAGTCATCAAAGTCATCTGATACTTCCTGTATTTTTAATGACTTTTTGTGATTCCCAAAATGGAATTATTGGCAGTGTACTCCAAGTTTTGTTTATGTTTTATGTGTTTGTTTGTTTGTTTTTGTGATTATTTAATTTATATATTTAAAAAATCCTCTTGAAGTACTTTCTCTGAAGAACCCCACTGGTAGCTCCCATCTGATAATACAAACACATAACAAAATCTATTGTCCTCTCCCAGTTAACCAATTCCTTATCTTCTCAGTCTTAACTAACAGTCTTCCTACTGAAACAGTGATTAGCTGTCTTGAACCCAGACTGGTGAGATCTCCATTTGTTTTGTTTAGAAGATAAATAATTAAATAAAGATACCAGCTACATGGTATTATCTGAGATATCTGTTCTGAGATACCATTTGCCATTTTCCTTGAATACTCATCCTGAAACACTTACTAAGAATCCATGTTCTAGATCCTTCAGTTTCATGTATTCCTTCAAGATTCTGAAGTAAAAGTTATCCATGTTCCTTGATTTGAGTATTTTGTAGTCTTATTGTTATTTTCAGGAGTGGTAATTCCTCTTGACCGTTGGCCTAGATCATCTTGTAGATCCTTTTCAACTTTGTGATTCTACGATTCCAAGATTCTATGCTTCCACAGTTCTCTTCTACATCCTTAACTATATTAACTATTTTCTTCATATCAACATCATGATCCTTTTTGAAAACTGAAACAATATATTCATTTAATTGGGCATCTCTTTATGAATGATTATAAATGCATTAATTTTTACTAATTTGTTCTGTGTTCTGATTTTGTGAAACATGAAGCCGTTTTCTTCCTAGCAATTTTTTAAGTAAGATCTGAAGGTTTATGTTTTATACTTTGTTTAAATCTACAAGGAGATACACTACATATATATTATATTCTTCTGTCACTACATGTGTTTGTGCCTGTCTTGTCTATGTACTGTAAACATATTATCTGTCCTTCACTTTGCACATCTGAATGCATCATAGTAACAGAAAGGGAATGAGAGGGAAAACATAATTGACGAACACTAGATTGCTCCAGGAAACAAAGAGAATATGTCTGACAAAAAGGAATTTAGCACTGTCAAAGAGATGGATAATGTATATCTGTAAGAACAAGGTGAAAAGAAACTGCAAACATGCATGGGTTTGGCATTTTATGAGGAAAGAGCTGTTCTGAATGTCAGATGTCAGTCCAAATGGAGAGAAATGTTGCCAGTTGCTAGATGTTACCAGGCTGAATATATAGAAAGTGTTGAGATTTTTAGTTTTAAAAAAAGCCCTGATGAACAAGCAAAATTCAGACACTACAACAAATTGTTCCAAGAAGATTCTTCCATTATGCACCTTAGACAATGTTGAAGAGAAAGATTAGAAAGAGAAGAGAAAGAAAGGATTTATTATTTTTTTAAATTTTATGAATAAACACAAATTAAAATTTTATGAGGGAGAAACGAGAAAATGCAGATTTCAGAAAGCAGAGGGAGTTCCAATATTCATTTTAAAATTATGCATCAACACAGCTGGGAGAATCTACTTTTAAACTAAGTTATTTATCTTTTATTTATTAACTTCTATTTTTCTTTAAAATCCATTTTGACATTTTTGTACTAAACTATTTTATTTTTTTTCTCAAAGGATGCTCCATAACACTTATTGTAGATATACTTAATTTACTACAGTTTAAAAATGTAGGCAAAGTAATGAGAAGTTTTCCAGTTTTCATGGAAGAAATAAATGACTTTATATGGTATTAAAACTGATCTGAAAATTAAAAATAAAAATGATAACTTCAATTATTATAACTTTGAGACAGCTCCTACAGAATATCCCCTTTTCTGTTTTAAAGTTTATTATTGCTTTATTGAGCTTTAGAACATATCTTCTGCCCTCAGAAGCTCTAGTTAAGTTTTTGGGAAAAAAAAAGATCTTATGGATTCAACGATGTGTGATAATGAAGCTACATTACTTTGTCCATGATCAAATTTATGAAAAATGTTATTTAAACATTTTCAGCACTTTCATGCATTTCATTTTGAACTTGATCTTTTTCAAGAGATGACCTTTTGTGAGTATTTTGCCTACACATTAAAATGCACTCAGGTTTGTTCAAGTGCTCATCCAGAGAAAAACTGAATTTTAAATAAAATCAATGGGGAATTACTACATTTTTAGAAAATAAATTTGTCAAAGGCTTTGTTCACATTGGTTATGGTCCAACATGTGGTTAACTAACACTTTGACAGTTTTAGCTTTTTGCCCAGAAAGTACACTCTTCAAATATTATGTGACCTGTCTTCAGGGACATAACAATGTGGATAGGGAAACTGACAGGCTTAAACAGAGGACTGAAAAAGCTGAATAAAGATGAAAAGATGAAGAAGGATTATTGGCTGTCCTGTGATGTCAAAAACTAACTGAAATTTATTATAAAATGATCCTATTCACTCTCTTCACAAAGGATGGTAGTATTTTCTTGTATTTACTTGTTCATATAGCAAACTCTTATTCAGCAGAAGAAAAGCTCATGGCTTTGGTGATGAACCATGCAAGCTCCACTGAGAGATCGTATGATTTTTAATTTATTTATTTTTAATTTAGTTTAGTTTTTGACTGAGAAATGTTATAATCAAAATTAATACTAAGCTAAACTTCAGGAACATCAAGTCATCTAAATATCACTCTGGTTAATTGGCTATAGGTGGCACTGTCTGAGCACTGGTGTCAGACCAGATGACTCCCGAAGTCCCTTCTGGTCTTGATCATTCTATGATTCTGATTTCCAGATTAAACATTCACAAGCTACAAAATACCAAAGTAAAACTGACCCTTGATTCAGATGCTATCACATCATACACTACAGTGTTTGCTAGTAAACTTATTACACATTCACACGCTCTTGCCACATTTCATTTCAATTTGGAGTAGTAAATACACAAATAACATTATGTACAAACACATTAAGTAATGAAACAAATACTTTTCAGTAAGTTAAAATGTTTAAATGTGCTTTTCTTTATCATAGAATCATGCAATCATAGAATCACCAAGGTTGGAAAAGACCTAAAAGATCATCCAGTCCAACCATTCACCTATTACCAATAGCTCCCACTAAACCATGTCCCTCAACACAACATCCAATTGTTCCTTGAAGACCCCCAGGGTTGGTGACTCCACCACCTCCCTGGGCAGTCCATTCTAGTGCCTGACCACCCTTTCTGAGAAGTAATATTTCCTAAAGTCCAGCCCGAATTTCCCTGCCACAGCTTGAAACCATTTCCTCTAGTCCTATCACTAATGACACAAGAGAAGATGCGGACCCTCAGCTCACAACATGTCATGGTTTTGTAATTTTGTAATTTTGCTATCAGTATTCCACATCATAACATCATGTAAAGCATGGATACTTCTATTGAATGTGCAGTCCACAGAAGAAGACTACATATCCCAGAGAACAACACAGTCAGTGATAAGTCATGGGACCAGGACGCTATATAATCTTGTTCCCAGGCTGGAGTGTTTTTCTTCTCTCTCGAACTTCTCGGAGAGTGTGAAGCGTTCCAGCCATGTCACCTAGAGTTCACAGTAGGCCTCTCGGTTTTTGGGGACTCACTCTCTCTGTTTCATTCGATTTGTTAGCCTGAATTATATTATATTGTGTTATCTAGTATTTCAATATCATATTTAGTAAAATAAGTTTTTCCTCCTCAGATTGCTGCTGTTTTTATCCCATTCCCCTTTTCCCCCTCCTTTCCGGGCCCCGTGGGGCCCTACGGGGTGGCTTCCCTGTAACGGGCATAGGTAAATCTAAGTAACCCGTGACACAACAACCTTCAATTACACAGGACAAATCTGTTATTTAATAAACTTGATTTTTTACACATTTGGTGTTGCTCTCAAGGTCTTATTTCCTGTACATTGTTGAAATGACATCATGGACTCAGAATTATAAAACTGAATTTTTATGATGTACATCACTGCATTGTCTAAACTACTAAAATAGTAACTGATTTGTGAAGAACTGTATTATCTTCATTGTAATTATGATTACAGCATTAAAAATGGGAAGCCAATATGGAAATGAAGATCAAAAATATCCACAGATTTAGAATAGTTAATCTGATTTGTACTCATATTTTGGGAAATGCTAAGATTTTTGTAGTTTTCACATGTGCAAAACAAAACTTTCACTGACATAAGGTATATTTGGAGATGTTCACTGTTTCAGTCTTTGTATTTCATGTAAGAACTCAGATGAAGTCACATTCAAAATGTTTTGTCTGCAACTTTCTTAATACCATGGGGAAATTCTGTGGTGGAAGTGAGTGCCACACTCTGGATTTAAAGTACAGACTTCTAACACTACTAAATGATGTTTTCCTCCTTGATTTCACTTCTGAGAAGGTCATTTCTGTACAACAAAGAAAATAAGGGCCTTGGGGAAAAATATAGCTCTAATGAAAGACTATGTCAGACTATACAAGTGTGTAGAACTATGTTTCCACTTACCACTTAATTTCCATAATCTTCTAACTATGAAATGTACATTCTGTATTATGACCCTAATAATGTCCTCCTAACATAATTATATGGCATATAGTAATCTTTATTGCTGACAGAATAGTGAATTTGCTTTTTGGTATAGAACACATAGGAGAAGAAAGAAGTGGTGTGGGGGGAAGGACACTTAAGCATGAAGAGGGGGTTGCAGAGATGGGAGGACTTCCCAAATGCTGTAGTCTTCCCTCTGGGCATCTTTTGCTATTAAAATGTGGTAGCATTTATTTGAAGGGATTATTAAGACTGTACAAGTTTCACAGACAGAATAAAATTTAGTGGAAAGACTTGAAAGATTCAGACATGAAATTTATTGCAGAAAGG
This sequence comes from Coturnix japonica, assembly GCF_054131305.1. NCBI lineage: Eukaryota > Metazoa > Chordata > Aves > Galliformes > Phasianidae > Coturnix > Coturnix japonica. The sequence continues at coordinate 73,332,715 of NC_140666.1, forward strand.
AGTTAGAAAGGTCCAGGTTCAGAGGGGCAACATAAATGTAATGATAACTAAGTACAGATCTATAAACAAAAGTTTCTGAGCCCAGTTCAGGATATGTTAAATTAGATAGGAATACATATATGTAAAAGAATACCTTGATCATTTCCCATAATCCCAGAATATCCCCGTTTTGAAAAACATAAAAGTAATTCAGAAAAGTTAAAGTCATTTGAGATATCATTCAAAGTGGAATTTGAGAACTGGAGAAAAATATGTCTACTCTATATTCAGTTAACTATTGTTAACTATCTGGCTACAGGTTTATGCAACCTTACTTTCTCTCCTTTTCTTACAGAAAAAACCTCATATACTCTCCTACCCCACCCCCAATTTATGGCAAGCTTTTTGTCCCCTCTGCTATATCTCAGACAAGAAGAAAACACTCTGAGGAAGTAAGTTAGTGAAATCCAGAATGTTTTCCTGTTGAAGGAAATGGAAGAAGTCATAACAGACAAACTGGTTTATCTAGGTCCAATTTCAGAGATTCCTACCCTTGAAATATTTGCACATACATAAAAGTAAGTATATTTGGTTAACTGACAATAGCAAGAAATTATTTGGGGAAAAACTGTTGACAGATGTAAAATTCTATAAACTTCCAGATTTGTCAGTAGGATATGAGAATAGTTTCTCAGTGATGTGCAGAATATAGTCTTTTTTTTTTTTCTTTTTTTTTTTTTTTTCAGCTATATTAATCTGCAGAAAGGCTTGGAACTAATAACACAGACTGCTTTTGTTCCTGTTATATATATCTTAAAAGAAGAAATAGTAGCTTTTTAGAAAATAATCTTGTTTTTAGTTAATAAGAAGGATTTAATGTCAGCTAACTAATGCAGAAGAATGAGAACAGCTTTAGAGTTCCTCAGTCTTACTGGTAAATCAAGATCTGAGTCTGAGAACAGCTCAAATGACAGTGCTTTCTCAACACACAAGCACAGTCATCAATACCACCACTCAAATCCACTGTCATATCTGACTTGCTGATTCAAAAAAACTGCCCCTGGGCCAGGCTGAAAAATAATCAGTCATTAAATAGTGTTTTAAAAATACTATTTTGCTCATTATAAAAGGGAAAGAAAAATTTTTGTTTACGGAAGTAAGATTTCTGTTAGTGATTCTTCATTAAATCTCATTGCAAACTGAAGAGACAAAAAATGCTTCATCTTCTGTTTGTTCAGTGTGACGTGAGGCATATTTATGAAGAAAAAAAGCATATCTTTCTAAAAAAGGACACATTTATATTTTAAAGAACAGATCCAAACTCTCATATTTGATGCACAAGTATAATGCAGTCAGAATTTCATGTTTGCATCCTGTTCTTGAGAAGCTTTTTTTTTTTTTGGTTGACTGGTTGTCTTTCTTCAGTGTTTTGTTTCCCAGTGCTGTCTACTTTTTATATAAAAATATCTACATACCAATTTAAGATATTCTGAAGTCAATCAGTTGTAAATGTAAGTGTGTATTATGGGACTTTCCTTCATTTTAATGTGGTTAATGAATATGTTCCCATGACTTTTAAATGGTCTGGTGCCTCAGCACATTTTCAGAAGTACTCTATTTGAAGACATTTCCATTTATAATGGGGATTAAATCTCATTTCCCTCAATATCTGCCCTCACTTAGTCTTTTTTAAGGCTTCTCCGGAAAAGAATTATATCTCAGCTGCTGCTCCTGTTCTTAATGCTTCCCTAGTATGAGTAAGAGCAGAAACCAACCACTGCTACTCTTATAGAGACAATATGCAGACACTGCACTATCCTCCATTTCTGGCAGAAGAGCTCTGTGCTACCATTTCACATTACTTATGTGCACTTCTGCTTCATGCTTCTGCTGAAGTGTCGTACCTTGCTTTAGTCTTTGTGACTTCAGATTTTCTCTGTAGGAACTTAGTTAGAGAAAGATCCCCTTAATTTCAAGCTACTGCAGATCCTAACTTAAAAAATGAAAGTCACCTGAAATGGTAGTGCAGATAGTCCTCAGTGAAGGTAAGGACACAAAACAGAAGGTTATAAAAAGAAGATGAGAAAAGAGGTGAAAGTTATACTGTTTGATTGTGTCCTTCACTTGCTGAGTCAGCAGGAGCCAGGAGCTCTGCAGGGGCACACTTAGCCTTCACATTTCTCCACAGAAACCCCATCTGGCCAAGTAAATTGCCAGCAATTGAGAAGCCATGCAGGAAGCAGTATCCAGCTATTCTCAGTTAGTGTGAAGGTTACTGTGTTGTAGGATGTAGTGGGAGAGGAAATAAGGGAAATGTTACAAGGCTATATCTCTCACATACAGTAAAGGGAAGCATGAAATACATGACCAAATTTGGGCTGTTCCCTGTAGTTTTTAGTCACATAAAAAAATTAAACTTTATGGAAGCATTTAACTGCTGTTTTGGAAAGATTCAGTATTAGTGTGATGAAAAATCTTCATGAAGAAAAAAGCTGGAGCAAACTAAACAGCAAATTAAACTACAGAATTTGTGTTTGAATTTAAAATTCAAAAACTTTTGCTTATAATCTTTCTGCCAAGATATCTGAACTCAGTATCTTGGAGGTTCACTTGGCTTTGGCAAAGACCTGTTACTTTAATCTTCCTTTGAAGTGCATAGAAAAACGGAATGCCTTCACTCACATGCAGGCACTGAACTGAGATATAAAATAAAATATCTCAGAATCCTATAAAAGAATACAAGAGTATAAGTGGGGAAATCTCTGGAATAATACCAGCTTCTAGTTTACATGACTAATTAAAATACCAGTTGTACTTGAGTCCTTTGGTTCAGTGTTTCTCATTGAGTGAGACTGCTATCTCTAAGTGAAAAGTACCAGTACTAAAGGTGAGACATAAAACAGAGAGTAATCCCATGAATCATAAAAACATACAGTCATTTGAGTTGGAAGGGACTCATAAACATCTTCTAGTCCCAATCCCTTTCATCTGCATCTGGGATCAGGGACATCTGCAGTTGGATCAGATTGCTTAGAGCAGTTTATTGGTTGCAGTACAGAATGAGTGATCATTCAGATTTAAGATTTTCAATCATTTGCATTCAATCTTAATTATTTGGGTTTCAACAGGAGAACCTGAATTTTAATTTGAGAATTTTCATTTTATCTGAATAAAACTTCATTTCCTTAAGTCTCCAGAAGCCATGACTAAATTGAGTATGAAGTCTGAGGCCCACGTCTAATGGAGTTCCTCAAGGGTCAGTACTGGGACCAGTAAAATTCAATATTTTCATCAGTGATTTGGGTGAGGGACTAGAGTGCACTGTCAGCAAATTTGCTGATGACACAAAACAGGGAGAAGTGGCTGACTCGTCAGAATGCTATGCTGCTATCCAGCGAGATCTGGACAGGCTGGAGAGTTGGGTGGGGAGAAATTTAATGAAATACAACTAGGACAAGTGTAGAGTCTTGCATCTGAGCAAGAACAACCCCAGGTACCAGTGCAGATTGGGGACTGACCTGCTGGAGAGCAGTGCAGGGGAAAGTAGCCCTGGGGATCCTGATGGACAGTAGGATGACCATGAGGCAGCACTGTGCTCTTGTGGCCAAGGAAGCCAATGACATCCTGGGAGTTATTAGAAGGGGTGTCATTAGGACATAGAGAGTGATTCTCCTCCCCCTCTACTCTGCTCTAGTGAGATCGTATTCATAATCTTGTTCTGGGCTCCTCAAGTCAAGAAGAACAGGGAACTGCTTGAAAGGGTCCAGCACAGAGCCATAAAAAATAATTAAGGTAGTGGAGCACCTTTCTTATGAGAAAAGGCTGAGGGAGCTGGGTCTCTTTAGCTTGGAGGAGACTGAGAGGTGACCTCATTAATGTTAATAAATATGTAAAGGATGAGTGGTCAGGTGCTGGAATGGGCTGTCCAGGGAGGTGGTGGAGTCACCAACCCTGGAGATGTTCAAGGAACGTTTAGATTTTATGTTGTGGGACGTGGTTTAGTGAGAACTACTGATGATAGGTGGACAGTTGGACTGGTTGGTCTTCTAGGTCTTTTCCAATCTTGGTGATTCTGTCATTCTATGATCTAGTGATAGGACAAAGGACAATGGGTGCAAGCTGAAACATAGGAGGCTCCACATAAATATGAGAAAAAAACTTCACTTCAAGGGTAACAGAACACTGGAACAGGCTGACCAGAGAGGTTGTGGGATCTCCTTCTCTGGAGAAATTCAAAGCCCCTCTGAAGGTATTCCTGGGTGACCTAATCTAGGTGTTCCTGCTCTGGCAGGGATATTTTGAGGTCCCTTGCAGTCCTGACATCCTGTGTTTCTGTGAAAATGTATCCCAAGTGTAAATTAGCAGATTGTTGAACACTTATACATCATGAGTTCTGTAAATCAGCAGCTCACATCTAATAAAGCCAGAGTTATATGTCACATCAGCATTAAGTCAGAAAGCAGAACAGAAACTTGTAAACCTCTGTCAAAAATAATTTAATAGACATTGCTTATTTATAAGCAGTAGAAGCTACATTTCAACTTTGTCTACTATCTTACAGCTATTAATCTGGTATTTGATGAAATTTTTACTAGTTATAGTTTATTTTTAAAAAGTTGTTTAGTTAACATTTCAGAGGGGCTTTTTTTTGTTTGTTTTGTTTTTGTATAATATGTATATATATATATAAAGGATTAAATATATTCTTTCCAGAAATTTAGAAGTGCTAATGAATATTAAGGTATAGCAAATGCTGAAGAAAGAAAGCCACAAAAGCTAACTTTCCACTAAAAGTTGGAGGAAAAAGTCAGTTTTATAGTCTGTATCTAATAAGTATGATTCCTTTAGAAATTGATTTTAACACAGAAAGTATTTTTGTAATTCTGTGCCAAGAATTTGTATGACTATAAAAATAAATTTGAGAAGTAAGTATTAGTATTTCCATAGTTTTGTCCAAAATTGTTAACGAATTCTGGTTTGGACTCCAGTGTGGTTTGGCAACCTAGTAAGAAACAATACTAAAACTCAACTGGGACCGCTGTCCTCCCAGTAGAAGTCTGAGCCATGCGTGTGATTTCTATTTGTCTTCTTGTAACACAGTAACCACATGACATTACATATATTTAATACCATGTTTTTATAGATTGTACCGTTGGATTAGCTTCTGAAATCTTCAGAGCACTTCAAAATGGAAATTAGCAGTCACATTTGCTTTCCTGCTGCTGCCCATTGCCACTTCTACTGTGCTTTGATGGCAAAGATACCTTCCTGCAATTACACACATCATTTCATAGAAAAGTCCTGGGCTGCAGTATGGTATTGGTCTCATAACTTCTGGGGAGAACCTTTGGGTGCTTACAAAGCAGAACCTCTTTCTTTCTGTGACATATGGAGCTTGCATCCAATTTTGGTGAGTCCTGAAGAGCTAAATTTTAGATGTAGATTTTAGTGCAGTGCTAAAATCTCCTAAATATTATTTTTATGCTGAGTCTGAATGACCAGAAGCAGCTGCTGTTTTTAGAATGGTTACCTTACTTGTCATCTTCTGTTTGTTTTTGTTTGTTTGTTTGTTTGTTTCTTTGTTTTTTAATGATTCTTTAATTGAAATTGATTCTTTTTATTTTTCATGTTGCAAAAGAGTATAGTGAATATAGATTATAGCAAATCTTTCACTTTTCTCATTGATAGATTACTGTGATGGTGACTTTGTTCTTTGATTGCAGTAAAGACTTCTTCAAATGTCATCATTAAGGTGTCAGAACAAGTAATTTAGTAAGCAGTTGTACTAGTTTTTGAGATATGCCTCAGTGGATTTTGGTGCTTCATGAATTCCTCCCCCTTCAAATCAAGTAGATGGTATAATAAACTCAGTGAATTCTTTGTATGGATTGAAGCATTAAGATGCATGGAATATAAAGTAGTTTCTTTCTTTCTTTCTTTATTTTTTTTTTCTTTTTTCTTTTTTAATGATTTTGATATCTTGGCATTTTCAACCAAGGAAAAAGCATTACCATAAAAGTTTCTGAGGCATTTCCTCAAGTAATTTATATTAGTGGGTGCCTGACATTGCAAACCTTATATTATATAATTCTGTTTTAGCCTCTAGGCACATGAATTAGGAAATCAGGAGATTTTCTTCCCATCTCTTTCAATAACTTAATATTTCTTTGCACATCACTATTTGCTAGCTTTTTTCTTTTTTTTTTTTTCTTTTTTTTTTTCTTCTTTTTTCTTTTCTTTTTTTTTTTTTTTTTTTCCTGTGGTAAAAGAAACTGACTTTAAAAAGAAGGAAAGAAGAAGAAAAAAAAATAGAAGGGAGTGGCTTACTGATTTAAACAGAAAAGAATTTTTAAAGTTTTCTGAGCCAATTATTTATATTGAAGTAGGTATAACACAGACCTTCTCCAAAATGGGAAAACTAATTTATCCTTAATTCAAAAATTTAGTATGTAGATTTTCATAGATTAAACTTCTAACACTGAAGATGTGTTGGCTGTGCAATTGTATTACAGAGATGTACTTGGCAAAGGAAAGTGTATGTCCTAGAAGCAGGGCAGAACATTTTGCCTCCACACACTGTTCTACTAAATCCTGGGAGAAAGCCAGCATGGTGTCAAAGCCATAAAGACTGAAGCCACATTTATTTATTTATTTATTTATTTATTTATTTATTTATTTATTTCCCCCTTCACTCTATGGAAACAGACAAACCTACCTTAATAGAATGGGTTTTGTTTCCAGGAACACAAGTATCTATTTTGATTTGTATTCTTTTTTTTTTTTAAAAAAAAACAAAGCAAAATAAAACAAAACAAACAACATTGTAAACTTTCCCTGTAGCTAGAGAAAAGATATAAATAGTACGGTAAGTATTCAAATCCTATTCCTTTTGGCAGCATTTTAGTCATCTAATAGTTCAAGTTGTGTAATTTTTGCATGGACAATTTTGGAAAAAATTAAAATAATATTAAATATTTGGCTATAATGATGCTAACCCTGATATCTTCTGCTCATGAAGAATACATCTGGGATTATAAAAATGAATATTTATTTAAAGTATATCCACTTTATTGAGAAGACTGATAACAATACTGATATGTGTTAGTAAATATAAGATGATCCTAAAAGATTAAATTTAAAAGATAAGCGCTCAAATACAGATAAATGTTTGCAGATGCTTTATTCAGCCCTATCAAGCTGTCTTGAATATATTACCATTTATATATATATTTATATATTCCCCAAAACCCTTGTTATTTAGCATATTCCTTGAATTTTAAATAAATGTGAAGTGCATGTTCAAACAGTTAAATCCATGTCCTCCTATGCAGTGAACAGGAAAAATTTAAAATTGTCACTAATTCATCAGGTTTTTCTCACACTTGTGCTAGTATTTGAAAGGTAGTTCCTTCCTTTGTAAATTGTTTTAAGATTTGTTTGAATAACATGTTATATAATATTAAATGCATGATACTTGACAACATGAATCTTTTGTACATTGAACTGAACTATATTTCAGTGGTCCACCAACAAGTAAATGCAACCCCGGAAACATTTTCCTGTTGAATACTGGAAGACCACATTTTTTATTTTAACTATTAATTTAAAGAAGCTAGCTGTAGGTACATTCAGGTGAAAACCTAGTAAAAACTGTCTTGAGTTGATGACTTGTATGAACCTTGCTGTAATAACTCAGGCACGGGATATTCAAAGTATGTCTACTTAGCGGAATAGACAGAAGGATACTAGTCTGGAGCAACAAAACTTTATCTATGTTGTTGCAGTCATCCACCCCCTCAGAACCTAAGGACAGGCCAGGGAATCCTTTGTGTAGCCTGCTGGTAATGTTTTTATGAAAATCACATGAAAATTGTCTATATGGAAGTATGATGTTTGAACATGCAGGCAACTGAGATCTGGCTTTGCTGTGTATAGACATGTTTTTGTGTGCACATGCTAGAGTATAGTGATGCAGATGCTGAGACAGTCCTGCTGCAGTTTCATTCAGACTGCCTGTAGATGTACTTTGGAGTAAATTATCCCCAGATTCACACCTGAAGTTTCCCTGAAAGAAAACTACCTGTGACAGTTCAAAAGAGAGCCCAGAAGCAAACTGACATACAAACACTGTGAACAGTCAATGAACTGCAGAGTGAAGTGAAATGGAGTGCTAAGTTGTTTGACAGCATACATAGGTGACTTATCTAACATGTATCGTCAGCTATTTTTGAATGGCACTGGTGTCCTGAGGAGACATAGCCTGAAACACCATTCGCATATCTTGAGTTAATTCTGCAAAGATTCCCACACAAATACATGCACTCTATTTTCTTTTGCTTTTGATGACATTTGTCATCATTATCTTACACTTGTCAAACATTTATTCAGGGAATTACACAGAATGGTTATGGGAAGGAATATCTGGAGGTCAGGTTTTTTGTTTTGTTTTTTGATTTTTTTTCTTCAAAATACTCCTGACTTTTCCATTTTCAATGCATTTATGATACAACACAGAAAAATTAAATTAGTGAATATGAATGTGAATATTTATCCAAGAAAGTCTTATTTTATTACATCACTCTTTATGTGAAAAAATATTTTTATATGATATAACACATTACAGATTTAATCTAGATAACTCCTTTTCTCTCTAGTCCATTTTAACATATTTGTTAATACTTTTTCACTAATTAGGGGACAAAAATGTCTTATTGCTCTCTAATTTTATCCAGCTAATAGGAAATTGCATTTCAGTCTTTATTTTCCCATTCTCTGAGATACTCTAAGAAATTTTATAAAATATATTCAGTAAAAGTAGTAGATAATATCAGTCTTTTTTCTTCTATCATCTGGTCTGTAACTATCTTTTAAACAGAGTATGTTCTTGCTTCACTTTGAATAGATTGGACAGAAGAATAAAATCAGAAAACATTTGAGAACATTTATTTCCTTTTAAATTCCTTTAACCACAAATAAGTGTACACCTGTAGCAAATTTAATTTGAAGCATTCCCTAAGTTTGGAAAGGTCTGTCATTTAAAACCACTTTTTAAAATACTATGGGCAGAATATTAACTAGTAGCATAAGGCAGGCTTTCAGTTACTTGAGTAAAGTACAGGTAGTGAGACTTGAACTAACTGAGCTTAGAGAAGAAGATAAACTCTTATACTTAAAGGAGCAATTCAGAATGCCTGTATTAGCAGTGCTTCACAGTAGAGAAACTCACATTTTAGGTTGTAAAATTTGAGGCTATCCTCAGTTTCTGTAACACTAAAAATCATTGGGAAGGTCTTGGTGAGAACAGACAGGAGGGAGTCCAGTCCTAAATTTTCATAGTGCCTTCTCTATCTATTTGGTTTTTAGTTCAGTGCCTATCTGATATGAAATGAATGCATTCAAAATTCTGATCATATCCTGTGTGCTTTGGGTTACGGTACTACAGAAATCACATGCTCTTCTTCAGACTGGGGAACTTCTGCACACATAGTGAACTGCAGCTGAACTTTAATAAGAAGAATAGATCTGAGACACAGGTTTGCATATCTTTTGGTGAACTGAGCTCTTTACAGACTTTCTGAATCAATTGTTGTGCAAAACTAGGCAATTAAACACTTTTTAAAAAAAGATAAATTTTGTTTGACTTAGTAAATACTTCCAAAAAACAAGTTTGTCCTGAGAGAACAGGACACAACATCTTGAAAAAGGAATGGAACCTCAGATGCAAAACTGCACATAAAATTTTAGATAGTCATAACATAGATAGGTAACTTTTTGTGTCCAGTTTTTTAACATTTAAACACTTTAAACAGTTGTGACGTAAGCAGTCTTTTTTTTTTCTTTTTTTTTTTCTTTTTTTTCGTCTTTTTTTTTTTTTTTTTTTTAATTAGGACTTCTAAATTTGATATTCACAGTAGAAATTATATATATATATATATACACACACATTACATTACTTGTGCGTCTTACATACAGAACTGAAGTGAAGATTTTTCATGGAGTTATCTAGATCAATCTATGTCCGTGACAGTGGGGCAGTAGGTCTGTGGGCCCCCTGACCCCCAAAAATGGGAAGGGATGGGGAGGTGGGAGCTGGGCTCAAGGAAGCAAACAGAGCAGCAGCAACAGTCTAAGGAGGAAAATTTATTTTACTAACTATGATATCAGAATGAGAGATAACACAATATAATACAATCTAATAGAAACTGAGGCTAATAAATCAGGTAAAATAAGAAAGAGAGAGAGGTTTCCGAGGACTGAGAAGCCTACTTCGAAACTGAAGGTGCATGGCTTGGAAGCACCCCCACACCCACTGCCAGGCTTTGAGAGAGAGGGAGCGAGCATCACTTCTGTGATGTATTTTCCTCTCTGACCATGAGGTCCTCTGGGATGTGTAGTTCTTCTTCTCTGTGCTCCACAAGATGTTGTGATGTGGAATACCAGTAGTAAAAATTACAAAACCATGACAGGTTAGAATAATGACATCCTTCCATAGGTACATGAGAACATAATCTGTTAGCATTTATGTTGTATCATTTTGCCTATTTCTTTGCCACAGACTATTTTAGTAATTTAGGGAACATTTTTTACTTGATACTTTTTGTTAGAGTCAAAATCAACACTGAAAACCATGTAGTCCATGTTAATAAAATCTCCATTTCACAGTTTACTCCCTGCTGATTGATTTGTTAAGGATTTAAAATAGCTTATGCTGAAGAATTATTCCATAAATATGGGCTAGACACAAGATTAGTTTACTTCTATTCTGAAGCTACTTTTTTAGAAATGATTTTGAATTTGTAGAGATGACCCTCATTTCTACATGTTACATGCAAAAAACAGTGACACAAGTACAACTCAGAGATTTCTGAAACTACTATTCCCTAGAAAGGGAATATTCCCTAGACAGGGAATAGAGATCTAATTATCACTAGAAATGAATACAAAGTCATTTTGCAAAACACAGTTATGGATGAAAATGCTGAGGAAATCCAAAATTGTGTCAAAAACACTGAGATGTGAAAGCTCATCTGTATGATATGGATGTTCTCTGCATTCTGTGTGTACTTATATTCTTTTGCGCCCTAATAGGGTGAAGGGCTTAAAATGTTATTTAGCTAACTCTGCCTTGTCAGTTTTGCCAATAAATAGGGAATTAAACTGAAGGATTAGGTATAAAATAGATTATAGTTCAGAGAGTCATTGAAGAAAACAGAAGACAGACAAATAGAAAATTAATCTATTCACTTGGTATTCTGTGTGTCAGGGACTGAAAGAGAAGTGAGAATGTTACCCCATTAAAGTCAGTTAGTACTTTTTGAAGAACAGAAATAAGGTTTTAAAAGTTGAAAAGCTGGAATAGTTAAGGCTTTTTTAGAGCACAGAACCAGTTTCTTTAAGGGGCAGACAATCATTCATGTTGTCTTTAGTATTGAGCAACACTGGTAATTTTAGCAACATCTGACAATCACTGTAGAAGTATGTAAGTATTTTTATTGTAATCAATTTTTGTCAGACATGAAGATTTTATTTCAAATAGAGAAAGAAGAGTACTTTGCAAAGGTGTAATAACCATGATCAGTGCTTTATTTCTTTATCATCCCCCAAAATCTATACGATCATTCATATATGAACTGAAAAAAATACCCCCATGTCAAAGTAGGTTAGTAAGTTTTTCTGTAAGCAGTCACTAAAATAGTTTTTGTACTAGAAAAAACATGAAGGAAATACTGTTGACAGAATTGAAAATACTATCTTGTTTTCATTTATTATCTTTTCTGTTGAAGAAGGTTTGTTCTGCATGTACCTACCAATAAAATAATTTCTGTACCTGTTCTATTCATTTACCAGCTTGTCAGCCTTCTGCCTTTTAGGCAAATGAGCTCAACAAGTCGGGCAAGTTAATTAGATTGTATGTTGCCAGACAAAACAACAGAAAGTGTTGTTTTCTAATACCAGTAGCAATGGTTAAACCCTCTGAGACTGTTTGAAGGACAGCAATGTGGTTCTTCAAATACTTTCAAAATTTTCTCAAATTCATAGGTAGAAAAAATGAAAACAGGATTTCAGTTCAGTTTATAGCACTATATAAGGCATCTGGACATCCTACAACTGTTGTAGCAATTATTGCATTAGAGTTAAAGCAAAAACCCCCATAGTGAGCTAGATAAATTACCCATTTAATTAGTCTTTACTTTCACTCCTGTGCTTTCTCTATCTCTTTCCCTGACTCCCTTTCTACCTCCTTCCTTCTCCCCCTCCCCCTCCTTTTTTCTCCCTCTTTCCTTTTCCTCCTTCTCCTTGCAGCTTGGTAACAAATTCAAATAAAAATATTACAGTAGAAATCCTGTTTTGTTTCAGCCAGTTATAGTGGCTTTTGTCTCTCCTTTGTTAGTATTCCAATATTGTTTTTGCTAATTCAGTAACCTTTATTCTAAAGATGACATTATAATATCTGAAATCACTGTATTAAATAATCAGGATGATGTATAATTAACAATAAGTATTTGATTGTTTCTGAGAATTATTGTACTGAAGTTCTGTTTTCACTTTTAAAAATACTGTTTTTTCATATACTTTTGTGTTTGCTTGTATGCATGTAAGACACTTACTGTACTTTGCAATCAAGAGAATAAAGGGAAATCAAAGAAATACCCACCTTAGAGTGGTTAAAAAAATACTATACATATCTCCCACTGCATTTCTGACTGACAGTTTTTTAAACTAAGATTGACAACATGTAGGATGTAATGAGTGGGAAGACGGCTGGAGTGTTCAGTTTATAAAAGAGAGGTCTGTCTTCAGAATAGCACTAGAAGTTGTTACCATCATATGTTAGTGCATTTGAAGAAGAACATTTTAAACAGTATCTACGTAAAAGACTTCCAAATTATGTAAATATCTCTTTCTAAAAAATTATGATTTGCATTTATGGAATCCTAAATATTTGCTTTCTCAGAGCAGTGATGTTTTACTGATATTTTTCATAAGAAATGAATATACAGATAGCTAAGGAAAGAGATGACAACCAGTGAGTGGACAGCAGAACAAGGCTTTGCTTATACAAAGTAAAACAAAACAAAACAAAACAAAACAAAAGAGTTAAGGAGTGAGAGTTTCTGAGAACTTTCAGTTTCTGAGATAAGTGAAAGGTACTAGCTCACTTCTGCACTGCTGAGGGCTAGCTAGTCTACTGGAATTTTACCAGATCCACACTGCATAGTACTTGAATATTTCAGTGAAACTCTTGGGGATTTAAGAGCAACTTCATATTACAGGTGTGTGATTTTGTGGCAAGTGGATTATTTTACAGATTAGAATGCCTGAACTAATGTGAAAGCTATGTTACAGTTTCCTAGAGAAATATTTCTACTAAGAAACTCAGGGGATTTTGTACTGGGAGGTTGGAGGTGCAAGTCACATGAGAATCTGTGGCGTGCATCTGGGTGATTAAATTATGAGAATGGTCTTAGAGGACTTCAGAGAATATTTGGAGGGAAAACCGGCACAGTTTCACCTGTGTAGATGTCTGCAGTCAGTTATGAATTGTCTCCGAAAGCCTTCTCAGACTTTGTTTTGAAGAGAGAGATTTGGAGCAGTCCAAATCATAACTAGAGGAAGAACCACCCATTAAGAAGGCATAGACGAAAGGAATTGTGCAGCAGAAATCACCATCTCTCATTTTCTAGAGCAGGTGGAATGGCAGAGATCTGGATGCTTGGAGCTGGGAGTGGTCTCTTTCACAGTTTTGTGAAACACAAAACACAGTTTTGTTTCACAGTTTAAATTGAGATCAACTCTTACATTAAGAACAATGATAATACAAAAACCTAAAAAAAAATCATAGTCCCATGCTCTCACACATCTCTCCTTTCTTTTTCAGGCATAGAAACATGCCAGTATGTACAAGCTTTTTTAGAGTATGTAGGCAGCTCAGCCAGTGTATCAGAGAGATACAATTCCTTCCTTCCTGTTGACCATTGAATACCTTTGAAGAAGGTGAATCCATGGTCCTATGGAAGATCCTTGCTTCTAATCTTGGTTGTAGTTACATAGGCAGTAAAAGTAGGTAGTATGAGTACTGAACAGCCTCATAATTCCTTGTGTGGACAAAAAGCCAGGATCACAAACTGCCTCTTCAAGAATCGACAGTTTCATGAAACACTGTAATCTGATTTATATCTTTTATTTTATTTCTTTTTATAATACAGAGACAGTATGTGTCCCTGAATCAAGATATGACGCAGCATGTGGGGTGGAAAACAAGGAGTATCATAAAAGGTGCTAAAATAGAATGTGTTCATATTTCAGTGTGAAACTGGTTCTTTGGAATTCAAAGATAAATTTCCCATATGTAGAAGAAAATTACTTGGAACAATTCTCCTGATCCTGGAAGATGGTGAACCCTAAGTCCAGTAGCAACTGGAATGTGATGCCCCAGTGCTGCAGAATTTTAAAATCCATATTTAAATATATATATATATTAAATAATGGTTAAATATCCATTTGAAAAATGCCATGAAAAAAAACAAACAAACCCACAAACCCGTCATGTACATGCATCATAGAGAAGCTGTGCATACTGCATCTGTATATGTCACCAAAAAGCAAATACATTTCTAAAATAAGCCTGCTTTCTAATAGTGTTAGGAAACATGGCTCTGTTTCTCTTTTTTGACTAGGATTAAATTTGACATGATGTTCAGGCACTGGGGCAAGCACTCAACAGTGTAAAGGAGGACATAAGCTGTGACTGACTGAGCTTTTGTTACCATTCTCAAAAGGTGACATGGTAATGTTTAGTGGAACCATAGCAATAAGAATAAATATATTTCCAAGCACCATCTGACGATTAATATTTGCAATAACACAATATATCTTTAATGGGGATAAGTGACTGAAACTTTCACATTTTTCTGTGTTGAGTGTAGCAACAGAAACAGGATGGAGAGGAAACATTCCACATCTCATGTTTTTCAACCAGCAATTCAGTGACAGGTGCTTCAGTACTCTGAGTATCTCTGAATAAATGTTTTTGAGCACAAAACTACTTTTTCTTTGCTAATTTTATCAGTTGGTCTAATGAACAATATTGCCTTTCTCCAGAAATTCTGTCCTCTTTTTCCTCAGCTTCTGGATACCATAGAGTTCAGAGAAGGAGTTATCTCAGGGGAGAAAGGTTATCTCCTTTATTTTCTTTTCCTTTTTCATAGACAAGCAGCATAGCCTCATTTTATTACAATTATTCTCAATTTTTCCTGGAGTGTGAAAGACATAATTAAATCTTTTCATACTAACAGATGTTAATGAAGAGTTAAAATGTGTAAATACTAACGTCTCCACACACAGAAAAATCAAATCCTTATATTGATAACAGTTCGCTTTACTGTGTACCAGTGCAGGAAACAAGGTTATTTATGAAACCATTTTCCTTTAGCAGACTACTTATCTCACTCACTTGACTAAAAGCAGGCAAGTACAGAAAGATATCCTTAATAGCACACAGCAATGTAAGCTGGAAGAATAAAAGCAGAAATGTGGAAGAAATTGATCCTGAGGCAGTCAACCTCAGACTGTTTCTACTTTAAATGATGATGTGAATATATATGTTAAATTTTAAACTTGTACTCCAGATATATTACAAAATGTTTAATATCATAGCCTCAATCTAAAAAAAATCTAAAAAAGTTGTTATTTTAGCTTTTGGATGTCTTAAATATCTGTATGTTGGAGGAGGAAGCATTCATTAAGTATGTGCTAACAAGAAATGAAGATTTATACCTTCATTAGGAGTGGGCTGAATTCTATCATTTTTCATTCTTTGACATTTGGGATTTTTTAAACAGGTGAGTGATTTTTGTAAAGGGAGATTAATATTTATATTCAGAGTCCACCCAGATCTGTTTTCAACTTTGCAATGATTTTAATAAAATTTATGCTTAAGGATTAATAGGCTCTTCAAGTGGTTGGTGAACTTGGAGAATGTATGTATTCATTGGTGCATGCACTCCTCAGACACTTTTAGAAATTGAATAAAATTGTGGCAATTTAAATTTTCTTTTTCTCAGAAAGGTGTATGTTGAACAAAGTTGTAGATTTAACACAGGTTTTATACCTTAAATTATTTTTTGTCATTCATTTTGTTAACCAACTCTATGAAATGTAAGTGCTGGAATACCATTCCCCATTTTCCATTGTCCTAAACATTTTGAGTTATGTTTACTAATTTCTAATGAAATAAAATATGAACAATTTAGAAAAGAGATCAATTATAAGTGGAGAGTCACAAACTGATGAAAAAGCAGCTACCCCTCGAATCCATTTAAATTTGCATAAAACATTTCCCCATTTTTCCTATGGCTGCATTATTTCTTCTTTTCCTTTTGCCTTTGTTTTCCTAACTTTTCACTACATGTCACAATTTAGGTATACTCATCTCCTGGATCAAGCTTTTATCTTGGTTTTAAAATATCTTTGAAACAAATCAGTGAATTTGTGAATGGTACTAGTTCTGCTGAAATCTTACCAAGAGTATATGAAGTCCTACCTTATTTCTGAACAACTATTCCATATTTATATACGTCTTTACAGCCAGGCCTGAGCTTGTTGGCACCAAAAGGATTAGTTGATGCTTTCAACACTTTCACACATTTTTAGAGGTGTTTATTTTGAGGATATAACTATCTACTTCATGCATATTTCTCTACCTGAGTAACGCACAATTGAACAGCTAGACAGGTATGCAAGACTGTTCTGAAAAGCCAGTCACAATTTTGATGGTTTAGCTTGCAGTATTGTTCAGCTGCTTCACAATCACTTGCTTCCAGGTACTTGTCAGAGAAATCTGAAGGCTTTCTTTTTAGATTTCATTATCTCAAGAGAGTGAAAAAATCATGTCTTCTAAATTCTGGGGAGTCACCTTTGCATTTATGTTGAAACTGTAAGGTATTGTAACAAAACACATAGAGGCTGCTTGACTCTAAATACTTCCTAAATACTCTCATTTGGATTAGTCTAATCTGGCAAATTGTTCTTTCCTTCTTTCTCCCACCCCCATCTCGCCCCCAGCTGCAGTCTAATACAATACAAATATGTAAGGCTTAAAAAGGAAAGAATGAAGTTTAAGGGACAGCTTTCTTCCCCTTTCAACTTGATGATTAGAAGTAGTATCTTAAGATACAAGCTTAATTCCTTTGTAGCTGAGTTAGGTTCAGAACATACCTTCCTAGCTTCTTAGCAAAATACTCTAGCAGAAGATATTAAGCAAAAGATAAAAGACTATTGTCACATTTCCTTTAGAGTCAGTCTTAGGTATACATCTAAGAAGCTGAGACAAACTAGGTCTTGAGCAGAAAAAATACTGTCTAAAGAAAAATGTAGTCATCTGACATAGATACAGTGAATCACAAAGCTGAGACTTTTTAGCAACATAATTCAAGTTTAATGGAAGTTTTCAGAAACACCACCCCTTCTTCACTGATGAAGTTGGTTTTTTGAGAACTGGATTTCTCCTTACCTCTCTAAAAGAGCTAGCCATCTAGAATTTTGATCTATATGTTTCAAAAGTAATCATCATAGTAGTACTCAGCCTTTTTTATTCTTTTAAAAATTTTCTTTTGTTCTTTCCTTATTTCTTTTTGAAAGCAACTTGAATGAAAACTTTGAGAACAACAATACTTTTCACTTCCATACGTATAGCGTAAGTCATTTAATGGTAGTACTGAATTTCTAAACTCAAAAAAACCCAAAACAAAACAAAACAAAAACCAACCAAACAAACAAATAAAAACAACCCACCAAAACACTAGAACAAAAGCCCAGGAAATATTTCAATGTTTTGAAAGAGCTCTACCACACACTTCTCTGATGTCTATACGTGACTGTTATATATTTCTGTTTTTCTTAAAACAAAGGTTAGTAAGTGAAACTATTTGACTTTCAGATGAAAATCAAAACTTTTTTTTTTTTTTGTCTGGGAGAAGGATAATTTTGCATTTTCTAAAATGTATCTGTAGTCATGCTTAAAATATCTTGAAGGTTAGAAGAAAACTCCTAACTTTATTAAAAAAAAAAAAAGCTATTTAAATTTGTTTCAATAGAAAAGTACTCTTGACTGGGTCAAATAAAAGCTCTCTTACATTTGAATTGTTTTTCATAAAAATGAACTCAGTACTAAGCTGTAGTGTTCAAAAGAGTGTTACACAAACATTTTTTGATTATCAGTACTCTGAGGATCATTTTAAAAAATGAATAACACTTTATGTAATTATTTTCTGTTTATCACAACAAATAAACAACCCATTTCTTAAAGCTGAAGTCTGGGTTTTCATTTTCTACTTTATATCCTCTTGTGACTTTTTACCACTAAAATTCATGTATAAGCATAACAAACCATCTTATATATCCAGATACGCCACATACCTGGATGATATTCCCTGAATGATTTAATAAGAATTTATTTTATTTTTCTCCTTCATTTTTTCCTTTAAAAAATAATACATTCATCTTTTATAAATAGACTGTGTAACTCTTCTCTATGTATTGAAAAGGATTATATTTACTGTCTGAGGATTTCAGATTTCAAAATCAGTGTGTCATAATTGAACCACTTACATGGCTATTTCCTTCAAAGCAGATGACTACTTTTTTTCTTTGTTATGAACAAACTCAATAAGTCGTATGTTTTCCCTATTTTGTGCTGTTTCAGCATTAACAACCCAAGGCAAAGTCTTTCTTCTTTCAGTCTTATTATAACTCAGTGATACCTATATTAATGTCTTGAATCCTGAGCTGCATACTAAGGTGCTTACAGAGTGAGAATTCTTGCTGTTAGACTTTTTAAAAAGGAAAAAAAGAAAAAAAAAAAAGGGGGGGGGGGGGGGGGGGGGAATTTGTTCTGATCAATTGATTTCCAGCAGTCTCAGAGGATAGCATCTTGTTTATCTGATTCTTTCCATGCAAAGCTTTCCACAAAAAGTGCATGTTACCTGAGAAGTGTTCTTCATAATCCTAAATCAAGAAATATTCTATGATCAAGAAATAAGCACATTTCTTTACAAATCATAGAACAGACAATTGAATGGCATTGTCTGATTCTGCTGTGATGTTATTCCTTTTTAAGTCATTATTTTCAGCAAGAGCTTTGCTATTTTATCATATTTTATCATCTGAAACTCAAAATACAGGTTCTTCTAATGTTCTTTCAAAGGCTTAGATGATAGTATCAGGAAAAGTGAATTCCAGCTTTAGTACAACTAATTCTTTTTACTCAAGCTTTTGTTTTATCATTGTCTTTAAGAATGGGGAGGAGCGGGGGCAAGGAGGGTTGGGAAAAACAAACAGAAGAGAAGCTGAGGGTCCTGAAGCTTGTTTAGTCTGAAGAAGAGAAAGTTTTAGTGACTTCATTGAAATGTTTTAATTCTTAAAAGAGATAACAGGAGCGAGACTGACTTTTTAAATAGGCACATAGCTATAGGACTAGGGAGAATGGCTTTAAACTAAAAGAGAGGAGATTTAAATTAAATCTAAGTAGGAAATTCCCAATTGTGATAGTGGTGAGGTACAGGAACAGGTTTTCCAGAGAAGCTGAGGATGCTCCATTCCTGTGGAGATGTTCAAAATCAGGTTGGACCTTCCATTGCTTCACACAGGTGTTGTGAAATTATGCTGAAATATACATATCAAACATCAATTAATTCAGAAAAAAAAAAAAGAATAATTCTCCCTTAAAATGAAAGGAAAGGGAAGGGAAGGGAAGGGAAGGGAAGGGAAGGGAAGGGAAGGGAAGGGGAAGGAAGGGGAGAAAAGAAAAGAAAAGAAAAGAAAAGAAAAGAAAAGAAAAGAAAAGAAAAGAAAAGAAAAGAAAAGAAAAGAAAAGAAAAGAAAAGAAAAGAAAAGAAAAGAAAAGAAAAGAAAAGAAAAGAAAAGAAAAGAAAAGAAAAGAAACTTTTCTTTCCAAGAGTCCAGTCTCTTCTACAAAACAGATTTCAATCAATGTGGTTAATGTTCTCCCACATAACTAGTGATAGGACTAGAGGGAGTGGCCTTAAATTGCACCAGGGAAGATTCAGTTTGGATGTTATGAAAAATTTCTTCTCTGAAAGAGTGTTTAGGCACTACAACAGGCTGTGCAGGGAGGTTGTGGAGCCACAACCACTGGAAGTGTTCAGGAAAAATAAAAGTGTTGTCCTAAGGGACATGGTTTAGTGGGAAATGGTGGCTGGTAGACAGTTGGACTGGATGTTTTTGGAGGTCTTTTCAACCTTGATGATTCTATGGTTCTATGAATCTTTCATAAATAATTTTTATCAATGATTGAAATGCTGGGGCCTGAGATAGGCCCTGAATCAAATTTGGACTATAGATGAACCACAGAACCTCACAGTATACCTATAATGTGTAGTGTAAACTGAAAATACAAGATGCCATTTATCCATATTTTGCCATGTCAGGATGAGTGTCTATATTCTGGTGTTTATCTACAGAAGCTCTGTTATAACACTTACTGTGCAGTAATTATGGTCAAATAATATCTTTCTAGATAACAAGGGAACTTTGCTGTGATATTTGTTATCCAATTAAGCACGTTTCAGGGGGTCTGGGCAAACAGTTAGTCTTGCCAAAGAGGCCTGTGATGCATCAAAATTGGTATCACAAATCCCTTGGTTCCGTCTTGAATCCTGGTCAGGTTTTGTGGGTAAAACCTAATGGAGAAAGAATTCTGCCTGTCTGTTATGTAGATCTGTTTATTCAGTGGTATAAAGGCTGAACCTGCTTGCAGTGACTTTGGATACCTCACTTATGGGGTGGATGTGTTGTGATAGGACTTTGCAATTGCTGGGACAGGTTCTGCAGATCCTAGCTGCATCTGGGGCTCTTCAGCAACTGTGGATCCAAATGCTGATGAAGTATTAGGGTAATTGGAGATGTATCTTTCCTAATCACTATCACTAACACTGTGAACTGGCAAAACATTCATGTGGACAGAAATTCAAATATATGAGAAGCAGATTTTCATCTTTTAACTCAAACACCAGCTTGAGAGCAGATGTTACCAGGAAAATATTCCCTGCTCTTTCTTGTCTCTAAGATGAACTTTCATTTCTGATATATTTTGATGTATACACAGTTTGGTCATGTCTGGAATTCTAATAAAAGCATGCTTATTGAGAAAAAAACTTATTAGGTAAACACTATGAAGTATTTAGAAGCCTGAACAGTGACGTATTCAGGCTTATGGCTTTTCCAGAATATTCAGAAGTTGTTTTCACATCTTTATCCTTGCCACAAAGCCCCATTCCTCCTGCCAGTTTTCAAGGCCTTATTCCAAAATAGACAGGTGCTAGAACATTTCAAAGAATATACATAGTTATTGCTTAGAACAAACAAACGTACAAACAACAACAACAACAAAAAACTAGATTTTCTCACTTATTTACAAAGAAAATTGTAGGCCAAAATGTCATCACTTAGAATGCTGGAAAATATCTCTAGAAAATGTCTTAGGACAGAAAGTACTTGAGAGCATTGATGTTGGATATTATTACCAAGTCTGTCAGTTTTGAAGAAGGGAATCTTATGCGACATATTCTTCCAATACTGAAACAAACAAACAAACAAAACCCCCGAAGAACAGCATTCTAGAGAACCTTTGGAAATCACCCAGCTTCATTAAATAGTGAAGTCATAGGCCTGACAGTTCGTATCTTTCTTAGTTAATTTAAAAGTTTCTGCATCACCTTCTCTTATAATATTAGATTTATATCTAAATATCTAACAAAAATAAAAAACTGTAATTAGTACTCAGTCCAAGAACCAAAGATACGTTTTGTTGTTTTTTTTTTAAATCTGAAATAGGTGTTTTCAAGTCTTGTTTTTTTTTTCCCTTAGGTTGAAGACAAACTTTTCACCAATCAATATTATTCAGTCTCTTTTTACTTTTTCTTGCAAAGATTTAAGCATAAAGTATGGATTTTAAAATGTTCTGCCTTGATTTATATCTGCTTCTCACAAGTAATGGATTTCAGATCCATATTCACAAGGAAATTGGGGTGTAGCAATGTTTAGCTTTGCCAAGCATTTGCTATAACCAGATACATGGCTTCAAGGATTAATTTGTTATTATTTCTTAAATGCTAATATATTGTTAGAGTCAGTAACAGACACAGAATATTCATGACATTATGTAACATAATAGCATGGATAGATAAAGTAATTTCTACAAATATGTAATAATCTTAGGTTTTAGTCTAGCAAGGGGAACCATTAGTGCAAATACTTATTCCCATAAAAAATCTAGTGAAATCATGTGAAAAACTGTGTAATCTACTTATTGCTTGAACATGGTGTAAACATTTCCTTTGTAGTCTTACTACATAGTGGTTAAAACAGAATTTCTTTTTGTGAGGTAGTACATTACAGAGAAATTTTTGTAGTTGTTGGGATAAAATTAATAGCATTTAACTTGGCTTTTCTTTTTAGGATATTAAGTGATACCTTCAGAATGAAATAGAAATAAGTTCTAAAGCCAGCACTAAACAACAAGCTGCTACAAAGCTGTATATAAAAAAAGTAATGAAACTAATCTGGAAAGTGCAAACTTCAGTGGAAAAATCTCTTGAGATGCAATATTTTTGCAAAGCTCTTGAATGATTAATGCAAATGGTATTTCACTAGTGGTTGTTTTTCAAAGTGGGTCAAGAACACATATGTTTATATCACACACAGAAAAGATGTTAAATTTTAAAACGCTAATAAATTCACAAGAGCCAGACAAATGTAGGATTAAAACTTTGACTATGTCCACAGTACATCCCCCCTGTGCCTTCATAATTGCAATGTTGTTAAGGCTTGAAATCAATTCCTTTATGTTACAAGTTAAAGATTAATTGGAAGCCTTATCTTTGAATTACTTACTGCTCTGGGTTAAAGGCAAAACATTAAAACAACATTTATGTCTTTTCTTTTTCTATACAAATTTCCTTTTATTAATGGCAATTAAAATGGGGAAAAAAAAAAAAAAAAGGCACAGAGGGAAGAATTTAGAATGTATGTCTTGTATTGCAAAGGTCTCCATACACGCATTTTGAATTTGTGGAGATGCAAACTAAACCTCAACCAAAAACTGCAGTGTTATGGCTGTGGTTTTGCTGGACTAATGAAGCTGCTTTGTCAGTGAGCCTCTAAGGGTACTCTGACTCATATGAACTCTGACTCGCAACTGTGTGTTGCGAGTTGTCAGGTAAAGATCACCAAAATCATGCTTACAGATGTTCCTTTCTATTAAGATTGCATGGTTTAGTCCAGAGTTTAGTTATATTGACTTAAGCAACAGAAAAAGAAGCAAGCAAACAAACAAAAACAACTGCTTTGCCTACTTCAGAACTCAAAAGAAATAGTTTTTCCTTTGCCTTATCCTGGATTTTGGCTTAATTGTGCATGGCAATTATTACCAGTGAATTACTGTTATTACAAGTATTTTAAGCTAACCAACACCCCCTACGATTGTGGTAGGCTAAGATCTTTTCAAACTATTTCAGCATTACAGTTTACTTTTAAACACAAAATATCCATATCTTCTACTGATGTCTGAAGACTTAAAATGCCTTTTTCTGATCACATAGCAACAAAATTTCCTAAAAAAGATTTCTTTCCCTAAAGAGAGCTACAGATGATATGGATACATATATTACTTACTTGTAAGTCAATGTTCCATGCCCTCAAAGTAAGATTTACTCCTGCTATATCAGTTTGTTTTTAATTGTGTTATGTTTATCTATAAATGTAATTATCTTCTTGGTATATTGAATTATCTATGTTTAATGACAGTTTAGACTAATTAATTACGGTAGTAAATATTGTATGACTCTTCCTTGGAAAAGAAAACACAACATTTTATCAAAGAGTAAATTGTGTGATGTTTTAACTCAGGAATGTTACTACTCACAGTTAATTGTAGAGGCAATTAGCACACACCAAAGAAACTATCGGTAATGTTGAATAAAATTTTATTATACTACATTTATTTATTTATTTATTCCCTATGGAATTTTACATATTATATTGAAAATCTAAAAATATAAAGCATTGAAGGATTAACTGAGGAGCAGGCTGACAATCATCTGAACACGAAAACCACTATAATAGCAGTGGAAATTGAATTTCTGACTTAATCAGTGTAAAATAGTTAAAAATACAGTTCAAAACAAAAGAGTCAGTCAGATAACATCTGATTTGTGGAGTGAGATGTGGCACAATGATTAGATGCTACAGTATCAATCAGATAGTCAACAAGTTTTCTGAGTAGCACAGAAGTTACATTTTGGTCAGTCTAGAAGCAGACCAAGATGTGTGTTAACTGTGTCTTCATTTAGACACGGAGGAATGCTAAGCATAGACAGGAGAGCAAGCACATTCTTTTTTGTTTGCTTTTGCCAGTGAATACTCTTCGTATGTGCAAATAAAACACATTTTGTTTCAGAAAAATTCATTCTAGCCTTTGGATACTCACTGCCTTTGGAGTTACATGGGGAAATTTTACAGGTGTCAGGTCTTGAGGCTGGCTGATCCTGTTTGAAAACCAAAGAGTTATATATATTGGAGATTCACTTAATGGAAGTGAACTGTGGACTTTGTATCCCAAAATAACAAGTGGAGGTTTGGTCCATTGAAATGGATGCTTTCATAAAAATCTGAATTTTGAGTACTTTAATTGGAAATCATGACAAGGTGTGCAATTTATCTCTTCTTAAGCTTGTCAGAATGACCTGATAAAGAATAGAACAGCTTCCATCATTCAAAATCAATTTCTTCAGCTCTTTTCTGCACAAAAAGAACTCTAAAAAACACACCTTAAGGTGATGTTTTGATTAGCAATGCTACACTTACCACAGCATTTCATGGGTTTCCCAAACATCAAGTTAATGAAAGAAAAAAAAGAAAAATAAATCTGAACACTTATGGGGACAAGAGAAAGTCAGAAAGTACATTTTTTTAGTAATAAATATATAAATAATTGAATAAATGAAAAGCCTAATCTCAGTCCGTGTGCTTGACACTAGGTGGCAGACAAAGCAGAAAGGAAAATCCCTGAGAAAACTAATCCTTGCTGAGCGTGCTGCTGTGGTTCTGTGGTTCCTTCATCTCTTGACAGATATTCAACAAAAGCAAGTGCTACTTGCAGTAAAGCCTTTCTCCTCATGCTCTTGACTGACTGTGTTTTAGTGTTCATTCTTGTTCAAGTAGTGAATAACATTTTGAGGACCCATTAGGTGTGCAGCTATGAACATATATTTATTGATTTTAAAACATGGTATTATGTTATCAGTGAAGTTGTTACAAAATATATGGATATATAAAACAATACATATATTTTATAATGAATGTGAAACAAAGACCACATAAAAATTCTAGATATACATCAAGACTTGAAGTAGACTGTATTTTTTCCTTTATTTCAGATTTGTTCCATGACTTGTAGGTCAATGATTTTCTTAGTGTCTTACAAACCTTACAAACTGTGAAATAGAATATTACTTCCTTTCTCCTCAATCTGTAGATAACTAAACTAATTAAAAATTACTTGAATGTTTTAGGAGCCTAAGACTTTTCAATTTAAATAAAATTTATTATAAAATTATTGTTGAAAGAAAAGGTTGGAATGCAGAAAGAAAAAAAATAAAAATTATTTGTTCATATTGTTGTTCTGGGGTCATTCTAGATTCTCTTGGAATTTTGCATGTCAGAAATGCTAAACTGAAAGTTGCAAACTTTCTTTTAGTCTAAGTCACTATGATGATTCTCAGTTCCTTAAAAACTACCAGGCTGATAAACAAAACAAATGAAAAAACAAACAAAAACAACCCAAGAAACAAAACAAAATACCAAACTTTTTTAAAGGTTTGATCTTTAACAGATTTCTTTGTTGTTGTTTTATTGAGAAAAAAAAAAAAAAAAAAAGAAAAGAAAAAAAAACTGTAGGGTGAAACTTCAATTTTCTTATCCTCTTGACTTGAAGATATTTTTTCATTGTAAACACAGACAATATCACATCTTTCTTGGCTGTCAGCAAAACCAGCTGAAACAGTGGCAATGATAATTGAATTTATATAAAAGCTATCAAGTGATCTAGGACCTGTACAACAAGATACATAAGCAAATAGAGAACAATGTGAATGTGGGCATTTCACATCCAGTTAAAGCAGAAGATAGTGGGAAGTTATCTAAAATCTAATTTCTTCAATTTTCACTTCTAATTAACTTCTAAATACCAGAATTTTTGTGAATGGTGGCTAACAGATAAAATCAATACAACAGCTCAAGGAAACATAACCTAAGAAAGAATAAGAAGTATTCTCATTCTTCAGTGTTAGTTGGATCTCGCCTGACCTAATTACTAGACATGTAACATAGGTATTTATCCAGTGAAGGTGAATGTACTTGTTATATGCTGATATTAATTCATTTGAATATCTGTTGCTCTTAGAATATACAGGCTCCTGCTGTGCAGATTGCACGATTTGGTGCCTCTGTCAGGATGTATTTGTAAACCAAATCCATCCGCAGTTACTGTTCACTTTAATAAAAATGAGTTAGTTATCTTCAAAATCAGAGCAACTTTTCTCAGTTTCCTGATTTTCGCTGTAGGTGCCAACAATGACACTGTGTGCCATAGGCTCACTTTACAAACAGGTCCTGCTCTTAGGATGCATTCATTTTGATTTCTGAGTGGAAGTGGTACTAATGGATTTCTTAGGCACTTAACTACAAAAACATTTGTCTTGTTGGCAGTTTTAGATGCTCAGAAATTCTATGTACTTGTCTTCACTTTACAGATCATCATTTTTTGGCACTTAAATATCACTGGAGGGACTTCCTGACTGGAGATAACGTTTACCACATTACATGAGCTGTGCATTACATTTAGCTCTTGGACTGCACACGGAGACAAATATTTGGCTCTAGTATGCAAAATGAAAAAGAAAAAACATGTCAGCAAACTTACGGTCAATATACTTTCAACAGAAATTTTTTATTATTATTATTATTTTAGTTTTATATAATTCAGTTTTCAGCAAAATTTCATTTCATTACAAATTATGTAATTACATTAATTACAAATTACATCTGGATGAGGAGATACGAGATGTGGTTTAGTGGTCTGTTGTAGCTATGGTAATGGGAGGGTAGTTGAACTAGATGATCTTGTAGGTCCTTTCCAAACTTGTGATTCTATGATTTTAAATAGCAAAAATGTTTTCCCTCCTTATGAATACTCTTCAGCTTCTAATGCTATCTTAAATGGTTTTAACTATAAATCATTATTTTAAAACAATGGACTTAAAAAGTAAGCTGTTATAATTAAGTGTTGTACTTACAACAAAACCAAATCTAAAAGGAAACAGTAATACTGATTTGTAAAATATATTTTTCAGTAAATGTAACTCTAATTTGATAGCATATTTTCAATTTATTTTTACTCTGAAAGACTTTGCTGTTCTAGCAAAGAAATTAAGTATGCACTTCATCTTTTTATATATGAATATATAGATTGGTGTTCTTTTTGAGATAACTTGATTTGAGAGCCTTCCTCAGTATTAATTTAAGTGATCATCATGAGGTAGAGAAAAAAGATTAAAAAGTGATATGCAAAGAGTAGTGCATAACTTCCAACTTTTCCAGATACGTGGCTCTTCTTGTGAAGATGAGTGCAAAATAAAACAAAAAAACACAGTTCTCAAAGTATATGGCAATAGTGGCAGACATATGTCCTTCTTCTGACTAAAACAACAAGCAAAAATTAAAGCTAGAGAATACATTAAGAGAAGAGGTGGGGAAAAAAGCAGCCTCCTCCCAAAGGAGTATACTACATCTAAAGCTCAAATGAAGAATAAAACAGTACAAAGGGTAAAATAAATTCATAGAGAATCAAACAAATTATTTGGATCAGGCCCAGAGGAAGAGAGTTTCTTTCATCTCCTTTTGTAAGTAAACTGATCTATGTAAGAGGTAATGAGTAATCACAGTAACAGTTAAAATAAGGAAAAATAAATGTATGCTGTCATTATCAAAGTAGAATATTTCATTAACTACAGAGGGAATAATTACTGAAAAGTATCTGAGGACATGATGCTGTTAGGTGAAGTTGAACATCTATGTCCAGGCAAGTAAATAATTGCCATGTGGTCTCTCAATCTATTCTGATCTTTTGCTTCTTTACAAACATGCTCACTTGCTTAGAAAGGAATAGAAAGTGAAAAAAATCAGTAAGTAGTGTATTATTGAAATGTCATTTATGTTTGCAGTGAATTTCACACGGGTGGAAACGTCTTTTAGAAAGTTCTTTACATATTACTATCATAAAATGTTTCTATTGGCTCTACTTCTTCTCATCTCTCATGTTTTTATGAATATACAAAATATTAAATGCTAAGGAATATTTTGATCCAATATTTTACATCTGTAGTGTGGAAAAGTAAAAAACATAAATGCCTTGGGCAGGATCATGTATAAAATCCTGATAGGCTAAGAAACAAAGTGTTTTGAGTGTGCTTTTTAAAAATCATCTAATCATTAATGTATTTGTCTGGCATGTGTTTTTTACTAAGTTTAACAATTACCATTGTTCCTATTTTACCAGCAGACAACATGTGCTTTAAAAAATAATGAAGGGTCCTATGCAAATTATTTGTTCCAGATGCTGACAATATTTAACCACATTCTCCAAAAGGATCTGATTCCGCACCTAGGTACAGATTTGAGCTGTTTCTCAAATAAGTGTCAAAACCTAGATTGAGGGCGTTCTCATTCATTAATTCCTTATTTATTCACAGAAATTGCCTTTTGAGGTTGAATAATACATTATTTTTGTGTTATCTTTATTAGAATTCATCTAATTTTTCTTCTTTTTTTTTTTTTTTTTTTTTACTTCCTTCTTTGAAATCTGTCTGTCTAGCTCTTTAACTGTCAATCAATCCTTTTTCAAGTCTATGGCTTTAATTCTAACAGTTCATTTTATTCTACTATTCATTTCATTCTACTGACAAAACCACACTGTGCAAATACATTAAAAAGAAACTTAACATCTCCTGGCTTTTAGGCTTTGCTGAATGCAATGCATTATTAAGTTAGTTGTAGTGGTTGCCAAAAAACATTTCAGTGAAAGTTATTAAAGAAAAATACTGAAAGAAAGCTAAAATGTACATCATGCACGTAATGAATTAGCATATTCTGAGCTCTACCTTTGCTTGTCCTATTGAAACCACATTTTACATTACAGCCTAAAATATCTAACAACAATTAAACAGCACAAGCAGTTTCCAGATCAGCTCTGAATTTTTCTTTACTGCATTTAAGATAGCCTGAAGATAGGTCTTTGCTTATATGATTTAATATTTATGAAGGCAAACTTATAAACTCATAAAGAAGTACATATTTACATCTCTAAGTAATTGCTCCCAGTAATCAGTTAATTGCATTACTAGGGACTGTGAATTGTTCATTAAAATATTTTCTGTACATCCAGGGGTTTACAAACTGATTGTAGACTTCACATAGACATTGTGTACATATTTTACATTAGTTATAAACAAATTATGCTTACTTATTCTTTGTGTGGAAAAATTTCTAACAAATAGCTAAAGCAAATCAATTACATCTCTGTGGAAGTTGTTTTCTGTTTGCAAAGTTAGCACAAGTACAGCAATATTGTTGATAACTGTGGTTGCATTGTAACATTATTAAAATTTGTATCATATGAAATTTTGACTTTTTGATTTTCAGCAATCTGAATACCAAAAGCACAGAAAAAAGTCTTCTGCAGAGAAGGCACAAAAAGAATGTTGCACCTCTTGCATTTATTTGTATGTCATTAAAGGACAGAAAAGCCAAGGAGGAAGATTCTTTCTACATTTTCTAATTCTAAGTCCCATATACTTTATTTAGTACTATCTTAAAAATCACTCATAATCACTCATTGTAGACATCAGTTTTATATGCCAGAAAATATCAAATTATTTTAAAGTTACAGAATGATCTCTGTACCTCTACAACTTGTTAATGATTGTGATAATTCATTGACAAGAGACAGATGATCATATCAGATACAAAAAGAGATACATGACATCAAAAATTAAAAAGTTTTAAATTGTTCTTGATTATTTTTTTTCTAAATAAGGCTTTGATGCTGCATATTCTGTTACAGTGCTAAAATTTACTTGAAGAGAGTGGAATCATGTGGTTAAGTAAGTACGTAGATCCAGATTCTAATCATGTACAAAATTTGGTTACACATATCTTTCAAATCCATGCTGATAAGCTTCAGCGAGCTTCTTTCTGGGATCAAAGCAGCTTTCAGGACTACGTGCATTGCATCTGGCTGAGAAAGAATATTGTAACTATGAGAAAGGTATGAAAAGAATGACAAATGAAAGCTGTATTAGAATGTTGTTTAACATTCAGATATTTACCAACTAAAATATGACTGAGGGAAATTAAGCAGAAATTAATGTGAGGAACAATTGCGAAAAGAATATAACTCATTCAAAGTATATAATGCCTTGAAAAGAGGAAAAACCTCTACAGATATCATGAAAATAGAATGGAAACATGAAATGAAGGTGTGAATATAATCTGTAACCTTGCTTCTTAATACCAAAAATTATAAAAAACTACTTTATTTGTCAATGCTGCCTAAGATAAGCTGTCAAAAAAGTTGGGGGGAAAAAAGGTTACATATATCATTTTATGTTGCACTTTGCCTTAAAATATGCTTGTTCTCACAAAATAAAATATGTAGAAAAAAATAGCTGTTGCAGATATCATTTCACTCCCTACATCACATTCAACAGTAACATTATGTTCTTAATTATGACAGTTCTGAAAAGCAGCTCTGTTTACTCTCTCTGATGAGGTATGTAAAGTCACCTGAACAGTACAGAATGAATATCTTTGTCTTCCTTAGAATTCTGAAATATAACAATAATATACTTACAGTGGGAAAAATAGCAATGTACAATATAGCATCAGGACAACAGAACAAAAACAAATTCCTGGTAACTATAGAGTTCAGATCAAATGTTAGCAATGTCCAGTATAACTGAAATACCTAAATGCTCTCTTTGGCCATTCTAAAAGCACATAGAAATCTGCTTAAGCTTTTGAAAATTTGAAATACTTTAAATATCTACTTTATAAACAAAGACTTGTGAAATGAATTATACTGTACATAATTATGAGGTCTGTAGAAAATATGTCCCCAAGGAACAACAGGATGGTCCACAATTGTACTTCATTTACAGGAAAAAAAACCCAGAAGCAAAAATTATGATGGCTCTGACTCAGAACACTGATTAAGAATCGGAAGATACCTTCCTAAAAGCCTGCTGAGTGTAGATCTAAAACGGAAGGAGTCTGCCTTGGTGATGAATGTAATTTTTAGGTAGCTGGAACTTCAGCAACCTTCTGCAACCTCGAATAGTAAATGTGACTGTGATTTTGCCATCTAGTGATGCAAACAGAAAGGGAGAGGCCTGGGTTCTTGCTCTTTTTGTTCCCTCCTGTTTTTGTTTTGGTTTTTTTTTGTTTTGTTTTTTTTCTTTGAATGATTCTTAAAGATTTGTTCTATGCTTCTTTCACATCAGCTTTACATACTGGCTGTGGGTGCTCAAAATTTGTGCAGCAAGGGCTGCAGGAAAGGTTCTTATGAGGAAAGCCTGGGCTGTCCCATGAGGGGCCAATACTGTTCCAAAAAATTCCAGCAGACTCAGCTGAGGGCATTGCTGAGTGCATCAGCTAAGCCGATGGCACATTTGGGAAAAAAAAGATAAGAAAGGGAGAAAAAGTTGAACAGAGAGGAAGGAACAAAAGAGTGAGAACGAGCAGATGGAACACCAAGGTCAGAGGAATAGGAGGTAATCCATGATGTAGTATCTAACTTTTGCATCCTCTGGAGGGATGTTTCCAAAGGACTACATTGTGTGGATGAACCACACAAAGCAAAAGAAAAGTGGGAAGAGGAAGAATTGGCAAGGAAAAATTGGTAGGTACAAATCACAGACCCCATCCTAGTCCCCTACACCATTCAGGGGTGGATAGAGGAGCTCTGAGTGAAGAAGTGAAACACCCTGAAAGACTGGGGAAAAATGGTGTTTTAGTATCTGTCTTACATATGGGATAATATGATTTAAATTGCATGTGAAAGTTAATGTATCAAGGCTGAATGAAGACAAGTCCATAGGTATTTATCCTTTCAAGATAATAAACCTATTATTAAGCTAAATGAGGTCAGTACATTTTCTTAATAGTATTACGTATACACCCAGAAAAGGAAGAATTAAATCTGTTGCATGAGAAATTCAGTGTAAATGGTTTGATTTAGCCTGTGTACTTGATATTAGAAAACTTTTCCATAGTTGAATTGTGATAGAAACCGCATAAGGGGACAACCTTAAGGAGAGCAAGTTTCCGTTTTCTTTTCTTTTCTTTTCTTTTCTTTTCTTTTCTTTTCTTTTCTTTTCTTTTCTTTTCTTTTCTTTTCTTTTCTTTTCTTTTCTTTTCTTTTCTTTTCTTTTCTTTTCTTTTCTTTTCTTTTCTTTTCTTTTCTTTTCTTTTCTTTTCTTTTCTTTTCTTTTCTTTTCTTTTCTTCTCTTCTCTTCTCTTCTCTTCTCTTCTCTTCTCTTCTCTTCTCTTCTCTTCTCTTCTCTTCTCTTCTCTTCTCTTCTCTTCTCTTCTCTTCTCTTTTCTTTTCTTTTCTTTTAATGAACACTTCAAAAAACACCAAAAGTTATCAGTCTTTAAAGTTAGATTATATGAAATATAAAAATCCAGAAACTCAATCAAGGCAATGTTTTTTATAGAAAAGCTAACAAACCTCCACAGTAAAGCCCAGATTTAGTCTGTATTACATAGCAGAAGGGAAGGTTTGAATCAATTAACTTTTATTCTAATTATATAATTTTTGCGGTTTTGCTTTTTCATCAGATAACTCACATTCTCACATTACAAACCTCCATGGTTTCCATGCTGTCATTTAAGAAATCTTTCCCTTTCCAGGCTCATTTTTGTTTCTGCCTATCAGTAGGCCCTTTGCTTCTCACAAGGTGTCAGCCACCTTCATTTTGCAAACTCTCACTGCCTGTAGCCTACCTCACCCTTTTTTTCAAGGTGTTTTTCAAGGTGGAGAGATGTTCCCACAAAAGAGCAGTCTTTTTTTCCCCACAAGCATTGTTTTTGACTAGGAAAGAAGCAGCACAGAGAAACAGGATTTTACTGTTGCCCAGCCCTCATGTACAGGCACTGTACAATTTGGTACACATGAAATGAGAAGAACATATGAAGAACATATGTTCATCATACAACTACAGAAACCACAGCCGTTTCAGTCTAAAAGTGAATGTTTTACCACCATAATATATAAAAATCTGTTTGGCTTGCTGTGCTAGTTTGAAGACTAAAGTGTCACACTTTTTCCCACTTTCATCATTAGCGAAGTTCCCTTTCTGTTTGCTCTGCTTTTCTTGTCCAGTTCTTCTTATTTCAGTTCTGTCCTTTGTTCTTTCATCTAGGCTCTCTGTTCTTCAGTCAGGACTTACCTAAATATCTTGATCTTTCACAAGTTGTCTCCATCACAAGTTCAGTGTTTTAGCTTTCTGCCCACTCACTGGACTTTCTTTAAGTCTTTTAGTCTCATACTCCTCTCTCTCTCTCTCACACACACACACATGGGAAAAAAAAAAAAAAAAAGATTTCTATCGTATTGTAAATTTAGTTTGCCTTCTTTGCACTGAAAAAGAAAATAAAACCAATAAATCAATCAAATCATTTCACTGCAAAAATTTCATTCAATTTTCTGAATTGGCACATGTTGCTGCAACAGATTTCTTACAACTTTTAATATTGCTTCTTTTCAGGAAAAATTGTTGCCTTCTTCAAATGTCTGTTCCTCATTTGCTGGTGTTTAAATTTTTGTTACCAAGAATTACTGTGGCTATGAGACACAATCTTGTTCCTTCTATAGGAAAATTTGTTACAATAATTTTTAAATTGTACCTTCAACAAGTGGTTTCTAAGTCTTCATTTTTCTTCTTTGAGCTTCTAATAAAGTACTCCAGATCAGAAGTCCACTGGATGTTATGTGTTTTTACCTTTAGTAAGCTAAATAAACAAATTGAACAAACAAAATTTTAACACATGGAAGAGGGGCTTCTCCCTCCAGTATTTATGAGTATTTTCATTGACAAAAACAGTCAACACTAAGATATTTGCTGGAACAATCACCAATCTGACAACTATTTGAATTTAAAAAAAAAAATAAATTCTGTGAAGCTCTCCAAGAAACCCAACATATGATCAAGGCTGCCTGTTCTAAAAGACATCCTTTAAGATTTACACAGTTAAACCTCAGTTCTCTTAGAGTTATCAGTACAATGCTTGATGAAAGAGGCAAAAAGAATTGTTATGTCAAAACATGAAGTATCCTAGTAGGACATGATGAAAAACTTCATTTTCCTTGGAGTTCAGTGTTTCAATGTCTCAATAAAGTAATAAATAAATGCAGCTCATTTGATCAAGTTCGCACCTTTAAACACCTTCTGCAGCCAAGGGAGGGCAATAATGCCACCACTGGGAGTGAGAGAGACACATCCATACTCTTTCCATGGGATTAGATGAACAGTTTGATATACCTTGTGTTTTTGCATGTTGAATGTCAGAAAGTTCCGGTTTTAATGTTACCACTTTCGAATACTGTTAGGCATTGTGCAACAAGTAATTACAAAAAAAGATCAAAATCTGTCTTCTCTGATTCATTTAGTATTTTACACTGATTTTCTGACATAAGCTGTTCCCAGTTCTTTTCACCTCTATCTAGTATCATAAAATTTCATAGTTCATATTTCATAGTAGGTTGTTTTGTTTACTTTTTGGGTTTTTTTTGTTTTTATCAAATATTATTCATTCTATTTAACTGTCACTAGAAAAAAAAAAAAACAGAAAAGGATGATGAATCAGATGGTTTAGTATTTATGTATTTTAGGATACCAGTTTTAATCATGACAAAATTGTACTTTTTAAAATAGTTTTTGGCTTAGCTCTTAAAATAAAAGCTTATGCCAAATGAACATGCCTCTGGCTATCTGTAAGTTGTTGTGTAATTAATGTTTTATTTATTTATTTATTTGTGCAAATATCTTAATACCTTTTTAATTAATTATTTTCTTACATTTATTAATATTTTAAAGTTTTCTGAAATAGTAAAGTTACTACAATTTGATATTTGCTATACTGAAATAAAAGGACTTTGCTAACACAATATTTAAAGTGATCTTTAATAATACTGACAGTTAATATTTGTCAGGTAATAGTCTGACTGAAGGTGTATTAGCTGATATTTTTAGTATGTGTCTGGAAGTCTATGTCAAGATTGAGACCTCATAAGAAGGATGACATCAGAAGGGGACAAAAGCATTTCATGAAGCTATGCACAGTATAGTATCACCAGGCAGTGTCACCAGGCAGAGGGGCTGGGGTTTCATGATCCTTGAGGACCCTTTCAACCCAGGTCATTCTGTGATTCTGTGATTCTGTGATCACTTAAAAATCCCATCGCAGAAGCTCGGAATGGTTGAGGTAGGAAGGGGAGTCTGGAAATATTTGGATGTCCCCTGTTCAAGCAGAACAAGTTGTCCAAAATCACTTTCATATGATTTTTGAATATCTCTAAAGAGGGAGACTTCACAACCTCTGTGGGAAACTTGTGCCAGTGCTCAGTCACAGTATAAAATATTGTCCTGTATCTACATCACATATTATGGTACTGATTCTTCAGAACTAGGCAGCATTAGTTAACCTTTTCAGGCATGTTGCAACAATTGCAGACTATAACATTTTGTAAGACATTGTTTTCAGACTAATTATGAATACCTATAGCATGAGTGCCTTTCCCAAAATGTTGTTTGTATGGAGAAAGTGGATATCTACACAAAGAAATGATACTTTAATTATGGTATCACTTGATTGATCACTATGATTCTGTGATTCTGTGATTTTTATTTTATATATATACACATATATGCATCACAAAGATCAGTGATTATAAAAAAAAATCCTTGATCTTTTTTCTCGTTCTCTGTGTAATAATTGTGAATTCGTATAT
Source organism: Coturnix japonica (assembly GCF_054131305.1). Classification (NCBI taxonomy): domain Eukaryota; kingdom Metazoa; phylum Chordata; class Aves; order Galliformes; family Phasianidae; genus Coturnix; species Coturnix japonica. Next base: position 73,368,839 of record NC_140666.1, read on the forward strand.
GGCATGATTAGCAGCTAATTCAGTCTACAAATTCAGCAAATCTTTGACATCTTTATTCAGGCTACAAGAAGAAAATCCATTAAGGTTAGCTGCAGTGTTCTTCTTGGTGGTATGGTATGTGTGTATGCTAAGATCAGAATAACCGAATGTTTTTTTAGAAGCAATTGTACGACACTGATTTTGATTACAAACTAGGGTCAACATACTATAGGCACAGTGCTAACTCACTGTCACTTCATGTTTTTGAATTTTTGTTACATCTCATTAAAAATAATATTCAGTTGACTAGTGTATTTAAATTTTGTCTTACTTAACAGCTCAGTCTGCTGTTTTACTTACATTTTTTAATTCCCTTGTTAGGAGCTAATAAATTGCATCAGAAAAAATGACCAAATGTGCTAAGTAGGAAACTATTTGTGTAAAAAAATGATCAAATAAAATTCATTGCAGTATCACATTTCATTTCTGGTTCCAATTTACACAAAACTTCTTCCAGTGTCTGCAGAACGGAAACTAAGATAGAAACTTAGTTTTCAGCAGCCTGCAGATCTTCAAGCAGGAACTTCTGCTGAGTCTGAAGTTCTTTATGCCTCTCAAAGTTTCTCTTATCGGAATGGATTATAGGAGATATACAAGCTGAGTACTAGTCGATGACTGTTATAAAAAAAGGATTAAAAATAAGAGTGGCTTCAAAAGCTTGTGCCATGAACAAAAATAAATAAATAAACAAGTAAATAAATAAAATAAAAAGAAAAAACTGAAAGAGGAGCAAAGAAGTTGCTGTACAAATTGAAAAGTCCACTGGATATTATTACATTTGATACTAGAACATAGGTATCTTGCTTCACATGCTGCTTATTATTAGTGACTTTTTGTAACTAGAAGTTTCTAATACTTATGTACTAATACATAAGTTTTTGTCCATTTTACTCATTCTTAACAAAGCTAGGAAAAACAAAATAACACAACCTCAAATAAGTTGCTCTTGCAGTAGCTGAAAAACAATTTGCCATAGTATCAGCTGGAAAATAAATAATTAAAAATATAAAAAGGAATAAAGAAGATTCCACTTATAACTGCAGTTATATAATTGAACAACTGCAGACAGAGGAATGCATGAATTCAAAAACAAGTAGAAAATAGACAGGGCAGATGTTACACTGACCTCTGCCCATTAGAATCCCATAGATAGTTTGTCTTCCTCTTTTTTGACCAGATAATATTTTCTCTAGGGAGATCACTATGAATAGTGCATCTTTAAGCCAGATATTGTCACACATTGAATATCTATACTTCTCTGGGGGAAAAAAATCATCTGAAAACAGAACAGATGTTGATACTGCAGCTGGTGAACAACAATAAGTAAAAGTTTATGTATAAATGTACATGCATGAATGCACATTGGCACCTAATATGAAGGTGGCCCAGTGACAAGAAATGTTTGAATTATTACAATTTTTAAGATGTCATTTAAGTTTAGTTATAATAATAGTTTTACTGACAGATCTTCCTCTGCATCATCTATCTAATCTATAAACTGAGCAGGATATAAAAAGGATCACTATTCTAATGAAAAATATTCTATAGATTCTTACCCCAGAACCTATTTGGACTTATGAATTAGCATTTCAATTCAATTTTTGTTGGCAGTTTCTCTGCAGTTTTGTTGCTGTAATAAACTAGTGATGAGAAGTTTTATGAAATTTATTTCTCTGACTGATGTCAGTGCAATGTGCATTGCATCCAGAACACACAGTAACAAAACATTAGTGAAGACATTCTTTTCTACAGCTGTCTGCAACCTTTGAAAAGAAAACCCTGCTCTTCTGTCTCCTACATAAACTGAGTTTCTTCTTACATATATTCACTTTTGGTGTGTGAAATAAGTGGAGGAGTTTTTCTTATTATTGCAGAACTTAGAAATCATGATCTTCAATTTAAGGAAAGCAAATGTAGATACAAAAGAATACATATAGATAAGGAATATTTCATATTCTGTTAATAAGAAGAGTTTTGATAGCCTGCGATGTAAAGTGTGGGAAGCTAAAGAAGCCTAGGACTGCTTAAATAGAGGAGTACTACTAAAAAACTAAAAATAACCAAACCAACTCAATATGAAATTATAACTATTCATATTTTAATGTCTTGTTTAATGATCAAACAGCTGTACAACTATGTTGTAGCAGGAGCACAAACACTCTGGCTGTGACGTGACAAGACCTCTCTCCTGCTCTGTGACTGGATAATATTACGCATAGCTTAAGGGGGTGTAGACGAAGCAGAGCCTGTATATAAACAAACACCATGAGTTAATAAATCTAGACATTTTACTGCTCATGAAATACAGATATACAAATATGTCTGTATGCAGTTATTGGTCCTGACCTGGTGATTGGTCAGTTATGCAAAGCAGAGCATGAAGATCGTGCATCTCCAGTTCTACACAACTAATAGTTCCTTTCATTGACCATTGCGTAGTGAACTATTAAATTGGATTTACCTCCAATTTATGTTTTGTCCATAAGTTAGATCATTTACTGTACTTAATAAAAATTATTTTGTATACATTTTGTTCTAAGGAAGTATCACTGGATATTTCTAAGAAGTCAACCTTTTTCTTTCAATAAATTTAAGAACTACTATTTCACAGTTTTCTTAGGAAATTCAGTCCAGAAACTTCACATTATTGATGTGGAGAGCAAGGAAAAGATTCTTTATTATATTTTTAACTTATTAAAATTATATTTTTTTCTCTTAATTTAAGGATAATCAAATATACATACATACATTGATGTAAAGTATGTAACTTGATATAGTAAATTTGGTCAGCAACTCTCATTATTTTGCCTTAGGCTTAAAACAGTAAAAAATTAGACCCACCAAAAGAATAACATCTGAAATTTCATATATTTTCATGAAACATGCAGAAATACGTATCTCAAAATGAAAAAAGCAAATATATATATATATATATATTTATATTTATATATCTATATATTTATATATTTATATATTTATATATTTATATATTTGTATATTTATATATTTATATTTATATTTATATGATGGGCAGCAGGGCAGAAGACTCACCAGCAAAAAATCATCCCAGCATTCTCACAAGGGAGCAGGGCATATGAGTCTGGGAGGCATCTGGAGGCAGCTCAGCACCCAGACAATCAAAAATATCTATAGAGATAAGATAGCTGTGAGGTCAAACTAGAAACTGAGTCCATGCATTAGGGTTAGGACCTCAGTCAGTAGGTTACATGCTTGGGCACAGAGGCATTGCTTCATGATGGATACAAAAGGCCTCATTTTAAAAGCAGGTCCTACAGAAGAGACATAGAGAAACAGAGGATTTGATACTTTCTGAAATCCTCTCTTCACACAGTCCTCTCAGTTTGCTTTGAATGTAGCTAGCAAAACTCCTAACAGTGTGAGAGCAAGTTAAGGAAGTAATAAGGCTTACCAGTCCGTGTCAGTGCAATTGTACCTAATATATTTTCATTAAAATTTATATTGGTATGAACACTTAGATTATTGAATGCTTATATGAATTTAAAGCAATAAAAGAGTAAAGACTTGCTCTTATGGAGAATTGTCAGAGGATTTCTGGGTGTATGGAAACTAATTTAACTCTATTCATTTTAACAGAATCAAAGATAGTTAGAGGAAAGTGTAAAAATGTAGAAAATTTATTTTACAGGACATTTTAATGGCTAACCCATTCCTATCTTTACAATTCCTTTTCGATTCTTTGCAACTTTTTAACTTCCATCTCCATCCCTGATTTCCAGGGTAACAAAACAGAGTTAATATTGTCCAGTCTTGTTCAACATCTTCATCAATGACCTTGATGAGGGGATTGTGACCACCCTCAGCAAGTTTGCTGATGACACGAAGTTGGGAGGATTGGCTGACACGCCTGAAGGCTGTGCTGCCATTCAGCGAGACCTGGACAGGCTGGAGAGCTGGGCAGTAAGAAACCGGATGTGGTTTAACAAAAGCAAGTGTAGAGTCTTGCACCTGGGTAGAAATAATTGCATGCATCAGTACAGGCTAGGGGAAGACCTGCTGGAGAGGAGCTCTGCTGAGAGGGACCTGGGCATCCTGGTAGACGACAGATTAACCATGAGCCAGCAGTGTGCCCTTGTAGCCAAAAAAGCCTACTAGGGTGTATTAAAAAGAGTGTGTCCAGCAGGTCAAAGGAGATGATCCTCCCCCTCTACTCTGCCCTGGTGAGGCGTCATCTGGAAAATTGTGTCCAGTTCTGGGCTCCCCAGTACAAAAAAGACAGGGATCTCTTGGAAAGAGTCCAGCGGAGGGCCACTAAGATGGTGAAGGACCTGGAGCATCTCCCCTATGAGGAGACACTTAGGGAACTGGGTCTGTTGAGCCTTGAGAAAAGAAGGCTGAGAGGGGATTTGATCCAGGTTTATAAATACCTGAGGTGTGGGAGTGTAAAGGACGGAACTTGTTTTCTTTTATTGTCTCAAAGCTTGCTTCATGAGGCCTTCCTGATGATAAGACTCTGACTGACAACTGTTAAGAATCCTGGAGGACGGATGGTGGGTGTTATTGTGCCATAGTGTTTCTGCTTACGACCGCAAAGATAAGCAGAAATGGGAAGAGCAGTCTTTCTCAGGGGTGCTGCTCGAAGGAGTGGACCACTGCAGAAGGCGATAACGCTTGTGTCCGGCAACGGAGACCCCCCTCTTCCTTCCTTGCTGGCCCATCTGTGGCCAGGAATGTCACAAAAGCTGGTTGTAAATCATCTTTCGAGAAGTGTTTGCCTGTTTGTTTGGAAGTTTGGTATTTCCCCCAAAAATGCTGAGCTGCAATTCTCAGACTTCGAAGAGGAAAAATTCCCACCGAAATGGGGGATAAAAGGCCCTCGCTAAACTGGGGACTTTGGAGACAAACTCCCGAAGACACCTTTGACGGAGAATTCCCTGAGGGGAAAACTTTGTCAGAAGAACCCCCGGGACCGGCTTGCTGCGGAGCTCCCTGGCTGTCTCCCATCCCCCGCGGTGATCAGACGAGTTCCTGAGATTCACGGACCTATTGTGTACCTCGCTGGACCCACAGTGGTGACTATATCTCTTTTGCTACCTGCAAAGACTCCTTGCTTATATTTCCTACTTTCCCTATCGCCTACCTTCCCTTCCCCATCTCCCTAAAAATAGCTAGGACTTTAATAAACTGGTTGGACCAACATTTGAACCGTTGCTTCTTAATCTCACGCCGGGTATACACATATTGAAGAACCTTGCCTCCCTCCTACAAAATTGGAGCGAGACATTTTTATTGGCGTAGTCGGCAGGATGCCCGCCGTGAGAGTGTTGTCCTTCCAAAAACTCCAAAATTTTTCTGTATGTACCTCCTGGAGTTGCAAGGATCGATAATTTTGGTAACTTAAATGTGATTACCTCTCCAGGAAGACCGCTCCATATTCTGAAACTTTACTGCTTATGTGTTTACCTCTCGGGGACGTATGAATTAATTTTGACTATTTACTTTTGTTTTGTACGTGTTTGCCTCCTCGGGAAGACTATTTCGCATTTTTGTGGTTTAAGTATCTAGTAACGTATTTTGGAATTTGAAAGTTTTGTGTGTGCACCTCTTGGGGAAGTGAGGAAGTAATTTTTTGACGTTTGTGCCTCTCCAAGAAGTTTATTCCTTTCTGAGAAATCTAGAAGTGTTTTGTAACTTGTGTGGCTTTAAGCTTGAAGTTTTTCTGGCCTGACAGGGTAGCCAGGAGTGATTTAGGTGTTTACACTTTCTTTGTAATGTTGATTGGGCTTCTTGGTCTTTTGTGAAAAGGAGGGAATGATTGTAGCATTTGCATTTGTTTGATAGGTGCGTGTCTCCCTTGGAAGGGTAAGGAGTTAAGTGTACCTTTTCTTCCCTTAGTGTGTATCTTTTAGGGTATTGAGAAATGAGTGAAATTATTGCCACTATGAAAAGTGAAAATGTGCTACTTGACCTTTTAGAAAAGCATGGTGCTCGGCCCTCTTTATCAGGGGTGGATTGGGCACGACAAAACTGGTATAACTTGCAGAGTGTTTCCGACCGCATTAGTGTCTTACAAAATGGGGCTCGTACCCGAGCCGGGAAAGGAAAATCGTTTATTTGTGCGGTACTCGGTGCTGCTTTAAAAGCTGCCGTGGAGTTCCGAGATGAAAAGCATTCGGCAGAAACCCAAACCATACAAGCATTACAGGAATCAGTTAAAGTAATGCAAGAATTGGTAAAAACTCTGCAGAATCAAATAGTGAACCTTGAGGAACAATTACAAAGAGAGCAACATAATACAGTTTTGTTGCAAATGGCTTTTAAGGAACTATTAACATATAAGAATACTAGCAATACTGCTGTCCATAATTTGCCTCAAGAAAAAACTTTTCCTAAGAAGGAACTACAAGGAATAAAGGAAGGGCTTGGCAAATTAGAGGACTCGCCAACCCAATTGCGTCCTTTGATAAAAACCGAATATATATTTGATAACAGTGAGGATCTGGACCCTCAAATGAATGTTAAAGAAATTCCCTTTTCTGCCACTGAATTAGCAAAACTGAAAAAAGATTTTAGCCGCTCTCCAAAGGAATCAGAGACGGAATATGTGTGGAGGGTTAGTCTCACTGGTGGAGACCAAATACTGTTAACTAAAAAGGAAGCTGAAGGTTATTGGGGGCCTGGAGTATTTTTAACTACTGGTAACAACCGTGCTCCCTGGTCTCTAACACAGAGGTCTGCCTATTGGGCAGGTGGTCTTAACCCTTTAGAAAGGGGAGACCCTCTTGCTATTAATTGGACAGCTGATCAATTGGTTGAAAGTGTTCAAAAAGCTGCTTGTCTGCAAATGATGTATGATAGAAAGCTGCAGCCACATCATGAATCACCTATGATGATGCCTGTTGATCCTGAACGGATGACTCCTTTAATCAGGGGGCTTCCAGAATCACTGAAACCTATAGGTATACAACTACAGGGAAAAATACAAGCTATGCCTCAGGGAGAAAGTACCCTGGCAGAATTAGAAGGAACAGGCACCTCAGGCCATTTGCAGTCAGGATATAAAGTATGGACTTGGGGGGAGGTTGCCCAAGAGTTGATTAATTATGAAAGGAAATATGGGCCTGTGGCTTCTTCCAGTATATCTGAGCCAGGGGAAGTAAGGCTCGCAGCAACCACCCTTGCTCCTCGGCCACCTAGTCCAAAGCACAGTGGAACTGGAAGGGTCTCATTGCCAGTAAGAACGGGTAGGCGAAATATTGATCATAAACGTAATCGTCTCTGGACACTGGGCTGGCAAAAGGGTGTTCCACGAGACTTGATGAATGGATTACCCACAGTCAGGTTAGAGAAATTAGTTAACTTGTGGCCAGAACAAAAGCTCAAGGAAAGCTGATGCTTTCGCCCCCTCCCCCAGATGAGTGGGAGGTGGGGGGGGAAGGCAGTGAAGGGTGGATGTTTATTAGAAAGCTCACAACAAAAGGAGATCCTCGATTTAACACCTTCTGTCCCAAGGCCTCCCCACTCCTTCCAATTGCCCCTGTGAGTCACGATCCAGTTGCTGATAAGCTAGGGAAACACTTATCTCTCTGGCCAGCTTGTGTGGACTGACTCAGCTAACATGAGGCGTTTCCCTAACCTTAAGGAAATCCCTTAACAAATATCCTTAGAAGGCTAAGGACACCCCGAAAAAGGAATGTAAAATATACTCCTCGATGGATTGTTCTCTCATTTTTTAATTGTATTAACAAAGCCCCAAATAGGGCAAGTTGTTGTCTTATTTTTCAGAAGATACCCGTGGGACCTTTGCTGAACACAGAATGGCTCATAGCTGACTTTAACCATTTGTGTTTTGTGACAGAAAAGTTGAAGATGTGATCGTGCTAGAATTCTGAATATACCTCTTGATTACATATTTTGGTTGCAATAGTATTAAGTTTTTGTTTGTTGTGGTTGTGGACTGTGATTGATATCAGTCCTTGGATCTGTTAAAACTTCACAATCTGGTTCATAGTTTCTTTTTCAGGTCATCCTGACTTTCTGGTACTTTCTGCACAGTGACAACCATTCCTTCTGATCCCTTCTTTTACCCCTTTTTTTTGTCAAAGTGATTATGATTTGCATGTAACTCCTCCATGCTGTTTCCAAATTCCTAACAAATTGGGAAATGAGCCAAGGGACCTATCTAATATCTGTTAGATGTGGTCAAAAATGAAATCTATCATAAAACCCTTTGCAGTGATGTTTTTCAGTGTCACATAAGTTCAGGAGTTCCATACAAAACATGGTTGTTGAAAAATGTCTAAGTTTTGATAAGAGATGTGTATGTTTCTGGGATTATCCCTATTATGGTTTATTCTGTGGGGTATCCTACACACATACCGTCCTGTGAAAAGTTCGGTAAACTATAACAGTACTGTAACTTGCCAAACTAGCATTTATATCTCTCAGCAATTGAACTGCTTTGGAAATGCTCAAGTGGAAAGCAGCTGACACAAATACCCCTATTTATTTGTTTTACTTGTTTATTTGATACTATTAGTTATTGTCACTGTCTTTGTGATTGTTAAATGTTTATGGTATATATAAGCATGGATTGCTAAAGGAAAGTTATATGGTATTAAGGGTGTTAATTTCTATTTTAAAGAGATCTGATATAGTGGTTTCTTTGGTGGTTTGCTAAAATACATGCCTGTATACTGAATGTAATTATGACCTTACGAGTAACCTTATGTTTAATGTGTTATCAATCAAGGTTTTGATTGAATGGTGATGATTGTTAACATTTAATTCCCCCATATCACCTATCCCTCTTTTCCCTTATGCTTACTTTTTTTTTCTTTCCTCACCACCGTGAATGGTCATTTGCGCATCAATTTCAAGCAACCTTTGAGCCACGGGGTGGTGTAAAGGACCGGACTGGTTTTCTTTTATTGTCTCAAAGCTTGCTTCATGAGGCCTTCCTGATGATAAGACTCTGACTGACAACTGTTAAGAATCCTGGAGGACGGATGGTGGGTGTCATTGTGCCATAGTGTTTCTGCTTACGACCGCAAAGATAAGCAGAAATGGGAAGAGCAGTCTTTCTCAGGGGTGCTGCTCGAAGGAGTGGACCACTGCAGAAGGCGATAACGCTTGTGTCCGGCAACAGAGACCCCCTCCTCCTTCCTTGCTGGCTCATCTGTGGTCAGGAATGTCACAGAAGCTGGTTGTAAATCATCTTTCGAGAAGTGTTTGCCTGTTTGTTCGGAAGTTCGGTACTTCCCCAAGAAAATGCTGAGCTGTAAGAAAAAGGAGAAATTCCCACCGAAATGGGGGATAAAAGGCCCTCGCTAAACTGGGGACTTTGGAGACAAACTCCCGAAGACACCTTTGACGGAGAATTCCCTGAGGGGAAAACTTTGTCAGAAGAACCCCCGGGACCGGCTTGCTGCGGAGCTCCCTGACTGTCTCCCGTCCCCCGCGGTGATCAGACGAGTTCCTGAGATCAACGAACCTACTGTGTACCTCGCTGGACCCACGGTGGTGACTATATCTCTTTTGCTCTCTGCAAAGACTCCTTGCTTATATTTCCTACTTTCCCTATCGCCTACCTTCCCTTCCCCGTCTCCCTAAAAACGCCTAGGACTTTAATAAACTGGTTGGACCAACATTTGAACCGTTGCTTCTTAATCTCACGCCGGGTATATACATATTAAAGAACCTTGCCTCCCTCCTACAAAATTGGAGCGAGACAGGGAGCCATAGTGGTGAGTCTGGTCTGTTTTCAGTAGTGCATGTGATTAGGCCTAGGGGTAACGGGATGAAAGTACAGCATAGGAAGTTCCGCATGAATGTGCGGAAGAACTTCTTTACAGTGATCTTTTCTATCTGGAATACCTGATGCAAGCAAAGGCTGGAAAACATAGCTCATACAAACTTCCAGTAGAATGCAACCCTGCTTTTTCTCCATATTATTCCCTCAGTCCTTAAAAGTTTCTCTTCTTTGGTGATACACATCATTTTTACTTTCTAAACAGCATTTTGCCCCAGTCTGTACTTGTGGCCAAGAATGCCAGTGATAATCTGGGATGCATTATAAAGAGTCTGGGCAGCTGGTTGAAAGATATTATTCTTATCTTCTACTCTGCTATGGTGAGGACACATCTGAACTACTGTGTTCAGTTTTGGGCTCCTCAGATAAAGAAATGTAGGGAACTTCAATAGAGGGTGCAGTAGACAGCTACAAAGATGATTAGGATCATGCTGCACGTCCTTTATGATGAAAATCTTGGAGATTTGGGACTGTTTAGACTGGAGAAAAGAAGTATATGAAGTGTAGAAATCCTTTTAAATGGGTGGGATCAGGCTTTTCTCAGTGGTTCTGAGCACCAAGACAAAAACAAAGGGCACAAACAAATACAGGAAGTTTCATACAAACATGAGGAAAAACATCTTTCTTTGAATGTGACAGAGCACTGGAACAAGCTGCCCAGAGAGCTTGTGGAGTTTCCTTCTCTGGAGATGTTCAAATCTGCTTGGATGCTTTCCTGTGTAACCCACTTTAGGGAACCAGCTTAAGCAGGTGGTTGGACTAGGTGATCTCTAGATGTCTATTCCATCCCTATGATTCTGTGAATCTGTGTGATCTCATTTTTTGTCTTCACTTTTGATGGAATTTCAAGGAAAGGAAAACATCTGAGATTCATAGAAAACAGAAGTTAATTCATAATTTCTAATTTTGTCCTTATATTCATTTTCTTTCTACTGAAATAAAAATAATCATTCTCCACTTGGAGATTTTGTGATTTATTTACTTTGAGAAAGTCCTTATATTTTGGCCTTTGAATCTTTGAAAGTTAGTGAATTAGGTTAAAACTTACTTCAGAACCCAGTGAGAGAAGACTATGTTCTAAATAAAGCATAAAGCAAAAATCTTGCATGTCTTTTAGCACTTTCAGGGGGCTGGCTAAGTTTCTATGATTTTGATGTGTGTCAAAGGGTTTTTCTTGCTAAATAAGCAAGGTCACTAGAAGACAATTCTAGAAAATCAAACAAGCAAGGGACATTTCCAGACTCTTGAGAATTTTCTTTGGTCGTTGGTATTGTTGGAATGATTTCTCAAATTCTTTTGCTCTCCGACATGTATCAGTTGCTCAAACAGATCACTGTCTCAGTTCTGAAGATAACATAGCTCAGAGAAAACTCCTGAATGACATTAAACTATTTTAGTGAGTAAGAAAGTTGAACAGTTTTAACATGAGATGTTTCCCAGCAAAAAAGTCCCAGCTTTGATTAGTGTCGTAATGTAGAAATGATATCACTTTGGTGTCTTTACCAGCTCCTATCTCACAAAAATATTTATATTTACCTAATCAAAGACAAAGAATGTTCAAGGTTTAGCCAGTGAACATTTAGCCACATAAGTTGTATGAATTATGTAAATATGGAATATTCATTTCCATGTATGCTTCTTGTAACAGGCTGGTATACATATCACTGATCACTGGACTTCAAGAAGAAGGCAGTATCAGTCACGCAATCCTTCAGTCTTTGCAAGAGATTTCAGCTCTCGATGTGTCTGTAATTTATGTCACCCTCTAGAAGTTACTTTGGTTAATAATAATTTTCTCTCTCTTTATTTGTTATTCTCTACCAAAAGAAAGAAGGTGTTTAGCATTATTTACAAAACAACTTACTGTCTTTTGTTCTAAGTTTACTACTCACAATATGAATAGATAAACATTTTTAATACAAGATTTATTACAAATAGTCAATGAGTGTCTATTCTTAGTTAAGTGATTGACAAGTTACTAAATTGTTGTGAGGCCTAGTTCAGTTTCTCATTAGGATGTGTTCAAACCCAACTGTGAAATTTCATCACATACAAACTTCATAGTTTATATTCATGAGATGTCTCAGATAAAGTCAGACTTGATGGTAATCATCAGTGATGACTTAGGGAATTTAACTCATAATTCCAGCTTGTTTTTTAAGGGGTACGGTAAAAACTTCCTAATTTTAAAACCCATCCTCTACAGTTGAAAAAATCTGATTTTTCTTAACACACTTTTTACATACCTAGTTGCAATTTAATTGTTACAATACAGATTCTGTATGTGTTTACATGTGCTTTTATATGTGCTTATATATGATTGTAATGTCAGTCAAGCTTTGATACACTTTGGTATGTATTTTCTTTATGTATTTTCTTCATGAAATGAAACAAATGATTAATAAGAATAGTAATTATTAAATATTTCCTCTTCTTTCCTAAAAAATGAAATCAATTTACATAGAATGAATTTTTAGTTTCTTTCTTTTATCTCTGAATGGAAAATCTATTCATGGTGAACTGTATTGTATAATCAGGAACAGAGAAAATGTTGCTATTTATTATCAAACCAAATAGGATTTGTGGCTGAATTTCATAAACTTTAGTAGTGTTATAGAGCCAGTCACCACAGATTTGGATCACAGATAAATAATATATAAATTTACTGCCTTCTTTTTGTATGCAAGAGAGAACAAATGCAAGCAAGACAATTTAAGTTCTGCCTCTGAAGAATTTAATCTGTTGCTAGCAGAATTCTCTTAGAACTAAATATAACTACCAACTTTAAGTAAAGCTCGCACACTTCTTGTCTTGCATGAAATAATTGAGTACTGATTGCTCCACAGAAGATGAAAAATAAGTATGAGTCTCTAGACTTCTTTTTAGGCTATTCACCATCTACCATAAGGCTCTTCCTAAATGAAAAATGAATATAAAATGTCAAAAGGCTGGAAATGTTCCATCTGTTCTGATGGGACATGACTCTTTCTGACTTTTGTCCAGTGATTACTTAATACTAAATACTTAAAGAACAGGAACTCATTTACTGGCTCTCCACTCATAACTAAATTACTTGAACTAAACTTGTAAATTCATGGTTCTGCCTGTATTTATGTCTATTTATCTTTTACTTTGTTAAATACTCTACTGAGGAAAAAAAAAGAGAGAGAGAGAGAGAAAGAAAGAGAGAAAGAAAGAGGGAAGGAAGGAAGGAAGGAAGGAAGGAAGGAAGGAAGGAAGGAAGGAAGGAAGGAAGGAAGGAAGGAAGGAAGGAAGGAAGGAAGGAAGGAAGGAAGGAAGGAAGGAAGGAAGGAAGGAAGGAAGGAAGGAAGGAAGGAAGGAAGGAAGGAAGGAAGGAAGGAAGGAAGGAAGGAAGGAAGGAAGGAAGGAAGGAAGGAAGGAAGGAAGGAAGGAAGGAAGGAAGGAAGAGAAAGAAAGAAAGAAAGAAAGAAAAAGAAAAAATAATAATCTTATTTCTTACTATAAAAATAACAGTAGATGGAGCACTGGTGAGAAATAGATTTGTTTGAATTTTCTTAGATCTTAAAAAACTTAGAAAATCCTCCTGATGCAGCTTTCTAATAATTGCTTATCACAGAAATAGAGATAACTATTTCACCAAAATCTTCATTTTCTCAAGTGAAAGGAAACCAACTTTACATAACAGACGAGTACATAAACACAACATTTAGAAAACATAATTTGAAATTAAATATCTAAGTTCTGTCTGAATCACAGTTTGTGTAACCAAACCTTTAATTTCTTTCAAGTCTTTGTTTGTTTGTTTGTTTTTTCCAAAAACTCAATACTTACTCCAGCGTATATGCATACATCTATTTACTAGGACTTAACTGCATGATTACATTTACTAAATAGAACATTGTATAAATTAAAAAATAAACTAACAAAATAAAACTTAACGGTATTTCAGTATGTAATTAGGTGATGTCTATGGTTTTTGTGTGTGATATATCATATACTTTTTTCTGTACTAAGGGTAATACTCCTGACAGAGCTTTTCAAAAACATTTATTAAATGATATGCTCAATATGCTACTGTCTCACTGATGTTGTTTTGCATTTAAAATTCAGACAACTTACATGAGCTACTGCGAACATCTTCAAACAATAGTTGAGCAGATTATATATATATATTTTTTGTATATAAACTGATAATCAATTACACAAATATTTTACTCAAGAGAGAGAATGTTAGTTAATTAGTAAGAGTAATTATTATCTTGGATGAGTAATTTTTTCTCTGAACTTTTAAACATCGTTATACTTTTACATAAAATAAAATTTAGCGATTAGCACACTGTGTGAGATAATAGGTCCATATCTTTATATATTTTCTATGTGAAAATGTGAGAGAAAACACTCCGTTTCTGAATTAATCAAATGAGATAACAAATTATTGCAGATAATTATAGGGAACTAGAGATGTGAGACTGCTGGCAACTGGACTCTTGTAAGAGAGAGAATAACTACATTTTGTGGTTTGCTTCTGAAAGGATTAAAAATATTCTATGAAATGGTGGCAGTTAGAAATATTTTACTGCTTATTAATAATCATCTGTGAAGCAAGGGAAGTGAAATATAACACTAGTCTTTCTAAAAGACTATACAGAATTTTCTAACATGGCATCACTGCATGGATTTAAAGCAAAGAAATTTTTTAAAAGTAAAAGATCAGATCAGATTATTAACTTGTGTTTAAACACTAAATTGCATGTGGAAAGATTTGTGATAAAAAGCATGACCTACAGCTGAAATAGGTTAAGAATGTAATACTGTCTCTGGCTAAATTACAGACACAGTAAATTCCATATGTTTGTAGTACTGAAAAAAGAGAAGGTGATTGAGACTATCTTAAATTAATCAAGAATATGTATTTCTCCTTAAATAAGTGGCTAGTGCCAATAATTGATTCTGCTTGTTCTGAATGAAGTTGCTGATCAGTGTTAGCCTTACCTGACTCTACGTTTTTATCACAGGAAGCAAAACTCAGATCTCAGTCAGTCTTGTGTGGCTAAAGTATAAGCACTAAACTACAAAACTACATATAGCCGTCTTGTTTAAGCATCACCTGAATTTTTTGTTCTCCATCAAAGAAAGTTTTCCTTGCTCCAGATTTTCCCTCTGGTTTTGGATAGCTGTCACAGGTCACTTAGATTTACCTATGCCTGTGACAGGGGAAGCCACCCCGTGGGCCCCCCCCCGCCCCGGGGCCCGGAAAGGAGGGGAAAAGGGGAATGGGATAAAAACAGTGGCAATCTAAGGAGGAAAAACTTATTTTACTAAATATGATATCAAAATACAAGATAACACAATATAATATAATTGAGGCTAACAAATCGAACGAAACAGAGAGAGAGAGTCCCCGAAAACCGAGAGGTCTACTGTGAACTCTAGGCGACACGACTGGAACGCTTCACACTCCCCGAGAAGTTCGAGAGAAGAAGGAGGGCACTCCAGCCTGGGAACAAGATTATATAGTGTCTTGGTCCCGTGACTTATCATTACCCCTGTTGTTCTCTGGGATATGTAGTCTTCTTCTGTGGACTGCACATTCAATAGAAGTATCCATACTTTGCATGATGTTATGATGTGGAATACTGATAGCAAAATTACAAAATTACAAAACCATGACATTAGCTAGAAATACTGAAGGCATCCTCTCAGTAGAGACCGAGGGAAATAAGATATTAAGTACCTCGGTCTTTTTTTTTGGGTGTCATTTGACACCACAGCTCCAGCCCCATTCAGCAGTGCTCTCAAATTGTGCTTGGTCTTCCTTTTTGGTCTTAATGATGTTCTCATTTCCCTTTACATCTCTTGTCAAATTCAATTGAACTCATTCCTGAATGACCAAACAATAGCTCTGTACTCAAATCAAGCTGGCAGATGGATGCCTCCAAACCCTGCAAGTACAGTCTTCTTCCACAATAACTCTGCACTTACTCTTTTTGATTCTGAGTGTCTCAGGTTTTGCTGGCAGTGATGCTTCATTTGATGGCAGTCCCAGCTCAACATCTATGGTGCAGTGATCCTATTCTGAAACTGGAAGTTATCAGGTGGGGTAGTAGCCTTCCTCTTGGTGAAAGAACTCACCAGTTTCTTGCCTTCATCATGATGAGATCACAACCCATTTTGATAGGTACAAGCTCTACCTACTTCTTCTCTCCATCTGAAGATTCTGGATCTGAGTGAAGAAGTAGTAGTGCCATTTTTCAACTTATCTGATGCTGTGCAAACTGCTGACCACTTCCCTCAGTTTCTTCATTTGGCAGCATAGCTTCTGAAAAAGCACACAGTTATTGCAGGTTAGAAAATGATGTGCCCCAGATTCAGTGAGAGACACTGGATACTTGCTGGAGTATGAGAACTGCAGAGCTGTGTCCTCTTTCTGAAGCTTCATCTAAGGGCCTGATAATGAAGGCCTAAAGTCAATATATACAGAGATGTAGTAAAAAAAGATGAATTAGCTTTGAATACAAACTCACTGTGCAATTCCACTATACAGTTCTGTTTGGATCTTCTTTAACCTTGCATAAAATTTATGAACTATATTAAAATAGTTTATAAAATCATAATATATTCCCAAGTTGGAAGGGACCTACAACACTGAGTCCAATTCCGTATGTCCAAGAAACATTGTTCAAATACTTCTTCTACTCCAGCAGCATTTATCCCATCCACATTTTCCTGGAAAGCCTATTCCAATGCACAGAAATCATCTTAGTGGAGAACTTTTTTCTAATCCCTAATCTGAACCTACTGTGATGCAGCTCTATGCTGTTCCCTCAAATTCTGTCACTGTCACCAGAAAGCAGAGATTAGAACCTGTCCCTCCACTCCCCTCATGAGGAATCTGTAGAGTGTTGTAAGGGCTCCTTTCCTCCTCTTCTCTGGTCTGAAAAAAACATGACTCTAGCTGCTTCTCATACATCTTGCCCTCTAGGTCTTTCACCATCTTGGCCGCCCTAGTTCAGATGCTCTCTAATAGTTTTATGTCCTTATACTGTAGCACACAGAACTGCACATAGTGCTAGATGTTAGGCTGTGCCAGGCAGAGTAAGGAAGTACAAGGATTTATTTAGATAAGGGAGATGCATCAGGCCCCTAATAGTCTTTGTAGCTTTTTTCTGTACTCTCTGTAGGAGTTCCATGTCTTTATAGATCTGAGGAGCCCAGAACTGGACACAGTACACTGGATGTGGCCCCACCATGGCAGAATAGAATGTGAGGATATTCTCTCTCAATTGGCTGCTCACAATCTTTTTAATGTATCCCAGGATTACATTGGCCTCCTCAACACAAAAGTATGCTCTGGATCATGGGATACATTACAACTCACTTGTGTAAATACTATTATTTGGAAAGTAAATCCAATTGTAATGAGTGCACATTACAAGATGTTGGCAGGAGTAAGACTACAGGAGCAGCATCTGTGAGGAGAGGCCAAGGGTTGCCCCATACTGAACAAGCCTCAATACCTGCTAACATCAAAAAGAAAGTGAAAATTCAAATATTCCTTTCATTTAGTCATATCAATTGGATCAGTGCAGGAAGCATTTTTGTGTATGTCTGATATCACCAGCAACTAACTAGGAGAATGAACTTGTATATTCTATTTAAATGTATACTTTATTTTTGGAAGGTAATTCCCAGAAAGAAGGCTGCCTTATTATATAATACACAAATGGATGGAAATCTGTCTCCAAATGTGCTACTGTCAGACTACTAACCTTTTTAGAGTGAGAGAATTCAGACATACAGATTCACTTTCACCCCCAACTTACTGCTTTAATCAACAGTGTGTAGTCTGGAACAAAGGGAAGCAGAAAGAGAAATACAGAAAAGAATGTATTTTCCAACTCTCTTGTTTAATTTGTCATTAAAATGATAAAATAAAACATAAGACTCATGAGGAAAAAATGAGAGGAGGAGGTAAAGTGAGAAAAAGTAAACAAACATAGGGAAGTATGATTCTGTAGCCCACTAGTTAAAATATTTTAAGAAGAAAATCTGTTCTTCACTGCTGCTAGAATTCCTTCTGAACTTTATTTAATGTAGTATATTAAAAATGTATCTAAATGTTAAAATCTAAAATTAGGAAAATATTTTTGTACTAGATTCTGAGTCAGATGTCTGTTTTGTAATCAACTGGAGTTCCATTTAGCTTTTTCTGCATAACAAGGATGGTTTCGTATTCCAACTTCACATTAATTCAAGGCACCTGACTGTCACTGTGAGCTATTTAGAGACTCTTTTCTAAAACAACATGTCTCAAATCAACATGTTTTCCTGAATTCTGTTTCCTTATTTGAAGTGATTCTCTAAGTCACCAGTCTTTAAACACTTTGTCCAGAGTCAGCAGCCCTTGGAGAAGTTTGAAAAATTCTTATGTCAGACATAAGCAGGGTCCTACCTCTAAAGAAGACTGATCAAAGATCGCTGATTGAATAATACTAAAGAGCCACTGGGTATATTTCTATAGAATGGATTCAAGATTTGAACTGTATCTTATATTCCAGGAGATAGTTCTGCACTTTGAGCTTGGATGAAATTATCATCTTTATGCCTTTGGTGGAATCCACAGACTGATCCCTTTCTAATGAACAATTATTATGAAATCATCATAGATTTTTAGAACATTTTTCTTCTTCAGAAGAATGACAACTTATTGATAGCCAAACTGTGTTACTGAGTTGGGCCTTTTTCAATATGAAGGGATTTTATTTTTCTACTGGAAGTGAAAAATAGTATCAGAACATGGCCTACAGAAAGGCAAAGAAGTTGCTCTTCTTTGATCATCAATGTTTCTCTTTTTCTAGGTTAATAAAAAAATCTTACCACACAAAAACTAAAATCAGATTGGCAACCACTTGAACAGCCTGAACATTCATCAGTCTATAGATCTTGATGAGATGTGTCCCAGAGTCCTGAGGCATCTGGATGTAGCCATCAAACTACTCTTACTGATGTGTGAAAAGTCATGACAATCAGGTGAAGTCCCTGGTGCCTAGAGAAAAAGAGTATTGTCACATCCATTTTTAGAAGAGTAGAAAAGATGACTTAGGGAACTACTTACCTGTCATCCTCAACTGTGTGCCACAGCAGATCAGGGAACAAATCCTCCTGGAACCTGTGTCAAGGCACATGGAAAAGAAGGAGCTGGCATGAGACAGCAAGCACGGCTTCACAAAGTTCAAGTTCTGCCTGACCAGTCTCGTGGCTTTCTATGATGATGTACCTACAATGAACAAGGGAAGCACAGCTGATGTTATCTGTCTGGAATTCAGTAACGTCTTTGACACAGTCTTCTACAACATCCATCTTTCCAAATTGGAAAAATATGGATTTCATGGGTGGACAGTTCAATGGATGTGAAACTGTTGCAATATCATACTAAGAGTGGTGGTCAGTGGCTCAACTTCTGGATGGAGATCAGTGACGAGTGTTGTCCTTCATGGGTCAGTACTGGTATAGACACTATTTAGTATCTTCACCAATGATTTTGACAGTAGAATTGAGAGCACCCTTACCAAGTTTGTGGATGGTACCAAGAGGAGTGGTGCAGTTGACAGACCTGAGGGACGAGGCACACAGAGATCTAGACTGATTTGAAAAGTGGGTCAAGTTGAACCTCATGAGGTTCAAATAAATAATAAAACATAAATGTAAGTGAAACATCTTACAAGTGGGTCGTGGCAACCCCCACTATCAATAAAAGCTGAGAGGTGAAAGGATTGATTACAACGCTGACAAAAAGTATTTAGGGGAAATAGTGGATGGTATGCTGGACATGAAGCAGCCAGTCATATCCCAGGTTTCATCAGAAGAAGTGTGGCCAGCATGTCAAGAGAGGGGTATCATTTTACTCTATGCTGGTGAGACCTCATTTACAGCACCATGTCCAGATGTGGAATCCCCAGTACAGCAGAAACATGGATCTGCTGGAGCCTGTCCAGAGGAGGACCACAAAAATGATCTGGTGGATGGAACACATCCCCTATGAGAACAGGCAGAGAAAGTTGGGGGTATTCAGCCTGAAGAGGAGAAGGCTCCAAGGAGAAATGATAGCAGCCTTTCAATATCTAAAGGGGGGCTGTAATGTAACAAGTTTCATAAACCACTGTGATAAATCGTTATACATTCTTACTGTGCTTAAATCTAATATTTTCCTAGTCAAATCTTTAGCTGGAGGAAATCAAAGTACATGCAGATGTTCCATCTGGGATTGAATTATAATAGACAGCTGTGCCAATTAATTTACTGCCTATCATCTAAGATGTGATGACTAATGACTTGAAAGTTTTCAGTTCATTTAAGTGCAAAGTAAAAACCTTTAATGGGTATCATTTTACTTTGCCTTGAAATAGAGTAGAAGTTTATTCCTGAGATTAGTGTTTATGCAGACAGTTTATGCTATATTTACCAGAAAGTAAAATCAAAATATTCTTCAACATAATCACTTAAACATTTAAGAAGAATAAATATGAATAAAGGCTTCTTGCCTTTCTGCTAAGCTGTATTTAATTCTTTTTCACAGGTCATATAACTTGCTACTTACATCTCACTGCAGGCCACCAGTAGCTGATGTTTCTTTCCTGTAAGAACTGACTCTTCTTACCTTAATTTCCTATCTTTCTGCCTATAATCTAATGTTGAAAATATTTTTAATGCCATTGCTGCTCAGTTTCCTTATAATTATTTGGTAAGAAATCTTTCAGAGTTTTTGGAAATGTAAGTAGACTTTATCCATGAGATTACCTTTATCTTTAAGGATCTTCGTGGAAACAATTTGATTTTCATTAGTGTTCAGCAAAAGCCACAAGGTACTTGTGACATTTTCTGATGATAGAAAATTGAAAGTTATCACAAATACAGAAGAAGTTCAGAATATATGACAGATATATTAGATGATCTTAAAAGTGGAATGAAATATAGGTGATCATACATTTATGTATTAATAACAATAATGTCTGTTGTAAAGTGGATTTTCCAGTCAAAGACATTAAATTTGAGGAAATTAATATTCTAAAGACTTACAGAATGACTAAGAGTTTCCAGGGGTGGAGGTAGGCAAACACATCAGAAGCTATTTCAGAAAAGGTATTTCTGTTACTGAAAAGGAAGTAGTAACGACATTTTACAAGGCATTTGTTAAATCTTGTATAGAAACTTTTGCACAGCTCTAGTCGTTTTTTAGAGAAAAATGAATAGAAAAATGGAAATCTTATTTTACGGAGGGAAACTTCGTGCTCACTCTCTGCTTAGTGAATCGTGGAAGAGGACATGTTTGTTCTCTAGAAATAAACACCAGAGAATAGGATTACTTAAAGCTGAAAGGCAACATTTACAACAACAAAACTAGACAAACTCTCAGGGTAAATTTAGGTTATCAGTTACAAGAATATATAGCAGCATGAGAGAAATGAATATGAAAAGACAATGAATAGAATCATTTTATAAATTCTTTAGAATAGCAGGACCCATTATCTATGTCTGAATCTGAATGGGATTTGTGAATTTTAATTGTAGTAGAAGTAATGTTTACCCACACATTTTTTAATTTTATTTCCCTTATACACATTTGCATTTATTTATTTATGGGTATATATTTTTTATTGAAACAGTGGTAAGGAAACTTCTGATGGGACATACTGTGATTAAGTTTGGAGTACTGCTATTTAACTCTATAAAATAACAGCTTACTGAGATGTCCAAACATGACAGGAGAGAACAAGGAAGACACTTAGCAGCCTACTGAGGTGTGAAAGGTAACTGTAAGCGGAGTGTATAAATCCATTCAGAATAATAAGTTGAACACACTTAAAATTAGGTTATTAAAAGTATTGCAGAAGACTGAAATCCTGAATAATACATACAAATACATCCATAATCAGGAGGTGAGTATATAAACTGTTAGGGACAGTATAAGTGAATTTTATTTAAAATGATGAAGTTAGAATATTGCTGATCCAAAACAAGTCCTTTAGTTCCTCATTTAAAAGTCAGAGGAATTTTGACTTCAGGATAGGCTGCTTGATATTTACTGATTCTAATTGCCATAATATAAAAAACTTAAATATTTTTTTTCAGATTGCTATATTTCAGCCTATGCGTGAAGCTCATCAGGCTTCTATTGCACTTTTTCATTTATATTTCTTCTTACATGTGTCTGAAGAATCCACTTACAAGTCACTCTGAGAAAACATTTAGTTCAAACCTGAGGTATGTGTTGACAAAGAGGCTAAGTGCAGCTTAACACAAAAAGTCATTTTGCCACTTATGAAGAACAGAGAGGACAGAAGGAAGGCTTGTTGTGTGAAGAAAAAACAGGGAAAGAGCCTTTAATCTCATACTCTCTGACACAGTGGAGAAAAGAAAAAAGTATTAACTGAAGATGACTTTTCCAATAATTGCACTTCACATAATCTTTTTATTATAAGGTTTTATTTTTAACAATTTTCCAACTATTTTCCAGGATGTTATGGTCGACTGCAGAAACCTGAATCAAAATCTGAATTTTTCCAACTTTCTCATTTGGTACTTTGAACTCTGTTAGTCATGCTCTGCCTCTCAATCACGGCAGTAGCAAAAGGAGCATCATGCAGAACAAGAATGTAATGATGTAGCCCTACTACTTCTTTTCTGCATTCTGTGCTGAGCAGCCTTTTTCACTATAAAGTCCTTTGTGTAATGTTAGAGTTTTTAGATTTTTAATAAAAATCTTTCTTTGTACCCATTTTTTTTGTTTTGTTTTTTCCTACACTAATAATTTGTGTTTCAAGTATGTGTTTCACAAGGGTAACCAACAGATGTGTAAAATAATGTTTCTGAAATCTTGTAAGGTAATAAATATTACTAAGAAATACCACTGCATTTGAGAAAATGTATTATAAGGGATGATTGCTAGAACACTGAAGTTAATAAGTAATTCAATAAATTCTAAAGGAGAACAGAGTGAAAGCATCTACCACCTATAACTCTCCTTAGCATATGTGTACAGTGATAAGGTTCAGGACAAAACTATGTATATTTTATGTATCAACTTTTTGTCCCTTGCACGTACATTTCAGCTAGTGGAGGCAGAAATCATAGAATCATAGAATCTTATGAGTTGAAAAGGGCCCTTAAAGGTCATCTTGTCCAACTCCCTTGCAATGAACAGGGACATCTGCCACTAGATCAGGTTGTTCAGAGCCTCACCCAGCCTAGTCTTGGATGTCTCCAAGGATGTTTCGACCACAGTTCTTGGAAAGCTGTTCCAGTGCCTCACCACCAGTACTGTAAGAAGCTTTTTCCTTATAGCCAATTGAAATCTCCCTTCTTCTAGCCTGAAACCACTTCCCTTTGTCCTATCACGTCAGACCCTGCTAAAGCGACTGTCATATTCTTTCACATTCTTTCTTATAGCTCCCTCTTTAGATATTGAAATGCTAACATCAGGTCTCCCTGGAGACTTATCTTCTCCAGGCTTAATGGCTCAAGTTCTCTCAGTCTATCCTTGTAGGGGAGAAATTCCATCCCTTGAACCATTTATGTGGCCCTCCCCTGGACACACTCTGATCCACATCTCTCCCGTACTGAGGATTCTACATCTGGACACAATATTTCACACAGTGTTTCAGCATAGAGTAGAGGGGAAAAATCACCTCCCTTGACCTACTGGCCATACTTCTTTGGATGCAGAGGAGGATACAGTTGGCTTTCTGGGCTGTGAGAGTACATTGCTGGCCCATGTCCCAGCTTCCCATCCATCAGTACCCCCAAGTCAGTTTTTGTCGAGTCTTTGCTCCTTCTTTACATCTCTCAGCTTGTACTGATAGTGGGGATTGCCACAACCCAGGTGCTCTTGCATTTGTTGAAACTCAGGGGAATCACCTGGGTCCACTGCTCAAGCCATTTTAGATCTCTCTAGGTGGCATCCCATCCCTCAGTTGTGCTGTCCACTCTACACACTTTGGTCTCATCTGTCGATTTGGAATCAATCTTACTGCTGATGTCATTGATAATGATGTTTCAGAGCACTGGAACCAGTACTGACCCCTGAGGAACACCACTTGTAACTGATCTCCATCTAAACATTGAGACACTGAGCACCATTATCTGGGTACAATCCTGTAACCATTTCATCATTCATTGAACAGTTCACCCATCAGATCCATATCTTTCCAATTTGAATAAAAGGATGTTATGTGGGACTGTATCAAAAACCTTATGAATTTCAGATAGATTACATCAATGGCTCTTCCCTCACCCACTGACACAGTTATTCCATCATAAAAAGCAACAAGGTTGGTCAGGCAGGACCTGTCCTTGTGAAGCCATGCTGATAAACACATATCACCTCCCTCTCTTACATATACCTTAATATAGCTTCCTGGAAGATCTGCTCCATGATTTTCCTCAACACTGAGGTGAGGCTAACAGCTCAGTAGTACCCCTGACTCATCCTTTATACCCCTGTTAAAAAAGAGTGTGATATTGCCTTTTTCCAGTCACCAGAGACTTCACCTTACTGCCATGACTTTTCTAGTACCATCAAGACTGGCTTGGTTACTATTAGACACTTTCATCAGGACTCATGCATCTCACTGAGGCCCATATACTTCTAGACATTCAGGTTCCTCAGGCAGACATGAGCCCAGCCCTTGCTCATAGCAGGAGGGACATCATTCCCTCATATCACACCTTCTGAACCATCTACTCAAGGACTTTGTGTAGAGCAGTCACTAGTGAAGACCGAGGCAAAAAAATTTTTGAATAACTTACTACTTGTCCATTGTAATGAGGCTGCTTGTATTGCTCACTATGGAGGGTGTGCCCTTGTGGAATTTCAAATCTTTGGCATAAGCTGTAGAATATTATTTTTATGTGACATAACTTCTCAACTTTACAAAAGCCCTTTCCTGGACATAAATATTCTTTACACATAGGCAGATAAGATAAACTGCAAAGATGTGATGTTTACAAATATTTTAAGTCATAGGAAATAAGGATGAAAAATGAATTAGTTTAAGTTTTAATTTGAATTAAAATAAAATTTCAGACTGAGTATTAAGAAGGAAAATGATCTGAATGTAAGGTACGACATGCAACTCAAACAGAATTCATGCAGAATTCTGTTTATGTAGAAATTGAAGTGAGCCTCCATAATAGGAAAGTCCTGTCCATCCTTTTTAAATTGACCATATCTTCATTTTATGCATGCAGTAACCAGAGGTGCAGTAACCCCACAGACCACTCAGAAGTCTTAGTTTTACTTCCTCTACTCTTATTAAATTCTCTATATGCCTGATTATCAGGTCCATTGCAAAGACATTGTTTGGAAACTCCAGATTTTATTCTTTTACTTCTCTATTTAAATATTGGTTGCTTCTCATAAAGCATTTGAGCTTTTCAGGTGACTTATGGAAATAGCTCCTTTACAGATTTGTTAGTTCTACCATTTATATAAACACTGAAAGGGCTAGATAACATTTACAACTTAGATAAGTGTCCAGTTGAGATGAGTCTTGTGCTTTGCTTTCTCAGCCACTGAAAAATCTTGTTCAGTAAAAATAGACTTTTAATAAATGAATTGTGAAATTATTCTTACATTTTAAAAATGTTTCCCTTTATAGAAAAGGAGAGAAATGGCTGTTACTCTTTCTCTCTTGTTCTCATTCTTTTATATACTAGCAACAGGGCTTGATTGAAGGTTATTTTTGTGTATTTTCTAGCAGAAGCATTGTCTCTTTGTCTGTTATTTCCTAAGACTGGAATATATTTTCTTAAAAGAAAAAAATGTATTAGGAAAAATCAAGAACATGTCATCAGTTTCATTTCCAGCTCAAAACCAGTCTATTGCAAAACCAGCATATTTTCTCTAGCTTGGTAAAGATTTAAGTGTTTTACTGGTTGTCATGTAGCTGGGAGAAAACTTCTGAATAATGAGCATATATGCAGTGTAATTCAGTCAACTTCCTTGCCTTCTTGTAACATAATTGACAGAGGGCTCTGAGAAGGAAAATTTTCTATGAAGATTGTTATAGAGTAAATGAACCTTGTGAGTTTGATATGCTGAGGCTGAAATAGGGTGTATTTGAATGTGAAGAGATGGGAGATAAAGCATGAAGTCTTGAAATTTTCTAAGCTTTCTCAATGAAAGTCAATGGCGTGCCATCAAACAAATGTTTCTGCTTGCAAATGGTGTAGAAGTTATCTCAAGCTGAAGCAGAAAAAAATCTTCATCTTCCCTTCCCTTCCCTTCCCTTCCCTTCCCTTCCCTTCCCTTCCCTTCCCTTCCCTTCCCTTCCCTTCCCTTCCCTTCCCTTCCCTTCCCTTCCCTTCCCTTCCCTTCCCTTCCCTTCCCTTCACTTCCCTTCCCTTTCCTTGGAGTATTTTGTGAGATAAAAACTGTGGTGACCTCTTTTGCTCTGAATATTCAAATTCCTATCATTTCTTCATTGGAAAATGTTTTGTCATACAGAAAATGATTCTGTGACTTGTTGCCTGTTATGCTGTGATAGATTTAAGTGAAATTGGCCTGCTCCATGACTTTATTTGTCCTTGTTTCTTGTGTATTTAATTTATGACTCAAAAGACAAGAACTGCCTTCTGAATTTGGTATACTACTTGTATCAAAAAGACAATTCATTCCAAATAGATAAGTCATGGACAAAAGTTTTTTCTTATTCCAATTCTGCCTAAATGAACAATTTCAGACTTCTAGCAAATGTTGCTTGCTATGCCATCAACAAAGACTGCCAAGATAAACTTTTTGAGTAGGCAATTTTGGCTCCTAAACACAGAAGTGATTGTTTTATTATGATATTTCTGTATGCTTATTCATTTTCAATATTGTTTGTTTTAATTTGTAGGATAGTATGCTGTTATGCAGTCAGGGGAGTATAGAAAATTCTGTTGTCAATCTTCTGATCTGTGGAGCTCAAAGAATACAGAAAGAGTAAGCTGTAAGCCCTGCTTCTATCCAAATTCATTCAAGTGAAAGATAGTAGCTTCTGGGATCATGACTTTTGCCTGTGATTGAAATAATGTCTTGTCAACAGCATCTTGAATGACATTCTAGCACATTTTCACCTCTAGTTTGCATCTCTACCTTCTTCTGAAGAATCTGCATTGTACAGAGGAAGAATATTGTTTCTTTGAGAAGTAGGAATTTGAAGTTCCTGCTGAGCTTACAGCTAATAGGAATTGGAAAGTATTGCCATAGAGTGTGATAGAGCTGATTAGAAATATCTTTCCTCTGAGAAGAGAAAGGACTCTCACAATCCACTGACTTTCAAATCCAGCAGGACTATAGATAAATCATATTTACCTTTGTCTTTGTCCTCATTTAATAACACTTTCATTCTACATGGAGAAAAAACCTTTTATGATTTCTGAGCTATTACCAGAAAGACTGCAGAAAAGTGCAAAAATTGTGAAAAAAGTTGACATGGAAATCATAAAGATAAATTAATTTGATAAAATTCCAGCTATCAAAAATAATTTTTAAAATGGGATTTAAACACAATAAGGAATGATTTTGAATTGGAAATATGGAAGGAAATGGTATTAAAGCTGGTCACTTTAAGTTGTTTCAAGGAAACAGTATTTCTGAAAGGGGTAGTTATGCCTTCGCTATTCTCCAAGTTTTTCCTGTTGCCCTCTTCCATCAATGCTTACGCTTGTGTGGCTGTGCAGTGAGATGGATATGGGAACTAATATGGATAAAAGATAATCTGACACTGTGCTGCTGAAACAGTCAAAATCTAAACATGCTCATGGAAATGTGCATTTGAGTAGTTCAGTTGGTAGACATCAGTTGCAGCCTTCTGATAAGTAAGGAATGCAGCAGTCTGAAATTAAAAAGAGTAATAAAATGTAGTTCAGAGAAGAGAATCAAACAAGATTAATGATCTGGATAACTGAAGCTGGAAAAAAATAGAACAGGAATGAAAGACAGTAATAGCATTTTATAAAAATTGATGCGTTCAAAACAGAAAAAAAAAAAAAGGACAAATTGATTTTCACAATATTTCTCTATGCAATGTAAATATTATCAGTGCTTTTAAAAGATGGTGAAGAAGTTGAGGTAAAAATGTTTGCAGAATTTCTCTAGTTCAATCTGTAAATGTCTGTACTTGTTCTCATTATTGATGTACCACTAGGAGCTGAAGACTGAACATAAAGAAAAGACTGACTATTCTTGAATGTTGTGGTGCACAACTTGGCTCTGTGTATACTGAAAGGAAATAAAGCAGTTCACAATGATTCCACAGAAAAGAAAACAAAAAGTGTGATTTCTAGGGGGAAAAAAAAAAAAAAAAAAGGCCTGCCTAGAGTTACAGTCTGTAGAAAAGAATCTCAACTGTCGTACAAACTCAGTAGTTTTACTTGGACTGTTCTGAGATATTATCTTAGATTGACAGCACACAGCCTTTCCTTAAATGTGACCTTTTCTTTAATTTTAGCCTAACGACGAATTCTTCCACTTGAATTAAGTTTTTATAGACTCTGAAGTAAAAAATCAATTCATTACCTGTGAAGATTTTCATTCAGAAAAAAAAAAAAATCAAGAAAAAATTAGTAGCACATCTTATAGAACATGCATACCCATACTGAAGACATTTTCATATTTTAACTGAAAGCTTGTCTCAAACGAAGTAAAAGTCTTGCTGTTTGTATCAAATATGCTAGCAAATGACATATTTTATATCATTGTCATAATCAGCCTAAGCAAAGTCTCTAAAGTTATTTTGTAGGGAATTTGTGTAGATTCACAGAATGTGC
Source organism: Coturnix japonica (assembly GCF_054131305.1). NCBI lineage: Eukaryota > Metazoa > Chordata > Aves > Galliformes > Phasianidae > Coturnix > Coturnix japonica. The sequence continues at coordinate 73,397,460 of NC_140666.1, forward strand.
TAGATGTGATATATTCAAATATAGCAGTATAGCGATATAACTACCTGCTACTTTGAAGAGCTTCTAATTAACTATAAAATCTGCATAAGGAAGGGAAAGGAAGAAGAAAAGGGTAGGAATTCTTCACCTTTTTATTTTCCTATACTTTAGTATTCAACTCCCACTTACTTGCTTTTGCTTAGCTACTTTTAAAATAATAATAATTTAGGATAATATAATATTGCAGTTCTTCTCTTCAGCTGATAACGGACTAAAAATGTATTCTGATCCTATCTCATTGCACAGTTTCATGAGTCTTAAAGTTCATTAAAGTATCTTTATCTTCAGCTCATCGTCATTCACCCTATGTTATTACTTACCCAACCTATTCTTCTTACCTCAGCATCCTTCAGTTTAAACTTTCTCTCATTTTAGATTAGACCAAAAAGGGGTCCCAATTTTTACTGACTTGATAAAGAAATTGAGATTTCCTCACATGTGCATTCCCTGGATGGAGTGCAAAAGCATTAAGATACTGTTAACAAAAACATACAAACAAACAATCAAACAACAACAACAAAAACTGGCCTAATTTTCCATACCCGTAATCTCTATAAATTCTCCTAATACTTTTCACTATAGTGTGCATTCTTGTGCTCATAATCTTCTTAAATTCTTGCAACATAGGAATCCTTGAACATTATGATGAGCTTAAAGGAAATAAAAATACAGAGTTCAGAGATGATTTGTAGTCATTTTGATTGTGTAGGCAACTGCATTTGCCAAGGTAATCAGTTCTAACTCCATATGAATAAAAACATGAAGAAGTGTATTTTTATTTATTTATTTAATAAACCATTTGAAGTTAAGCCTACTAGAGAAATAAAAGTGTTTCTACTACAGAAACACTTCTCATTTAAGCAGACTGAAACTTTGTTTCACAGAGACTTAACGGAATAACATTCATGTACCTGATACTTTTGAATTTTGACATAATTAAAAAAATATATAAATAGATAGATAAATAGATAGATAGACAGATAGACAGATAGATAGGTAACTGTAACATTGATCCTATGGGGCACCCAGGGTGGTTTTAGTATCCAGCGTAAATTCTGGACAATCCATTGTGGAAAGACATTTTTGGATTACAGGTGACATTTTGAACAGTAAGTGGCTGAAATGCTGTCCACTTATATATTTACACACATTTTCTCTGGAAATTCTTGGTTGTATGGCTTTAATCCCACAGTGTGTGAAGTCACATCTTAAGATAATCTTCTGTGGTAGATAATAATGTACTGATGCTGATCTCTCAAGTGGCTACAATACACTAGACGAAAGTGGATGTAGTAAACATATGGCATTTACATCCACTCACCTGCTATAAAAAATGAACTCATTTCTTTAAGAAGACACAAAAGTTGAATCCTGTGGCATATCACCAGGGTACCCCACTGTTATGATGTCTAACTAGTATGTTCTTTCCATTCAAGGTAACTATTATAATAAAACAAGCTAAGTAGACACCACCAACTCTTATTAAAACTTCCTGAACTCCACTTCTCAGCTGTACACTTGCTTATATAGTCTTCAAAAATAAATTCAAATTATTTTCAAGCTTCAATTTCAAAGCCTCTTTGACATTACCAACAAATACATATTTACAGAAAGGATGGCCACTACTCAACTTGGCAAAGCACATCCCTATCACTTTTGTACTATGACAAACATCTGCAAAGGTCTGGTCATAGTAGTGCTACCAGTAATTTATCACATTCAGCCCTCATGGAGAGAGGTTGTCTTTACTCCTGTCTTTACTCCTTTTTATTTATTTTTATCTATTTATCAATTTATTTATTTATTTTATCTCTTAGTGTGTTAAATTTTTTTGACTACAGCAATTTTTCTTATAGATTGTAGTTCATTCCGCTTATGAATTCTTCATATCGATGAGGTTGTAAGCCTTCTGCCATAGTAAAAAATAAATGTAATAAAACTGTATAGGCAAAAATGTAATATGTATAAAAATTCCACATACTCAAACATATCAGCTGTAAAGTTTATTAGTGATATTTTAAACACAAATAGTTATTGAGAAGGAGAAAAATCAGCTAAAGTATGAAGTAACAACTTGGCAAGCAACACATTAGTATTTTCCTTTCTCTTGGAGAATTCTCTCAGATTTTACTTAATTTGTCTTTGTTTTGGAATTAAGTTCTGTGGTTCTGAGAGTTCAGTTAGCAGCATATGGAATAAATTTAATACTGAAGGGCTACAACAAAACTGATGTTACCCATAGACCATTTCGTATTTCACCACAATTTAGTGCATTCTCTCTTTTTTCCTTCCCACCTAAAATGCTAAAAATTATGAATAGGGAAGTTAAAAGACATTGAATAAATTTTTCACTAGTTCCTCTAGTCGTTTGTTTAGATTTCCAAGATTGCACTGAGGAAATTAAATGGCTTTCATTAATAATTTTTCAGTTTCACCCTATATTTCAGTCTCTTCTGTAGGCTATAATCAGTTAAAGTGTGTCTTATACACAGACTTGGGCTACCCCAGTTCTTCAGGAATTCATTTTGGACAGTGCTTATTTTGTGAAGAATGCGAGTTTATTTATCAAATGCTATGAAACTTGGCTAGCATTATCTAAGATTCTGAATTTCTCTTTAGACTCAGTAGGGCATAGAAGACTGAGATAAAGCGCTACACCCATATTCTGTGGAAGACTGATCCAAGTCTCAATGGTCTTTAATTTTCCAGAAGATTTTTGATAAATTAAAATTTGTTATGCAACAAAAGAGCTAAATGTTCACATAAGACAGAGCTATAGCTCTCTTACATAAAATACATTATTTTACAGGAAAAGTCTATTTCACTCTTCTTTGTATACTTTAATTAGCGTCATGTTATTGGTTTTAGATTAGCAGTAATGATGTAACTGGCAGGATAAGTACAACTAACAGTTAGGGAAAATGAATTACAGGCTCTTTTCAAAGAGTTGGCTGGTGTTACTGTCAGGATGCTGTCTACATATGAAAAATCATGGTGATGGGAAAAGAGGGAGTTCCTGGAAATTGGAAAAAGATTAATACTCATCTTTAAGAGAAGGACAGGGGCTGGAAGTTATAGATAGGTCTTTCTAACCTCAGTCCATGGAACAATCATAAATATTTTCCTCCTGAAAATCCATTCCAAGTGCATAAACTAAAAGAGTCTAATCATAAAAGGCTGAGTTGTTGTTAATAAGGGAAAACATGATAACTAACCCAGCTCCTTTCAATAGTGAATTAAATGGCCATGGGTATAATAGGAGAGTGTATGATAACTGTTGAGTCATGGCCTGAACCACTGATTGAGTACCTAGGGAAAGAACCTAGTCAGCCCTGAGAGCACAGGCAAAGGCAATTCATCCATGTGACAGGAAGGGGTGGAGCCTGGCTCCACCCCCCTTAGACCTCATTTAAGGGCTGTTTGCCACTGGGGAATGATCTCTGGTTGGAGAATCTTCCCTTGTGGAGTTTCTTTTGCGAGTCCAGATCTTCAGAGACAGGTGAGCACTTTTTCTTTTGTAATGCCTTTTAATCATGCTAGTCTCATTTAAGTAGGTAAGAAAAGTTTCTACTAAATAATCTTTTGGTTGCCTCAGAGTGTTAACAGTTTACAGGCTGGTTTGGCTTGGTTCTGTGAGTAGTGGGGCTGAGGGATTTCGCAAAATCTGCGCCTCCAGAAAAAAGAAACAGGAGACCCTAATACAATTAAAACAGCTACAGCGATGTGAGGAGAAACAAGCTAATTTACTAAATATGGTAACATAATGCAAAATAACACACTATACTATATAATTAGAACTGAAGCTAGTAAATCAGATATAATGAGACAATATCTGAAAGCTCTAGGACTTACAGTAATACTGAAGTGATGCATGCAGTCAGGATGGACAGCAGAGAGAGGTGAAGGAGAAGAGTGATGAAGAGAAAAAAACCCAATCAGGTGACCTTGCCAGGAGTTATATTTCTTCCCTGACCGTGAAGACCCCTGGGGAATGTAGTTCTTCTTTTCTTCTGGACAGGTACCCAGAACTGGAGCATTAACACTTTAACTCCCATACATGATGTTATGATGAGGAATACCAGTAACCAAAAATTATAAAACCATGACACAGAGAAAAAGATAAGAATTGTTACTAAGCTCAGTCCACTGACAGCTTTCTAATTTCATCCAGACAGGATATATTGCATTGCATACATACTATTTTTTCTAAAGCAAACTAAATTTTTCTGTGTTTTTTTAAAGCAACATAGTATTCTCTGTTAGCATGCTTTATGTAAATTTATAATGACTTCTTCTTGAACTACACCATTTTAAAAATGAACAAAAACTTCATATGCATAAGAAACATCTGCATAGCAATAGAATATGTATACTTAGCAATACGATTGTTAGCACTTTATTTCCAATTGCAATGTATAGACTGCCCTTGAAAAAGTTTTCTTTGCATTGAAAATGTGGATACGTTTTGAAACTTGTTATCAGATGCATAGCTTTTGTCATTTTTCTAACCCTCTAATTTAAAATAGCTACGATTATTGAAAACTTAAAAAAAAAATAAAAAATCACTGTGTAACATTTTATTAGTTTCACTTTTCTCCAGCTCTTTGAGAACTCTTCAGTTTATTGCATCAAATCAGTGTCCTTTGAAAGTGCCCTGATTATGTTGCTCTCACAATTCCAGAAGTCATATTTTTAAAAGGTCAAAATGTTTATAACCGGAAAAAAAAAAAAAAAAAAAAAAAAAAAAAAGTCATAGCTACTTGTTGGTCTTGAAGTTGTTTCCTGTTCTGTTCTCCTGATGTTAATCTCAGTGCTTTGGCTTTCTTACTCGTTTTCTTTTAAGCCTGAGGTATGTACTTTTGATGTATACTATTCAAGACAAATACAAATCAAATTGAATATAAACGAGCCCTTTGATCCCCTAAATAGCTTGTTAAATTAATCTCTTCTCCTTACCTCTACTTTTTCAAAAGGCAATTGCTGCTTTTCAGTTACTGATATTTAATCTTTTGATGTACACCTCACTGCTCTCATAGAAATTTTTGTTCTTCTGATTTTTACAAAACAAACCAAAGCTTGGGCTTTTAAGTGATGATGACCTTTCAGATGGCCATAAAATAATCACTGTTTTTCCTTTTGTAATTATTTTAACCCACTCTTCTTTTCATAGCTCCATGGAGAGCATGATCTCATGCAAAGTTGATATTTGATTGAGCCCAACTCATAGGGGTCATTATAGCACAAATACTGAAAACAGCAAAACTATATTATCTTTTGGAATAGTCTTCTATCTAACCAAATTTAAACTCACTGTTTTAGTGAGAGATCCACCACTGCAAATCCCTTCTTACTCCCTGGATACTCGTTTACCTCACTAACGCAAAATGCTGAGCTGATTGCTGTCTGTTCTTGTTCAAAATGGCATGGCTGAGATCTTCATGGGCAAGTGTAGATATAAATTATATCTGCATCTATCTTTAACATGCTGGTTCTTTCAGTTTGTGATTTAAGACCGAATAGGACCACATGGAAGTAGTTTCAGTTATTTTCTGTGATCGAAGTAGGTTGAGAACTAGGTTCACCAGAAAGTAATCTTGTTGGAAATTTGTGCATGTCATAATAGAAAATTTCCTATAGCACCATGAAAGCATATGTTTTATTAATTAAATGAAATTTAAAAGTGTATCTTCTATTGATGAAATTAAAACACTGAAGACTTATAATGTATTCATTTTTATCATTTCTAAGAAAATATTTCTGAGACTAATTTTCTTTCTAAAATTATTAGTGAAGCTACTCTAATCCTAAGAGAAATCGATGAAATATTCATAAGGTTATTTTGATTTATAATCTTATGGCTTTTGGAATGATGTAAATATGAAATCAATGTAGTGAATGGAATGGAACTTTTAAAATATATCATGAAAATATGCATGAAGATGAAAATAAGTTATATCTTGTCACAAATAATACTTTTTCATCTGACAGTCATGTTGTTCTGACAGACAAAATGCTATCTACTTCAGTATAAAAAAGAAACAATTTATTTGCTTTCTAAACATTTTGATTGTCATAACAAATAGTGCTAAATTTTATCCAAAAAGTATTTTGTCTTGTCCATAATAGTGCACTTGTAAAATAGATTTTCTTTTCTGTATTGTAAGAAGAAAAATGACCCCTTTCTTTTTTTTTTTTCTCTCTTTATATAAAGTTTCTCTATCTTAACCATGAAATTGTTCAATGTTTTGCTTTAGCAATAGTTAACTGATTTTTGAAGCCAGTATTTAGTCCAACATTTTAAATAGGGGATGGTAGAGGTGACAGAGTTAGAAGTATTTGACGGAAGAACAGACAGACCATGTGATGGGAAGGCAAGGACAGATTTTTATTTATTCTTTTAATTGTCTGCAGTCAGTCCTTTTTGTGATAACTTTCTGTGTTGGGATGAATCAAAACAATAGAAAATTGAGAAGGGTATGAGTTCTTGGTTGTATATAAGTAAAAGGATATAGCTGGCCATGAGTGGATGTTAACCTTTTTTTTTTTTTTTTTTTTTTTTTTTTGTAATGACATTGCAGTGCATTCTGGACATCTTTCACAAGAAGTGAACTTGCATTATGACCAACTAATTGTTCAAGCAAAACTGAAAATGATCTTTCTGCTTTCCCTTTAGATCCCCTGTCTAAAAAGGTCTAAAAAGACAGCTGTAACATTTCTAACATCCTTTTAGAAAGCTGATATACATACATGTTAATAGTAAAAGCTCTGCCAATTATTCAGACAGGTTTTGAATAGAAATCAATCTAATGATTTTACCAAGAAAAAATTCAGGAAGTAGGACACAGACTGTCTTGTGGACACTGGAAAATCTTGGGATTAGACTCAGTCCCTTGTTGCTTAGCATTCCTCAGTCTTGAAAAGTTCTTAGTACTATCAAAAGCATAAATTCAGCAAGTAAATAAGCTATGTACTTGGAGCCTTTACAAGCTATCTGATAAAAATTGTGTTTGTATCTACACTATGTTATGTTGTTGACAGAGATAAGTCTAATGGCATATTTAGTCTAATTTTCCTTTTGAGTTCAGCTCATGTGGAAGCTTATCTTGCTGGATCCCTAAATTTTGATGGGTTGAAGAAGCTTAGATGCTATGATTATTGGAGTCCTTAAGGCATTAAGCCCCTAATGAGCCTTACCTGGGCCTAAGGAAGCTTATACTGGGTTTTGGTAACAGGGAAGTTGCAGAGTTCTCTAGCCTCTATGAGAAAAGTCCAGAAGCTGTCCCATGCTAGAAGAGATTTAGCTCCAGCTGCCTCCAAAGCATACCCATTGCCAGGCAGAGCTGAATCAAATAGAAACACTGGTTCTGCCTCTGGAAAAGCATATTTGAGAAAGGATAGAAAATCTTCTGTGAAACAGCAGCTGAAAGAAGAGTGAGAAAATAGAGATAAACAATCTTGAAACACCAGGGCTGATAAAGAAGGATAGATCATCCCCTCAGGAACTCTGCTGGGAGGAGTGGCTGATACCAGAAGATGATGTTGACATTCAGCAAGGTCTGTACAGGCTGGAGAGTTGGGTAGAGAAGAATGTTATGAACTTCAACAAGGGCAAGTGCAGAGTTGTACACCTAAAGAGGAGTAACCATGTGCATCAGTACAGGATATGGGCTGTGTCTACTAGAGAGGGCTATGCAGTGAAAGACCTGGGTGTCCTGGTGGACAACAGGTTGATCATGAACCAGCAGTGTGCCCTTGTGGCCAGGAATGTCAATGGTGTCTTGTGATATGTTAAGAAGAATGTAGCCAGCAGGTCAAGGGAGGTTCTCCTTCCTCTTTACTCTGCCCTGGTAGGGCCGTTTCTGAAGTCCTGTGTCTGTTTCTCAGTTTCTCAGTTCAGGAAAGATGGGGAATTACTAGAGAGGTTCCAGAGAAGAGCCACAAAAATGAATAAGTGCCTGGACTACCTCCCTTATGAAGAAAGGACTACAGAAGACTAATAGGGGGATCGTATCAATGCTCCTAAATTTCTAATGGGCAGGAGTCAAGTGGACATGACTATGCTCTTTTCAGTGGTGCCCAGTGACAGAAAAAGGGGCAATAGACACAAACTGGAACACAGAAAGTTCCATGCAAGCATGAGGGAAAATCATCTATACTTTGGAGGTGACAGAACCCTTGAAGAAGATGCCGGGAATATAAGCCAGATATCTTGGAACACAGAAGACCAGTTTGTATTGTGCTATCTCAAAAGTAAAAGACAGCACTAAGGGCAAAGCTGTCTCACAGTATTCTATACTTCTGTTGTATAGAGAAGGAATTTAGGATTTATCTGATTGATCAGTTCCATGTATTTTAGGGCGTTGAATTTGTATGTAGGCTGTCATTGTTTCTGTGATTTTCTTCAACAACTGGTTATTTTGTACTCTCACATGTTCCTAGTACAGATGTTATTTATTTATTTATTTATTTATTTTACATATAATCAAACACTTTTTGGGACCTTAAGACAAAGTGGAATAATCCAAAACACACTGAGTAATTAAATCACTTAATAAAAAAGGTTTATTATTTTGGATACAATTTCCTCCACCCCCCGCTACCCCCCACCCCCCAATGTAGTTTACCAAAAGGAGAGCTTGAGGGACTTCTTTCAGGAAACACTTCATAACTGAGGTATGTTAAGGTACCTTTATACCCCCAGGGGCATTTTCATCATTGGCTTTCTAAAATAAGGAGGCTTAGAGTTCTTACCTGCTTGCATAATCCTTGACTAATGATTGCTGTATTCTACAGCAGTCTTTTTCTGGTTTTGCATAAGACCTTATCAGCAGAAGATAACTATCAACATTGCGAAATAGCTGTAGCCAAAATACTTCTGCTCTCATCCTTTTTATTTTTTTCCTGATTAAAAAGGTGTTGGCAGAAAATGTCTGACTAGGCCTAGTACTTTAACTGTGTATTTCTGATGTGAAAACACTAAAGAGTGTTACAGACTTGTAACATTTGTACATTTAGGAAACATAGAGAAGAAAACAACCATTGATCTGTGTTTGTTTAAATAAACATTGGCAAGATTGTAGCTAGATATCTGCAATCAGTAACTGTGTTGGTATTTTGCCAGGAGTTCTCAGCATCAACTGTTGCTTTAATCTGACAGAAGCTAGGAATTACTTCCTAGGCCTGATTAGCTTCAAAGTTATTTTTTATTAAGATACTGAAGTTAATTTCTAGAATATATTTTTACCAAAGCTAAATGTAGAAGTGTAATAATCTGGTCATTGTTTATAATATTACTAAAAAATGCTTTAAATTGATAAAACACTCTTAGATATTTTATCAGTATTAAGTAATTTCTTTTGCCTTTCTGAAACCTTTTAAAAATAAACACGCTATGTATTTCTGAATTGTAACTCTTTCCATTTTTATACATCTGTTAATAGTTTACACTTCTGACAAATAAGCCTAGTGTTTTAACAGGGGCTTGAAAGAATTAGGTACATTTAAATGCATTTAAAGGCAGGGCCAACCCAGGGTAGCTCAGATGCAAGCAACGCACCCATGTGACCAGAAGAGCTAGGGCCTGGATCTACTCCTTCTCAGATGTTATTTGAAGGTTGGTAGTGAAGGCAAGGGTATCTCATCTAGAGATCCCTGCCTACTTGAGGACCTTACAGGACTTCCAAAGATAAGCAGCTTCTTTATTTCTGTGCCCGCACTGATCCTCACTCACTGAAGGTTGGGATCATGCTGTTCTGCTGTCTTGATGGAAAGTGCAACATGTTACACTAGTAAAATAAGAGGCTTTACTTTTGGAGCAGTCTTCATAGCTACAAAACTTATTCAGCACTTAGAAAGGGCAGATCTAATGCTTCTCTGGTCTTAATTTGACTCTCCCATGCAAATCCTATAGAATAAAGTTTTAGTTGCATTATCACATAAATTAATTGAGCAGTTCCTTGTGTTGATTCTTTTTATTCTTCTGATATCACTGTAAGTTCATCAGTATTTTAAAAGTATAATTAACTAAAAACTTAAAGACTGTTTTCTTAGTATTGCTGTTTTCTAAGTATTAGCAGATTTCTAAAGGAAAAATCACATTCAAAATCATATCACAGCTTTATCTCAAAAATCTGTTGATTTTTGCCCCAGGTTTTCCCAAATGTTGTAGGACTGAATTTAAACTTAAAAATATCATACCCAAAGGCCTCTTTCTCAGAAAACTGTAACAAACAAAAAAGGGAGTTGTATGAATGTTGCTTTTTGATACTATATTTACACAGACATGATTCCAGCATGTATGACTTATGTTATGTCTTACATTTTAACTTCTTAATCTTGCGCAGCTGATGTGAAGGCCCTGAGTGCAATGCCATTCTTCCTCACCTAGGTATTCAGCTGTTCAACTGTGCTCAAGGCCAGTTCTGATATGGTGCATCTCTGTCACATTGGGTCAGGCTGCTGTGAAAAGCTCTGTATGGAAAAACAACTTTGAGAGACTTTGTCAGACACTGGGAACTCTTTCAGCTCTCAGCCTTGATCCTTCTGCAATTTAAGTTGCAGGTATATTATTGCCTAGCCACATACCTTCCTAATCTGCTGACTTGACTTCATTATTGATCTTAGACATTATCACTATGTACTTGTCTGATGTTCCTGACTTTTGTCTGAACACAGTTACTTTCACAGTTCCTACTCTTCTTTCTTGGTGTCATGAGAATGTGTCCTTTGTTGGGGATGCTGTTCCTGCCTGCCTTACATTTCTACTGCACTCACAATTTTTGTGGTGCAGCCCAGTCTAGCTGCTCCCTGTTAATCTCTGCCAAAAACTTCAATAAAGGATAGTTCTGTGTATTTTACCAATTTGGTTTTTTGAGACCTTATGAAATGAATATCTTTCCCTGAAAGAGAGCCCATTGAAACACAGCCCACATTCTTGATAGACCTATGTCTTTGTGTCATCATTTGATAAGTACTTCTTGCCAAAATTAAGGCCTGCTTACTTTTAAATTCCAATCATTGCCATCTAATTTTACAGTGTTTTCAACACCTGCTCTTGCTCTCTGCTACTTGGCACCAAACTACTGTCCTACAGACTGGATCTGTTTGTTTCACATGCAGTGGACTGGCTCTTAACTCAGTCTTTCCATCCCCATCAGTTCACACACTGCATTATCATCACCTGTGCTACACCTCCCAGAGCAGATGAAAATTGCACTTGTGTGTGTGTGTGTGTGTGTGTGTGGAAATACTTCTGTGTAAATGGGATAAAGAACTGAAAGCTTTCTTGTTTAGGCAGCAGCTGAAAAGCACTTTTTTTAGTTCTCTCTTCTTTTACCCTGTTTTTCTCAGCAAAATCCCTGAACTGGTTGAGAAACTTTAAAACTCTTGCTCCTATGTAAACACTGTGGGATTAATATTAATTTATTAGGCAAGTGAAATCTGAGGTAGCTATATGACATCTGCATTACAGATCACTGCTGAATTACAATACTATTTGTTTTAGTAATATTAAGTTTGTATTCCCAAACCTAGTGTCACAGTTACAGAAGTATTATTCAGTTTATGCACTGTTGTTATTTTAGACAGGCAGATTTCTCTTGAGCACAGAATGCTGTAGGAAAAGTAAAACATCTAGGCTTGAAGAAACTGAAACTGAAAAAACTCTTCATGGGGTACTCACACCCCTACTGTGAGATCAAATCTGACAGCAACAGGTATAGTGTTGCCCTCCTAGAAGCTTCTGTCTGGCAGAGTAGGATGCCAGCTGGGGAGATATTGTGGGAAACCCCTGGTGAGCAAGTGCAGTATTTTATAATATCCTTCCAGCTGGCAGACTGCCTAGTGTGGTATTTCTGTCTCCTCTTCAAAACTTTAAGAAGTTTATTAAGATTAAAGGCAGCAACCATGGCAACTAGTAGAAACTAAATTTCTTAGGTGCAACAGAAAAGCATATACACAAATAAATATATATCATGCTACAACACAAGTCAATCCACTACTCTATAGTAATTTTAATATATATTGAATGAAGTGGTACCTGTAATTTGAGCACAATATTTTAATCCAGATGGGGAGGGTTCTGGAATAAAGTTAAGTCTTAATGTTTTTTGTGCTTTTGTATTTGTGTATCAGAAGATGTGTTTACCAGAGCTGAAACCGTGATGTTCCTAGTCATTTGAACAAATGGAAGGAGAGCCAGTTAATGTTTAATGACAAAATATATAATAAGAGATTACTTAAATGCTATTAGAATGAAATTTTGTGTCCGCACTAAGTACATAGGTAAGCTAAGCAGTGAAATAGATACTGGTAGGTGAGTGAATTATGTATGAAAGTAGAAGAGACACACTATAAACATTTAATATGGAAGGAAAAAGGAGGTTTTAATCTGGTGATTTCTCAGGATACACCCTCTATAGAATGTCTTGTGTAGGAAGGTACTTCAAAAATCATCTTGCTCCAATACCCCTGCCATGAGCATTGTTGCTGTCCACTAACTCAGGCAGTTCAGTGCCCTCATCCAACCTTGCCTTGAACACCTCTAAGGTTGGAGCATCCACAACTTCTTTAGGGAGACTGTTCCAGTGCCTCACCATACTTTCAGTGAAAAACTTCCTTCTAACATCTAATTTAAATACACACTCTCTTCTAGTTTAAAGCCATTCTCCTAGTCCTATCAAAATCTGTGTAAAAAAGTTAATTTCCCTCCCATTTATAAATGACCTTTAAGTACTGAAAGTTCTCAGTAAGGTCTCCCTGGTGCCTTCTCTTCTCCAAGCTGAAGAAGATAAGCTGCCTTAACCTGTCTTCATAAGAGAGATGCCTGTCTTCTGATTATCTTTATGGCCCTTCTCTGAATGTGCTCTAACAGCTCTATGACTTTCATACACCAAGGGTCTCAGACCTAAAAATGATACCCCTTGGAGCTTCACAAGGGCAGAATAGAGAGGGGAAAAAAATCACTTTTCTCATCTTGCTGGCCACTCCTCTTTTGATACAGCCCAGGACAGGCTCCCCATCTGCAAGTGCACACTGTTGGCTTATGTTAAAATTTCATCTAGCGGGCCCCTTAACACTTTCTTGGCAGGGCTGCTCTTGAGAAATTATTCTCCCAGGCTGTAGACATGTCTGAGATCTCCCTGACCCAAATGCAATACCTTACACTTAGTCTTGTTGAACCTTGTTAGGTTCATATAGGCCCAGCTATTGCACTTTTTCAGGTGCTTTTGGATGGCACTTCTCTCTCTTGTACCATCTGCAAAATAGCTGAGAATGTATTTGATCTTAATTGCTCAAAACATCTCCACCTGAGACATCTACCCCTACTCATTCACTCAGAATGATCAGTGTTCTTTATTTTCAATCCTCTTCCATATCAACTAGAGAAAAGGGAAGTGATCTGAGTTTGATTCTAGTCCAGTTCTAAAAATGATTTGTCTCTTGAAAAATTAAATTTTAATGTTTAATTTTTCCTCATAATTTCAGTGCTCAACACTAGTAAGTATGTTGGTAAGACTGTATACTAAGATTTTCTGTTCACCTTATCACACGTAGAAAAATTGACTCTCATTTGCCTTACTGATGTGCTAGAAAGAAGAGGGAAGACAACATGCTGTAAATATTAATCTCAGTCAGATGTAATTAGGCTGTAAAATTCTAGAATTAAACATAACTGTAGAGTTAACAAATGTACAGTTAGAAGAGTGGCATAGTTAGGATGGTAATTTACAGATTTACAGTTAGAAAGATTATTGTGGTGGAAAGAAACAATAAAAAATAAATGAAATGTTCATCTGTGTCCTAGGAGTACAGTAGAAGACTCCGAAGGGAGGAATCTCCAGAAAGAGACCCAGTCAGCCCTTAAACAGGGTCTAGGAGAGATGCAGCCAGGTTCCAACCCTTCTGGTCATACATGTGAATTGTCTTCACCTGCGCGCCCGCTGCTGACTCAGTTCATGACTCAGGTGGTCAACCAGTGATTCAGGCCCTGACTCTACGGTTCCCATACATTAAATTAGTATGTACTTATATTAACTATAAAGCAGCCCCAGCTTTTCCTTTCATTTATTTACTGACTAAAGAATCTCTGGAAGCAGGAGTGAAGTTCTCTGTATCACAGTCACATCTTGAAGGTTAGGACAAGTCCAAATCTGAATATTTTATCCTAATTGGTATGGCCAAAACTGAATGTTTACCCTTTTTTTTCCTCAAAAAGCCTTTTTTATCTTTTTTTTTTTTAAATTTTTTTTGCCTTTGTGCAATACTTTTCATCTGTTTATATGTGGTAGACTGTCAGTGGAGGGAAAAATATCTCTGTGTAATGAGACTCAGGATCTAAGTGTTATGTACTATGAATGTCAAATGCTTTATATCTGTTTTAAAAATCTTTCTTCCAGGAAAGCATACTTCATTTCCCTTAAGAAGTCTAAGTGGAGAAAGAAGTATTCTAGCACACTGAGAAAATAACTGACTACCTTGCAATAAACAGGTCCACATTGAAAAAATACTGTTTTTTGGCTTTTGAGATTTTGCAAGTACAAATTCTGTTATCTGCTTCCTCCAAATTATAATTCAAAAAGAAGTTTGTTTAGCACTGAAGGTAGGTTATGGTTACAATTGTATTTGTATTTTCCACATTTAGGAATAAGCTTGTGTTTTAATTAATAATTGTTTATAATATGGAGTAAGCAATAACAAAAATAAGTGAACTAAGAGCAGGAAAAATTACCTCTATTAAAAATAAATAAACAGCAATGAAGCAACAACAGTCAAGCAATAAAAGAACAACAAAATTTAACAAGTAAAGAGTTTAACTATAGTAGGATTTATGGCAAAAGAAGGGAATGACAGTGCCTTCTAATAGGACATAAACCCTGTAGAGCAATAGTAGGTTAGAAAATAAAAATAAAAATTGGCAATTTCTGGCAATTCCTCTGTAGAAGTAAACTACATGGGACTGTAGTTTCTAGTCTTTTTGTTGGTATATTTTCTAACTGAAAACTTAAATATGTCTGTTCCTGCATACATCTGTGTAACCAATTGTCTTTTGTCCCTTCGACTCATACAACTTTTAGTTTGGTGAGTGTTTCTTGTGAAATTCAGTTTTGCTGAGTTTGAAGGAACTACTGTTTAGAAGATTCCAAAATGGGTTAAAAATATTACTTTTTTGATTTGTCAGGCAATGATGAAGTGGAATCCTTACAGTTAATAGAATTAAGGGAGAAGAAGAAAAGGGAGAAAGGTCATATAATTGAAATGCAGTTAAGAGTATCAAAATATTTTTTATACATTTTTATTTCCTCATATATGTATCTTCTTAAATGTTTATGAATGTTAATGAAGTTTTAACATTTTTTTACTAGTCAGTGTAATCACTGAAATCCTGCTTGTAGCTATTTTTAAACCATGAATTTTAGCCCTATTAGCTTCCTTACCTTAAAAAAAATAATAATAATAAAAAAAATGTATCTTGAACAGGATCAAAATTTTCCGTGATTAGGTCAGTAAATAACCTTTCAGCAAGGGAACTGCTAGGTCACAACCTGAACCAGAAGGTGAGCATGTGAGTGTGCAACCTGAGTGATCAGAGTTGGAGAGCCTAGATCTACCCCTCCTCTCAGTCCCTTTTGGTGGTGCTTCAGAGAGTGAGTATGCACTCTGTGCCTGTGCAGTTTGCACCCTCAGCCCCTTCCCTGCCACACTTCTGGTGCACCAGATTTTGAACCTCAGAAGACAGCATTCTTCAGCTCATCATTTTTCTGAACTGTTGCTAAGATGGGTGGGTTAATTCCTCTTTCTTTAATATCTTCTTCTATAGTGCCTTTATCTCCAGTAAACGCTCTATCATCATGTTCGTTAGTTTTACACTTTCTAATTGTTGAAAATTAAGAAAATATTTTAAAAATTGTTGCATCTTTGGACATTTCCTCTCACAAGTTTCTTCTCTGATTGGGGCCAGTCATGGTTTTGTAATTTTTGCTATTGGTATTCCATATCATGATGTCATGTGGAGCACAGAGAAGAACAACATGTCCCAGAGCACTTCACAGTTGGAGTGGAAGATATGTCACAGAAGTCACAGGATCTGATTTGTTCACTGCCTGGCAGATGATGGCTGTGCTTTCCAAGCCATGCACCTCCAATTTCAAAGTAGGCTTCTTGGTTTTTGGAAATCTCTCTCCCTCTCTCTCCCTCTTATTTTATTTGATTTATTAATTTCAATTTCAATTAGATTGTATTATGTTATCTTGCATTCCAATATCATAGTTAGTAAAATGAGTTTTCCTCCTTAGACCATTGCTACTTCTCTGTTTCCTTGAGTCCAGCCCCCAGCTCCCTACCACTCTCCATTTTCCATTCCCATTTTTGGGGGCAGGGGACCCACTGCCTCCCACAGGAGGCCTACTGCCTCTCTGTCACAGACATAGATTGATCTAGATAACTCCATGACAGGGCCTCAATAAAAGCAGTTCTTCCGCAAAAGAAAAACACAGGAAAGGACTTGATTTACATATTCTTTAATTAGTGTATTGGGATTTATGTTAGTTAGCACCCTAATTTTCCGCCTATGTTTTTTTCTGTGCTGTCCTGATGCTGTTGAAGCAACTGAAAATTAGTATTCAGATTTTCTCTTGGGATCTCATGAGACTCAGAGGTGTCCCCAGTTAAACACTAACTCAACATTTGAAATTAGTTTCTAGTCCTACTATGCGTGTGATTATACTCAAGATGATGATTTAATGCTCCGGTGTGCCATCTGGGTATTATTAATAAAATTGCTTTGATCAGAATTGTAATCCTGAGTAAAGACTTCTACTACTAGTAGAAGTTCTCTTTTATTTATCCTTACATTTTTGCATTTTATGTGAAATAAGTTAAAACAGCATCAGATTATCTGCTCAACAAGAAAATTCTGTATGGCTTGTAAAAGAGTACCAAGTCATTATCAGTGTCAAGACAAGAAAAGGTCTTAAAAGTTAAGTCAGCATCATTACACAGCTTGAACTTTGTCATTATTGAAAACATTCTCCACCCTCCTTTTATTAATATTTTATGCAGGTAAGGCTCAGATGTTGCCTCTGGTTCAAAGAGCAAAGATATTGCCAGGTGTATCTTCTGTACAAAAAAATAGTTCTGGTGCTTGGCAGGATTTTGCACAACTAGCTACTGCCACAGCAGGGTTCCCTTTGCATCTCCTGTGGTTGTGCTGAGTTGTTATCAGCCAGTATTTGCTGGTAATGGGCACTTTCATAGGCTTTGGGGTGAGACACAACCTACTTTAACTAACACCATGCCTGCAGTAAAAAGTCATTGCTGAGGCACATCAGCCATATAACTCTGATCTTTTGCTTGCTAATCGGGAGCCTTTCTGTCCATATGGTTGCAAATGGAAAAAAATGTTTTTTCCATTTTCCTCAAATGCTGCAGAGCAATTAACCTAAAATGTTAAGCTCTACTTGGGAAACAATTTTTGTTTAAGCAGAGGAGATATTTTACTTGCTTAGCAGAAATAAATAGTGCATGTACTGAAAGAAAAAACTTTGTATGAATTGCTGCAGGGCAAGGTGTTAAAAAGTTGAAGTAAGAGAAACAAATGATTGAGATTAATCTGAAGAAAAAGCTTTGGGAAATCTGAAATATAAGGAAATACAACTTTTAAAAAAAAATCCTTTTTCTCCATTGTCTGGAATAATAAGCAGGGAAAATGGGAAAATTTAGGGAACAATTTAAAGATGTGAAAGCAAAAAAGTCATTGAAAATGGAATAAGAAAGGTATCTAGCTGTTCATGGGACAGTAAAAATTTCAGGAAGAAACAGGAGTAATGTAGTTTCTGCTCCAGTAAATCTATGTCCCTTTCAGAGGGTTTTTTTCTATACATTTCTAGTTAATTGTCCAATATATCTTGTTCTAGTTAATCATTAGCATAAGATGACCAACAGAACAAAATTAATACCATGTCATTTGTTCATCCTCAAGAAATCTGGATTGAATTTGCATCTAGATGGAAAATTCACCCTACTTTCTATTTCTCTGAACAGAAAGTATTGACTGATTGTATTTCTTTAGATACACTGCATTGGTAGTTTAAACCTGAGATTTTTTATTATTTATTTATTTATTTATTTATTTTGTCTGATTATTTGGGTACTTTGTGTACTTACCAGTGATAATACATCAACAGCTGATCCTGTAAGGAACTTAACTGGTGTCAGGATAAAACCACCAGTGCTTAGTGTGATCATTGTTCTAACTAAAAAATGTTTCCAGGAGGTTCCTACTGTGCCATTAGATATATTGCAGCATGAGGTGTTTTCACACCATAGAAATGGATATAGTTTAGAACTTCTTGGAGAGAATGGGCATATGTCCTTAATATTTTATTTTTTTTTTTTTCTGGGAGATAAACAGTTGAAGAATGAAGTATAATTTAGAGAAAATTGTAGAATTTTACTTCTTTTATTTAAAAAATCACACTGAAATATTTTAAATAAATAATCTTATAATACTGGATTGCAATTCAAGTAGTTTATTGCTATTGAAAAATCTAACATTCTTTCAATAACAGCATGGCATTCAATCATCTCCTTATTTGACAGTAGTACATACAAGTCCTTTTACTGAAGTTTAGATCATTATTGATTTTATTGTTCAGTTTATAGCCAAAGTGTTTCAAATCAACTCCTCTCTTTGTTTTAGAAGGGAGATTTTTTATCAATAAATGAAATTTTCTTCCTTTTATTTTTTTCCCCACAAAGCTAGGAAACATTTAAAAAAGAAAAAATTATTCATCTCCAAAGATTTCTTTTTTCTTTTTTTCCCTGTAACTTTGTTTTATTGGACACACATCAAGTAACAATAAACTTCTGTAGAACATGCTAGAAAACAGGACACAACAAATTATATACATCAGATTATAATCAGTAAATGCTCACCATTACTTTGTTTCCATTCATTCTTTGTAGACATTTGCATTTGTCAGTATCACACACTGTTTTAATGGTACAATATTGTGTTCTGCAGAAGTTATTCAGCTATATACTTTTGCTTTTCAGTCAACATGTTACTTAGTATCAGAATGACTGAGTACTTGGATAAATCACTAATATTCAATAAGAATCTGTGAAATAATGAATGTGAAGAAGAACATTCATTTTAAGAAAGCTGTCAGCCCCCCTTACTATTGATAATAAGGCATCTAATCTCAGGGAACCCATACATTATTACTTGCCCATGTACAATTTCCTGTTGCATTAAGGAACCTAAAAGGAACATATGAAAATGTTAAGTGAGGAAGGCAATAACTGGATTAATCTGAGTAGAAACTGTGAATGTCTGAGAAGATGAAGAGCTTATAAAGGTATTAATAGTTGACTGACAGAAAGCCAAGCCTTTTCTTTCTTTAAAATTTGGAATTTCTTATAGAACCATTGTGCTTAAGCACTTCAGATATTCTGAATGTTTTTGCTAGTTTGGATGAGTTTTCATCAGAAACAGAAAAAAAAAAAAAAAAAAAAAAAAAAAAAAAAAAAGATGTTTCCAAAAGCCTGCAGATACAGACCTCTCGTCTTGGAGTCTATTTTCAACTTTGCAGGAAAATTCCTTAACAGAGAATTTCCACTGCAGACAAAGAGTGGGAATTTTCTAATTTGGTATACAGACGGCGATAACAAGAGCTCTCTAGAATGTTGTTCCATGATGTCTAGGATGATCTGTGTTCACTGTGAAAATATGGATTTCATCCAATTCTAGTGGGAAATAATCAAAGAAATCCTGAAGATAATCACACCAATATGTCCCAGAAAATTATCCAGTACATATTAGCCATGCTAAAAGGCATTATGAATTCCAGATTAGTTACACCTGCTGTGGAAAGTGGTTTCCTAATTGATAATTTGATCAGTTTTACTGCATTATACATTTGCACCTAAGGTCAGACTTGCAAAGATGTATTATATTATTTCCTTTCAAAGACGTTGTGGTATTCTGAATGCTTCATAATCAGTAAAGAATTTTTTTCATCATCAGCTTTAATCAAGCTGGTACAGTTGAGAATTTGTGATTTTCACTCTAAGAATATGCTCAGCTATTGTATTTTCTGCTGAAACATTGAAGAGGGTGAAATTCAAATTTAAAAACCTTTAAAAAGTCCTTTCTCCAAAATCACTTGTACAGAATTGACAGAAACATTTACATCTAGATTTCTAAGTAGTTTGATGTCCAACATGCAGAACTCCAAAATAACAGATTTTGTTTTAAAGTACACAGCCATTTTGTAAGAAATGTGATGAATCAGAGCTCCTCTATATCTTCTTCCACCTTGGGAGCCAGGCTGAGCAAGGCTGTTAGGACTGTAAGTAAAACTTACAATCAAGAAATACCACCACATGGGGTATAAGGGAAATGAAGGGCTATTGGGTGTGAGAACTGAGAGTCCTTATTAAATATATGAAGCCTATGAATCTGTTTGGCAGGATGAGGTAAGATACCATTATTCTGCAGGACATTCAAGTGATTAGGTTTCAGGCATGATTATTAGGCACAATAATTAGAGTAGGAAACCAGTGTAGGAATCAACAACCTGAATGTAGTACTGGAGAAATAAGCAAAGACAGAATATGATAGGAGTGAAAAGTAGAGTATAGACAAGAAACTAGTCACTTAAGAAGGCTAGGAAACTGCTTCTTTTGGTGTCATATTGATAAACGGTGGTGTAGTCGTGGACCTCTAAGGCACAAGCATGTATAACATTTCTTATTTTAAAATGTAAAGTGTGGTTAAGTACTTAAGTAAATATTCTTGAAGTGAAATCTGAAGTGAAATCTCATAAACCATTCTTTACCCAGCTGAAACATGGAGTTGTTTTTTTGTTTGTTTGTTTTTTTGGTTTTTTGGGTTTTTTTTTCCTGGTGAACATGATCACAAGTTACACAAACTGATGGTTTAGGGGGCTGACATTGCTTTTTCTTAGAAGAATTTACCATTTGCAATAAGTGATGCGATTCCTAGAACAGGAGAGAAATAATCAAGAGCTTATCTTCATGTATGCAAAACTCTTTCTTGAAAAGCTGCACTAGTGAAAAATGTGAGCAATTTGTTTCTCAACTGTTTTTTTATGTATGACATCTGCTTATAGTTACATAGCTGCCTTCAGTTATGCTGTAACTGCATCATAACTGAAGCTGATGTTCCCAAAGCCTTTTCTAAATTTATTTCCTTTAATACAGCATATGCAGTAACATTCCACTGGTCTTGCAATGGGACTTGACTTGTGAATTAATATTCATGTTATATGAGACTGCTTCTATGATACTATGATTCTATGATACAAAAATATAATCTTATAAGTGGTTGAGGCAAAATTAGTATGTAGTCTTCTTTCCAAAAGTATTCCTTCTGGAAGCTTATTTTCAGGTAATATTGTAACCTTCTGATTTATAGGATTACATCATGTCCAAAAGAACCTTCTTTGCTAAAGTCTTATGAAAAGATATATCTTTATATCACCAATTTTTATTTTTTTTTATTGCAAGACTCTTAAATTTGTACATAGCATTTTGTCTGTTCATTTGCATTGAACTAATATTAAAATAAATAATAATAATAAATAATGAATATTAAAACTAATTTTAAAATATTAGTGTCATTTCAAGGTAAACAATATTCTACACTTTATGAAAGAAATAAAAAGTACTAGGCCAGTAAATATTCTTAACTTTTTATTTTTTTTTTATTTACAAAGTTAGTAGACTATTGGAGCAGAGCTGATAAACAACTACATGAAGTAAGAAGAATCAAGAAGAGAATGCTTATTTTTTTTATGCTGTATTCTTACATGCATATATTTCTTATATTATTCTTAAATATTGTATGATTTTATACTATAACCATGATAATCAAACCTTCATGGTAAATAAAAATTAAAAAAAAAAATAGTGTAATGCTAAGAATTTAAAGAACATCTGAATTTAAATCCATCTGAAAAGGTTCTACAGATAAACTGCTAAAATGAGTTATCAAACACTGGTTCCACTGAAATCTAAATGTAATACAACCATTTTAATTAAGCAGATATACATTTATTAAGGTTTAGAAATTGCTGTGTTTAAACTAATTTATGTCAGTAACCAAGCTATCCATTCATAAATATGAATAGAATTGTATGCATGCATTTTAATATGAAATTTGATTTTAATTTTTTTGTCTGTTTTTAGAATGTTTTCTAAATACATTTTCTAAAGCAGCTTAGTTGTCTACCAGGTTTTCTTCCAAACTAAATTGTCTTAAACAATTTTTATCAGGGATCTAACTAATTGGTTAAATAAGAACTGAACACATCTGTAAAGTCTTGACCTAACATTAACATGCTAAATTCCCACATGAATGTGGAGCATATGATGGAGCATATGATAAAAGTTATTTCATATTAGAATTGCAATTGGATGTTTTAGTTTGCTTTCATGTTGCTATCTCTTAGGTACTCTATCCACAATTAACAGTAGTTAAATATTTATTGTTATTTCTATTTTATTAGCTTTTAGGACTGCATCAATTGAATATAAAAGTATACTTTCTTACAAGATAGGCATTTTATTAATCTACTAGGGTAAATATTTTTATTCTGTTAAAAGCATTTTTTTTTTTATTAAATTTTCTATAGAAGACAGAACAAATAAAGGCTAATCAAGCTGTCATACTTATTAAGTGTTTGACAGTGGTTGCCGAGTGCCTAAATTTTAATTAACTGCACATGTTTTGAAAGCTTTGCTGTGTTTTTTCTTACTCAAGAGCTATCCTTCTGTGATTGAGTAGGTTGTTTGTAATATCTAATTGAGAAATATGAGATTCAAGCTGTGTAGGTGATACACGAATTTTTCACCCCTGCTGACAACCACATTGGCATCTGTGTAATTCTTTAAACTGACTCAATCAAACTCATGCTGTTTATACTTTTAATTGATTGAATTAAAACATCATTTTAAACACTTAATCATTCCATTAGACAAAATTGTGTTTGCTTATTGTGTGTTTTTTTCCAGCACAGAATAAGCACAGATTTCTTATCCACAACGGACCAGAAAACCATTTTCCCAGCCTCTATGTCCCTGTTTGGTAGCCTCAATCAAGCATCTTGCAGAGATATTTTGTCTTTTCTTGTAAGGGAGACTGTAGATGTACTCAAGCAGAAGTGTACCTGTCAAGGACAATGAAGACACTGTATTTTGTTTTGTAGAACTGGATGTGAACATCCATCTATGAATTTGGAATGAGGTGGGAAATAAACCTTTCACACTGCTTCTTCGTAAACAGACCCAGTTCCATTTTTTAGAGTTCCCTTGTGGAAGCCTTCAGAAAAGTTCTGTTAGCCTGAAAGACATAAGTTTTCACAATATATTATCATTATTATTTTTCTTTACTTACCAATGTAGAAAGTACATATTGTCACATTTTCACATCAAGAATTCTTTGACCATGCTGGCTATCATGTTCTGCAGGCTAGAAATCTTCATAGTAACAGCAAACTTTTTGTATAAGATAATAACATACAACCATTGAGTAACTGTTGAGAAGAAAGATCCTTGACAGATTTCAATTACCTTCACAGCATGAGTGTGCTAGAACCTAAGTAAGCAAGAATTTTTCAGCTTATATTTAAGAATTGGTTTTGCTGTTAGTAACATATTTACTAAAATTGGAGAAAAAAATAGATTTTTCCAATTTTATTCATGCAATCACAATCTGAGCTATCATCTTCAAGATGTATTCTTCGCTGTGTATCTGTCATCACTGTTAATAAGGATTTGCATGCCAAATTAGGCCTTTGGTTACAGATGAAATTCCATTACCTTCAAGTTACTTCCTCAGTGATAACTGTAATTTCATAAAATTTATTTCATTGGTACACCTGTGACTAAATGGATTTTAAGCCTGATCCAAGGGTTATTGGAAAGAATGTGTATGCTGGCTTCAATAAACATTAAATCAGGTCTTTTTTAACAGTTCTGTTAATGAAATGCCAGAGGATTAGCACAGCTGTTATTCTTTTAGTTATGCTGGCTACTAATGATAATAAAAACTATTACTAATTCTGTTTTTAAGAATGCAAATCTTAAACTGCTATCTGAATTCATACATGAAAATAAGGCTGCTTTACATGTTTAGCCATGAAAGTAATATAGTACAGAGGTGCACAGACAGGACAATATTTTGCAGGAAATGTCCACTGTTTTGGAGTAATGATGATGTTTAATAAAAATGTACTTTGGGTTCCGATAAAGCTTATCTGTATAAAGGAAGATTGTATGCCTTTAAGAGAGGATAAAAGTACATTAGCACATATTTTTGAAAACAACAACAACAAATAACAAACATATAAAAACAGAGAAAATAATTCCAACCAATAATTACAGAAATTGTGTATGCTTGAAAACAATTCTAAAATATATATTTACTGTGATACACTAATGTGAATTTTAAATAATTTGGCTTTTATTGTTGTTGTAGTGACCATTTGTATCATACAGGCATGCTTTCTGGAAATACAAAAAAAAATCTCTTAATTATAACCTATATACACATAAAATACTTAGGAATAATTCAGTTTCTTTTTAATTTGGACTTTATCTGACTTTAGATAAACGTATATTTCTTAAAAGAAATTGACAACATAATTTTTTAAGAGCTTGAGGTCAGGGAAAAAAAAATAGCCCTATGAACTGCTTTTAGTCTAAAAAATACTGTTGCTATGACTACTTGAGAAGCTTTTAAAGTGATGTCCTTTTTATTTAAAGTATTTTTAGAACTTCAGTTACCCTAACAACAGGATGCACTTATAACAGCAACTTATAATAAGTTAGCTCTTGCTTGCAAAGAAAATTTCTTGTTTTTCTTTTCTGAAGAAGAGCTTCTCATCATTAAAATACGTAAAGGATAAAAAAAAGCAAAGCTTCAAAACAATGTTTCACATACCTCCCCTCAGCAGCTTTAGTCCAAGCAACAGCTGACTTTTTATGCTGATAATTTCACCCAAAGGGGAAAGACCTTAAAGGTCACTGAGTCCAACCATGACCTAACCATACTACCCTAACTAGCTAAATAATACTACCTATACTACTAGCTAAATAATACTACCCTAGCTCTGCTAAATCACGTCACTGAGCACCACATCCAAACAGTTTTTAAATACATCCAGGGATGGTGACTCTACCACCTCCCTAGGGAGCTTATTCTAATGCTTAACAATCCTTTCTGTAAATAATTATTTCCTAATATCCAACCTAAAGTTACCCTGACACAACTTAAGGCCATTTCCCTTCTTTCTGTCATCTGTCACCAGTGAGAAGTGACCAACACCACTCTTGCTGTAAGCACCTTTCAGGTACTGAAAGAAAGCAATAAGGTTTCCCCTCAGCCTCCCTTTCTCCAGAATAAACAGCGGCAGTTCCTTCAGTCTCTCCTCAGAGGGCATATTTTCCAAGCCCTTCACAAGCCTTGTTGCCCTTCTCTGGACCTGCTCCAGCACCTCAGTGTCCTTTCTTTACTGAGGTGCCCAAAACTGAATACAGTACTCAAGGTGAGGTCTCACCAATGCCAAGTACAGGGGCAGGATGATTTCCCTAGTCCTGCTTATCACACCATTCCTAATACAAGTCAGGGTGCCATTGGCCCTCTTGGCCACCCAGGAACACTGATGGCTCATATTCAACTGACTGCCCGTCAGTACACCAACATCCCTTTCCATCAGGCAGTTTTCCAGCCACTCCTCCCCAAGCCTGCAGGGTTGCCTGGGGTTGTGACCAAAATGCAGGACTTGACACTTGGCCCTGTTGAAACTCATACAGTTTGCCTTGGCCCATTGATTCAGCCTATCCAGATCTCTCTGTAGTGCCCTTCCCCCTCAAGTAGATCAACATTCCCCCTCAACTTGGTGTCATATGCAAAATCACTGAGGGTGCACTCAATCCCCTCATTGAGATAATTAATAAAGATGTTAAATAGAAGCGGCCTCAGTACTGAGCCCTGGGGGACACTGTTTTATCCTACAGTACCCAAGCAAGGCCTGCAGGGCTGAGTGATTCACTTTACTAAAACTGTCAATAGGAAGCAGCTAATTTGCAGTTTGAGCTACCAGTTTGCTAAATGCCTGACCTATGAGCTGAGACCTGAACCTGGTCTTGGCCTGTGCCTGTCCTTATGGAGGTGTACAATGTCTAATGATGGGGCTGTCTACGCTGCTCACTGAGTTAGGTGCTGGGTTTCTCCATCTTTCAAGACCATGTCCTGCCACTCTCACAGGAAGCCTCTGTAACTCCCTATCCCAATCAGAGTAACTAGCCACCACTGTGCCTTCAAAATATTCTTTCTTTAAAAAAATATAATCTGTGTAGATCTGTGTACATTCTAACTATGCCTTGTTTTCCTAAAAATATGAACGATATGAAGCATACTGTATTCAAGTGAATAATGATGTGTAGGAGATACTTACAGTTTATTCACAGAATGATAAGCAAAAAAGGTTGTGAGTCCAGTAGAACCCTAGAAAGTACCATAAAGAGACTGTGATATGTAACCTTGCAGCTTCAAAATTTATTTTCTTAAAACTAAGTAACTAGAAAACCAATTTACCAGTTGATCACAAAGCCCTGAAGTCTTTATTTCTCATGAAATTAACCAAATAAAGAATTTTGACACACCAATAAACACAGTATCAATAGAATTTTCATGATCATGGAAACATAGCTAACCAGAAATGTTTGTTGCATTTAATAAAGTATGTCATGCTGAATAATCAAGCTAAAAATTTGATGAATTCTCAACTATTCTGTTTCAGTTTAAGGACAACTGGAAAGGATGGGTATATACAGGAAGAGTCTTAAGCAAAAGTCAGATGCATTGAAGGAAAAAGCTACAGCTAAAAACACGTATGAAATATCTTTCATGGGAATAAAGAAAAGAACAAAGAGAAACACTGATGCAGGTGTGATTTGTAAGAAAAGGTCATTCAGACATGACAAATTTAGATACAAAGACACTTTCAGCATCTAAAAATACAAGTTTTCGTTGATATTACTTTAATAAAGTATTAGCTGAGACAAAACACAGCAACTCCACTTTTCCAAGAATAAGTGGAAAGTAGTGCAAAGGAAGGAATCAGCCAAGCAACAGATGTTAAAACTGAAATATGTTCTTAAATCAATATTTTGAACTAAATTGTAGCATACAGAGGCTGTATCTTTCTTAAATTATATGGCTTTTGGAGTATTCTGAGGCAATGAAACCTGACCAGCTGTAATGGTAAGCTGTTGTAATGTGGCACGAGTTTGTTATGCACCAGTTTGTCTCTTCTCAAATAATTACTTAACACAGTTCAGCATATAAGGAGATTCGGGAGTTATTCTCAGCAGGCAATTTAAATGAAGCCATTCTGTTTTTAGAAGCTTTGTTTTAGAGAGTTCATGATCATGTCCTAATACTGTTCTTTGTTGACTGACGTAAGTGCGAGACAATGCTTTCCAAATGTTTTAATGTGCTAATGCAGCTAAGCTGCAATGTTAGCGTGGGAATCATAAAATTTATTAAAACAAAGCAAAACAAACAAACAAACAAACAAAGGACCTCTAATATCTAGATGCAGAAATCATTAGAATAACAATTTCAGATTCATGAGTCTAAGTCCGTTCTCCATTAACTTATAGACATGGGAAAAATAGCTTAATACTAAGTAGAATAACAGCTGGCTAGGGTATTATTTTAGAAGGACTCTCAGACAAAGTTTGAACTAACAGTATGTTAGAAAGTATTTTGAATGAAAAGATGTCTTTTTAATGAAAATAAAAATATAATGAATCATCGAAGGAGGGAATGAATACACAAGGTCTAAAGCAAGTTGTCTTAACTTCAGTACTTCTGTTGACAAATTTAATTTAATTTGATATATTAAATATTTTAAATAAATACTTAAGCACAAGATTTTGCTAGATTGGCTGAGGATGTGAACACTGGCATTAAACTGAAAATATATGAAGGAAAAAGAATTTGTGTAGAACACTAACAGAGGGAATAATAAGGAAAAAGTTTATTCTCATATTCTTTTCATCTGCATGTTCATTTTTGGCCTCTGAGTAAGCAAGTTACAGTTGAATTAGAGCACATTCAGTGTTAAAGGACTGATGATTGAAATTTAATGATTAATACTGTAAAAGCTTTTCATTTCAAGGTACTGAAATGATTGTCAAATTGACCCTCACATTATTCTTTGAATGAACCAAGATAATTTGTAGGGAAAATAGAAAGGCTGGACTATCTGTATGTTCCTTTTTTCATGTCTTTGATATCTTATTATTTCTCTTCTTGCCTTATTCTGTTGATATTACTAATGCGTTTTTACATTTGCAAGAATATGCGGTTGGAAAGAGCTTTCAAAACATTCATAGTTAAATTTTCTTGTTTTACAGTGTGCCTGACTTCTATTTTGTATAAGTGCGGATTCAGGAGAAGCCACATTTCTTCATATTACGGGACCAAGACTTTATTTAAATCTTCCATGCTTTCATATTTGCTTTTAATCAATATGGGTTCTTTGTGAAGCACTTTCAGATAAATAAATAAAACTATTTTTCCCCTAAATAACTTAGAATATATTGTAACCTTCTTTATTCTGCCTACTTATCACCTTGCATTTTAGTATAACTGCAAATGACACCTAATTTAGAATTATGACCTTGATATGATCAGATAGCCCATATGTGTACTCAGAGAAGGGACAGCTTTTAAACAAATGCACACACAAAAATGAAGATTTTAAAATAATAAGAAGAAAAGGAGAATAAGCAGACACAACATTATGACTAAGTAATTGTTTTGTCAGATTATGAATGAAGTTTTGGTAGGATATATATTATTCACTGTCATCATACATTTTAAAGGTCATTTCAGTTGGAATGCTTCTAAGTGTTACTAGCACCTGAAAAAATCTTTTACAAGGAGGGAAATAACAAAGAGGAAAAGGACAATGGAATAGAGAATGAGAGAAAATGATCAGAGTATTAACTTGTAAGCTCTAGAATATGAAACAGGTAGATGAAAATATGATTACTAGTATAATATTTTCTAAAAGAATGTAGATCATGTGAATTAGAGAGGGTGTCCTTATCTCTGGGATTGGGGAAAACTTCTGTATCTCTTTGAAATGGGAGGACTCTCAGGATTTGCATAAAAAGATATACATCAGCTAGGAAGATAATATTAAAATTGTGTAAAAATTGTTGGTAGATAAAAAATAAGATATTAGCTCTCTTTCTTTGCATACTGAATATACATACACCAAGAAGGAATATGTAGTTCATTTATAAACATATTCTTTACCAGATATTCCCAAGATAAAGAGAATTATTGGGAGATTTCTATGTTCTGCATGCTTTATTTGCAGCCAAGGTAAAAACAAACAAACAAAGAAACACATCCCATGGTCACTAATTTAATCTTCTCTGCAGGTACTGAGAAACATCAACAGCTGCCTCAAAGAGAATTTTATTTTATCATAGGGAAAAAGAGGTCCAATTTGATCTCAGTAAGACTAGCTTCATTGCTGCTTACAACTAAGGCGGCCTTCTCAGAATATGGCAGTAAAAAGATTTACAGATGTCCTGTGGTCCATTAAGCAGGTGTTAGATTGAGAGATACACTGCTATCCTGCAGGGCTACAAAGCAGCTAATGCCTCTGTATGGATCAGACATTTAGCACAGATAGGTGTCAGCATGCTATCTCATATCAGAGGTATTGCAAGGAGCCATAGAACAGAAAGTGATCTGTAGTAGGATTGATTATACTCATGTTACAAGGTCTGCTCCAAAAGTTTTGTCTCCTATTTTATCAGGTTGATCTACAACATTAGGGGTGCATAGTGGTGGTATGGCAGTAGAGGCTGAACGTTCCTGGCAATATTCTGCTACATTTTGTTGCTGTGCAAAAGATGATAACATCAGAGGGGCAGTCTGACAAAATGATGTCTGACATAGACAGGCATATAAAATGAAGGTATGTCATTGAATTCCTCCATGCAGAAAAATATTGCACCCACTGATATCTATTGATGCTTGCTGAACATTTAAGAAGACCAAATAGCTGATGTGAACATAGTGAGGTGGTAGGTGGTATGTTTCAGCAGTGGTGACAGGGATGTGAAAGACAGGCCACATTTTAGATGGCCATGTACTGCTGTCACAGCATGAAATGTAGGGCATCCCTATCAGCTCATCCATGCAAACTGGCAGATTACAAATAGGTAGCTGTGTTTGGAGCTGAATATCTGCTTCAATAGATTGGAAACAATGACGGCAACATTGGAATACCATGAAGTTTGCACAGGATATGTCCCAGAGATACTCACATAGTAACAGAATGAAAATCTTATGCAAGGTTGTCAGAACCTACTGAATTTATATTATACTGAAAGTGATAGTTTTCTTGATCACATCATTACCAGTGATGACATACAGTGTCACCTCTATAAGCCAGTCAAAATGGTAGTCCATGAAGAGGTGACATGAACTTCCCACCAAAGAAAATTTTCAGGATGCAATCCTCTGCATGTGAAGTGATGTGTATTGTCTTTGGGGATAATAAAGGGGCGATCCTTTTGGATTTCCTGGAACTAGGACAAACTATTAACTGACTGCTACTTTGTTACACTGAAGGACCAAATGTCCAGAGCCAGGTCAGAGAAGAAAGCAGCCTTTCTCTTTCATCACAGTAACTCCAGGCTTCACAGTAGTTTAAAGACTGTAGAACACATTGTCAGTCTTGGCTGGTGTATCCTACACTACCCAACATATAGTCCATATCTGTCACCTTCTGACTTTCATTTGTTTAGGTCAATGAAACATGGACTACATGGGTAACAGTTTCCTAGTAACAATGTAAAACATTGTGAAATGTGAAACAATGTGAAACAACTGTGTAATCTCTGCTGGTGAAGAACATGGCACGCAGGTTCCTATTCATAACTGACACAGAATTTGCTCTATCAAGTAGTGTTTTTGTGCACTATTTATCTATTTTATTTCCTCTGGAAATAAATAGGAGGCATTACTTTCAGGGCAGTATACACATAATTAAGGACAAGGTTTACATGAGCCTGTATTGTCTCAAGGGTTCTCAAAATATTTATTGGTTTGCTAGTAAGAAGTGAAACTATTTGCAGAAGATGGGTGTTATGCTGGTCTCTCTTCTAAATCTACAAGATTTGATATATATGTATTTGAAAACTGAAAGATACGCAAAACAGACATTATTTGTAATGTATATATATAATAAAATATATAATCAGTTTTTAAATTCTGTTAATTGTAATTTATAATCTTATGACTCATAGGATGTCTGGGCTTGGAAGGGACCTCAAATATTATCTGGATCCAAACCCTCCTTCTACTACTACTGGGAGACTTCCCAGTCAGATCTGCCCTTCTGACTACTATCCCCTGCTGATAGTTCAGGCTGGCAGTGAAGAAGTTGGTAAGAAAAGCCTTAAGGCTATCAAAGATGAGTTCAGGGGACTGGGGAGAGTAGTTGAAGGAACAGGTGTGCAAGTGGTTATTGCATCCGTACCTTCAGTGGCAGGGAAGGATACTGAGTTGGGCCTAAAAACCCACCTCTTAAACAAATGGCTGAAGAGTTGGTGCAAACAGAGGAGTTTTGTTTTTTTTGATCATGGGGCAATTTACTTGGCACCTGGCATGACAGCTACAGATGGAAGCAGCCTGTCTCAAAGGGGTAGGAGGGTTCTAGCTGAGGAACTGTCAGGACTTATTGACAGGTATTTAAACTAGGTATGAACGGGGAGGTTGACAAAATGAGGGCTGCTGGGTCTGAGGCAGCAGTTCAAGACTTAAAACAGAGCTTGATGTGTGGAGAGAATGTACCTACTTTTTAAGACATTATCTATTGAGCTTTTTCATATGATACATCATATTATATATTTGACATAAATAATATAATCATAGATTTTCCATACCTTTAATACAGCTTCTTTTGACTATATCTTTTTCCAGACTGACATGCATCATCTATTTAGTGTTCTCTGATATGACATCCTCTTCTTTTTTCACTTCCATTTGAGGGAATACTAGAAATGTGCTTCTACCTAAGTGATCATTTTGTCATTGTTCCCTGTATCTTTTCTTGTGCTTCTGGAAATTGAGAGACTGGACTTGAATACAATATTAAACATCCAGGTACATTAAAGCTTAATATAATGACAACATTTTGTTGGCACTTTTTGCTTCCATTTCCTAACATTCTACTACTGCTTCTAGCTGTCATTGACTATTTTAGAACATGATCCAAAGTCTTTCCTGGCTGTTTCCTGACTTTTAATGACTGATTCAGTGTGTACCATTGTGCATGTCCAGTGTAGCTTTTTTGAATGAGTGTTACCTTGCTTTTACCAATATTGAACTTCCCCTGCTATACCATTATCCAACTACTTTTTAATGTCAGCATTCTGCAGATTAACGTGAATAATTTTGTAGAACCACTGAACTTTGTCAATATATGCTGCAGATCATCTTAATTAGGAGAAGTAATTTCCCATTTCTCTCCTTTATTTCTTAAGTTCAAAATATTTTAACTGAAAGTACCACACCTCTTTTTCTTCTTCATTTCAATTGAACACAGATTTTTTTTTTCTGAATTACATCTACATGACTGGACTGTAATCACTGTCACCTGAGTGCTCTGTGACAATTTCAAAGAACTCCAGATATTTTGTGATGGATCCTTTATTCCTTCTATTAATATTACCTCAGTATACTATGTGTTCCATAGATGCAACTATAGTAATGTTCATCAAGAACATTTCAAGTCCATCTTCTGATTAACCCTAATTAGAATTAAAAAAACAAACGTATTAAGATGGGAAGATCTCTAGTTGAAGATCTCACTCAAAGCAGTGCTAGCTATGAAATTTGATCAAGTTTTCAGTATTTGATCCACCCTGGTCTTGAAAACCTTCAACAACAGAGATTGTATTGTGATTTTAAACAAACTCTTCCAGTTCTGGAAAATGAAATCATTTTCCCTCTATTCGTGTGGAATGTATCCTGTTTCAACTGATGCCTATTGTCTCTAATCCTTCTGTGACATAGCATTGTGAAAATCCCAAATCAGTCTCCAAAAATTGCACTGGTCTCTTGACTTTGAAGAGGAAAATGGCTGCTCTCCATGCACAGATCCACACATTTCATCAGAGAAGACAATTAAATTGATTGAGGATAGGTATATAGTAGATCCATGTTTTTTTCAATAGCTTTTACTCCTTCATGAGTGTTACCTTGTAAAGTAAGGTTTGGGCTCTTGACACTGCAGGGATTTTATGAAGACCTGAAGACAATGCTCATCTCCTGTTGATTTTCCTTGAAGCAGCTTCTTCATCATGCTGCATGTAGGGTGGATAGATCTGGAAGAAACAGTCAGAGACTTACTACTCCAACTGGACTGCTACAAGTCCATGGGGCCAAATGAGATCCACCTGAGAGTGCTGAGGGAACTGGCAAAAGTGTTAGCTGAGCCACTTTCCATCATCTATCAGTACTCCTTGTTGACTGGTGAGGTCCCAGAAGACTGGAGGCTTGCCAGTTTGTCTCCCATTTACAAGAAAGGTTGTAAAGAGGATCCAGGGAACTACAGGCCTGTTAGCCTGACCTCGGTTCCAGTGAAGGTTATGGATCCAATTGTCCTGAGAGAGACAATGCAGCATGTTCAGGATGACAGGGGGATCAGGCATAGCCAGCATGGTCCTCTTTGACCAACCTGATCTTCTTCTATGATCTAGTTCCCCATCTGGTGGATGAGGGAAAGCCTGTTGATGTGGTCTACCTAGACCTCAGCAAAGCCACTGTCTCTCACAGTATTCTCCTGCAGAAGCTGGCAGCCCGTGGCTTGGATGGGTACACTCTTGACAGGGTAAGGAGCTGGCTGGAGGGCTGGGCTCAGAGAGTGGTGGTGAATGGAGTTAAATTTAGCTGGTGACCAGTCATAAGTGGTGTTCCCCAGGGGTTTGTGCTGGGGCATGTCCTCTTCAATATCTTTATTGATGACCTGGATGAGGGCATTGAGTGCACCTCAGGAAGTTTGCAGATGGCACCAAATTGGCTGGGAGCGTGGATCTGCTTGGGGGTAGTGAGGCCCTACAGAGGGATCTGGACAGGCTGGAGAGCTGGGCTGCAGCCAATGGGATGAGGTGCAACAAGACCAAATTCCGCGTCCTGCACTTCGGCTACAACCCCGGGCGACACTGCTGGTTTGGGGCGGAGTGGCAGGAAGACTGCATAGAGGAAATGGACCTGGGGGTACTGATTGATGCTCAGCTGAACATAAGGTGAGAGTGTGCCCAGGTGGCCAAGAAGGCCAACAGCATCCTGGCTTGCAGAGAGGTGATTGTCACCCTGTGCTCAGCACTGGTGAGGCAGCACCTCGAGTACTGTGTCCACTTTTGGGTCCTTCTCTGCAAGAATGACACTGAGGCTCTGGAAAGTGTTCAAAGAAGGGCAACAAAGCTGGTGAGGGGTCTGGAGCACAGGCCATACGAGGAGTGGTTGAAGGAGCTGGGAATGTTCAGCCTGAAGAAGAGGAGGCTCAGGGGAGACCTCATTGCTCTCTATGACTTCCTGAAGGAAGGTTGTAGTGAGCTGGGGGTTGGCCTCTTCCCTTATGTCATTAGTGATAGGACCAGAGGGAATGGCTTCAAGCTGCAGCAAGGGAGATTCAGTGAAGGCTTTACGATCGTTAATGGCTTTACAATCTCTCGCCTTCAACTGAAGCAGCAGCTAGGCCAATTACCAAGTGACACCAAGGTGATGAAGTGGCAAAATGGCGATTTATTGAAGCAAACACAAACTTATATAACCTATGCCTTTTCGTCTACACCTACTGTATTACACGTCACTAAGATTCTTCCAGAATTAGGGGCAGGGCCTGTCACGTCACTTCCTGATAAGTTCCCCGTATTTCACCTAATACAACAATTCAGGCTGGACATTAGGAAATATTACTTCTCAGAAAGGGTGGTCAGGCCCAAAATCAAATTATAAAACAAATGTAGACCCTGAGTTTTATTAGGAAGACTTACATGATGACTGTTTTGTCAAATACAAAGTGGCTTTTGAACTTTAGCTTGAGTAACACTGTATACAAATAGAAGGATTACTCGGTAGTCTGGATGCACATGCAAATTAGTAACACTACTCATAATATCTTGCAGTCCAAATATCTCAGACACTTTTTATGAGTGAGTTTTTAGTTTTCAGATTTAATAGCTTTATTATTAAATTATTCCAATTCAATTTATTAACAGGAGATTCTATGTTTCAGTGATCTCTTTGGTTGTTCCTTCTGCTTCACAGGTCTACCTCAAGCAGTCTCTTATCTGCCCCTTGGTGACTGCACCAGAGTTCTTTTCAGAGACAGTTTAAGAAACTTAACCAGCCAGACACTTCTGAAGTACAGTACTGTGAGCTAGATGACTGACTATGTCATTTAACAGAAGGCTGTGGATTGTAACAGAGTGTATACTGAGGATTGCAAGCCGATTTTTGTCCAAAGAAGTTTGGCTTGAAGACACAGAAAGAAGGCTTTCATTTCACAACCCGCAGAAGTCTGATTCAGAGCATAAAGATTAAAATGTTTCTATTACAGAATTACACAGAATTGTAGGGGTTGGAAGGGACCTCTAGAGATCATCGAGTCCAATTCCCCTGCCAAAGCAGGCTCCCTACACCACGTCACACAGGTAGGTGTCCAGGCGGGTAAATATCTCCAGAGAAGGAGACTCCAACACCTCCCTGGGCAGCCTGTTCCAGTGCTCCATCACCCTCACTGTAAAGAAGTTCTTGCGCACATTCGTGCGGAACTTCCTATGCTGAAGTTTCATCCCATTACCCCTAGTCCTGTCCCCGTGCACTACTGAAAAGAGACCAGCCTCGCCATTATGGCTCCCACACCTCAGGTATTTATAAACCTGGATCAAGTCCCCTCTCAGCCTTATTTTCTCAAGGCTAAACAGACCCAGTTCACTTAGTCTCTCCTCATAGGGGAGAT
Organism: Coturnix japonica; assembly: GCF_054131305.1. Classification (NCBI taxonomy): domain Eukaryota; kingdom Metazoa; phylum Chordata; class Aves; order Galliformes; family Phasianidae; genus Coturnix; species Coturnix japonica. Next base: position 73,433,591 of record NC_140666.1, read on the forward strand.
GCTCCAGGCCCTTCACCATCTTAGTGGCCCTCCGCTGGACTCTTTCCAAGAGAAACTAAAACAAACATGCTAAAATGACAGTATCTCAAATCCATATAGTCTTGGTTTCATGAACAGAGGTGATGAAGCTTTACACAAATTACAAAGACATCCCATAAACATTCTCCTCCTCACCCCATCTCCAGCTGTCCACCTTTGTACACACATGCACATAATAATGGTAGAAGAAAACAAAGGAGTTTTACTACATTTGATTAAGATCTTGCTCTTTCTACTGAAATCTGTATGCTTTCATTTTCAAATAGTTTCTTCTTCCTGATACTTCCCTGCATTAAGTATGAAGAGGAAAACCAACATTAGTATGATCCATATGCACACTAATTAGAGGGACTTCAGATACTGATACACACTCTTAGTTGCATTGTTATATATTCTACCTACAAAATAGATTGCTGTGAATTCTGCATATATTACCATTTTGAATTTTTAAATATCAGGTCCTAAATGCAATACTATAACTGGCTATGTTGCTTTTAACTCTAGACATCTATTGGTCAACACCCCCCCAAAACAAACAAACAAACAAACAAAAAACAACCCAAAACCTAATGAAAAATAAAATAAAAGACATAGTTTATGAATTGTAAAGTATAAAAAAGAATATATTAAAATTTGTCTTGATTTTGTTTTTGGTGACTTCTATTGAATTCTCCTTATTTGCAAACCTGGAGTGAAGAAGAAAAGTGCTCAGAGTTGATATATCTTCTGCAAAGTCTGTTCCTGGGCAGAAAAAATTCACTAGAGATGAGAAACCTAAGAGTTGATTGTTGAGGCCAATTAAATGAATGACTGTAGAAGAACAGATGATAATTCATGACTAACATCTAATATATTCTAATTTAATTGCACAAAAACTTAGTGTGTGTAGTTGCAATGTCTGCATTGTACTGTGTGAGGAGAGCATTGCCCTTTTAAGAAACAATTTCTGGGGACCTGCAGCCAGTTTAATGTAACGTTATGGACAAATAATATATTGTTCTTCATTAGAAACAAGCTGTCAAAGAAGCCCTGTGGAGATAATTGTCATTGTGTCATCTTTGTATATTGTACAGGCAGACAAAGAGTTCTTCTGACCCTAGGCACAAATAGTAATTTATTTTCAATAGCACTCTTTACCACAGACAGATCTTCTCTTTATGTCAGTTTAGGAAGTTGTCACAAACAGAAGAGAAAATGATTTATATTTTAATTCCTTTTCACCTACGTATCATGTACCAAGCCAAACCTTGAAGAAAATAAAATGGCAACAGTGAAAGGTGAACATGCAGAATGGATAGAATGAATATCCAGCTCTTATACCTTCTTATAAACAAACACGTGATTTGTTTGTTTTATGTCTGCTTAGTTAAGTGGGACATAAGGTACATGCCAGATGCTTGACCTAGATAGTAAGTAACACTATGAAAAGAATATTTTGTCCTATGCTTTTTTATTTTTACCTGCACTATTGGAAATGGGTTAGTGGTTTGTGACTTTGCTGCTATCTCACCTCACCTTACTAAAGTGAGTATGTGCTCTGTTGTAGAGAAAGGGAAATATAATACAGATGGTATATTCACAGAAAGACTCTGATCTCTCTTATGCTACCCCTTGTTCAGCAAAAAAGCTACATTTTTTTCTCTCTCTTTCTTCAAACCACCTCTTTTTGTACTCTGCTTAGACATACATTAATCTTGACTGACAAGAAATCTATAATTAATGTGTCTCAGGTGAATGTCATCACTGAGGGCTCAGTCATTTTCTCCTATATGAATCTCCATAAACCACTTAAGATGTCTGACTTAATATCCTTTAAAATGCTATTCAGGATTGTCTTACAGCTCCTCTAAATTGTTATATCTAGATGATGTGTTCGTCTCTCTGGATTATGTTTAGCTGCAACACTAACAGAAGACAGAAAAATATAATGACCTAGATATACACACACAGAGGACTTGTAATGCTTTCCCTCACCTTGCACAAAATCTTGGTAAGATTTCCTTCAATAGCCTTTCTTATATAATTATTTTATGTCACCTTTTCCCCTCCTACAGGAATATGCTCTGTAAAGTGTTAGATCATTAATATCTCAGGCAACTCAGAAAATATTAAAAGATAAGAAGAGAAAAAAATAAAAATATATCTAATTTTCATTTCAATATGAATGTAAATTACAAGAAGAACTCTTTACACTTCATTTATGAATCATGCAACAAAATTAATGTTTCAGAGCTGCTCCAAAAGTAACGCCTTCTATTTTATTATTTTAGGCCACAATGTCAGAAGTAGATGTTGATGGTATGGCTGGGAAGGTTGAACCTTCCCACTGATATTCCTTTACATTTTGCTGCCATTCCACAGACGGCAACAGAGAGGCAGTATGACAAAGTGGTGTCTCACTGGGAAGTCTGTGGGAAGTAAATGTGTCATTGAATTCCTCCATGCGGAAAAATGTCATCCTTTGACATTTATTGAGGCTTGTAGAGCATTTATGAAGAATAAGCAATGGATATGAGCACAGTGAGGACAGAACTGTTCCAGCAGTTGTGGCAGAAGAAGTAATTCAACTCTGCTGGAGTGGATTTTCATGCAAGCAGTATGCAGGCTCTTGTACATTGCTCATTAAAAGGCATAGGTAATGGTGTCAACTATGCTGAAAAACTGGGTTAGGTAGCTAAGAATTTGCTCTATCAAATAATGTCATTGTGATCTTTGTATCTGTTGTTTTTTCCAGGAAAATAAGTAGAAGGTAATAACTTTGGAGCAACCTATGTAAAATTATGCTCTTAACATCTTATTTTTAAAGACTGCTATTCTGCATGAAGAATCCATCTCCTGGGCATCCAGGTCTAGGAGTCCCTAGATGTTACATAGGGGTTACATAACTTCTGGAGATCTCTTCCAACGTTAAACACGATGTTATAAAATAAGTTTAGGAACATGCAAATTTCATCCATAAATGTAATTTTAGGTTTTACCATAAAGATTAAAATACATAGTCATCCAATGCAAATTTGTCTTTTTACAAATCATTTTTTATGTCTGTTGTGTTGTAGCCTCAAATATTGAAAATTATTTGTTACATTCATGGAAATTGTGGGCTGGAAAAACACGAAAACATTGTATCTCCTGACCTTGACACTACGGAAGAACTATCCCAGCACTTAATGTATATATATCTTTTCTATGAGGTTAGAAAACGTAGGTAGTGCAACCTGACTAACCAAACATTACCATGTGAAATGTATCTGTATTTATCAGAAAAAATGCCTACATTTCCTTGTAAACTGTCAATTTCTAAAAGGAGATGTAAATATACTCAGACAAGATCATGTAAATTTGTATAACTAATACCACAAATATTTGTTTAGAAACTCCAGAGAAAGAAATAAGAGCTCATATTTGGTTAGTAGAAGGTCATTATTCTGCGTTATGTAGTTGATCTGAAAAGGAATGAAAAACTGTTATAATAAACAAGCATGCTTGCCATGGTTTTGTAATTTTTGCTATTGGTATTCTACATCATAACATCATGTTGGCACAGGTGTAGTTAAGTGACAAAATATTTCTCATAGCAAATTTTCTCTCAGTGTAGGCTGTTCTGGTGGTAAAATAGATATACAAAGAAATGAATAAATAAAATAATGACATGGCCAACCAAGGATTTGCTGATATTTTAAGATATTTTATTTTAGAGATCTTAAGTCTAGTAGCATATGGTATGCACTAAAGCAGCTAAGAATAAATTCAGAGTCAGTGTTGCTCAGATTCCTTTCTACAATACAGGCACTCAGTTCACTGGTTCCAGCTTTGAATTATACATTGAAGAGCAATATGTTCCAACTTTAATTATCACAAACATCTATTTGTTGTTATGCAGTGACTATGAATTTGGTCCAAACTTTACCATATATACTGTGTGGATACACATCATCTGTGGGCTTAATTGCGTGTGTATATATGTGGTTCACTGAAAATTTAAGCTAGTCATTTTCAATTCAAATCCAGGTATTATAGTGTAAGTAGACAACACCATATAATCTACTAAAGCATTTTCAGAAGAGAAATGAGAAATGAAGAGGGACTCCGCAGAAAGTATTTTTCTTCCTGAAAAATTCTTCCTTTCCAAAGTTAGACAACACAGTATCTCCTGTCAGCATTAATATCTAGTTCTCTAGCTTTGAATTTGCAGTGTTGGCTTCAGTTTTCTCTGTCAAATAAAACTTAATAAATGCAATGGCTCATGAATACTGCACACTCTTCATCTTCTAGCATTTTTCTTCCTGAATTATATTGCTATTATTTAACATAAATAAAATCCAGCACTGTAACAACATCAAGTTGACTCAACTTCATGGAGCAGCTGCATATTTTCTTTTTGTTTTCATGAAAAAATTTAGGAGCACAGATTAAAAAGAAGTTTCTTTCTTTAGCTAAAATACTATTCAGTACAGTATTTCTCCATTGTTACATAAGCAAAAGTCAAAGTTTCTCCCAAACTATAAATCTTTTTATTCTTACTAATATATTTATGGACTCCATCTTCATTATTATAAGTTTTTAGAGTCTGTTTATAAGCAGAAGTGATGCAGATGACAAATCAGTCATATGGAAAATTAGTAAGCAGAAAAAAAGAAAAAATAAAAAAAAAAAAAGCAAAAAAGCCAGGATGAAGGACAGAGAGGAAAAAGAAAATACAAATGCTTGAGTCTTTATTTTTATTGAGCATTGCTCAAATAATATCACTTGAATAACTTAGGGAAATTTATGGATGAAGATGCAAAGAAAAAAAAAAGTGTATATATATATACACAAATATATATATATTTGTCAATGGCTTATGGGCTGGTTCGGCCTGGTTCCATGACTAGTGGGGTGGAGGGATTTAGCAAAATCCACACCTCTGGAATAGGGAAACAGGGGACCCTAAAATAATTACAAACAGTAGCAACGATCTGAGGAGAAACAAACTAATTCACTAAATATGGTATCATAATGCAAGATAACACATTATAATATAATTAGAATTGATGCTAATAAATCAAATATAATAAGAAAGTATCTGAAAGCTGTAGGACTTACAGTAATACTGAAGTGATCAGGTGACCTTGCCAGGAGTTATATCTCCTCTCTGACCACAAAGACCTGCTGGGGAATGTAGTTCTTCTTTTCTTCCGGACAGGTACCCTAAACCGGAGCATTAACACTTTAACTCCCAGTGCAGTATATGATGCTATGATGTGGAATACCAGTAACCAAAAATCATAAAACTTTTGAGATCCCTTGTTAAGTAGCTTCCAAGCAGCCAACACACATAGAATACTGTGCCTGGTTTTATTTTAACAAAAATTTTTAATCTTATGTGAAACTAATTATAATAATATAATAAGTTATATATAATATAATAATAAGAAGAAGAAGATTTTTTGTTTTTTTTAATAGAACAGTTTTAAGAATGCTGTCATAATGAAGCTGAGATTTTTCTGTATTTAAACAGGGAGTGCTGACAATGTTTTTTGCATTTTGCTGAAACATTTTAGATGAAATATCTGTTAATGATTAGGTTATCAACCAAGTATTATGTGCCTTGGCTTACTTGGTGTGTTGTCAGAATTCTGACTGTGTATGCTTCAAGAGTGACTGCTCTGAGAAATTAAAAACTTGGCCTTTGTAGTTTTACAAACAAAATATTCATGTTAACTCCAGTGGAACATTTTGTATGAGTTTTAAAAGCATCCTTAGGTTTTGGGAACTGTTGGAGACAAAAATCTAAATTAACTATAAAATAAAAATATATCGTCTATGTTGGTACACTTACAACATCAACTGTAGATATTTCAAGTTTTAAAGTAAACGTCCTATTATTTTCCACAAATACCTTACCTATTTAATAAAAATCTAGCCTATTCTAAAAGAGTTAAATCAATCTTTGAGTGAAACTGTAGGTTTCCTACTTGGATGATTACTTAAACTTGCCTTGTTCTGAGCTCCTTTTACCATCCTCGTAGAGACATGAGGTGCAGTCCATGGCTATAACCCAACATCTATTCTTGCCTTCAGTATGTATTTTAATAACCTAATCTATGCATGATTTCTATCATCACTTTTTCTACTTTATCCTGGCAATGCTTCTTACCTTGGTTAACCAAGATTACAATGTGGGGAGAATAAGCAAATTATTTAGGCAAATATAAATAGTAGCTTTGGAAAACACCCATGACTCCCCATTATGTACACAAACATATTAAAATATGAGCATTAAAAAGAGTGTGTCCAGCAGGTCAAAGGAGGTGATCCTCCCCCTCTACTCTGCCCTGGTGAGGCCTCATCTGGAATATTGTGTCCAGTTCTGGGCTCCCTAGTACAAAAAAGACAGGGATCTCTTGGAAAGAGTCCAGCGGAGGGCCACAAAGATGGTGAAGGGCCTGGAGCATCTCCCCTATGAGGAGAGACTAAGTGAACTGGGTCTGTTTAGCCTTGAGAAAATAAGGCTGAGAGGGGACTTGATCCAGGTTTATAAATACCTGAGGTGTGGGAGCCATAATGGCGAGGCTGGTCTCTTTTCAGTAGTGCATGGGGACAGGACTAGGGGTAATGGGATGAAACTTCAGCATATGAAGTTCTGCACGAATGTGCGCAAGAACTTCTTTACAGTGAGGGTGATGGAGAACTGGAAAAGGCTGCTCAGGGAGGTGTTGGCGTCTCCTTCTCTGGAGATATTTACCCGCCTGGACGCCTACCTGTGTGACATTGTGTAGGGAGCCTGCTTTGGCAGGGGAATTGGACTCAATGATCTCTAGAGGTCCCTTCCAACCCCTACAATTCTGTGATTCTGTGAAAATAAAAGTATAATAGTATTAGACATCACAATTTTCATCTTGTTCTCTAAAACATGGAACATATTGAATTTTAGAATACATAAATAGACAAAAATACTTCAAGGGAAAGCAGAGATTCCTGATGACGGCAATACAGGTTGACAGTATTCTTGATCTAGCAAACTGATGAAATCAACCTAGTTCTATTTAGTTTGGTAGCAGAACATGGATTATAAACACATTAATACAGCTTGTTGATAGTCCTATAATGTACGAATTGCGTTTTATATCTTCCCAATGATCAGAGGGCTTAAGATGCTTTCATACTCTTCAGAGATCACAAAATTGTCATCACTTCTTTTCAGCTGATTTAAGAAAGAACTTTTCTAAACAATTTTTTTTTTTTCTCTTTCTGGGCTGGAAATATGCTAGATTTATTTTATTTTATTTTATTTTATTTTATTTTATTTTATTTTATTTTATTTTATTTTATTTTATTTTATTTTATTTTATTTTATTTTATTTTATTTTATTTTATTTTAAAATAGCTATTGCATTTACTAAGTGCTAATTTTTAAAATCATTTTCAATTTATTTTCATCAACAATTTGAATTTTCAACTAATTAAATGATGGAAAACTGAGTCACACTATATTATTTTCTTCTTGTTTTCAGAAAGAAATTAAACTTGCAAAGGGAGATCTATATATCTTTACTGTTTTGATGAGCTGTTCTTCTGTACACCCATATGTAATCCTGCTGCCCTCCTGAGAGCTATGACAGCATATTTGAGCACTAAGGAAACTTAAATTATTTAATGGGATTATTTAATACCATATGGCCATTACAATCCTAGTTATTTTTCTTTCACTCTCTCACTCTTTTGTGTGTTCTTTTTGTTTGTTTTTTGTTGTTGTTGTTTTTCCCCTGCAGATAAATCTCCTTGGAGTGGATTTTTATTCATTTTATTTCATCTTAGTCACTTGTATTTTCTCTAGTAAAACATGACATATAGTTAGTGTTCAAAAAAATGTAACTATTCATTTATCTCTGGCATTTTTATAAATCTAATCGAATAATTCAGGAAATACAAAAATGGCAAGTCTGATTAATGTTATATCATTTGCAGCCACAAACACAATCTAGGTATTTGTGAGGCCATTCAACAGACTCTTCATGAATCTATGTGCTTGTTTTGAGACATATTATTTCCTAATAAAAAAAAAAAAATAAAAATTAAAAAAAATTAAAAGTGGTAGTAAGAAAGAGAGAGCAACTAGAGATTTTTTTTAAAGTAGAGCTTGCTTTAGATTTTTATTTTTAATTGGTGACTTATTAAGTTGCAGAAAAATAAATCTGCTGTTTTGTGTTATTGTTGTCTTACCATGCAATCAAATGAAACCATGGAGTAACTAAAAGGAGTCAAACTGTAAACTTCTGTGAGGTTATGCTTACATCATGAGGAAAGAAATCTATCTGATTTGGGTCACTTTAGTGTATCAAAACCAAACATTTTTATTTTTGTAATATAAAAATCTCTTTTTCTGATGAAGGAAAAGATCATAAAAATCCAAAAGATTTTTAACGTACAAAGATACATTTCCTCCCAAATTATGCTAAGGAGAAAAATAAATGCTTCATGATGTTCTTAATTACAATTTAGTAGAAAATAAAACTGAAGGTCTAGACTCCTTCAAATGGAGGAAATTCTGCACTTAGTTTGCAACAGTCAGCTAGTTTTCATAGAACTCTCAGTTGGGCCTGTGGTGTGGGAATTTCTGCAACGTTTTATCTTAGGTCTTCTAGAAATGACAGGTCTATCATATGTGAATTTCCACTTGAATAAAGAGACTCAGACTAAAGAGAGAATAGACATGACATTCTGAGAAAGCTTTTATTTACTGACAGGCTAGAAATTTTGTAAAATTTCGCATAAGTCATGAATATAATTCATTCAGCAACAGGAACAGAATAGATTCTGAACAAATCAACATTGCATTCAACTGAATGACAGTAAAGATTTACAGCAGGACTATTTGGATCGTTATTATATGGAATTGTAGTTAATCATCCTAATGTTTATAGGAAGAAAAAAGATATTACTGTGTAGTTTTAGATAAACCACCTTCTCATACATGAATTCCAGAATAAATAATAGACTGACAGTACAAAAAGAGGATAAACCATGCCACAAACATATAAAAAACAGTGTTGTCTTTCTATGGAGGGACAAAACAGCAACTGTATGAGGATTTTAATCAATATCTAATTTCCTCTAAACTAGCCAAGTTTGTTTTGGGATGGGAGTTTTTGCAGGGAATGTTGTATTTGTTAATTGAAAAAGAGAAAGGAGTATTCATCCAGCTTTGAATTTTTGGAAATGTGTGAATAATTTCACTGAATGTTGTTGTCAGTCTTCTTTACACAAATAATAGGGATGTGTTAAAAGTCTGATGGCGAGACATTGATTGGAGGTGTTATCAATGCAGAGAAGGAAATAAAAATGTCAAACAAGAGGAAGGAGATTGAAGACCTGAATAATAGAAACAGAATGAAGTATATTACTACTGAGTGTAGTGCTCAGTACTATGTAGTAATCATAAGCATTAACAAATGGAAATGTTTGGAAACTCAGAGTCATGCCCCAGGAAAAACAAACAAACAAACAAAAAAAACTCATGGAACTGACTTAAAAATTTAGAAATTCAAAATAACACATTTAAGATTTATTTATCTTCCTAGTTGTTGAGTTTTGGAGCATTCAATTTTATATTCAAGAATAGATCAACAATATAAATGAATGAAATAATATTCTAAAAGGGAAAAAGTAAGATTTTCTACATATCATATGGCAGGTTTTAGGATCACTGATGTATGTGTGTGTAAGTAGCATTACTTTGTGACTTGGGGTTTATTTGAAAATATAAAAAAAACAAAAAACAAAAAACAAACCAAACAGATCAAGGCAGTAGACTGTAGAACTTAGATTAAAAATTTCAGATTTCCTGATTTCTTTCTTTTTTTTAATAGAAAAAATATTATCTTTTTTTCTTGCTTTTTTTTGAGTTTATTATAGTAGTTATCTTAATTGGTGAGAGGACCATTGCCCTCTACCTGTTTTGAGGGGAACAGAAATTTTAAAGTCTACTCCTGACAAGGAGGATTTGGACAGTTTTTTATCATTGTGAAATATGGAAAGAAAGAAAAGATGAAGATGCCCTAAAATTGTGGGTTTTGTTTGTTTGTTTGTTTTGTTTCTGCTTTAATTATTTTTATTCCTTTGACTTTTATTTTGTATTTCCTACAGTAGAGCCACTTAAATCCCAATGAACACTGTATGAGTAAAACCTGAGGAACTCAAATTCAATGAAAAAATGTTAGAATGTCTAGAAAGAGGTTGTTTCATCATTGCATTCAGGCTCATATATTCCACTCAAATTCCCAGAATCCTAAATAAATCAATAGCCTAGACTATTTACATTATTGTGATTTAATCCAGGCTTCAGTTTAACCATTTTACCATTAACAATATTTCACCCATGTGACTGTATGTGGTTTTCTTGTGCTTCCTGATTCACTGATAACTGCAGCATCAGGTTCTGGTTTGCTGTGCTTCCCAGTCAGACCAGTTCTTAGGGGTTATTTTTGGAGTGACATGAAGAAACTGTAGCACTCTGATATATCCACCCTGACATTTTTTCTTCTTCTTTAATTGCTGTCATTTAACAGTCAACTGGATCTAACAGTTAGGCAATGTTTACAGACCTTTTAAATTGTGCATTCAATGTCTCTACAGTTACATTAGTCTCCAGATCTTTCATGTTTTATACACATTGGATTATAGACTGGAATGAGCTAGGTGGCATTTTCAGGAAGGGAAATTCAGAAGTGTATTCTTTCACATTTAGCACCTGTGGCTGTTTGTATTGTGGATACAAAGGACTTCAGACGTTAAACTCTGAATTTAAAGGCAGTGTATTTGTGGCAAGTTTGCTCAGTTCCTAAAGAAGCAGAGGTATTCCAGCAGTGTTCAATTGTTTACCTATTTTTTAATTGTGGACCTTAAGACTTCTTCTAAAGAGAAACAACCAGACATATTTTCTTTATATTAATGCATCTTTCCTTTCACTTATAGAATAAGGTTTGTCTAGGAGTAAGCAAGGATACATAGATATGCTATATACTTCTGCAAGAATGTGTCTGCACAGCTCCTTTAATTTATGACTCTCTACAAAGGGAGGAATCAACATTTACTTCTTGATCATAACTACTTTCATAATAATTTATTGTAAAAATCTCTGATCTCTCTGATTACTTGATTGCATTTCAAAGTCTTAAACCATGATAAATATCACATTGTAAAAAAGAATATTATTTTTTTCAGTAACATCTACTTAAAATGTTAAACACTTCTGCTTTACATAACAGTGTTATCAGAGGTTTCTATAAAAGTTTAGTTCCTTTTTATTGGATCTGAAAAAAAGACCTTCTACAGCAGTGCAGTCATAGGAAAGCCCATTTCTTTAGGTTTATATATGTTTGACTTTTCCAAGATTTTACTATCTACCGTCGGTTGATATTGTTCAGATAAATTGCATTTCATTTTAGAGTTGATTTTTCCTTTCTATACAACTAATTTCTAAGAAATGAAAGTAGCTTATTTGAGCTCTGATAAGAATGATGGTAAATATGCTTGAACTGTATTTGTTTTTTCAGTATTTCTGAAGACATGCAAAAGACAGTAAGCTTTTTTTTGCATATGCATCTTCATTTGCATAAACTGATATCTTAATATAATTACATTAAACAAATTTTTATGATAATTATCTTAGGAGCATTCTTGACACAATATGTCTTATGAAATAATTTTCTAAAATTGAAACTAAAATGACAGTCATAATGGTATAGTTCACAAATTGCTGTGTTAAGAGTTTCCATTTAAGTAAATTGTCTAAGTACATATAATTTTATATGTAATTGTCTTTGTTAAAAACACTGAATTGCTTTGTTTCCAACTATGTTCAAGCTCAACATTCCCACCTACTTCATAGCTTTGTTTGCTTTAAATCTGGGAACTTTCAACTGTGGTAAAACACCATGACAGGAATAGCAGCTTAGTATTTTACTACAGTGAATTTCCAAAGTAAGAGAGATAAATAAAGTCATTTAAAAGTTACTATCATAGCAACAACTCACAGGTTAAGCAAAGATACAGGATGAATGCTTGTAGCCCATTCAAGCTTATTTGATTGAATGATCTTTCCACACAATATTAACCAGAAAATATTCAGTGTTTAAATGTTGTAGCTTACAGTCATCTTAAGACTGGCTGACAAATTGACCTCATTTTGTCAATTATTTTATTCACAAAAAAGGCTAGCAGTGATCAAAAGCATTTGTGAATTGTGTTATTTTTTCCATAGAATTTCACCTGAAGTGAAAATGAGAGAAAGAATATATTAGGAAAAAAACAAAAACAAAACACCACCCCGTTATTATCATGCATTTGAAAGGGCAAAAAAAAAAAAGACACTAAACATTAGACATGCTACAAATTCTGAAGATTAACACTGGCCTTATATCTTGACAGCTACAAAAAAAATTGTAGAAGTAGATGATCCATCCCAAAGTTATTACCAGGTGGATAAGATTCACAAGATAGAGCACCTTCTTCCCCACCTCCTGGAGGCACTGCATCGTGGAAGACTTCCATAAGTTCTGCACCTTTGAGTACTGAGTAGCACCAAGACTTTGGATGAGCTAGGAAGCCTGCAAGGCAGTCCCATGGGTGATGAAACAGCTGCTGCAATCAGTTCCTTCAGGTAGCTCTAAGAAGTCAGGAGGCCAGTAAGTGATCAGAAGTCAGTGCAGATTCATTATTTCATCTGGCTAGTTCATGATGAATGTCCTTATGCTGGGAGATTTTTCTGTGATTTGCAGTGCCAGGTCAGAGACTCTCTGACCTCATAGTCTTGGCTGGGGAACAGACTAACCCACCTGTTATTCTGGAAGAAACAGTCAGAGACTTACTACTCCAACTGGACTGACATAAGTCCATGGGGCTGGATGAGATCCACCCGAGAGTGCTGAGGGAACTGGTGGAGGTGATAGACGAGTCACTTTCCATAGTCTATCAGTACTCCTTGTTGACTGGTGAGGTCCCAGAAGACTGGAGGCCAATGTGACTCCCATTTACAAGAAAGGTTGTATGGAAGATCTGGGGAACTACAGGCCTGTTAGCATAACCTCAGTTCCAGGGAAGGTTATGGATCAGATTGTCTTGAGGGAGATAATGTGGTGTGTTCAGGATGACCGGGGGATCAGGCGTAGCCAGCATGGGTTCATTAAGGGCAGGTCCTGTTTAACCAACCTGATCTCCTTCTATGATCTAGTTCCCCATCTGGTGGATGAGGGAAGCCTGTTGATGTGGTCTACCTACACCTCAGGAAAGCCTTTGACACTGTCTCTCACAATATTCTCCTGCAGAAGCTGGCAGAAGCTGTACAGGACTTCCTTACGCTTTTCATCTCAATTCTCTATTTCCAAGTCATGCTTAACTTTGACTTTCTTGTTGCATTCTGAATCTTTGGTAAGGTTTCTATATTCTTTCCATACTCACAGAATGTTTCCTGTGAAAGTACTGATACCCATGTCTGCTTGTCAGTTAGTCATTAAGTAACATTACCATCCTTCTTTTTTCCTTTTGGGTGTAATTTCTGTACTTGAGCTACGAATAAAAACAAGGAGATTGTAATGTGTAAACAGTCTTAAAGCCACACAGTATTTGCAGTTTTAAATCTCACAAATGAAGTATCCTTTTGTGTTATTAACTTTGTAGTAGCTACGTCTGGTCTGATAGTGTTTTGTTGTTGCTAGTTCTTTTTGTTTGAGGTTTGTTTGTTTGTTTGTTTAGTTTCCTGATCCAGAGAATGGCTTTCTTCAGTCTCAGTTCTATACTGGAAAAGAGATAGGACCAACAAAAATGTTGTTTAATATTCCTCCATTTGATTTTTTTTTTTTTTTTTCAGGAATTAGTCAAATATTTCTTACAATTGATTCTTTATAATAATGAGTAGACATACTCCTGCCAGCCAAATTTACTCCAAATCTTTTTCCAGAAATATGTCCTTCTGCCTTTCTAGGTTTACATCTGTCTGCTTCTCCTAAGCACAGAAGCTCCTCATTTCCATTAATTTTGACTATGTTTATTTGTCTACTAATTATCTTATCTACTAACATTCTTCTTTTTTCTCTCACAGGAGAAATTCTTCTGTCTTACATGTATCTTTAGTATTGTTTCCTATCTCACACTAGATTAATAGACTCTGTAAAAGATGAATATCTTTTTTTGCAGAAAGAATCACTTTTTTCTACCACAAGGACATGGTTCATTTCAGAGACTATTGGCATAACATTATTCAGAAACAGTATTTTCTTAGGGTTCTACTCAAAGCATCTGTGCATTTCTGTCCTAGAGAGAATGCAGTGGTGCCTAAGAAAGTGAAATCCTGGTGATTTTTCTATCTGAGAATAACTAATGTGGGCTATGCCACAATACTACTTTTTAAACCAGGATTTTAGGTTATAAATAGAGAGGACTTTCTCTTCCTTTGAAATTGTAATTAAGATTTATGAAAATGTATCTAAGGAAATTCCTTCTGGGAGAATTTAGGTAGATTCAGAGGGAATGCTGTTTAGAGATCCAGAAGCAGCGATGTGGCAGAGCTGCTTTTTGAAATGATGTTAAGTATTTGAACAGCCAGATACACTAGCATGAATAAAGCATAGTATTCTTGCAATTTATTTTGTGAAAGAGCAATTTAAAATGTAAACTTCATTTCATATACAAAACTGAGTTCTCATTGCATTAATGTATTTCTCTTAAACCAAACACTTTAATTTCAAACCTCAGTCATTTTTCTATCTTCAGGATGAAATATTTCATAAAATAAACATCCCCAGTATGAGAGGCACTAATTCAGCTGTGCCTTTAGTTTTCATTAGTTTGCAAGAGTAATCAGTGTTCACTTCCACCTGACACCTCTGCTGTAGTTACACTGATTTCTCCTCTTAACAGTGAACACTGATCTTATGTTTGTGTCCATATTGAAACACTCCAGAAATTGTAACTGCAATAAAAATTCATGGATGATAATACTTCTATTATGAAAGCTACCTTAGAAGTATGCTTTAAAGTTTTAAACTTTAAAAATTAAACTTGGATTAAATTAAAATTAAACTTTAAAATTCTTCTGCCATAATTTAAGTAATTCTCTTCCATCTTCATGTTCCTCTTCCCTTCCACTAGAAAACAAGCATAATAGATTAGGGCAATATCTGCTAATTCAAGGATTCAGTCTCCTGAGGAAAGGGAATGGTGAAGCTTTGATATAAAGAGAAAACCAAGATTGAAAAGTTTCCATCCAGAGATTTCTGACATGTAATCACCATGTATTAGGATTGCTAAAATGCTTTTCAGGAGAGCAGGAAGTTGCGATAATCTTGCAGCATGTGTTCTTCATCTTGTACTCCAAAGATATTTGTACCTTCACAGTTAGATATTGCAGTTCTCAAGAAAGGAGAGAAAGCTATTCTTAAACAATAATCTCCTATGATTCCAGCTGGCTCTTCTAATTTGTAGTGATGGGTTGAGTATACATGTGTAATGTTCACTTTGAAATGCACTTACATTTTATCTTTTATTTTCCTGAGTAAAAAAAACCAAAAATGTATTTGCTTGTTGATAAGTAGGAATCTACTAAAACCATTGAATATCATCTTCACGTCACAATTGAGATATTCCCATCTAGGGAAGTAATGCAAGATTAAGACCACTAAGATCATCTAATCCAACCACCAACCCACCAGTAACATGCCCACTAAACCATGTCTCTCAGTGCCACATCTACCTGTTTCTTGAAGAACTGAAGGTGTTGACTACACTATCTACCCGTCTACACTGCATTAGTGAGAACTCACCTGGAGTACTGTGTCTAAATGTAGAGTCCTTCATACCATTGAAGCATCCTGAAGAGGGCCACAAAAATGATTAATCAATGGAACACTTCCCATATTAGGACTGGATGAGAGGCTGAGCGAGTTAGTGCTGTTCAGCCTGGAGAAATGAAAGCTCTGGGGAAACCTGATAGTAGCCTTCCAATATCTAAAGTGGGGTATAATTAAAAAAGTAACAGATGCTTTAGCAGGATCTGTTGTGGTAGGATGAGGGAAAATGGTTTTCAACTGAAACAGGGAAGATTTATATTGAATGTAAAAATAAGTTTTTTACAATAAGGATAGTGAAGCACTGGAACAGGTTGCCCAGAGAGCTGATGGATGCCTCATCTCTAGAGACATTTAAGGTCTGCCTGGAAGGGTCTCTGAGCAACATGATCTACCTGTAGCTGTCCCTGCTCACTGCAGGGAATTTAAACTAGATGATCTTTAAAAGGTCCCTTCCACCTCAAACAATTCTGATTCTATGAAAAATTAGAAATTCTATTTCAGGAAAATGAACTGCAAGAAAAAGTCTTTCCACTGTATCATGAAACAGTGTTCAGAAACACTTGCTATCTCTAACCAAACTGACTGCTAAAATTCTCTAGTGATAAAACAGTTAATATGCAGACTTTAGGGAAATAATTACAGTCATCTTATTAACTTGGATGATTTTTATTTTATTTTATTGTTTTTTGCATTGAGTAATGTAAAAAGACTTCTAATTCATTAAAGCATTTGTAATATCAAGTATGCAGGAATCCTAACTATATTGTTAGCTTATATAATAGAAATAAGTTAAATGGTAAGATGGTGTATTCTTTTATATATTTCAGGAATTCAGAGTTCTTATCTTTGAGGATTGGTGTTTTTTTGTGTGTTTTTTTGTTTTGTTTTGTTTTGTTTTGTTTGTTTGTTTGTTTGTAAATGTGTACAGAATGCATTCTACTCACAAATACAAATTAATTCAGGTACTGTGCATGCTATAATCCACACTGTCATTCAGGATTATAAGGGCCAATAGACCAGCTAAGCTCTGAGGGTGTGAACTGGGACAGATCAATCAATGTACAGAGCTCTGGCAAAAGTTGAACAGCTGGTGCTGAAATTCTTTGTTGGAGAAATGACCAACCCACCGGAGATTAAAGATTTAAGACAAGATTTATAGTAGAAACTTGCAAATAAAACCCTCTTCAAATGTGTTCTGACTGATTATAAAGAAAGTTTAGTGACATCATTCAATGGCATTCTTCGAGATAACTGCTAAATTTCTGATGTTGAGCAAATTCTCTCTGAGGTCAGTTACTAGTAGCAAATACATTAGTGTTTTCATTTTCAGGGTATTTTTTTTTAATGTTCTCTGTAGACCAGTCTCTTTTCATTTAAACATTCACTAGGGTGAATCTGATTATCAATAATTACTTTCACATACCTAACACAAAAGAGAGTACAACGTTTTGCTCTTTGGGTACTCCACAAAGGCTATCTGTTGACTTAGCAAGATTTAAAATGTTCGTGAAAAATGTTTGATAATGTAATAAAGTTTTTAATAGAAGAAGATTTGATTTTTGGTTCAACTCATCTTGTTTCATATTTATATCCAAATAAGTTTGGATAAGAAAGAGAAATATCATTAGGGTAGACTTCAGATAGTGAAAATAAGAAGGGGCAATAAGAAATATTTTTTACACAAGAAAAATAAGAGCATCTGAAATGATGGGGTGCACAAAGTTGGATTTTTAGGAAACAGGGAAAAATTAGCATTTTGAGTGAAAAAGCAGGTAAAGATGAGAATAACAGGAGAAAAGGGGACATGAAAAGAAAGAAAAAAGAAAAAAACCTTAACAATATTGTCAAGATGGAAAAAGCAAGGAATTAATTTCTCAAAAAAGAAAAAAAAAAAAAAAAAAAAAAGAGATGTAGTGATGTAGAATAAAGGATGGAATGTCATGGTTTTGTAATTTTTGTTATTGGTATTCCACATCATAGCATCATGTGGTGTACAGAGAAGAACTACATGTCCCAGAGGACCTCACGATCAGAGAGGGAAATATGTCATGGAAGTGATGCTTGCTCTCCCTCACTGCCTGTCAGTAAATGAGAGTAAAACTCTCATTTTACTTGTTTTATTAGCCTTAATTTCAATTAGATTGTATTACACTGTGTTATCTTGCATTCTGATATCATAGTTAATAAAATAAGTTTTCCTCCTTAGATTGTTGCTGCTTCTCTTTTTATTTCCTTGAGCCCAGCTCCCATCTCCCTATCCCTTTTCCCTTCCTTTTTTTTAGGGGAGGGAGGTCAGGGGTCCCATGGGCCCACTGCCCCCCTGTCAAGGACATAGATTGATCTAAATAACTCCATGACAAGGCTTCTATGGTTAGTGTTTGTCAGAAATGTTACGTTGAACAAAAAAACAGTTGCCTTCTCCAGTTATTTTTTCAGAATATATGTTACCATCTTTCAGAACATTTTGCACACCACATTTTACATTCTTTAAAATAATTGCAGCACAAAAATGATAAATTATTAGTTATGAAATTTTCCCTTTAAAAAAAATATAAATATATTTATACACTACTGGTGGGTAAGAAAAGCCTTGCACAGGCTACGCTGCTGCTAAGTGAGATTCAGATATCCTTATCTCAGATGGTAAAATTAATCTACACACAAATGATAATTGTTACAAAAAGTATAAATGGAATCACAGAACCATTTCTCACTGTTAAAGGTTTCCAGGATCATGATGCATCATATATAATTTTTAGTGACTGTAAGTCGAAGAAGAGATAGGAGAATAATGTTAAAAGCTGATAAATTGTTTGCCACAATAATTATCTACAGACTTGCATGCAAATAACTTGAGAGTTACTTAGAGAGACAATAGTTCATACTACTTGAACATGAAAGAAAATTTATTAAGAAAAATATTTATTCCTTAAATCTTTATAAGGTAAATTTCCTGTAGAATCAGATCATATATGAAATGATTGCTACATTTTTATTTTAAACCAGACTTATAGTACTTTGTTATCTTCCTTCATTCTGATTTTAAGAATAAAACAAACTATGTGTCATGGTTTAATAATTTTGTAATTTTGCTATCAGTATTCCACATCATAACATCATATAAAGCATGAATAATTTTACCGAATGTGCAACTTACAGAAGAAGACTACATATCCCAGAGAACATCACGGTCAGATATACGTCACGGGAAGTGGACACTATATTATCTCACTCCCAGGCTGGACTGACGTCTTTCGAGTTCTGGCGTTCAGGAGAGCATGTGGGAGCCTCTGCCATTTCGCCTAGAGTTTACAGTAGGCCTCTTGGTTTTGGGACTCATTCTCTCTCCTATTTTGCTTGAGTCGTTAGCTTAATTTCAATTATATTGTATTATATTGTGTTATCCTGTATTTTGATATAGTACTTAGTAAATAAGTGTGCCTCCTTAGATCGTTGCTGCTGTTTTCTTTTCCTAATTGTTCCTTTCAGCCTAGGGCCCCTGCAGGGCCCACCTTTGGGGCTGAACTCTACCTGCACGGATGCAGGTCGATTTTTGTTTAAACCGTGACACTATGATATTAATAATTTTCAGGTACTTCATCTGTGCAGTTTTGAAACCAAAAAAAAAGAATAAAAAGAGAGATATTTTATTCATTTCCTCTGATGCACAACTATTTATATAATTAAGGCCAAGATAGCCATCAGTAGCCACTTCAACTAAGAGACCTACTCAGCTTGCTTTTGCAGGTGACTATTGCTTATGCTGGGGTCACGTTTTCCAGGAATTCACCTCCTGATGGGAAGAGGTGTTAGGAATTCATATTATACATTAACATATAATTATATATTTATAATTTAACATATCATATGTTAAACTAGTTTTATCTATAAATCAGAATTTTCTCATTCTTAATCTTCCAATTAAGATTCTCTCCCTCATTCTGTTATGAGGAAAGCAGTTAAACAGATGAACAAGAGCATATTTTCTGGCACAGCTGCAGCCCACTGCAGCTAGGCAAATTAGGTGTATGGAAATAGGCTATGACCATTTGCATATTTGTAAAGTGTTGTCCTGAGAATCCCCTAAAAAACAAGATATATTCACTTTTTCCCTTCAGCATAGGAGCTGTTCCATTTTAAACAACACCTTCTGTAATCTTCTGTCATTCAACAGTGCCTGTTCTACAAACTTGAGGTTGAATGTGTCTTTTGGTCTCTACAGAATGCCATTTTATGTAGCTGCACATAAACTGGATACATTCACTTTGGTTTCCCTTTATGTCATATACAATCTACTTAAACATTCTTCATTCAAGTAGTTTTAACATTATCTACAGTTTGACCTGGGGAGCTTTGAATTGTTAATTTTTTTTTTCAATTATCATATTGTTTATAAAATGATAGGAATAATAGCAAAAGTAATATTCAGAAGACTTTGTAGAATTTTTAACTATAGATCCCTTTGCACTTTGAACATGTGATATGAAACTAGCTGTTGTCTTGCACTTCAGTATCCTCTTTATACAACTTAAAGTATTTAATGTTCATCCACATTCTCTGTTCAGTGAATTAGTTCTACTCCATGGGATTTTGTAGTTAAATTGTGTAGATCTAATGAAACACACTCGCACTGTGCTCATGATTATATATATCAGTAGGGCACACCACATCCCTCTCTGTAGCAGCAGTTAAATCACTGCATTACTGAAGTACTTTGTTAAATTTCCTATGTTTTATTATTTTAAACATGATTCACATACAACAGTTAAATATTTGAATACAAATACAACTTGAGTGATAAAATATAGTAATTAGTTCAAGTTACCTGGAAATTACTTTTATTTATGGAAATCTAATACTGTTCTTTCTTCACCTACGCTTCGTGGGGTCTCTTGATCCCAGTATTAATACAGAATCCTCTACATTTTTTCCATGGTTAAAGTTTAAATTATAGGAAGAGACAGTAGTGAGTTAATGACTTTTAATTAATATGGTATAAAATGAATTGTAATAAAATGTTAATATTTGGACTACAATAGTTTTATTATGTAGATTTGTTTTTGTACAATGGTTCTCAGAATAATTAGTATTTTAAAACACGGAGTTCTGTACTCATTGACTTCAAATGAATCTTTATCTAAATTATTAGAAAGGAAATCTAGTGTTCCTCAGAATTTCATTTAAGAGGGAGAGCAAAAGTTGTCAATTAACCTTGCTTTTTTTTTTTTTTCCTATGAAATTGATTCCTTCTTTTTACTGATAAAAGTATGTCATGAAAGTAAAATAAGAACATATAATTACAGCCAGAAAAAATCCCCAATATTTCTTTTCACTCTTAATCCAGATATTCTATGCCTATTTGCCAAACATTATATATTTCTATATGAATGATGAATCATTGACATTTTAATTTCTGAAATTCTAAGAAGTTTTAATAGAAAACACTGCACACAGGTCAAAAGATTGGAGTTAATAGGAAAACCTAAATTATTATTATTATTATTATTATTATTATTATTATTATTATTATTATTATTATTATTATTATTATTTTAAATAGAAGACAAAAAAGGAAAATACTAACATTGGGCAAAAGATGGAAGGCAATATGATGTTACAGCATTTACTTGTTTTTCAGACTACAGAAAACTATTAATTGTACTGAATATAAAATGTGCTAGATATATAATTAAAAAAAAAAAAAAAAGCACAAAAAAACACCTTTATGAAAAAAAGCATATATGCTAGTAATGACTGCAACGGTAATTCAAATAGTAATTTCTTTCTCCTTACAATTTATTGGGTGTCGTATGTACAAAGACAAAATAGGGTAAATAGCAGACTATTTCTTGTAAGTAGTACTTGACATGGTAGAAACTTCTTTCGACTCTGGTTTACTCTTTACACATGCTTTGCAAATTTCCAGGAAGCACTCTATTTCCAGCTTCTATTTTATATAAGTGCATGGATTGAAGCAAACAGTAGGAGACAGTATGCTTTTCCTGAAAAGGGAATGACAATATTTATTGTAACATTTCACTTATAACTGCATACAAGACACAGACAGTTAATATAAAACGAACATACAAAAGAATATAACAGTTAAGCAAAATAAATCATGAAAATGTTTTGAAATTATTTTAGTAAAACTTTTCATATGCCAAATACTGTAAATTCTAAAACTGTGAGTTTGCCTCAATGAAGAAAGGAGAGTAAAGCTTTTTTTTTTTTCTTTCTTTTTTTTTTCTTTCTTTTTTTTTCTTTCTTTCTTTTTTTCTATTTTTTTTTTTCCCTGTAAAAAGAGCCCAAAACAAACAGATAAATTACTGAAGCACAAAATTCAGTATTTTGTCCAAGGTTACTCTGGCAAAGCTCTCCAGTGACCTAACCCAGTGTTCAAATCTTAAGATCATCCATCCTCCCAAATTATACTTGCAGATAAATCCCACAGTTAAGTAAGAAAGTATCTATGTTAAAAATATATTTATTATTATAGCACTCTAAAATCAAACACAGTACATTTGTGTATTTCTTCAATATCAACATTTCACAACATCACATAATCAAAGATGATATTTTAATAAAATTATTCAATAATTCTGAGTTTCTGGATTGTTTTATTTCTAATTTTTAAGTTATTTACTAAACCAGTATGTTTTGTATGTATATTTCACATGAATATTTATTTCAAAAGCATTTTGAAAGCAAACAGAAATTATTTCAGTAGCAATCCTTGGCTTTCTATAGACTATCTGACTTTGCAAGGTTGCTATCTGAGCTTAAAAAATGTTATTTCCCTCTCTTTAGGTAAGAAAGTTAATAAACAATTCTCAGTCAGTAGTAGTAAGTATTTTCTGTGCAGAGTTGTCCTTAACAACAGTCCAATCTGGCAGATCAGTTGTTGTATAAATTTTTTGAACAATATGTCAAAATAAATTGTGTTTAAAATATCCTCTTCAAAGCTTAGAAAATATTGCAATGTTGATGTTGGTTTTTGTTGTTGTTGTTGATGATGTTGTTCGCTTGTTTGTTTTTTTTTGTTCTCCCTTTAAAGGTCTTTGTTTTCCGGTCAGGAATGTTGTACTTTGACCCTGGCAGACTCCAGGACCTGGGAACAACTCTGTCTCAGCTGATGCAGCCCTGCCTGGGACAGCCTGTGTTCCAACCCAGTCTGCGAGGATGCAGATACCTCAATCCCCTTTCTCTTATCAGGTGGCAGAAACTGAAGCATACTACTGAAAGCACACACAACACTCTCCAGTTTCTCAAACGTGCATAATTTTGGATCTCTGAGTTCTGGCACTGTCCATCTGACAAACCTGTGCTCATTTCACTCATTCTATGGGTCTCCTGTTTGCCAGATTGGTGCTCAATTGTAAATGCACAAACACTCAGACACTTAACACACAGAAATTTTGTACTGTTGATGGGTTATTAAGTTCCAGGAAATCCAGAACGATCACCCCTTTTCTATCCTAAAAGGCAATATACATTGCTTTATGCATAGAGGCCTGCATCCTGAACTTTTTTTCAGTGAGGAATTCACAAGTTCCCACTCTATGAATAGTTTCTGTTTTGACTCTGGTTTATAGTGGAGACACCATATCTCACCACTGGTATTGATGTGATCAAGAAAACTGTCATCTTCGGCTTCATATTTGTTCAGTAGGTCCTGACAAACTTCAATGCAGTGTTCTTTCTGTTCTTATGTGAGCATTCATGGGACAAACCTGGTGTAATTTTGCAATATTCCAATGTTGCCTCCATTGTTTACAAAAAAGTGAAGCTGATATTCAGCTCCACACAAAGTTCCTTGGTTGTAATTCACCAGTGTGCATGGATGAGCTCAGTAAGAACCTCTTCATTTCATGGAGTGACAGCTGTGCATGACCATTCTGAACATGGCTTATCTTTCACTGTTGCTGTCACTGTTGCCTATGTTGAAATGTATCCCCAACCAGCTTACAGTGCTCACATCCACTGTTTGATCTTGTAAGATGCTGTTTTTGACTCTTATGTCTCAAAGCCTGCTGTGAGACCCCCTTATCTAGAACACATTTAGCAGTCTTTGTCTCAAGGTTTACAAGAAGGACCACAGCCTTGTGTCTTGCCAGTCCTACCTATGAATAATTGACGGGGTCATTGAAGATAAGACAAGAAAGAAAAAATGGTTCTGCTGGGGCTGAAGGTATGGCTAAGCAACCTCCTGGGTAGTGGGCCTCAGAGGAGACTGACTGACTCAGAGGTGATGCAGATAGAAACATGAACCATTATCTAGGAACCCAAGCCCAACAAAACAGTACAAAAGTCTGTCTGAATGACAGAAAGGAAGAGAATCCTTCTCATCTGTTTGAAGATGTCCTTGGACCAATGGAATGTCACTGGAATCCATAGTGGTGATTACTTCTTGATTTCTATAAATTACTCTTGCTTTTATTTCCTATCTTTTTACTATTGCTCACCTTCCCTTCCCCATCACCCAGACCATGAATTTGTAGTAAACTGGAAGAACATTTGATCTCTTTTTCTGTCTTAATCTCACTCTGGGTCTATATCACAAATCACTTTTCCTTTGATAACTGGAGTGAGACAAATCTCCATAGAGATTTAGCAAATGTTGATGAATGTCAGTGGGTGCAATATTTTTCTCATAGAGTAGTAGTTCAATCACAGAATCATAGAACCATAAAATCACCAAGGTTGGAAAAGACTTCTAAGATTATTCATTTCAACTGTCAACTTATCACCAATAGTTCCCACTAAATCATGTCCCTCAGTACAACATCTAAATGTTTCTTGAACATCTCCAGGGATAGTGACTGCAGAGCCTCTCTGGGCAGACCATTCCAGCACCTAACCACGTTTTAGGAAGATTTTCCTAATGCTCAACCTGAATCTCCCCTGGCACAGCTTGAGGCTTAAGAGAAGAGAGCATGAAGGAGAAAAATGTAGTATGATTATGTTTTAACTTCTTTCCAACTTCCAGCATCTGGAGCTGAAGTCAGATCTTCATTTTTAGTAGATAATATTTCATAGTAGTTTGGGCTTGCCAATATTCTTTGGAAAGTATTTGCTAGCCACACGCTATCCCAAGAAGCCCATCGATTATGGATTTCTTAGCAGCTTAATCACAGACAGTTGTCAATTAATTACATGCTTATCTGCCCATGCAGAGTACCTGCACTCTGAATTTTCTTTTTTGTTCACTTTACTGTATTCAGAACTATATATGCTATAGCTGTCACAAGACTTTAACAAACTCTAAAATATTTCTTACTGTTTAATTTTTGTATTAATTCCACTATCATCCTTTTCCACTCTATTCTTTCATCTATTGATTTTCCGTGAATAAATCTTGTGCTAACATGAGTTTATTTACATTCTATTTTCACCACCTTCTTCAATAATTCACTGCATATATTTATTGCTCTCTGTGTGAAGTACAAGGTAATTTAATCTTGATCTACATTTCTATTTATGAGTACAGTAGTTTGTGATTGATGGAATCAGAAATTCGCCCCTTTACGCTTATCCACCTGTGTTGTTCTCAATACACCTTCACTGTTTTGTTACTGAAGTAATGGAAAGAGATGAGAATCATACCTTGGATTTTTAAAATATTTTTACCGAATGAGCAATATTTCATATTTTGGAAAAGTTGTAATTTTCTATTTCTTTTACAATATTTCTTTAATGTTACCAGAATGTTTAATATATCTGTGAGCTCTCAGCTCACAAATTCCACCATTAGTGGTTTCCTAGGATACCAACACACATATTCAAACAAGGCATAGAAAAACAGCATGGGAAAACAAGTAGAAAATCCTACAGCACTTACATTTAAAAAAAATCTTTTCAAACTCTTAGTATTCTCAAAATTGTATCAATTTTAAGAGTAGAATAAACTCTTAACTCATATTTGTGCTATTTTGAAGTGGTATAAAGTTCCCTTCAGAGTTCTGAAGAGAATTACATAAGCAAAGAATAAGAACTTTTTGCACACACTATATTATGACTTTGGAATAATGAAACAGTAACAGTTATCAAAATTAATTTCATGGAACTGTTCTAATAGCAATTCGAATAACTGAGTCCAGCTTCCAAAGCGGTAACCAATGAGTATAAGGAAATTACGAAATGCTGTATGGATGTTTGGCCTGGGGTATATTCAAATAAAATACATTATCAGCTGAGAGTAATGTTGATATTAAACTCTTATCTCACAAATGTCCCAAGACACACATACAACTATCTGAGAAAAAATAGTTAAGTAAATTTTCTGAATGTGTGAGTCTTCCTTCTGTCACATGAGAATTGTGTAAAGCAGGTATAATTTTTTGGAATAATGAAATAGGATAAACGTCAATAGTAAATATTTGCTTTTGCATTCTATTACATAAAGGCTAATCAGAGTATATACGTTTATTGTGTATGATTATGGAGATTGTATGCGCTCAAGTATTTATGAAAATTAACTTTTTGTTATCTAATGTCAGTACAAAACTGTTGATCAGGTTTTGTTAAGCTATCATTCAGCAAGAGAAATGAAGATATTTTATTTTGTTTTCTTTTGTTATTTTTTTTTTGTTGTTATTGTTGTTTGCCCATTATTTGCACATTTTGTAATGGTAACTTTCCCTATACTCTCAAGGGAAAAAAGTGTCAGCAATAACTTATAAGATATATATGAACACATCACATATGAAGTGAGATGAGGCAGTTCTGTGAAAGGATCAAGAAATAACCTCAGGTAGCTGTTATTAAAGTCTTTGGTTTTTATATATTATTCAATATCTTAATTTCAGCACTGTGCATAGACATGCACAAGAGTACCAACAGTGGAATGCATCAAAAAATTAATTGTAATCTACTAATGAAATAAAAAAGAAATGTGATTTTTTTTCTCTTGTAAATAACAAATACTCCTGAAATGCTCCTAATTATTGCTCAGTAATAATGTAATTAAAATTATATATATATATATATATATATATTATATAATAAATATATATAATATAATATAATATAATATATAATTATTTTATATATATATAATATATTTACACACACATATACACTGTATATATATATTATTTACATATACATATGTATATATACAAAGTAAAATTTTTCTAGGACAATGTAAAAATTAAAGCTTTTTCAAGCAGTCTGTTTTAATGAGAAGTTGTTTCACTTGGCAGATTTTTCACATTTGTGTGTAAATTATTATGAGGATCACTGAAAAAAGATGCAGAGCACTGAGGGCTAAAGTATTTGAAATCTGCGTGCTGCCAGAGTTTTTTATGTGCGTCCAAGGAATGTTTTAACAAAATATTTCATAGTTGGTCACTAATTGTGCATTTTTCTGTCTTCTGGGCACCCAGTTCAGTACCTTGGAATTGGCAATGAAAGAAAGTTGAATGTTAGTGCTAATTAAAAAAGAAAAAAAGAAAATCAGATGGAGAAAAGGCTCTTATTTGCTATACAAGTCTACAAGTCTGCTGTATGTATTCATTTGGAAAACAGCTTGCCCCTGTACATCTAACCCCATATCAAAATTTCATAGAATCATAAAATCATTGAATTATCAAGGTCAGAAAATACCATCCAGTCCAACTGTCCACTTATCAAAAATCTTTCTTGCTAAACCATGTCTCTCAGTATAACATCTAAACATTTCTTGAATGCTAATATAATAGGAATGGAAGAGATTCATGGACAGATAACAATGATGACCAAAGTCATGGAAAGGTTCTGTGCAGAAGCTCTTTGAAATTTAGAGAGACACCTGATAAGGAATGATGTTGTCATGAAAAGAATAAATGATAAATAACTGCTTTTTGCTTTAGAAATAGAAAAATAATATAACTAGATTAAATTGTGGTCAAGGATTGCAATACAATGTGAAATTTTATATCAAAGTTGATTGTACAAAATGCAATGTCAACAGAAAATTTAAGTCAGAATGTCTATGCACTCAGAAAATTACTAACTGAATTACTAACTGAAAAGGTAATCATATCCAACTCTGAGGAAAAAATCAGAAATCTAGGTGACACTTAGATATACTTACTTAGTTCTTACACACTAACATAGACATCCATTGTTGATCAGTGAAAGATAAAACAGTAGGATAGAGGAAAATTTGACTTTTTAGTCAAAGGGTAGTACTGACATTAAAAAATAAAAATAATAAAAAATAAATTCTAGATCCATACAATAGCAACTGAATCTTTTGAAGGCAAACTTCAAATATACATTTTGAGATTGAACATCACTATCTAAAATTCAAGGGAATTTAACTTTGAATTTCCAGGCTGAATCTGTTAAAATCGCCATTACCTAGTAGACAAGTGCTTTAAGCCAGTAAAAGAGTTGTACTTTAACAGAAATTAAAATGAAATAACAACAACACAAAAAAGTTGCATGATGCCAAAGTATAAGGAAATGGACCTGGGGGTACTGATTGGTGCTCGGCTGAACGTGAGCTGACAGTGTACCCAGGTGGCCAAGAAGTCCTACAACATCCTGGCAGAGAGGTGATTGCCTCCCTGTACTCAGCACTGGTGAGGCTGCATCTCAAGTACTGCGTCCAATTTTGGGCTCCTCACTGTAAGAAAGTTCCTGGAACTTGTTCAAAGGAGGGCAACAAAGCTGGTGAGGGGTCTGAAGCACATGCCATATGAGGAGTGGTAGATGGAGCTGGTAATGTTCAGCCTGGAGGAGGCTCAGAAAGGACCTTATTATTCTCTATAACTTCTTGAAGTGAGGTTGTAGTGAGCTGGGGGTCAGCCTCTTCTCTTGTGTCATTAGTGATAGGACTAGGGGGAATGGCTTCAAGCTGCAGCAGGGGAGATTCAGGCTGGACATTAGGAAACATTACTTTTCAGAAAGGGTGGTCAGGCACTGGAATGGAGTACCCAGGGAGGTGGTGGAGTCACTGATCCTGGGGGTGTTCAAGGAGCAATTGGATATTGTGTTGAGGGGCATGGTTTAGTGAGAGCTATTGGTAATAGGTGAATGGTGGAATGGATAATCTTTTAGGTCTTTTCCAACCTTGGTGATTCTATGATTCTATGAAACAGACTAATCCTCTTTAACACATCCTTCTTTAATCGAAATTACATTATCAGTTTTCTTACTCAGACTCTTTTCTTTCCAGCTTAAAAAGCCTTTTATAAAAGAATCAAAAACACCTAAACAAAACTCCCTCAAATAAGTTTTTCAGCTTTATGTATTTAATTATATATATAAATATAAATATGAATATATAATATTTATTATTATATTATATTATATTACATTATATTATATTATATATTATTATATATAATATTTTTATATATATATATATATAAAAAATTTATTTCCCAATAAATTAATGGCTTAAGTTTACTGTTTTTTGAGTGCGACTTCCACTGTTTCAGAGATCTATACTTAAACAAATACATTTGCTTCTTTGCTGGCTACAGTCAGATCTAAAGCCTACTAAATTTAGGAGATACATACATTTTAATAGATTCAGGAACCTACTAAAAATCATTGCCCATGTCATACCACAAAATATTCACAGGTCTTTCTGGAAGTATTAATGATATAATTTTAAATAGGAAGAAGAAGGTGAAGAAAGAGTACAAAATAATTCACAATCAGAATGTATCGTGAGTTTGTACAATTAAGACATTTGTCAATGGCTTCTCTTCAGCCTAGGTTTCAAGAGTCAGTTGATTTATTTTATTTGTAACAGAAGATTTAAATTTTAAGAACTTTAGAATTAAAAGGCATAAATAATGTAGAAAGAATGACATAAATGTTTGCAGTCAGAGCTGTGTGATGTGACATTTCCATAATAATATGAACAATACAAATACAAGGTTTGTAGAGCGATATACCATTGTTTATTTTAATATGTAGCTAAAAACTGAGCAAATTTATCAGGACAGCATAAGCACATCTATAACATTATCAGTATGTTCATATCAGGTCTTTTTAAAGTGAGTGTTGTTCATTTGAACCTAATAACTGTGAGCATTTAGGAGTTATTAGTTGGTAACTTCAGGTAATTACATAAATAAAAAGTGACACAAATATTTCAGTGTTACTGGTCTTGACATCTGGGGCTAGATGGTGATGTGCCATCATTCAAGACAACAGAGAGAAAAAAAACACATAATACACTCTGTCATTGCACAATATTTATTGTTTAGAATGATCTTTGTCATTTCAGTGCTCTCCACTGCAGTTCAGACATATCGCTTTCCTTTCTTGTCAGCACTGCAATCAGATAATGCATGTATTTATCTTTTACATTCAGGCTCATCTGTCCTTATTGTTCGAATAACTGTAGTAATTAACACAGATATGGCAACCATGTACCAACTGAACCGACAGTCTAAAGGCATAGATTGTGATGTCAAGATTGCAGTCATTTGACATACTGTTCTGAGATAAAAGCAGCTACGCTTCAGTGGAGCTTTGTCCTCTTTTACCCTTTCCCTTTTCCTTTCCCTTTCCTTACCTCTTTCCCCACCCCTTTCCTCTCCACTTTTCCTTCCTGTTTCCTTTCCACTTCTTCTTCTTCTTCTTCTTCTTCTTCATCTTTTGTTGTTGTTGTTGTTGTTGTTTCTCCTCTTTTCCTTCCCTTTCTTCCCTTTCCCTTCCCCTTTATTCCCTCTTTATTTTGGGGGAGCTATAAACCATCTTCCTCATTCTGCCATCTTAACCACTGCAGGCAATGATGCAGGGCTTAATTAAAAAGTGCAATAAATTCATATGCCATTTGAAACTTTGTCAGTGAGATTTGTTCTGCTAGCACTAGGACTGCAGAACACTGAAAGCAAAATTTCACAAGTTAATGGCCTGCCCTTTTCTGACAGCACACCAAGCTTTCACACTATTAAGTAACACTTTACTTCATTCAACCACTGAACTGTTGACAAGAGCACTTTAGCAAGTCTGAACAGCAGAAAAAATCCAGTAAATCAAAAGCCAGTTTGGAATGAGGGAGAAAAATATGATTTAAAAGGAAAAAAAAAAAAAAAAAAAAAAAAAAAAAAAGTTTAATCAAAGGAAAAAGAAAATAAACTAGCAAAACAAAGCATGCCATCAATTTTTGAGTAGCTTTTCTTCTTACTACTATTGAAGAAATTATCATTTAGTTTTTAACTATTTCAGACTGTTTCAGAGAATGGATTCTACATAGAGTAAATTGTGCCTGTTATTGTGCATACTAATGAAAAAGGAAGAAACTCACAAATTTTCCCTATGGAGATAACTGAAGTTTACAAATATTTCTCAGAATGGAAATATTGATCTCTATAGAGATTACAGAAAGACATCTTTTAAGAGTATGAAAGAAATATGAATATTTATCATTAAAAATAAAACATATATTCAAATGTGTTCATGAAAACATGTTTCATGAAAGCACGATAAGATACTGGGCTTTCAGAGAGCAAATAAAATAGAGCCCTTTAGTTTTAGAGAATTCATATAGAATAGAATGCACATTTTAATATTACCTGTTAAATACATGCACACATACTTTTTTTTTTTTATTTTTATGTGTGTGTGTGATCATAACTTATTCATTTGAAATCTTTTCCAAAAATAGTGCCTCCTATTTTATCGTGTTGGCCCATGACTTCAGAGGCAGATGGTGGTGGTATGACAGTAGATATTGAACCTTCACTCCAATATCTGGTTACATTCTGCTGCCTTGTGACAGATGGCAGCAGAGAGGCAGTCTGACAAAACGACATCTGCCATGAAATTTTTGATGATGCAAGAGTGTGTAATCAAATTCCTCCACATGGAAAAAACATTCATTGTCATCAGTGTTCATCACTTTAATTCACTGAATGTTAATGAAGACCAAACGGGATGTGAACACAGTAGGGTGTTGGGTGGTATATTTCAGCAGTGATGACAGCAACAGTGTCTTCTCCAGAGATTTTCATGAAATCAGCATGCAGGCTCTTGCTCTTTGCTGGCAAAAATGCACAGCTAATGTTGGTGACAACGTTGAAAAATAGTACCTTGTAACTAAGAATTGTCCTTATCAACTAGCATTATTGTGCTCTTTGTATCTGCTATAGTTCCCATAGAAATAAATAGGAGACATTACTTTTTGAACAACCTATATACAGTGGTAGATAGCTAAGAAAATGATAGATTCAATTTTCTCAAGAAAATACTTGTAAGTTAATGAAACCTATTCTTGTCTAGCAGCAGAGACAATGTAATATGAAGATTTTGGTCAGATAGAATATCAAATTCATTTGATTATGCCCATAAAACAAAGTTTCTAATCCACTATGTGGAATCATGCAAGTATAAATATTAAGGAATACCACTACTTTTTATGTAAGAGATGTTTTGGAAGCAGACTCAGATTTTCAGCTGATGTTCCTATTCTTGTCATCAAAATAATTTCTCATTTTGTTTGGAAATGTAGTTCATAAAGTTTTCTATCAAACTGAGTCAAGCAGAATTACTCACTATCTGAAACTATACTGGCATATTGCAATTAATTTCAGAGAGATTTCCATATTACTCCTAGGAGAATATTGGCTTCATAGAATCAGAGAATCACGGGATCACTGGTTTTGTAAAGGACCTCTGGATATAAACTAGTTCAAACTCCCTGCTAGTTCCCTAGGTTATGTTACACATGGAAGCACTTCTCCAGGGAAGGTGACTACAGCCTTCCTGAGAAAACTGTTCCAGTGCACTGTCACTCTCAAAATGATGTTCTCATGTTCTCATAGGAAGTATGAAACTTCCTGTGTTGTGGCTTGTGCTCATTGCCTCTCATCCTGCTGCTGTACACCATTGGAAAAAGCCTTGTCCACCAGTCTATCCAGGTCTTTCTCTGCAGAGCTCCTTTCCACTAAGTGAGTCCTTAACTTGTGCATGCCTCCTCATGTGTAAAACTCTACACTTTCCCCTGTTGAGTCTCATAGGATTATTCTCCACCAAACTCTCCAGCCAGTTTAGGTCTTGCTAAGTGGCACCACTGCCTTCCTAATAAAATAATCTATGGTACTGAGAGAATGTCAGAGTTAATTAAGCACCATAAAGTAAGCCAGATAAATAAGTCAAAATAAAAGTAGCAAATTTATCAAGTACATAGACATTAACATGAACAGATAAATAACTTCAAAGTGAAAATAAATGTATTTCTTTAATCAATTATTATTATATCAAGAACTAGGTGCATACATTAAAAAATATGCTTTAAATGATTGAATCAAGTGAGAAAAATTAGCTAAATCATTTTAGATCTATCTAAATGATCAAAACATAAAGGAATGAAACTATGAAACTATGAAACTATGAAAGCATTACAAAATGCAATTTTTTTTCTGTAAGTTTGAATATTGAGGCATTATTGGTTACTCTTAAAATAAAGATAATTGAAATTAAACTACTGCTTTTTTTTTTTTTTTTTTTTTTTTTTAAGCAATGGGTTTTTCTTTTCTGCTTGTACTTGTAGATTTTCCTGGACTCACAACACAAATATGTTATTCTTCATAAGCGTCCAACTTTTCTCTGATGTTCTGTAAAAAGACTAACCCATATTGATTCCATGACAGAAAAAGACAGTTGGAATCTCTTTATTTGTATTTGATATCTGTTGCTTCTCTGTGTACAACCATGTACCAACAAAGGAACAATATTTAATTGTAAGACTAAGAGATATGGTACAATTAATTTAATTTTTTAGACAATTTGATTTTTGATATGCTGATCAAAAATGAAAATTTAATAAATTCCTTGCCTCTCTGGAAAACCCTTATTTCTCTGGAGATCACATAGTCAATAGGTCACAAGCTATGCTTGCTGATTAAGTACAAAACAAATATTCAAAAAACTATTTCAGAGTTTTGTGAAGCTGAGTATGAAACATTTATTTGCAACTGAAAAGGATGTACTTCTGTGATCACACTGGTTAATGATGTTTGTATTTGCATAATCACCACAGTGCATCCTTTAATTTTATATTCTTCACATTTTTCTTCCCATTTAACAATTTCTTAAGCTGTCTGTGGGGCAGCATGCTGAATTAATCTCAGAATATTTGCATTTCATTCAATAAATATCATTTTGCATAGCCAAATAAAGAAAATTAAAAAAAAAAAAAAAAAAAGGGTGAGAGAGAGGTTTGGTTACTTGTATTTTTTGTCTGTTTTACTAATCTTTTTATGATATGCTTTTCTGTTACCCCTTTTTTTTTTTTTTTTTTTTTTTTTTTCTCTTCTACTTCATTGAAACTTTATTTCTCCGTGCAACATTTTTTTCTTCAATGCCCTAGAAATATCATTCTCTTTTTTACAATATTTGGCCAGCATGATAAAAGTAAACACAGAAAGAAGTATCTGTAAAAGAAAGAAACAAAGGTCTACAGCACCCATTTTCATACATACAAACAAATTTCTGGAAAAAGATTGTGATATATGGATAAAAAATTATTTCAGAAAGAATAACCAGAAGGGAAAGTCTTTTCATAAATTTGAGAGGCCTGTGGTGATGTTTGTGTTTCATGTGTTTGATGCACAGTATGTTGTAAATACTGATATAAAATAACACAAAGTAACAGTGGAAATGATATTTTCTTGAACACAGATTGGATATTATTAAAATAAAAATACATAATGCATATTTTACAAGGCTTCATGTACAGCTGATTGAATTTTTTCCAACAGTGTGCGAGAAAAACAAAGCACTACAGATATTCTTCACACAAGTGGGTTCATACAGATGTGTATTTCTAACAGTAATTAACAAGAAAATGGTAACTAAAATAACCATAATGATGGAACAGTTTGTTCTGGATGCCATCTTTAGGCAATTGGTAGTGAAGAAGGTTATCAGTAGTCATCATGAATTCACCAGGTGGAGGTCATGCTTGACCAACCTGGTAGCCTTCTATGATGTTGTCACTGCCTGGGTGGACCACAGGTTGTCCATGAGCCAGCAGTGTGCCCTGGTGGCCAAGAATGCATCCTAGGATGCATTAAAAAGAGAGTGGTTAGCAGGTCAAGGGAGGTGAGCCTCTCGCTCTACTCTGCCTTGGTTAGGTCTCATCTGGAGTACTGTATCCAGTTCTGGGTTCCCTGTACAAAAAAAATACAGGGATCTCCTGGAGAGGGTCCATGGAGGGCCACAAAGATGATAGAGGGTCTGGAGCATCTCCCTTGTGAGGAAAGGCTGGGTGATCTGGAGAAAAGAAGACTGAGAGGGAATCTGATCGATGTCTGTATATATCTAAGGTGCGGGAGGCAAAGGAACGAGGCCTGACTCTTTTTATCAGTGTGTGGTGATAGAACAAGCGGAAATAGCTACAAAGTGAAGCATAGGAAGTTCTACACAAATGTGTGTAAGAACATCTTTACAGTAAGGGTGATGGAGCACTTGGACAGGCTGAACTCTCTCGAGCAGAGAGGCTGTAGAGCCTCCTTCTCTGAGGATGTTCAAGACCTACCTGGATATCTTTAGTTATCTTTGGATGAAATTCCTCCCATGGCAAGCCCCTTGCTTCTAATTTTTAACTAATCTTTTTTCAGTAGAATTTACAGCATACTACTACACTTATTAACATACTTAAATTCAGTTTAAGTCAGGTTGCACAAAATGACCTCCAGAGGTACCTTGCCACCTTACCCATTCTGTAATTCTGTGGAGTCTAGCATATGCTGTCACATATTATTAAAATTAGATTCCAGAATACTACAGAATAATTCTAGGCAAAAACAGAAAACAGGACAATTTCTTCCTTAATTATCAGCTGACTTCTGTATCTCTTCCTCTGTTTGTATTTTTTTTAGTGTCACAAACTTGAGATGACTGCTGAAACCAAAATAAATAGCTAATACAGACAGTTGAGGCTGATTAAGTAAGCTACACTTTAGGTAATGCATGATTAACAAACTAAACAATGTTATAATAACAGAAAGTATATATAATAGCCTTATATTAGTATACAAAATATAGTTCATGTTCTATATAACATATTATTTAAATAGTAGTGTTAGAATATTAGAACCTGAAAAATGTTATTTATCTGTCTGGTAAGGTACAGTATCCTTTTTAAAGATATTCATTCCTTATGTGTAAAAACTTTATATCAGGCTGTATATCAAACTGTTATAGATTCTTCATCATTACATTTTAGATCATAATTTAAAAAATAATTAATTATTCAGTTTTACTTAGTGAAATTCAGGCATTATTTATTTACTAAGCTCAGATTTTAAAATACTGAGGTCTTCTCTTATGAAGTTTAGTTTTTAGATAAAAATTAATATATGAATGTTCGTAGCAAAATATTCAAGACCTGCCTGGATGCCTACCTGTGTAACCTGCTGTAGGGGGCCTGCTTCCCCAGTGGGACTTGATGATTTCTAGAGGTCTTTTCCAGCCCCTACCATTCTGTGATTCTGTGACTCTATGTAGGAATGGATTATATGAGAGAATTAGTTTGAGATTTCTCTACGGATCCCTGAAATTATATTGCTTAAAGGTTCAGGAGATGTTGTATAGAAGGATATATTGGTTAAATCTACAGAGAAAAAATAGCCTTACTGAAAAATACATCTCAAGGTCAGAAATGGAAAAACAGCTCTGAGGACACTTGCTGTGCTAGTACTCCTGTACTGAATTACTTTATCAGGTTAGTGTGGGGCAGAATGCCATAATTTACATGAACCAAACTAAGATCACAGTGCAATTTAGTGGGATGATCCAGCTCGGAATGTGTGGAAAATACCAGCTTTCCATGTGAATTGGACCAGACTGTTGATCAGTGTGAAATTTGCCCTGAAAAGGGAATTGATGATAGTTTTCCTTGTGGCTGTTTGACCACTGAAAACAACACAAGGAAAAGAATATGTTGTCCAGGCACTGGAGCGGTACTGCCACTCTAGTTCAGCTTCTTACTGTATGTGGAATATCATCCTTTGACTTCTGGGTCCATCTTTGGAAACAATATGTCATACAGCCTATGATACGCCTTGACTTAGTCCATGTCAGAATTTAAAGCTGTTGCAGTGATTTTGAGCATGGACTGGAAGATACTAGAAAGCTAGAAAACTGATGTAAAATTTTGGACTGAACAAAAAGTTTGGATTTATATGTAAGTATAAATATGGAAGTATAATATGGAATTAACATACATGAAACAGATTACTGAGATATGAAGCATATTGAGAAAAGGCAGAAACTGTAATTCTTGATAGCTTTTACTTAAGTGGGGTAAGGTGTGAAAATCCTCCTTAGTTTTGTTATAAGTACTATCTCTTCTTTGCAAATATTGATATTGTCAATTCTGTTCTCTTTGTTCTCTAGTAAATATTTAAATATTTCCTATAGAGAGGTCTCACTTTCTAGTAGATAGAGACCCAACTCATAGCTGAATCTTATTGACTAGGACATTAATCTAAGAAGTTTTCCAAGAATACTTTTTACATGATGTGAACAGTTAGTTGAAACTTCCTCTCCACCTGCACTTTTTGCTTAACTCTCTGAAAAATGGAAAACTTGCAGCAATATTGAATGTAAAAAGGTGTATATACTATTTGTGTAAGTATAAATGAGCAAAATATATTTTTTTTCTAGAATAAACTCCTGCTTCATGTGTTGTATTATATGCACTGATTGTTGCCTTTTGTATTCATGGAGGTGATCAATGGTGTACTTGTTTCTTCTCTTTTCCATTCATGCAGGAGGAGCAGACCAGCTGGGAATTGTTACTGTGTGATTTTTAAGCAAAGTCCAAGTTGTGTTCCTCTTTAACTAAATGCTATCATTCCTGGATTTCTTTTGGAGTATAACATAAACTTTTCACATATCTTTAAAGAATGTACTGAAACACCACAGTATTGGACTATAATATTCTGTGTGCTACAATGTGAATCAAAGCATGGTATAAAAGGATGGTTAGGTTTAAAATCAATTTCTTGATTCATACTGAAACTATAATGTTGATGCACTCTCAGCTACTCTATAAAAATAAAAGTAATTTCAGGAACTACAGAGATCACAAGATCATGAGTACTTCACTGGATTATTCAACCTGAAATAATAATAAAAAAATTTCTCTTGCTGCAAGGACTGCTGAGAGATTGCCTTCAGCTACTTTTATTTTGCCACTTAATAAGTAATCTATGGACCAAGTATGGTAGACATTCATGCAAAGCATTTTATATAAATCAAAATGTTAGAGAAAACAGATAGATAATATATTCACTGTTTTTTTTCCTACCACGAGTTCAGTATGAATGATGGAAAATGCAATATTCATATATTTATTCCTCTCCAGTTGTTAATTGTTGTTCAGTTCTTCTCTAGTAGAGACAGAAAGAGATTTATATTACCCAAACTGAAATGATTAGTAAGATTTGTAGTAAAAGAATGTATTCATTTATATAACCATCTCTTTTTCATATTTCTCAGAACACAGATTTAAACCCTGCTGTCTGCCTTTACCAAGCATGTACCTATGAACCTAATGAAAGCAAATAGATAACTTTGATGTATAGCTCCAAACCAGAATGTGTCAAGCAATGAATTATGTATATTATGAACACTGTGTGTTTGAATGCTGCTGTCTCAAGATCTTATGTATGTATTCTTTCCAAATCTTTCCCATTTTAGACTGACTTTTCTGTCTTTCATGCTCATTCCTAAATGACTGCATTTTACTGTTTTTAAAACAGATAAAACAAGAGGATAGCTTTAAATATCCTGGAGAAATGAGACAAGAAAATAATTTGTGTTCTGTCCTTAGGCTTTAATACATTGCTCATAGATCATGACACTACCAGTCCAGTTTCATTTGTGATGCAAGTCTGTTTAGAGGGAAAAATAAAATTATATGTTAAGCATTAGAATGTTCTTTCCACTGAAAATATGATCAACAAGGAAACTATAATGGAAAAGACACACATTTTTTTTCCACATTCTTGCATGAAAATGTTGTTAAGTGGTACAGAAGATCACAATCTTGAAGCATTCCTGATGTTCATTCAGGATCAGATGGATTTATTGAGTGCAGTCTGATCATATTCCGGGTTCCCATAACTATGTAAAATAGTTCCTTATCTTTATATGACAGAATTGTATATTATGCATACAACCTTCTGATTAGCACCCACTGTCTGATGTCTTAGCCCTAAATTACACCAGCCAATAGTATTTGTAACCATTATACTGATGTGAGAGCTGTTATGTCATACTCTTTCTAAAGTGACATTAATGTTCAGTTGAAGAGAGACAGAAGAGTTTTCTTATTTAAGAAACTGATTCAAAAGTGTTTAAAATAAAAGGAATATTTAGAAGCGAATAAAGTTGTCTGATTCATGTAATGTGCATTAATCTGACTTAATATTGAGAACAACTGCTTGCAGGTTCAAAATAAATAAAAGTTTATGTAAACATCTAACAATATTACGCAAGTATAGTGTAAATACATGCTGGTTTGTTGTGTTTTTTTTTTTTTTTGTTGTGTTTTTTTTTAAGTTACTGGTTTCATTTTTTTTATTTTTCCTTCATTACACTATGCTTTTAGAGGAACTGAAATTTAAGTTGAGTCATCATTTGCCTAAGATTCACACCAACAACACCCATATTACAATGTTATGCACTTAAGGTTGCTACCAAGGAACTCTGAGGCTTTCATCACAGCTCAGCAATGTAGTTCAACTGTATAGATACAACTGTGCTTAGGTGGCTTTACACACATTACTGAGAGAAAATCATGCCTTTAGTTAGTTACTAGGTTGAGGATTCATCCTGACCACAGTGTTTTGAATACCTTGCTTAGATACATGATCAAGATCTTTAGAGTCCGTCTTATTTTATGTGTTACTAGACCTGAAAATTTAAAATGAAAGATAAAGCCCATCCTTCTGGTAGATTAAAGCAAACACTGTCTAATAAATTTCATCTTTTAGTACAACTGAAACTACATGACTTAAGACAGGAAGCTTGAGGGGAAAAGATAAAATCAGATCAATAAGAAGAGCTTTTTTTCATTAGCGGCTACATTTCTTCATCCATCATAAGGAAATAGCACTGTCACTGTATAGTGTCTAGAATGATCTCCATCTACTTCATATATAATCGTAAATATATATATCTATATCTCTCTATATAATCACTGTAATCACTATACAATGGCTGCAGATTTTTGCTGTTCAAGTTCAGATTTATATTTATTTAACTATGTATTTATATATTTTTTATTTTACAGACTGAAAAATATTAGACAGCTACTTGTTCTGCATCAGTAACAGATGATAAAGGATATCAGTGAAAGATACACTGAAAATGTTTCTATTAGTGATTACTGATTGTCCTGATTATCAGTTTACAGTCTATTTCAGAACAAATTACAGAGGGCAGTAATCAAGCTGTGAACCTTTCCAGCTTAATTGTGTGCCCCAGTGGCGCAGTGGTAGGAATGCCGCATTGCAACACTGGGCCCGGGTGTTCGAATCCCCCTGTGGTGCAAGTGGTAGAAGTGCCGCTCTGCAGCACAGAGGCTCGAATCCCGGGGGTTGGACTCGATGATCTCTAAGGTCCCTTCCAACCCGCACGAGACTATTACTATTACTATTATTACTATTATTTTTATTTTTATTTTTTTCTAGAAAATGATATGCGAAATATCCATCTAAAGCAGAACGTCTAGTACTTTTTACTACTAATGGTGACTGTGAGTTTATCTTCTACGTAGAATCACCAAGGTTAGAAAAGACCTAAAAGATCATCCAGTCCAACCGTTCACCTAT
Source organism: Coturnix japonica (assembly GCF_054131305.1). Taxonomy (NCBI): domain Eukaryota; kingdom Metazoa; phylum Chordata; class Aves; order Galliformes; family Phasianidae; genus Coturnix; species Coturnix japonica. The sequence goes on from NC_140666.1 coordinate 73,474,248, forward strand.
TACCAATAGCTCTCACTAAACCATGTCCCTCAACACAAAATCCAGTCATTCCTTGAATACACCCAGGGTCGGTGACTCCACCACCTTCCTGGGCAGTCCATTCCAGTGCCTGACTGCCCCTTCTGAGAAGTAATACTTCCTAATGTCCAGCCTGAATCTCCCCTGCCATATCTTGAAACCATTCCCTCTGGTCCTATCACTAATGACACAAGAGAAGAGGCCAGCCCCCAGCTCACTACAGCCTCTCTTCAGGCTGAGAGAACAGTAAGGTCTCCCCTGAGCCTCCTCTTCTCTAGGCTGAACATTCCCAGATCCTTCAGCCTCTCCTCATATGGCCTGTGCTCCAGACCCCTCACCAGCTTTGTTGCCCTCCTTTGTACAGCTATCCTGGAAAGCTGGCAGTTTTATGGACCAAGTGAAGATTATTTTCCCCAGGTGTCGTATAGTTCACTTCATATTTTGTGAGATTTTTCCTAGCCTTATTATTCATAGGAACATGACTTGGTATCATCTGAAACAGAGTTGATTTTCTTCATTGTGTCTGGTATGATGCCATGTTTTGGCTTTAGGAGAAAAACAGTGTTGATAACACACAGATATTGTAATTCTTGCTGAGTGGTGCTGTACAGAGCCAAGGACATTTTAGTTTCTCAGCTTCTCTATTGTCCTGTCAGTGAGGGGGACTAGAGGGGCACAAGGAGAAGGGAAGGAACTGGGACAGCAGACCTAAAATGGTCAAAGGGATGTGCCATATCATAGAGTCATAGAATCACAGAATGACTACAATGATTATCTAGTTTCAACCCCTCTTTTGTTAATTCTCTCTTTTCTCTTAGTAAATAGTATTTATCTTAACCTATTTTTTTGTTGTTTGTTTGTTTTTGTTTTTGTTTTCCCCAATTCATTTCCCCATACCTCTGGAAGGGGCAGGGAGTAAGCAAAGGTCTATGTGATGTTTATAGATGCTTACCAGAATAAATCACAACAGAAAGCACTGTGGATTAGTAGCAGTGTTAAAGCCCAGCCTGCACAAAAATGTCCCAAATTATCTGCATGTTTACTTGAAGAATAAAAGATTGCCTATTTTGTTATTCTTATAATAACTGCTATGTCTTGTCCTGCTTCATTTATCTAAAAATTTGTTTATTTATTTTTAAGGCATATACACTCTGCATTCTAAGGAATCTTTGAATTGTGTATTTTCTTGGAGAATCTAATGCATAGTCACATTGAAAATGTACAGTATATAGTGTATATACTACATGGGTCTGAAACTTGTGACAATTAAATCTGAAGAAAATAGACTCCTTGTATCTCTCATCACTAAGTATTAAATTATTCTCCCACAGTAGCAAATAATACCTTTCTTTTCTTATTTAAATTTCTTTTTAAAATGACACTGGCTATAGGATTAATGGACAAGAGACTGGCAATTTTAGTAGTACCAAACATCATAATACAATGGATTTTATGCATATACTTATATTAGTCTTCAGATATGCTTTTACATTATCAGCTTATGTATGTGTGTACATATACATTTATACAGCTATGTATGTATGCACAGATATACATGTATATAAAGAGGTTTCTGTGTTACTATACAACACACCCAATTTTCTGGTTATATGGCTATCTCATTAGAGATAAGTTTTTTTTTAATAGGAACTCAGAAAATATTTTCTTAAGGAAGAATCTAGGAAAAATAAAAATTTAATCCTGCTTTTCATACAACACAAAAATAAAAAAATATAGTTTTTCTCTTGACAGAGGTAGTTCATTCTGAATATAATAATAATTTATTAACTTTGTTGCCACATTGAATACTTAGGAACAATTTCATTGGGTAGCATTTTTAAACGTACAGAAACACTAAATTTACAAGTGCTTTTGGAATTCATCTTCAAACAAATGAACAGCTATCTATCACTAACTACTTCTGTTTGGATAGTTACCATTGAATTCACTATTTTTAAAATAATCAGTCAAGGTAATGTCTATGTGAAGTGCAGTTCTGCCATCAAGTCTTTACAGTTTTATCAGGCTGAAAAATATACATCAGTCTGATACAAAATACTGCACCAATTTTATTTTCAGTTGACATATTCTGATGTATAATTATGATATTTCAGCATCTATTTGAAGCTCATTTTTCTCTTGCAGAAAAGAAAATAGGGAGGGATGTTAGAAAACAACAAAAAAGTCAACAAAAAAGTTATTTAGTAACATTTATAAAATTTCTATTTCCCTAAAACCACAGTGCTTACAAAACTTTAATTGTGTGAAGTTAATGAGTGGTAGATATATCCTTGGTGTTATCATTTGTGTAAGATTCTGTACAACTTTCTTTCTGGTATCATAATAATGTCAATTTCTTAAACAATATTATTTATATATGCAGTTCATTTTCTCATGTACTTTGGAACAACATAGTGTACCAGGATTATATTTAAAAACATCAAACACCACAGTATTTTTAAAGAAGGAAGAATGAAGAAGTATAACTTGCCTGTAGAACATCAGAGCGAGAGTGGAAAAACGTACTCAACATTCTGTAATCCACTACAAGAAATTATTTTTTTGTTCCTGTTATTACTGTTGTTTGCTTACAGAGAAAGATTATTCTTAATAATTAATAACTAACTTGTGTCACAGCTCTAAATTCCATAGACAGAGTCAGTACATGCTTTATTCTACAGCTGTCTTGAAGCTATTAAGGAAGCTATTATTGGGATGTAGTGACCATGAGATGGTGGAGTTTGAGATCCTGAGTGGAGGAAGCAAAGCAAAAAGTAGGATTGCTACCCTGGACTTTAGGAGAGCCAACTTTGATCTCCTTCGGGACCTACTTGGGGCTATCCTGTGGGCCAGGGTGCTAGAAGGCAAGGGGGCCTGTGAGAGCTGGTTAGTGTTTAAACGGCTCTTCTTCCAAGCTCAGGATCGGTGCATCCCTGTGACTAAGAAATCAGGAAAAGGTGCAAGGAGACCTGCATGGATGAGTAAGGAGCTCATGTGCAAGCTCTGCGGAAAGAAGAAAGTACATGATATGTGGAAAAAGGGTCTGACCACTTGGGAACAATACAAGAATGTAGTCAGGGACTGCAGAGATGCGACCAGGAAGGCCAAAGTCCACCTGGAGTTGAATCTAGCTAAGAAGATAAAGAATAATAAAAAAGGCTTTTTAAAATACATTAACAGCAAAATGAAGGCTAGGGAGAATGTGGGCCCCATACTAAGTGAGGGGGGGCGCTCTGGTAACGAGGGATGCTGAGAAGGCAGAAATACTGAACGCCTTCTTCGCTTCTGTCTTTATTGAAAGGGCTCTCCCTCAGAAATCCCGGACCCTGGAGGTTGATGAGAGAGTCCGGGGAATGGGAGATTTCCCTTTAGTCAGGGAAGAGGTGGTCCGTGAGTGCCTAGGAAACATTAAGGTCCATAAATCCATGGGACCTGATGGGGTGCATCCACGGTGTCACGGGTTACTTAGATTTACCTATGCCCGTGACAGGGGAAGCCACCCCGTGGGCCCCCCTCCCGGGGCCCGGAAAGGAGGGGGAAAAAGGGAGTGGGATAAAACAGCGACAATCTAAGGAGGAAAAAACTTATTTTACTAAATATGATACCAAAATACAAGATAACACAATATAATATAATTGAGGCTAACAAATTGAACGAAACAGAGAGAGAGAGTCCCCGAAAACCGAGAGGCCTACTGTGAACTCTAGGCGACACGGCTGGAACGCTTCCCACTCTCCGAGAAGTTCGAGAGAAGAAGAAGGAGGGCACTCCAGCCTGGGAACGAGATTATACAGCGTCCTGGTCCCGTGACTTATCATTAACCCTGTTGTTCTCTGGGATATGTAGTCTTCTTCTGTGGACTGCACATTCAATAGAAGTATCCATACTTTACATGATGTTATGATGTGGAATACTGATACTGATAGCAAAATTACAAAACCATGACATTCCACCCCTTATTCTACATTATTACATCATGGTAAATATATATACATATATATACACGTATGTAAAATTATGATAGCTAAACAGTAGAATTACATGTAACATAACTAAATGTACAACTATAATAACTAAAATACACTACACATGCAAACATATATACATATAAATACATAAAATTATTGACTGCACTCCCCCAGCATCAAATTCCCTTGTGGTACACATTGAACATCCCCATCCTTCTGCATTACCCACCAAGTGCACCCAGGTCCCTGGGCAAAGACAGTTCCACGGATAGGTTTGCCCTTTCCAGAAGCTGGAAGGACCCAAACAGCTTTTCCCAACATGTTCTTTACATGTACAACAGGGACCTTATCTCCTTCTACAGTGTGTAGGGGGCTAGATTGACTAGGACCATCACGATTGACAGATCCTCTAGTATTCACCAACCAAGTGGCTTCTGCTAGATTCTTCTCCCAGTGCTTAAATGTTCCGCCACCCATTGCTTTCAACATAGTTTTCAACAACCCATTATATCGTTCA